>NC_088798.1:2415625-3019531 GCF_011386835.1 Chrysemys picta bellii
ATTAAGCCCTGAAGTTACTGTCTTCTGATGGCAATTCGGTGGTGTCTAATAACAACTCTGCTTCCGTTGCCCTTTATATCTTCAAAGTGCCATAATTAATCCTCTGCAAAATGAGTTTGGTGGGTCTCAGCCCAGTTCCTAGTGGACCGGTGCCCATGTTGCAAAAACCCACCTGCACAATTTGCCCCCTGGTTGGCAGCCTGGACAGAGAGGCCAAAGACCAAAAGGGGTGTTGGAGACTGAATTCTGACCCCTAGAAGGGACACTTCTGGGTTCAGGATTCAGGTTCTGACATTGCAGCCACCTGGGCTTTCTCCATTCCATGGCCGGAGGTGGGCAACCTGCCTCCTTCACCACCACTGTATTCCCATTGTGTATTTTTACTCCCGTTGGCTGACTGGTCACACTGCACTTACTATCTAAACTGCAGTGGGTGATCGCAGCATGTGTAGACATACCTGAGCTAGCTCCAGTGTAGCTAGTGTGAGTACCAATAGCAGTGAAGCTGTGTTAGCACATAGAATCACAGAATATCAGGGTTGGAAGGGACCTCAGGAGGTCATCTAGTCCCACCCCCTGCTCAAAGCAGGACCAATCCCCAACTAAATCATCCCAGCCAGGGCTTTGTCAAGCCAGGCCTTAAAAACCTCTAAGAAAGGAGATTCCACCACCTCCCTAGGGAACCCATTCCAGTGATTCACCACCCTCCTAGTGAAATAGTGTTTCCTAATATCCAACCTAGACCTCCCCCAACGCAACTTGAGACCACTGCGCCTTGTTCTGTCATCTGGTACCACCAAGAACAGTCTAGATCCATCCTCTTTGGATCCCCTTTCAGGTAGTTGAAAGCAGCTATCAAATCCCCCCTCATTCTTCTCTTCTGCAGACTAAACAATCCCAGTTCCCTCAGCCTCTCCTCATAAGTCATGTGTTCCAGCCCCCTAATCATTTTGGCTTTGGCGTGGGCTGGACAGGCCCACCTGGGACCCTGGATACTTACTCAGGTGGCTAGCTTGTGCTGAAGTCTGGGCTGCCGTAGCTTCATTGCTATTGGCACTCGTGCTATATGTCTACACTTGCTGCAGTCACACCTCCAGTCGGAGTGTAGAGATAGCGCCGGTGTCACTGAGGAGCGTGCCACAGCTGGGCACTCATGAAGCCATACGCTACAGGAGTCACAAGACCTCACTGTGCAAATTTCCAAGATGGGTTCGGTGCCCCAGATATAGCACAGGGAGATCACGTTTTTTCTTCAGGGTCTCAGGGCTGGGCACGTGAGGGTGGGTGGCAGAGAGGTAGCTGGGTGAAATTAAAAGCCCGGTGATAAATAGGAGGTCACACTAGATGATCGGTTAGTTCCTTGTGGCCTTAAACTCTCTGAATCTAAGAACTCTCCCTTCCTTGTTGGCACAAGGTCTTCTCTGCAACTCCTTGCCCTGGAGATGGGTTTATATGTGGCTTTCTGCAAGGGGCAGACGTGTCATTGGAGCGCTGCAGATTCAGGAGGCAGCAGCTCACTCTTGGGCTTGAAGAGGGCCTGGATATGGAGGGATGGGCAGGCTGGGAGATCTGAGGAGCTGGGCATCAAGCAGAACCTCAGGTCTTCTTCAGAGAAGAGAAGGGAGGTTTTCTTTCCCCCATCCCCTTTGACGCCAGGGGTCAGATTCAGATGCTGACGTCAGCAGAGTTGCACCCACTTACTTGACCTGTCTCAGTCACGGGATTGTGGGCGGATACCTGCCTGTTTGTTCTCTTTGAGCATCCTAGCGATCACTGTGCTGAGCGTGGCCAGCAGGGGGCAGTCGTAGAGTAGTTGGGTCTTGGGATGACCCTGATGTTTCCAGAGGCCAAATTTGGCTCTGTTGGTCAGAAGTCCCCATGTTCTCTCTGGCACCCTCGACTCCGCCTTCTTCTAGGCTCATAGGTCACATGGAGATCCCGGTCCTGGAGAGAGCTGGATTTCCGGCTTGATGCAAATGTAAGGAAATCGCCCCAGATGCAATGGGATTTGCATATGCAGATTGATACTCAGGAGGCCACGACTCCTGTGCAGCGATGGGTCACGCCATGCTTTGGCGTTTGCTTGCTGGAGACTGTCCGGCGTGTCACGGGGAAGCAGGGAGTTCCCCCCCCTCCCGCTCAGCGACGGCTCATAAAGCCACAGGTGTGGGATGTTGTTATTTAGTCTACGGCCTGGTATGTGACAGTTTCTTTTCTACTCAGAGTGGTTTCAGATAATTAGTACATTATGATTCCCCCACCTTGTGCGGGGGAGAGGGGAGGGGCAGCCCACCCTCAGACTCCTTGTAATTTCACATCCTGTGTTTTATGGACCCAAACTGTTTGGGGTGGGGAGTTGAGTGGGGGTGGGGGTCAAAGAGTAAATGGCCACCCCTCCCTCAACCGAATCCTGGGGTTGTTACGGCGACCAAATGTTATTTCGCAGCTTTGCATTTGACTCATTTGTAAAAGTTTCTTTTTTTTTTTTTTTTAAAGGCGTTGAATGCCAAACAGGGAAGAATGGAAAACAAGATGCTCTTTCTCTCTGTCCGCCCGTTCTCCCCTCTCTCCCTTTTTATTACACGCTTATCGCCTCTTTCCCTCCTGCTTTTGAAATTGATTTCCTTTCCTTTCTCCCCTATTCAGGGCCTAAATGCTGAATGTTCGATATTTCATTTGAGGCCGCTAATCGCATTACCGCCCTTGACGTTTTACAGATATCATATTATGGGCGCAAATTTGGCAAATTATTAGCGCTGTAATGTATAGCTTGTCAAAGGTATTTAAGACTCTAAGAGCCCTGGGCTTATCGGGGTTAGCAGAGAGCTCTCGTTGAGCTTTTGAAATGCAGAGAGCCGGTTATAAAACACACTGTGACTTTCTTTTCAGCTTGTAAAAAAAAAAAAGAAGAAGAAGAGAGAGAGAGCGAGAAAAAGGAGGGGGAAAATGTCATCCGTCTATCAGGGGTTTCCAGGGCTGATAACAAGCAAAATTCTTCTCTGTGGCTTTCGCTGGAAATGTGAGAAGCTTTTAAAACATTTCACAAGCTGTCTGGGAAAGGGGAAAAAAATCTTTATTGAAAGGATGTAGCAATCTTTTTATTGCCCTCTATTTATCTCCTGGGGGAAAAACTGTAACGAGCAGCTCCCCTACTGGTCAGTGGCCTGTATTGGGGACTGCAGGCAGGAAAGGTTCGAACTAAAGTAGCCTAGTGCCCCTTCATCGCTCTCTGCAGTGACTCCTGCTGGAAAGTTCTGGGACTTCAGGGTCTGTAAGCTCTGCGGAACCAGCGCTCCAGTTCCTGCTCGGACTTCCAGGGCTTCATGCCGACTTCAACATATTGCTTTTTGCCCCCGGCTCAGCCAAAGGGTGCTTGAATCGTGGTTCACTCTGGGAATTTCCCCCAGCGTGCCCAGTGAAGAACAGAGAGAGGGTGGTAAAAGGGCACCCTCTTGAGCCAGCCCTATAAGACCGAGATTAGAAGGGAAGCTGGTGCCCCTTTCCCGACCATTCCCCCCTCAGATCAGCTCCGATGTGCCGGGCACCGAGTCTGACACAGTAAGTGCTGACGTTTGGTGCATGGCGACGGCTTTCTATCCATCTCCCAGAGGGAGGGCGAGCCGGGGGGTGGTTTTCTCTCTAATCTGCCCCCCTAATGAGTTTATTAAAATGGTTTCAAGTCCTATAAAACCCCAGTGGGGATGTGAGCCTCCCTCTTGTGTGTGTGTGTGTCTCCTTTTAGGCTGGGGGATGGTGCTGGGGTCGCCCTTTGCTCCCGATATTGTGATGCTAACAAGCAGTGGAGTTAGTGAACGCAAAAGCACTCCTCTCACAGTGCTGGGGAGGGGGCGGTTGTGTCTCTGTGATTCGCTCCCTGCTGGCAGCAGAATGGATATCATGCCCCTTATTATAGAGTTAGACAGGCAGAGCCCCATCACCGAGAGCTGTCAGTCCGGCTTCTCGCTGACAGCAACAAAAAAGCCATAAATAAGCAAATGCTTCACAGCAAAGGCGTGTGTGTGTGTGTGTGTGTGAGAGAGAATCTGTGTGAGTGTGAAAATGTAACCTTATGTGTGTGTGTTACGTGTGCAAGACTGGGTATATGGATGGGACTGTGTCAGTGACGGGGTGTATATAAGTGTGTGTGTGGAACTGTCTGAGCGAGGGTATGTTGGTAAACAAGTGTAGGTATGTGTGGGATTCTGTGTATCTGTGCGTGTAAATTTGAGAGTGAATAGATGGTGATACGGCAAGGCGGTAGGAGCCTTAGAAATAACTACAGGAGATATCTGTGGATCTGACTGTGTGTGTGTGTGTGTGTGTGTGTGTGTGTGTTGGGACTGAGGAGGAAAAGCAGCAATGCCAAGAAAGTGGCAGTGACTTTGGGTGTTGCATGGAGGTTTGCAGAGGAGAGCTGATCTCAGAGAGAGGGGTGTGTCTGTGAACGGTCAGCAAGTTTTATGAGAGGCTGTGAAGGTCTCCAGCGTGTCCATCCTTTCGAAGCAGCCATTGGCAGGAATCAGGGCTCCCTGTTTCCCAGTGGGTTGTAATGGGTGGGGAGGGTTTTTGACCCTGTCACAGTCTTGCTGAGCCCTTGTCAGTCAGAGTGAAGTGCCCCAGCCCTGAGAGGGCAGTGCCGGGGAAGCTGTGGGATGGATCTGTCACCGTTCACGTTCAGAGCGAACCAGGGGTTGACACAAAGCACCCTGTCTCTGTTGGTTGGCTGTGGTGCCACTGACCCTTGGGGCCTGATGGCTTCTCCTGCCCTCTCTTACCTGGATATGTTTTGCAACCCACTAGGTACACATCAATCAACCGACCTCTCTGTGTAGCTCGTGTCTAGCACTCGTGCCTGGGGCAGGGGGTTCTTGGCTATTGACTATGGCCCTGCCGCAGGGTAGAGTGGGTTAGAAATGGATTTTGGTACAGAGCTCGTCAGCACCTGGGTATCCCAAAGCAAGTCACATAGCACCGGGTCACCTGGAAGGGCAGAGTCAGCAGCGTGCATGCAGCCAGTAATGGCGTGACCCCGAGAAGTGCTGTTCATTGCAGTCTGGGGGACGCATACGTGCTCAGCACCTCTCAGGATCAAGTCCCGGCAGCTTGCAGATCAGAGCCTATGTTGCTGGGGGGCGGAATGAGGAACGGATTTGGGGAACAATCCTGAAGCACCCCGTTGCTACCCTGAATGGAGCAGCTGATCATTCTCATGTGACAGGCCAGCCACCATCCTGGAGGCCACCCCCAGGTTGGGACAGGTGTAGAGGGACCTGAGCCAGCCGTGACATCCAGAGAGGTGGAGAGTGTGTAATACGAGAAGATAACAGCACAGGTGAGAGGGAACATTTTCCCAGGCCCTTGGCCCTTCACGATGCTTCATTCCACGTGGCATGAGATTGCATGGGACTCCTTGCTCCCTGGCCAAACTGGAGAGTGCCTGTTTTCTCTGATTCCCCATACCAGTCCAGATGCTTGGTATCAGCCGTGTGCTGGCTGAGAGGAGCTGTCCTCCAGTGTCTGCCCGTCTCAGCGAACGAAAATGAAGCGGGAAGGCAAACTTCCCGAACACCATAGTGCAGGGCAAGGTGGACGAATTCTAAGACCACGTGAGAAAGAGAAACGTTCCTCAACAAGAGCTCAGGTGACCCACAAGCGTCAGCTGCCGAGCAGAGGTAGGGCTCCTAATACACTGCAGCAGAATCCTGCGTGGTGTGTTTGGGGATGCTTTGGGGCTGGCCTCTGAAGAAGGGAGAGTGGCCTCCGCTACAGATTTCACCATATGAGCCTCTGAGGACGTGGTTACAGACAGCTTGGAAAGGGATCAAGCACTGGGTTCAATTCTCCTGCCTCTGCTGCTGACTGGCAGTGTGACCTTGAGTAGGTAACTTCCTCGCTCTCTGCCTCAGTTTCCCCCTCTGTGACATAGGGATAATAAGGTTTACCCACCTTTATGAAGCAATTTGAACACAAAGGATGGCAAATTACTATTAACAAATACTTCAGTTTTACGTACGGCTGGAGTCTGCAGGAGTCTAGAAAGCAGCCAGTGGCTCTGATTTCTGTGAATCAGGAAATGGGAAAATCACTTGCCCGGTGTAATGTGTGCTGGAGGAGGTGTAGATGTATTTGTGGTGATTAAAGGAGCTGTGTTGTTCTCACGTTACAACCCAGTGTTTGGAGACTGAGGACAGAGAGACACCAAACAGAAGCTCCAGGGATCTAGGGAACCTTTGCGGTAACGTATCCAAATGCCTGCAGTTTGTGTGTCAGGGTGGGTGTGACAGTAAATAATCAACCGTAATTTTCGTTAAAGAGAATGACAGGAAACCCCCAGCTTCACCTCCTCACTCCCCCCACTGCGTGTCATCCTCTCCTGATGTTATAAGGATTAAAGCCTATCGACTGTGTCCGGAGCACTGGTATCTGTCAAATGCAGACTATGTTAGCACCCAGTCTACCTTGCATTAAAGTTGATGGCATTTGTCCATTGACTTCAGTGAGGGATGGATCCAACCCTTAGACTAAAAGAACAGGAGTACTTGTGGCACCTTAGAGACTAACAAATTTATTAGAGCATAAGCTTTCGTGGGCTACAGCCCACTTCTTCGAATGCATATGCTGTAGCCCACGAAAGCTTATGCTCTAATAAATGTGTTAGTCTCTAAGGTGTCACAAGTACTCCTGTTCTTTTTGCGGATACAGACTAACACGGCTGCTACTCTGAAACCCTTAAACTGTAAGCCCCTTGGAACAGGCACAGTGTCCTTGGTATTTGACTGTAGCCATCAGTGCTTAATGAGTAATACTAGACACAATATCTGTCAGTGAGAACTGCAACCATGCATGAGAGGTGCTGTCTGAGCACAGGAGTCAGGACTCCTGGGTTCACTACCTGATTCTGCCTGATTCTATGACCTTCAACAGATTGCTGCCCTCTCTGCACCTTTGTTCTCCATCTGTAAGAATCCCGCTCCCTCACAAGGTCTTGTGTCTGTGTTAGAGTTTGTCTAGCACCCATCATGGTTGGAGCTAAGTGGGTTAATTAAAACAGATTAAGTATTATTTTATGGAGCATATGATAACATGGATCCAAATTCTGCCTTGGATCCTGGACTACAACCTGGAGTAACTCCACTGGAGTTGACAGAAATACTTCAGATTTTTGCTTGCTAGAAATGAAAGCAGGATCTGGTCCCTGCTGGAGGATTTTGTATCCTGTTGCCCTATTGGACAGAAGTTTTTGGTTTGAGTTCAGAGCACTGGGTTCCTTTCCCCTCTCAGTTTCCTAAGGATGCAATATTCTCCCTCTCTCTCTCATATGAAATGGCGCATCGGTAAGTGCTACTTAAGAAAACACATGTTCTCCCCCTTGAAAGCAATCCCCCTACTCCCCCCGCAACACCTTTCTTTATTCGACCCAAACCTCACCAAGGGGAATTTGCAACAACTGCGGTGATAAATCCGCCCGCAGATAATTGGCAAGAAAACAACACTTGTGCAGTATATAACGTTTTATGGTTGTTTCATGTACTTTATTATAATACTAATGAGCAGTTATATATCAGGAGCTAACTGCACGCCGGATTAGCTTGTTAGCATGATATGAAATGGCAGAGCAAATAGTCCAGTCCCCCTCGCCCGCATGCCCTCCCCCCCACCCCTCGTTCCCATTTGCACTGAGTAATTAGTATGTAAATTAGACCCCAGGACCACACAAGTTCTAGTATATTACAAGGGCTTTATTATGCTCTTGTGAGTAGATGATGGAAACGGCCCATGACAGTGTTTATCTCACTACCTCTCTCTTTCTCTCTCTCTCACATACGTTGGCAAAGAGTAAACACACACAGAGCCGGGTCCTGCAATGTTACGGCTCCCTGAAGATCCCCCCAGCTTGCCTTTATCCCGCGACCGGCGTTCAGAGCCTTCGCCTGGAAGCGCCGTAACAATGATGTTAATAATAATAATAACGCTGATGGTGATGATGCTGGGAGCAACCGTGGCTCTGGCAGCAATGACAGTGATTAGAGTAACAAGGCGAGAGACCAGAGCAAAACCACTACGGTTAGTCCCCGCGTAGGCAGCACTTTGGCTGTTCCCAGGTTGGCCCTGATTTCCAGACCTAGCTGGGGCATCCTTCTTCTGGAGATGTCTAGCCCAAGAGGCAATGTGTTTCCTGTTCTTTCAGGGTCAGGAATCCAGATGGGCTTGGCTGAGCACAGAGCATTCTTGGACCCTTTAGAAATGCCCAAGCTGTTGAGCGGACAGATCTCGGCTCCAGTTTGCTTCTGATACCATCCATCTTTCCTCCTGTTCGCTGTATTGCATACTTCATGTGGCAAATACATGCATCCTTTCTCCCGTTCTCAAACACAAGGGCACTGGGATGGCCTCTCTTTTCTAACGTGCGTTTGGTGTTGGCCTGAGCGCCATGGAGACTGGAACCCTTGGCTTATCCGCTGGGCAGTCACGGCAGTGGGAGCATCTCCCGTACTGCCCTGGCCAGGTGCTGTCCCAGACACAGCTCAGCTACGCGTGAGAGCGGAATTCAGCCTCCCTGGTGTGCTGACCTCCCTGCTCAGACTGCCTGCAGGATGACCGTTGTTGCGATATTTTGATGATGGGAGGTTACATGTCCACAAGGACTGAACCATCAGCTCCTGGTATCTAGGACACCGAAGAGCTGACTTCTAGTCACCATGAGCCAGGCTGGAATAGATCTGGTGGCCCAGCGGCTGAAAGGCGCCATGTCCCTTTTTCCCCTGGCCCACCCCGCCTTCCCTGCTCTCTGTCTCTTTCCTTTGGAGGTGTCACACACTAGTGGAAGTTGCTCCCTGGGACGTGTTAGGTTGTTTGAATGGTTTCGCTCAGGGTGTAGGACTTTGTGGCTGTTACATAGCAGAGGGGAAGGAGGCAGATTTGCAGGTGATGGCAGCGGTCAGTTTCAAAGGGAGGTGCAACCTTAATGAAGAAGGCGAGTCAGAATCAACCCCTCCTTCCTTTTTCCCCCGTGCGCTTGTGTACAACTGACCCGTCTCCTTCTCATCCACACATGCCAGCACCGAAGCGTTGGGATTTCACCTGAGAGGCCCTATGGTTTAACACTGGGGTTCCCAACCTGTGGCTCTGGGACCACTGGGGGGCTGCAGCACTTGCTACTGGTCCCCAGAAAGCTGTCTGGTCTCATGGCGCCAGGGGAGATGAATCGAAGAGCAGAAGGCGGAGAGTGTGATCAACATTATTCTTAAAGGACAAAACGCTCCTTGCACCAAACACATGAAGTCCTCTCCTCATGTGCCTGTGCTGTGCAGGCCATGGCTGTAAGTGACACATGGGTGCTCTGTGAGTGTCCGCGGGAGGAGACGTGTCCACCGTACAGTCTCTCGATTATGAAGACGTGGTCTGAGCTCTGAAGACGTTTCAGAACACCCTGCTGTGCCACTGACTCATTGGGTGGCCGTGAGGGGCCGCAAGACTGGAATAAGCAGGCGGGGTTGTGGGTTGGGAGTGAGGGTCATCAACACAGAAGTGTAGCGTGCCCAGGACTGCCCATTTCTATCAACATTGCAAACAGGGCGTCCCATGACTAAAAATGTGCAGCTGGTCTTCCGAGTGTTTCTGGAGGAACCTGTAGCCTGGTCTTGGGAAGATTGGGAAGGTAGCTGGCATACAGAGTGAGAAGAGATCTACATGAACTGAAGCTGAATTCGACATTGTGGGGGCTGCTGGGGCAGGGTGCATGTCACCGCGAGGGGGAATTGACAGGTCCTTGGGCAGTCCGAGTACTTCCAGTCTCCCAGCGCCTTCCTACCCAGGCACCCGCCTTTTCAGTTTTCTTCTGATCATTTCTTTTTGTGTCTGGCTTTCTCACTTTGCTTTTGGCATTTTGAGCTGACCCATCTGGGGTACCTGCTGTTCCAAAGGGGAAAGGGAAAACCGGAGTGACCAGAAGGGGATCGAAGTGGTGGCAATAAACAAGACTGAAAAGAGAGAGATCCTAACCTGTGTCTCTTAGAGGGGTTCTTTCACGCCTGGATACTGAAGTGCTCAGTGCCCAAGTAGAAAGAGCCATGAGCCCCTAAAAAAAAAATTGGCTACATTCATACTTAGCATAAGGAAGAGGGGGGGAAAAAAATCCGTGTAGCCGGCAGTTTTTGTAAAGCGTTGAAGTACACCACACATCAGCCCCTGACAGGCCCTGATGTTAGCTCCCGGAATGGATCACAGGAGACTCATTAGAAAAAACAAATATTATCGCACGCTGAGATGATTTATGGAGAAAAATGAAAAATTTTGTGTTGTTGCGTCTTTGCTCTCCCGCTCTCCTCTGCTTCGTTCAGGGAAGTTATTTATGGCTGCGGGCCCTTAACAAGAGAATGGTGACGCTCCGAGCTGCTCACTCCCTGCAAACTGCCTGCATTTGATTTTTATTAGTGACTTAAAACTTCCTTCTTTTCACCCCCCGCCCCCTTTATTATCCCGACCTAACTGAAATGCATTTTAACGTCTGCTACTTGTGCCTTTAATGGTAATCGCCCCACCACCCCAGCAGCAAATAAAGTGCCATTGACAGAGGGAGGGAGGCCCGAGAGCCAGCCAGGCAGACAGGAAGGAGTTACTGGCCCGTGTGTGCTCCTCTCTCGTCTGCGCGGCGCCGTTACCTTTGCAGTAACTGGAGAGGCATTTTATTGTCAGAGGAGCAAATGCAAAAAAAAATCCTGGTTCCAGCTTCCTCTTTATTTTCAGCGGAGGTATGGAGCTGGAATCAGATAGGTGCCCCAGAAACAAGGGTTCAAATCCCGACAGAGCTCACAGTCCTCCTGCCATCAAAGAATTGAGTTCCTTGCAGTGAGTCATGGGCACAATGCTTTAAAATTGGAGTCTGTATCCATGCAGAGCAGACATTAATGATTCCAGAGCACTTTCCTTGAGGGGGGGACAAAGGGGAGAAGGGAGTTGCTTGAAGTCCCTTGCCAGAAATGTCACCTCTCTGTTGTGCACTGCACTGTGTGCACGCCACTCCAGAAGTGGCTGCATTTCAGCCTACATCTAAAGCTTGTACAGTGATTTGGGATCCAAATGTTGTTACTATTTTCTGAGTGCCAGCCGGGTGCTTGACTCTGCACAGGGCATGCTCTAGAGGTGGAAATTCATTGTTATTGAGTGTGTTAAGAAGAGGAGACTTCTGTAGCAGAAGTGTTTTTCTTGCCAGTGTTCTAATCATCCCCAATGATCAGAGCTCAGAACCAGATTCCACTCACACCTCATCCCTGCCTGCTTGATCTGGCAATGAAGTTGTACTGTTCCAGCTCTGGACCATACTTGCTCTATGACCTTGGGCAAGTGACCATGGATTGCTTTTCCCAAAGTTCACAGGTACAAATTCCCTGACTATGCACCTCAGTGGGCAAGTGTGCATCTCCCTGGCCATTTGCACCACAGTTGTAATTGTTACATGTACCTATCTAGGTTGTTTATACTGAGTTTATCATTGTGGTGTCTGAGGGTACGTCTGCACTACAAGCAAGGCCGGCTCTAGGCATCAGCTTAAGAAGCAAGTGCTTGGGGCGGCCAAGGGAGAGGGGCGGCACCTGCGGCAATTCGGGGGCGGCAGGTCCCTCACTCCCTATAGGAGTGAAGGACCTGCCACTGAACTGCCGCCGCCGATCGTGGCTCCCCCCCCCCCCCCCCAATTGCCACCGCCGATCGCGGCTTTTTTTTTCTTTTGCTTGGGGCTGCAGAAATGCCGGAGCCGGCCCTGACTGCAAGCATTGCAGCGTAGACACTTGCTACAGCGATGGAAGGGGTTTTCTGTCACTACAGCAAATCCACCCCCACGAGAGGCCATAGCTAAGTCGACGTTAGAATTCCTCTGTTGACGTAGCAGTGTCTATACCGGGGCTTAGGTCAGCTTAACTGTGACTCAGCACCTCTGGAAGTCCTGCTCTGTGTGCTTAGCTCAGTGCAGACTGAACGTCTGGGTTCCAGACCCTTTGAAAATGATACTCCTCCCCACTCCCAGCCTCAGTCTCCCTGTCTGTAAAATGGAGAGAGAGACCTTGGCGGAGCACTCTGAAATCTGATGGCTGTGTGGGAGAGAGGGTCCTGTGTAAGCCCAGACGTCAGCAGCAGCGGAAGGACCCTGGAGACCGACTGGTGAGCCAAGAGAATGAGCTGGGGCTTGGCTAGGCCGTCCTTGTCCAGCCGGCTCCTCGTGAAGTGTCTCTGAACCGCCCGCAAGGGTTAACGGCCCACGCGGTGCACCCAGCGCAAGCTCTTCCCTTCCCTCCATCGACCCCTCCGAGGCCTCTGTGTTCATGCTCCAGTAGCTGCTCTGAGTAAATATTGGGGGGAAAACGACCGAGTCCCCAAACAGGAAAGGTGGAACGTACGTGTGTTTAGGAGCTTTCTCCAAACATAACAAATATCCCTGGGCCTGGGGCCTCCACGCTCCCTGCCCTGGGCTCTGCCAGGTGCCATATGAAACACAGTCACTCTGTCTATCTGTCTGGAGAGGGGAGGCCTACCTGAGAGGTTAGGCCTGGGTTGTCTCCGTCGCCCTGTGGGTCTGAACAGGGGCTGGCCTGGGTCCGTCGCACCCTAGGCTGAGGGGAGTGTATGTTTGAGCCGGCGGTAAGGGGGTGGGGAGGTGAAAATGGCGTTTGGGGCTGTGCTGATTGAGACAGAACGAGGCGGAGAAAGGGGGCAGGAGGAAGTGGGGATAGCGGGTGATGGGGAGTGAGAATTGAAGGTGAGGTGAGGGGAATGTTGATTCTGCTGTGGTATAAAGTCCTAGATTGGCTTTGTAAGAAGTCCCATTCTGCCCCTCCTCCCCCATTTTAGGGCATGTCTACACTGCATTTAGACATCCCATGGCTGGCCCGTGTCAGCTGACGGGTGCTCTGGGCTTATGCTAAGGCCCTAGAGCCCGGGTTCCAGGCCAAGCCTGAACATCTGCACAGCGGTGCAACAGCCCCTTAGCCTGAGCCCCGCCAGCCCGAGTCGGCTGGCACGAGCCCGCTGTGGGGGTCTAATTGCAGTGTAGACGTACCCTGAGAGGCTAGCACATAGCATCACCTCTTCTCCCCTGTGGTTGATTGCCCTGCGCCTGGCTGAATCACGGCCCTCCCGGGGCCCCAGTTAAACAAAGCAGGGTGAGTGGGGCAGCAGGAGCCTCCCAAGGCGACGGAGGCAAAGAGGCGTGGGCTGCGCTAGTCCCTGGGGATCCTGACTGGCCTGCGAGGTGCTAACCCACACCCTGGTTTTGCTAGTCGCTGGCAGGCTCCCAACTCCTGGACACCGTTGCTAAGTGTCCCCAGAGCTGCGGTGAGCACGCCAGGCCCCGGTCCTCCCCCAGGAAACTCTTTGGGTGGCTGGACAGTCCCATTCTTTTCCTGGTTGCTCCCTTGCTAAGCGTCCCCAAAGCGGCCCAATAAGCTTTCCGGAGCGATGGTTATCGGCTGGCCTTTTCCTCCGCTTCCTCTTTGTACTGAGCCGTCCACGTGAGCCAAGCCCAGGAGACCTCCCAGCCCTGCCCCTCCCTCTCCGGCTGCTTCCTCAACAGGGCCTGATTGCCTTTCAATGGAGCTGGTAGCTAAGCACGGGTTAATACCCAGGGACACCTGCAGCTTGGCTGGTGCTGTTGACATGGTGGGGAGGGAGGGATGGGGCGGAGGACGGGGAGAAGAGATCGTTGGTGGCTTTATTATGTAGAGCTCAGCAGGCCTGGGGCCTTCCATTGTCCAAGTGGCAAATAAATAAATAGGAGAAAGCAAATCTTCCCTATGGCTCAGCAACGGGAGGTTAACAGCTGGACATGACATGACAAATTGGGCATTTTTCTATGGGGGCTGATCCTAACAGCTCTGTGTGTGAGAGCGAGGGAGGGGGAAGGGAAGGGGAGCCGGCTGAAGGAGGGGAGAGAGGGAGAGATTTTTTACAAATATCCGTTTAACTTTTGAAGTGACTTTGGTGTGCCCCGTGTCATGCCCCGTATGGCTCGTTCTCCACCCCACTCCGTGCTCCAGCTCACCCACCAGCTCATTTGCAGAAGTAACTGATCTTAAGCAACTCTTGGGGGTTATTCTCCGAAAGGAATTCTGAAATGTAAGCACAAGCATTCACCCCACAAACCTGATTCTGATTGACTTGGAATGGGAAGAAATGGTGCGGAAGCCCCCAAAGGTAACCCACGCCGGTCCGTATTTGACCATCGGGTCCAGGCAGTGAACACTTGGTGGTTGTTCTGTGGCCCGGGAGCCTTTCACTCACACGAGGCAGGGAGGTGATTTTTGACGGCTAACGAAATTGGGAATTCACAAGCAGGAAAAGAAAGAGAATTAATCAAATAATGGATCTGTGGAGAATTATGAACTCGCCTCCAATCTGCACGTTCAGTCCACCCACTTGCCCCTCCACAACCACTCCAGTTTGCCTAAAGGGGTGATGCTTTATAGCTCATCCCGGAATCTTCCCCCCTTGTCTTGGGCTTAATAGAAAATAGGTTAAACAAAGAGAAAATGGCTCTGGTGTTGCTAGTGGGCCCAGCGTCGTGCATTTGTTTGTATTTGGGGGATAGGGCTTGGTTTGATTTTGAAGCTATCAGAAACAGTTATCTAGGCCCAGGCTCCAGGGTTTCCTTTTTAAAATGAGAAGGAGAATGAGTCCTGAGTGCCTTTCCTTTCTGTGTGTGGCGGGTTTGGCTAAATGTGATGTGGGTGGACGTGAAGGGCTGTCAGTGCTGGCTAGAGGCTAACACATCTTTGTGTGGGCTGTTGTGTTTTGAAAGATTGTCCCCTTCTCGACACAGCTTTGCCAATACCCCTCAGTCCTGACCTGCAGCTCCCCTCCTATTCCAGTGATGGGGTCCCTGCCCCCTCAGTCTGTTCTCTGTAACTCCCGACCCCCCACTATTCCATCCTGCATGCCCAACGCACAGCTCTTATGTGCCTCAGTCCTGATCTGAAAATCCCCCCTGCTGTTGTATTCCTGCTCCTCCACACAGCCAGGCCAGTGCGCCTCAGTTTTGACCTCCATCCACTCCTGTTATTCTAACCATGGGCCTTTTGTGAGCATCAATGGCCGATCATGCTGAAATGTGCTAAGTTCGGTGCTGGTGTGACACAGGAAAACATCCAGCAGCCAAATTTATTTAATCAGGGGCCCAAAACAGATTTGAACCCAGGTTTCTAGAGAGACTTTTAGGTCACCACGATGACTTTGCCGAAGCTTTGGGTTGATTCGTTCTCCTGAAAAGGCAGGTGGCGGTTTCTTGCAAAGACAGCTGGACTCCTGACTTTTTAGCCTGGACACCGCTCTGTGGTACCCATCAAAATCCTGAGTAACTCCATTGAGCCTGGCCCCGATCTTACCCAGACCTAGTTTACACCGGAGTAACTCCATTGAGCTCAATGGAAATGGTTCGGGTGCCATCAGACCCAAGAACCGGAGGCCTGCAGCCGTTTGAACCGTGGATGAGCCCTAGCCGTGTGATGGGCACTATCTTGGCTGACCTGCCTGGGGCTGAACTGGGGATCTCTAGAACTAAAATCAGGAGCTGAAGTAAAGAGTTCAGCTCTAGTCTAGGGGAGAGCTGTAACAGACCCCTAGCTTCTGTGTATGGGGCACAGGGACACACGCACACACTGACCAGCCGCTAGCATGGTTACAGCTGAGCCCGAGCCATGGCCCATGGTTGTGGGGAGGGACGATCTATTCTCCTGGATCCCACACAGGTACTTGCAAGGGGATGGGGAGACAGTAGCCTGGTTGTCAACTTAGCATTGGTGATTTGGGAGGGGAGCGGAGGAAGGGGGAGACGCCAGCCTTGATTTCCTTCCTAACAGGGGGCTGTTAACTGGAGGGATGTGCCCAAGACTTCCAACTTAAGCTTCCCTGCTCCAGCTCTGCTTCCTCGGGGGAGGGGGAGGGTGTTTGGACAGCCCAAGTGTCAACTAATCAATAGGAGTTTATAGGAACACTTCCAGGACAGCTGGCATGGGGGAGGGGTGAAAGGGCCCCCTTGTGTCTTGAGTCCCAGCCGCAAACCAGTGCTCATCTCCATGGGCTACAGGGACAGCGGCTGCTTTGCTGTAGGACCGAGGGGTGCGCCTGGCTCAAACAGCCTGACCGCTTCTCGTTCTGCGTTACTCTCTCGGGAACGGGGCTCACCGCTCATGCCCGTGCTCTGACACCAAACCCAGAGCAGCACCAATCATCCCACTCCAGAGACCTCCCTGCGTGGAGCAGGGGCAGCGATTAACCAGCATTTCCCTGACCTGTGTTGGTAAGGATCCCGTGGGTTATTCGAACAGGAAGAGGGGCAAACTCTGCAGCATCTCCCACCTAAGTTTCCTGACAGCTTTGCTCAGCTGGGATGGTGGAACTAGACAGCTGGTGAGTTTCTCAGCAAAGAGCAGCATGGATGCTTCCAGTCCCATTCGCAGGCCTTCCCGGCAGCTTAAGGACCTGGTTACATGAAGAAGGCCTCTTAGAACAGGCTTAAGGAAGCAAATCCCCTTGCACCAGTGTGGTAGGGCCGGCTGCTTGTCACAACTCTCCAGTCTGTGTCTGGGCTGTTTATTTCTTCACCCTTTGGTACCAGGTTTTACATTCATTGGTGTCAACCCCCCCCTCCCTTGTCAGCCCTCTCCCACCCCCGTCTCTCCCGAGTGCTGGAGCAAGGTTTCCGGTGGTCCCTTTCGCTCTAAGGATCCCTGAGTTAGGGGCCTCCCTGATCGTGTTCTTTGACCAAGCCAGTAAATGAAGTGTAATAACCAAAACGGTGATTGTTCTCCCCGCAATAGCGGTGAAAATCTCTCCCCTGGGAGCTCAGAGCTCCCAGCCTCGGGTATTAGATCACAATCCCACTAACCTTCCTGTCCCCTGGGCAATATCTTACCGCTGCTGCCCTCTGCGCTAGGCACTATTTATTACATAGGCTGGCTTGTGTGTGTGTCTCTGTGTTCATAAAGCCTGATTGAGCTGTAGGGGAAAGTGCACTCGAGGGGAAGGAGGAGATGAATGCTGGGTTCTGCCTGCCCTGCACATGGGCGTAACCCCTGCTCGTGCTGCCGAGGGCCTGACCCTTGGGCTTTCAGGCTGCTCGTGGAGATTCAACCAAACTGTAACCAGAACCAGACAGATCCTCCCCACCACTCCACTTCCTCCTCCTGTGCCGGTTTGAGTGGGGCTTTCCCAGGTACCTATCCCAGATTCTACTGGCCTCTCCCGTGCCCTCGGGCTGGCCCCGAGATTTCAAGCAGTGGAGCAAGGGGGTGGGGTTACACTCAGTCACACTTACAAGTGTGAAAATGCAGCTACTGCCTCCCTCTGGGCCTCTGGCCTGCCCCTTTGTGGCTCTCTCCTCATTCGCACCGTGTGCCTAGACAAGTACAGAGATCCCTGGCAAGCGGGGGGGGGGGGGTGTTTACAAAACTTGTGCAACTTAGGGATCGCCAAGGAGCAGGTGGGCCGGTGCCAACTGGGGTCAGGGAGAGGGAGTTCAGAGCCGTTGCGATGGTGCAGCTGTAGGAGAATATGGGTGGCTCTGACGAGTCCACACCAAACCATGTTCAGCTCTGCCTCTGCCCTGTGGCCAGACCCACAGGTCACTGCGGTGAGGACGAGTTACCCAATTTCTGCCAGCGCCGGCCTGTTATACCCATTACGAAAGGTAGCAGCGATCAGCGTCCACACTTGCCCTGTGCTCTCGCCCCTTTGCTCCTTCCCCATCCCCCCTCCAGGCCCCTGCTGTGAGCCACAGAGCTGTGAGCATTTGGGCTGCTCCTCTTTTCCGGGGTGCTTGGTCTCCCTGGAACATCTCCCTCGCTGGAGTTTCCATGTGTTAATCTTCTGCGCCCTGGGAGGAAATTTAGCTAGTCACGTCGAGTTCAGATCGGAAGTGAGCGATTTAGGTTGCCCTTGCCCTCTACTGGGTGGACTCAGGACTGCTCAGCTGAGTGTCATGGGCCTTATACTCCTCTCAGCTAACAGAGAGTCTCCTTTAGGACAGGCGGTAAGACCCTGGGCTTTTGGAGCTGCGTTCTGTCCCTCCTAGTGCTACCAAGTTCCATATGGCCACAGGGTGCAACATAGGCTTAGGTGTTTGTTACGTTATCCTGTTGTTAGCAAGTCCCCTTCCCTAGCTTTGCCGACCGAAAAACAGGGAACACAGCCAGTTTGAACTAGTGACAAAACTGTCATTCTTGACAGTGGCACCTGTTGGAAGATTCCCTTCCCTGAGACCACTGGTGAGCAAAGCCACAAAGAACAGAGCGGGAATACAATTCCATGCTCCCAAAATAGGTTTGAGGAGAGACACCAGCTCCAAGGACCTTCCAATTTTGGGAGCAGTTAGATCCAGATCTAAGCTTTGTGCTTCAGGCCAACCTCCCTGCAGTGCCAGAGATCCTGCAGGATAGATGGAATCCACGCGCTCCAGTCCGGTGCTTGCCGGCAGCGGCTGCCCCATGGCCTGTCCACCTGTCCCTGGTTTTTCTATAGTGCCCGTCGCTGTGTCTAAGTGCTGAAAGCTGGTTCCACATGGCAGCCTGCATGCTGTGAGTCTGAGAACAGCGTTGTGTGCTGGAGAGGGGAGACCGGCCGCGCCTGGCACTGCGACGTGGCACGGACCTGGCACAGAAAGGGTTATTATCGCATGAGGATTGGGTAGGTAGGGAAGAGGGCTATGAGGGCGTTCATTTTCCAGGAATCCACCCCCTCCCCCGTACCCTTTGCTCTCCTATATAATATTCCATGCTATAGCCCATAAATGCTGCTCCGAGCCCACAGCCTGATTGAATTTGGAAGCCTTTGTTTACAGACGTCTGGCTGTACAGGGGTATTTATTGAATTTTCCATGAAATGTTGCTCCCCTAATGCTGTAAAGCACAAGCTACCCACATCAGAGGAGCTGCGTGTTAACGGATCGGGTTACTCAAAGATGCATTGCTCTCCTGTGCTATTGTTTCACACGTACCCGGGAGGAGAGCGGACGTCGGGATTCATGCAGTGGGAGACGACGGCTCCCTGCCCATGGTGGCTCTTACTGTTGGAATGAAGGGGAAAGGGATGTTCCATGGGGCTCCGTGGGGCTAGGAAGGTGTGATTGGGACCCGTCCTCTAAAAAGGGACAATTCCAGTTAGGTGGCCTCTGTCCCAGCCCTGTAGTGCAGCACTGCACTCAGCAGGGAGAAGAGCATCATCTTCGGAATCGCCAGTGCCACTTTCAGCACATCCTGTGTTGTTTCCTGGGGGCCTCTCATCCAAGTACTGGCCTGGCCCAGCCCTGCTTGGTTGGCTGAGATCTGAGGGTACTCTGACTGCAGGCTATAACTATTAGGGCCTAGGAAAAGACCTTCATGGCAGGCAGATTATCTCATCGATCAACTGAGGGGTTTCTTGCACCTTCCTCTGAAGCATCCGGTGCTGCTGGCCACTGCTAGAGACAGGATACTGGAGTAGATGGACTACACATCTGAGCCAGTCTGGCAATTCCTATGTTCCTTTGTTACCACACTCCACATTTCCCAACGTATCCCTTCGGCCTGATCCAGCCAGACCCTATCTTCAGGCCCCACAGCTGCAGAAGACAATCGGAAGCGAAAGAAAAAGAGGAGATGCTCAAAGCACAGTGCGTAATTTGTAACCTCCCGCTTGGGAGGGAAATGAGGCGCAGTCTGGCTTATGGAGGATATGTCCGGGACCTGACTTTGGTGCAGTGGTAGCTGGAAGAATGCCTCTTCCTTCCTTAAGAGAGAGAGCACAAAACCATCTTGCAAAACCCTGGGTCAAGAGCCCCAGGATCTTTGATGTAAAATAAATGGTTCTCGGGAGAGAGCATGTGTTCACCATGTTAGAAAAACAAGCCCCCTGCAAACAGCACAGACTGAACTCTGCCCAGAGGAAGGGGCTTCACGAGTGGATGGAGGGGAATAGGCTAGCATAGGAGCAGTACCCCGCCCCCCGCCCAGACTTGTATCTTCACACTGGGCTTGGACAGGGGGCAGGATGGTCGGGGGATTGTTTTCTCAGATTTGATTGGTTTATTTATCCTTGGTCCAGGCTCCCATCTGGTCCAACTTCAAACTGGGGCTGCGGTGAAGTGTGGAAGCCGCCAAGAGAGATTCTGCAAACAACGGTTGGGAAAAGTATATAAATATTCCCAGACATAAAAGTGACTGTGTCTGAGGAATGGGCAAGTCGGCCTGCGAATGCTGGGTAACGTGGGGCCTTGTCCCCCGTTCACCCCGTCTTGAGTTGGGACGGCGGGGGCTGCACATTGGCAAGCAGCTGGGATATACCGGTCAGTGGGCCAGGATCAGCCCTGAGAAATGCTCAGGCGGCGCCCCTCGACTGGGGTTTGCGCGTGGGTGTGTGAGGAATGTGCAGGACCCAGCATGGATGGCTACTGCCAGATGCCACAAGGCCAGGACAGGGCAAAACTGAAACCTGGATTGAAACTCCTTTCTTCTACTCTTATTTCCTGGCCAAATCTTCAAAAGTGGCCCCTGATTTTGGGCACCCTAATTTTTGAGTTCCCATCCTGAGATGACACTGTGGACCTGGTTTTCAGAGATGCCAACCTCTGAAAGAGGAGCTCCCGCTGACTTTCACTGGAGTTAGGAGCTCTCAGCAAATCTGGCCCTAAGTGCCTTATGTTGGACACCCAAAATGAAGTGGTGGCTCTTGAAAAATGTGGCCTAAATGCCAATGCTGTTCAGCATAAGAACGGCCGTACTGGGTCAGACCAAAGGTCCATCCAGCCCAGTCTCCTGTTTTCCGACAGTGGTTAGTACCAGGTGCCCCAGAGGGAATGAACAGAACAGGGAATCATCAAGTGATCCAGCCCCTGTCGCCCATTCCCAGCTTCTGGCAAACAGAGGCTAGCTAGGGACACCACTGGCTAATAGCCATTGATGGACCGATCCTCCATGAATTTCTCTAGTTCTTTTTTTAACCCTGTTATAGTCTTGGCTTTCACAACATCTTCTGGCAAGGAGTTCCACAGGTTGGCTGTTCGTTGTGTGATTGTGCATTGTAGAAGATACAGGATAAAGGCAGTTGTGTTTCACGGTGTTTAAATGGTAATAAAGGAGACAGACTTCACTTACAGCCCAGGGCTGTGAATGCTGCCCTGTGCATTCAGGAGGTGTCTAGCAGGGGAAGGCAGGGATCAGCATTAAGTCCGGTTTCATTCACCATCTTCGTTAGTGATCTGGAAGAGGGAGTGAAGGCCATGTGGCTGGAGTTTGCTGGCGATACGGAATTGCAAGGAGCTGCGAGCACCAGTGAGGACAGAGAAATGATATAATAGAGGGAGGCATAGGCAGGAAATAGCAAAATGAGATTTAATCCCAAAGCCAGATCCTCACTGGGAGGCAGGATCCCGGGAAGCAGGAGCGGCCGAGAGAGGCATGGGGCAGGAGTTTGCGACAAGAGATGGCAGCAAAGCAGACCAGTGCAGTGGGGCTGCAGACATAGAGGCGTTGTGTCCGTCTGTCTTTCTCTCCCATCCCCGCCCCATCTGTCCACTGCACGTTGGAATATGGGTTCTGGTCTGTGCTGTATCAGGTTTGGAGCAGGGTCATCATTACCATCAGCTGGCTGGGCATTGTTCTGTTCGTATCAGGGCAGGTCTCCACATTACAGCACCAATTCCGGTGTTCGTTGGCAGCGTCAGTTAGATCCCTCAGCTGCTAAACCCTAATTCCCGAGTGCAGGGTTGAAGGTACATTGGCAGGGCAGGGCAGGGCAGGCAGAAGGTTGCACTGCTGCTGTGCCAGTTCTGGGGCGAGACAGAGGGCTTTGGGCTCCAGGGCTGTCAATACAGCACCTCTCAGCAGCATGACGCTCACTCGAAGGTCAGCCGTGTCGTACGAGGCCATTGAAACCCCAGAGCAATTAGATCAGGCAGAGGTTCCTGTGCGGTGTGTGGGCATTTCCATCCTGCTCCCTTGGTGAAGTGTTTTGCTCTTCACGCTCTGGACACCTGGCTCTGTTGTGTGCTAAGGACCTAGTCTAAAAATCCACACTGGACCTGTGGGCATCACAGCGTGTCGCTGAAGAGCTCAGGTGTCCAGGTCTTCCCAGGCGCATGGTTTCACTACTGTCAATATAAGGGCAATGCCCCTTACTCTAGTGGTGAAAATGTGCCTCTGTGACGTGAAAGAGAAGCAGCACAAAGATGAACTGGCCGTCTCCTTGGGCGATATTGTGCTATTAGTGCCCTCAGAGCTAAC
Organism: Chrysemys picta bellii; assembly: GCF_011386835.1. Taxonomy (NCBI): domain Eukaryota; kingdom Metazoa; phylum Chordata; order Testudines; family Emydidae; genus Chrysemys; species Chrysemys picta. The sequence continues at coordinate 2,437,867 of NC_088798.1, forward strand.
GTGGATTTGTTTGATCGCTTGATGCTTGCGTAAAGCAGGCTGCCCACTCAAGAAATGCTCTGAGAGGTAAGGATGCAGCTGTGGTAGTGTGTGCAGCTGCTCTGAGGGATCGGCGGGCTGCAAAGTTTCTGCTATTTTTAAGCACCGGCCTGCTAAACCCAGGGTTGTGAGTTCAGTCCTTAAGGGGGCCGTTTAGGGATCAGGGGTAAAAATCTGTCTGGGGATTGGTCCTGCTTTGAGCAGGGGGTTGGACTCCTGAGGTCCCTTCCAACCCCAATATTCTATGACTCTGAAATCTATTGTGGGGGGTGGACGTCACCAAATTAGCTGTTCGCAGGTTACGTCTGAGCGGGAGTCAGGGCCCTTCCGAGTTCAGATCCAATTCAGACCCAGGCCGTTGCCGGATAGGTGGTTTAGGATCGAGGGGTTTGAATCAGAGCCTCTCATGACCCCAGGATTGTGAGGGGTTCAGTTCTGGTGCGTCTCCAGTATCTGTGCACACGGACGCTGCATGTACCAAAAGGAACAGCGGGTGCACGCCCTGCCCTCCACAAGATGGAACCGGAGCTGCTCGACCGCACCATATACCGCTAGCCTTGCAGAGACTCAGTTGTAGCTCAAAGACCAGGGTCCTTGTGCCGTTGGAGCAGGAGGATCCGAGTTCTCTCCCTTCTGCTGCCATTAGGTGCCAAGTGGCCCTGATGTGCAGCATAGTGACGTCTGTGAAGTCCTAGGTGACCGCAGGTTTGCCTCAATAGCGGTACAGTGCAGAGAGTGAATCCCGGACGTGAGGCATATAACCCACCGGTCCTCTGCATCCGCTAGCGGCTGGCGCCTCTCTCCTCGCTGGGATGGCGAGGGAGATGCATGACGTGGAGATGTCGTGGTCCGGAGATGTCTCTGGTACGTGGTCTGTCCGTGAGCACGGCAGGCCAGCGATGCTGGTCGGTTTGTGGCACGGCCCCTGCTTTGGGAGGAACATGGCCGTCAGAGCCTGCTGGGGACGGGTGAGGGCAAAAGGGGAGCATACAGTACGTAGGGAGCCGGGTAACATCCAGCTGAATCAAGAACAAGGCTGAATCAGAAGGAGCCCCGAGGAACCGGGGCTGGGTCAGGAGATTCCCCCCCCCACCCCACCGCATCCTCCATAGGCAGCACCCGGGGGAGCCCCTCAAGTTGCAGAGGGCAGGCCTCTGTTGCCGGGGCTCCCCTGGAGTTTCCAGTGGCTAGATCTGTGGCGACTAGCTGGAGGAGCTCTGATCCCAGGGGCATTGTGAGCAATGCAGGGGAAGAGTGTGGGAGAGATTAGGAGACTGGACCCCAAGAGGATCTGCGGGATGCCCACCTCCGAGGAAGAGAATGCACCTGAAAAATGTCCCTCTCCCCACAGCCCAGCCAGAGGCATGACTGGCTTTCCGGCAGCGGCAGCAGCCTCTCCCCAGCAGCCGTCAGTTAAACCTGATCCCTTACTCTAAGGGCCTGCCTGGCATTTAATGGCGATTTACACACGATCTTCACGCCGATTCCTCCGCCACTGCCGAGACATCAAAGTCTATAATTCACGCCCTCCTGCGTGCTGTGCCCTGCAAAACCAGAGCCTTTGATGTGTGACTCCCCCCTTCGTTACCTGCACGCGGGGGCTGGCCACGGCTGTTCCCAGCAGGGCACCAGGCCCGCTCTGCAAGGCGTTTTATAAGGTGTCTGCCGTCACTCAGCGTGTTCCTGGGTCTGTTAACCCCCTTGGCAGAGCCGTGTGGGACATCTGCAAAACGATGGAAACTGGCTGGGGGGGGAGGTTGCGGGGGTACTTCCAAAAAGCACCTGGCTTCCCCTCCGACACCTGCAAATTAACAGAAAGTTCTCCTTCCAGTCGCGCCGCTTGTGCCTTTTAACCCTTCTGACTGCACAGTCCTACCATCCATTCCCGTCCATTCCCAAGGTTGGGAGTATGGCTAGTCCCTCTCAGCCCTGGCACTCAGCAATGAAAGCGTCCACGTTCCTTTTCTCTTTTCCTAGTGATTTGACCTTGGTCCGCACAGCCTAACGCTCATCCCTGCGGCCATCCTAGAGATAGCCCCTCCTGCTGTCAGGGGAGACAGTTCAAATCTCTCTCCTCGCGGATAAAATTTGCTTCAAGATGGTCTCACTGGCTCTTTCCCTCCACTAACCTATCACTGGTCTCTCCTCCACTCGCTTCACCTGTGGGCACAACAGCTTTTCCCCTCCGCAGCGCTCAGCATCGTCTCATTCCCTCCCCGCCTCGTGGACTCTCCTTCCGTTCCCTTCCCAAACCAGGCTGAAATGGCTTCCCTGCCTTGCCTCCGTCTCTCTCCCCTTCTGGATCTGGTTTGTATGAAAGACACTTTGCGAAATAAGGGCCTGATTCTGCACTCTCGCTTCTCACTGAAGTCAGGTGGGTTTGCGCTGTCCCGCTGGGCTGGCTTCTTCCAGCTTAGCTCAGGGGCTGTCATCTTGTTCCCCGGGATCTCAGCTTGCTCACCAGCTGCCAGCTTGCTGGCTTTCTTATGACGTCTCTACTAGCCAATATGGCTGCGAAGAATGCCTTCCTGTTGGGATCCAAGTGTAACCAATGCCAAGAAGGCTAATAGCATTTTGGGCTGTATAAGTAGGGGCATTGCCAGCAGATCGAGGAACGTGATCGTTCCCCTTTATTCGACATTGGTGAGGCCTCATCTGGAGTACTGCATCCAATTTTGGGCCCCACACTACAAGAAGGATGTGGAAAAATTGGAAAGAGTCCAGCGGAGGGCAACAAAAATGATTAGGGGTCTGGAGCACATGACTTATGAGGAGAGGCTGAGGGAACTGGGATTGTTTAGTCTCCAGAAGAGAAGAATGAGGGGGGATTTGATAGCAGCCTTCAACTACCTGAAAGGGGGTTCCAAAGAGGATGGATCTAGACTGTCCTCAGTGGTAGCAGATGACAGAACAAGGAGTAATGGTCTCAAGTTGCAGTGGGGAGGTCCAGGTTGGATATTAGGAAACACTATTTCACTAGGAGGGTGGTGAAACACTGGAATGCGTTACCTAGGGAGGTGGTGGAATCTCCTTCCTTGGAGGTTTTTAAGGCCCGGCTTGACAAAGCCCTGGCTGGGATGATTTAGCTGGGAATTGGCCCTGCTTTGAGCAGGGGGTTGGACTAGATGACCTCCTGAGGTCCCTTCCAACCCTGAGATTCTGTGATTCTATGAAGTGTGGAGTCTGCAGGCAGCCTGGGACAGCAAATGGGAAATGCCCATTCACTTCACTCTGAAGCCTAATGACAATTTAAATGTCAACAGGGTTTAACTCTTTCACCAAAGGATCAAGAAAGGAGACACGGGTGACACTCTCCTGTGAGTGATGTCTTTTTTTTTTTTTTTGGCATCTAAAGCGGGCAGGTTTGTGGCTGGAGTCTGGGCTAGTGCCACTACTTCTCCCCCCAATCTCTGCCAGTTCAGTCCCTGGTTCCCCACAAGAAGTTCCATTTAACACCTGAATTAAACTCCATCCATACAAACCCCAGTGTGATATAAGGTAAAATATTCCATGTCACAAGCCAGACACTGCACGCGTCATGGAAGCATTGGCAGGGTTTCAGGGCAGTTTGCAGCGGGGATGGTAGGGGATTTATTTTTTTTTCAGTGGATGTCTGTGGAAATATATGGCGAGAGTGTTGCTTGTGCTACAGACAGGGGAGTGGGGAAGAAGGGGCATGAATCATGTCACTTGGCTCTGTATTTAATCATATCAAACTAGTTTGGTTCTCCAACAAGTCAACATATATTATCTGTGTAAAAAAGGCATTTTACAGGGCTGGGAGTCTAAATATCATTTATAAATATTTAATTCTACCAGTGATCTTTGCAAAAGAAGGATAGCTCTTCCTGATCATACCTGTGTCTATTGAAATATCACCATTATTCATCACCTACACTTGGCGCCGAGTCCTGCCTGGGACGAGAGGGCTCCTTTTGTGCCAGTCTAGTCCTATCCTCGCAGCAGGAGGTGCTGTAGAAAACGAGTCACCGCTCAGTCCATCTCGGCCTCTCCCAGCAGGAGGTGCTGTGGGGACTAGCAGCTCTGCAAGCCCATCTTCACAGGAGGTGCTTTGGAGAGGGACTATTACAGCGCTGGCTGTAGGCAAATTCCCAGCTACTCCCGGGCCCGCCTTTTCCAGCAGGAGGCGAATGACGTGGGAGTATTAGGTGTAAGGAGCTTGCAGCCACTTTAATTCTAGTCTCTCCCAGTCAGAGCACGGGATGGGACGGTTCCCCGGGGCGCACCGTGGGGGAGATCACCGCTGCTGCGGTCCTAGCGTCTCCCAGAAGGAGGCACCGTTGGGGATGGTTTCACAGCTCCGGCCGCATGGGAGCTCATGGCTCAGAGTCCCAGCCTGCTTGTTTGTGCTCTGGGCAATTTCCTACAGCGTATGTCCTGGGCAGTGGCCGGTGGTGCCTCTGCCTGTACCCCTGTCTGTGGCTGCTGGCTGTTTAACCTCTCTGACATTCAGCCCAGCTCTGCCCTGCTCTGTTTTGACTCCTGACAAGCCTTTCAATTTGCTCTCCCCTCTGAAGAGCTGAGAAGCCATTGATAGTTCTCCCTCTGAATTATTGAACCTCAGCATTGGGTTTCGGCCCCAGCGGAGCAGCCCTGACGCTCACGGGGCTGTGAGGAGCACCATTGATTCACAGGGCTCAGGTTCAGCTTGCTGCTGGCATGATCCCAGCTCCCCACGCGCATTGCGGTCTGCAGGAATGCACGGATCCTGGCTCTTTGTGGGGGAAGGGGGAAACGCTGCCGGGGCCAGGGGTGGGGGGTTGCCTCTGGTGCCTCCGCAGGGGTGTTCACCTCTTCCCCCTGCCCTGTGGGTGCTCCCTGTGGGGCTGGGCTGGGGGTGGAGCCTCCCCGCATCATCACCCCCCTACCTACTCTGTGGGAACTGAATGAGTTCCTCACCATGGACTTATTTGCTGTTGTTCCTTGATATGCCAAATCCCCAATGGAGGGGAGGGGGATTGGTAGGGGAAGGAAAGGGGGACAGAGAGACCTGGAGGCAGGGTGAAAGTGTGGGTGGGGGGCTGACTTCCACAGATACCCCCATTCCACCCTGCTCCCCAAGATCTGTTGTCGTTTTTTAGCCAAACACAGGTTATACTACAGGCAAACCCAAGTCGTCGGGCTCAGTACAGGGGTGAGGTTCTCTGGCCTGTGATAAACCGGAGGCCAGGTGAGATTATCCAATAGTCTCATCCGGCCTTAAACTCCCTGCATCTGTGCAGGCCTCAGACCGAATGCCACATGAAAGGGCGGGGCCCCCTGATATTTTAGCGGGGGAGGAATCCCCCCCACTAAAGCAAGCGATGGGCGGGGTGGTGGAGTGTCCCAGCTCCGGGGGGAGGGGAGGACAGGATGACCCAGCAGTGGCTCATACAGAAAACACTAAGGAAAAAACAGGGGGTGAGAAGGATTGTAGGAAAAAGAGCATGTCCAAGGCTTTCCTCCCTTCCAGGGCTCGCTTAGACCCAGTGGCTACACATTGCATAGTCAGTGTGCCTCTGGCAAGACTGGGAGCGTCAGAATAAGGCATGGAAGGAGTTAATTCTCATCTATCTATGTTCTTGTGTGGCCTCATTGCTCTACTGTCTCAGCTCCTATCCCGCGTTAATTAGATGGCTGTGGTTAGAGAAAGGCACTGGGAGTCAGGAGTTTGGGATTCCCTTTCTGGCTGTGCCGCTGACTCACCGTGACCTTGGGCAAGTCCCTTTTCCCCTATCCGTGCCTCAGTTTCCCCTTCTGTGAAATGGGGGTCATGAACCTGGCCTCCCAGGGGGCTGTGGGGCTGAGTGAATTCACATGTGTAAAGCGCTGTAAGAGTCTCTGCTGGGAGGTGGTAGAAATGGACGAAGAAGTATTCTGAATTCTTGCAGTGCGGAAAACCTGTGGCTTGCGCTAGCTACTGGCGAAACAAAGCTTGTAGAGGGGACGTTGTTAGATTAAGAGAAGGGGGCGTCCAGTGTGAGGCCCTGCTGGCTTCTTGTCTGTGGCCAGCTCGGGCTTTCCTATTGCCACTGATGTGAGAGCCGATTAAAAAATGAAAATGTTTTTTCACAAAAATACCGCCATTGTTTTCAAAAACGTTTGCGATTTCCCCTCCCCAGAAATGTGATAGAAATGATTAGTGAGGTGTTCTGTTTACTGAAACCCCAATCATGTTTTCGATAAAAATGTTTTTCATTAAAAAATCCCAACCAGCTTTATGGCTATTTCACAGTAACAGTCATAGAATCACAGAATCTCAGGGATGGAAGGGACCTCAGGAGATCATCTAGTCCAACCCCCTGCTCAAAGCAGGACCAATCCCCAACTAAATCATCCCAGCCAGGGCTTTGTCAAGCCTGACCTTAAAAACCTCCAAGGAAGGAGACTCCACCACCTCCCTCGGTAACCCATTCCAGTGCTTCACCACCCTCCTAGTGAAAAAGCTTTTCCTAATATCCAACCTAGACCTCCCCCACTGCAACTTGAGACCATTACTCCTTGTTCTGTCGGGGTAGAACTTGCATTCCAAACCTACTGCCCCATCCTTTGAGCTAAAGGAGCTCTTAGCAATAGAGGGTCTATGACACACAGCAGGGCAGTTCTGATTTTATCCAGGATAGGCCAGTATTGTCTCTCTTTCTCAGATACCCACACGCACCACACATCGCATTTTTAACACTTGTCTCCCGGCCACTCTGCCTTCCCCCTTTTGAGGCCAGTGCAGTAGATGGCTGATTGGAGCTGGTCTGAGTCCCTGTGCAGGTGCCTTTAAGAGCCCGGGAGGAGGAGGAAGAGGAAGGGTGAACGTGGATTTTATTAAGTGATAACACATTTTCAAATCCGATTATGGCAAATTTTCGGGGGCACCGCAGCATTGATTGGCTGGGCCAGAATCGGAGAGGCTATGCAGAAGCACGTCAGAGCATGTGCAATTGGATCCCTTCCATTAGGCTGATCAATAGCCATCGTATGGGGGGGAGGCCAAGGGGAGTGGATGGGAGTGTTGACAAAACCGAATAAATATAGACGTGAGAGCCAAGAAATCACATTACGGCCCAAGGATCGAGCACAACACGGCTAACCCTTTCACCTTAACACCCAGCGCACGGGGAAGATTAACCCTTTCAGGGCAGGCCTCTGACTCCAGCCCTGGTGGAAAACCTGGCCAATTATGGCCCACTCCAGCAATGCGGGTGGTGGGGGCCCAGCACCAGAACCATTTATCTCTGTGCCCTCCCTGGTCTGGGATAAGGTTTGCAAAGCCAGGAGCAACCTTGGTCTTAAGTCTCCCTGGGGTGTGGGAGGCAAGGCGTTTGCTCCTGGGTTACATACTTGAGCAGGCTCCAGAGGGTGTCGGTGCAAGAGGTAGAGGAGACAGATCATGGTTTTGCTGTACTAGCGTCCCCTTCACAGAGAGCAGATGGAGAGCGGGTGCTGAAAGGAGGGAGCCCCATCTGCCTCCTCCCATCCAGTTTAGCGGAGAGATTCGGAGTCACAGGACAACTGAGTCATCCTTCAGAGCAGGCCTGTGGGTCGGGACTCCCGAGTTCTATTCTCTGCCACTCCCGTGCTGCATGACCTCGGGTGAGTCACTTCATCTGAAGAGCGTGTTCGTGAAGGCTCAAGAGCTAAGGTCCTCCTTCCCTCCACCATCCCTGGGCCGTGGGAACCTCCAGTGATGCGCACACGTCACTCAGCTCCAGAAGTTTAACTTCTGCAAAGAAAGAGGGAAAGTGCTCTGGGGTGCTGACGTCCCTGTAAGGATGGGAAATGGTTTGTGATTTTTTTTGTTTTAACAGGGAAACGTTCATGTTTGGGTGAAACTTTGCCGAACCCCTGCTGTGGTATGGCTTCCCGAGTGACAGTGGCAAGGCTACTCTCTCAGGTTTCTCTGGCTTTTGGGCCCCTTGGAGGAATTAGGCTGCCAGCCAAACAACAGCTAAACCCTGCGGCCCTTGGCTAGTGGGGAGGGGGAAAGGGTGAACAGAGCTGCGCGGGGTTGTGCAAAGCTCACCTTGCTGGTGAACAGGACAGGGGAAGGCAGTGGCTCTGGAGGGCTACAAGGGGGCTGTAGTGTGGGGAGGGTTACGGTTTGGTGATGGTTCTAGGTGTAGCTGTTTGTCTGGGAGGCGGACGTGTCCATGCTCCTTCCCCCCATGCCTGGGGATGTGGGGCACCCGAGCAGACAGGCAGAAGCCTCCTTTGGGAGCTGGAAAGATGGGGACCAGTGTCCTGGCAGGGGTGGGCAGATCGGGGGGGGATGGAATGAGGGCTCAGAACACCTGGCAGAAGAGTTTGTTCATTTCATCCTGGTGTCCAGACGGTGTTTGTCCTCACAGACATGGCCAGTTCATCTGGTGCGTTGGTCTCTGTGTAGAAGAGCCTGAGATCGGGGTTGAGGGTTAGAGCTGTGGTGGGAACCCCAGGCTGGGACAGCAGCACGGCTATGGGTCGGGATTGAAGGGCAGTGGCAGCGCTGTGTGTGCAGGGAACCTGCAGTACTTGGCCTCACAGAGCAATGCTGTAGGCATCTTCTTCGTGTCTCACGGTCAGGACTTTTTACAATCAATCAAAAACCTGTCAGATAAGCCCCGAACTCCATGGCAGCGTCCGTGCAGCCCTGCTCTCCCTGTTGCCCCCATGCCACTTGACTGCTGGAAAAGGAGGAGCTGACTTCAGTTGTTCTGGCTGCATGTTGCCACCTCCTGTGACAGCCCCTGTTTCCCTGAGTGCACCTGGCGCTCAGTCCAGGAACCCCAGGAATTCCCGCTGGCCTTTGCCAATGCCCGGTTTAGCACGTTTTCGCCTCGCTCCCTCCAGGCTGTCTTCCTTTGGCTGCCATAGTTTGACACATCTAATTAGCAGACATTTAACACCTTGTTTTGCTTGGGCTCTGACTCCAGCCAGACAACACATCGGTGGCCTTTGACCTTTCCCCTGCCCCAGGGTCGCCGGGCAGCTCGGCGCTTTGGAACGCATCCTGTTGCGTTTCCTCCACCTGCCCTCTCCCCCGGCCGAGCACGGGCGAAGGTGCTGACTGGCGCGGCGCGCGGGCCAGGAGGGAGCGTTTGCCTGGGTAAGCGCTTTCCTGAGCATGATTTAAAGCGCCAAAGCGATAAGTGAAAAGAAAACCTGTAATAAAGGCAGCACTCTGCTTATTAAGGGGAAAAGGCTGCACTTCGCTTACAGTAACATTAATTAGACAGATCTATCAGGAGCAGAGAGGCTTCTAGCAGATTTATATGGAGGCCTCAAAGATGGATGGACAGACAGACTGAGCAGCTGCCAGAGCCCCCTGCCATGTAAGGTGCCAGCAAAGGAGTGGCTGGGTGGGGGACCTTTGTCCTAACTTGGGGGGCAGCAAGTGCCCTAGTGTGAGGGGTGGGGCGGGGCGGGGCGGGGCGGCCCCCAGCATCGCCAGCCGCTGGCAGTGACTGCGAGAGAGTCTGTCAGAAATCAGTCGGGGAGGGACGAGCTCGGGTTAGTCTCCTCGCCAACCTGTCTTGGGCAGGGGAGCGTGGCTCGAAGGTGAAGGTTGTCAGGTTCATGCTCCGTGGTGAGAGAAGGAGGAAGATGCATCTTTAAAAAAACAGGATGGGGGGAAAGCTCCAGGGGAAATAATAGGGTGAAAGGCGGCGCAGATGGGAGTGCTATAGACAGGCCAACTATTGGTCAAACATGTCCTCAGAGAGAGATCAGCTGTTCATCTCCTTTCTCCCCTCCGCTGTCCCGAAGGGGTGGCAGTGCAGTGTTATATCTGCCCCTTGTTCTGATGAGGGTGCCGGGGGGCTGTGGCCAGTGTGGAGCACTGGAAGGTCCCTCTGGGCTACTGAGACTTGCAGTCACCTGGATGCCATTATCCAGCGAGAAGAGACAGCTCCAATCTGTTTATTTTCACTACAGAGCTGTTCTCCCTCTGTTCCCTTCCTCGCTGTGTCGATCAAATATTTTTCTACCACTAACAGCTCAGGACAAACAGCAAAGCGGACGAGCCGTCACGGGCCTTTCTATTATCAAAGCGCAGAAGGGCCCCTTTGCTAACGTCTCATCAAAGCTCCCTGTTGTTTGGTTAATCCCCCTGCAGGTTCAGAGGGTCTGTTCTCTTCACCCCGGCCCCTGTTGTCTGCTGAATTCTGGGTGCCTAGAGATAATTCAGCTTGTTACGGGATGGGAATGATCAGATCACACAGACCGAGTCACAAGTTAACTCTAAGGACGTGCCCAGGTGCTCGAGGTGTGGTGGGGCTGGGAACCGAACCCAACTTTCCTGAGTCCCAGCGTAGTGCCTTAACCTCACACCGGAATGCTCTTTGCTCCTGGATTATGAGTAAAGAGGAGCCCCCGCTGGCCTGAAATAAGAACATAAGAGCGGCCACACGGTGTCAGACCAAGGGTCCATCTAGCCCAGTGTCCTGTCTTCCGCCAGTGGCCAGAGCCAGGTGCCCCAGAGGGAATGAACAGAGCAGGGAATCCTCAAGTGATCCAGCCCCTGTCGCCCATTCCCAGCTTCTGGCAAACAGAGGTTGGGGACACCCTCCCTGCCCATCTTGGCTAATAGCCATTGATGGGCCTTCTCTGTCCCATTCATTAATTTGTATTTCTTGTGTCTCCTCTCTGAACTAACCAGTCCCTGTCTTTCCAGTCTCTTTGCGCTTCGAGTCATTCTCATCACCCATCTGAACCCCTATTTTCTGCTCTGTCCTGAGATGGGGAGACCAGAACTGAACAGTGTTCCAGAAAAGGTGGCCTCACTGGTTTGTATAATGGTATGGGAAGAGTCTCTGCGTTGTTCACCAGCCCATCCCTTAATGCGGCCAAACATTTTGCTCGCTATTCTTGACCCGTGTTGCACGTAGAGCAGCGGTTTTCACTGCGCTTTCCTCACTGATGTGCAGGTCTTTGCCCCGAACGCTGGCAGTTCATTTAGAACCCAGCAATGCGCATTGCTTTGCATTCACCGCAACTGGGTTTCTCCTGCCCTTGCCTTGCCTGTTTCTCTAGTTTGCATAGGTCCCTCTGCAGTTCCCCTTCTCTTTCACCACAGTCTTCTCCCACCTGCCAGGAGTGCAGGATCTGGCTAGTAATTTCCATGGGAAAGGAACTAGTTTTTTACATTTGATTGTTATTCGTATTCCAGCCGAGACGGGGCCCCATGGTGGTCGGTTCTGTGCGCGTGCATAGAGAGAGGCAGTCCCTGCTCTGACGACCTGACGGTCTAAGTAGACAAGAGGGATGGGAAGGATTATGATCCCCATTTTACGCATGAGGAATTGAGGTCTAGAGCGGTGCAGGGAGTCTGTGGCAGAGGTGGGAATTGACTCAGAAGACCTGGGTTCTCAGCCCAGCACTTTACCACAAGACCACACTGAAGCTGGTAGAGTCCAGGCTGTGACTGTCACCGAAAGGTGGATGGTTTTATTTGTCTCAATACCGACAGGCCCCGGGCTTTATGAATCAGCTGCTGCAGCTCTGGGCCAGCCACCCCCCTCCCCTTGGCATTCCAGGTACGATCTCCCCATCCTGCCCAAGCGGTACCCCCTCCCCCCACGCCCAGGTTAAATAGAGTGGCTGACTTTGGAGGTGATTAGTAATAAAATTTTAACAAGCATCCCTAGGAGCGTCTTTCTGTCACTTTTATGAGGCCATTTACGGCGGGGAGATATAGGAGTGCCTCCCATCTCCCCCTCGTGGGAGGGGCCGAGGCACGGGAGTGTGGGGAGGCCAGGGGCTGTGGAGAGGTGGCTGAGGAAATACCCGCAGCAGGAGGGGCTCGTGGGACGCTCTTTGCGCTGATCTCATTGGTTTGTTCAGTCACTTGTTTGGCTCCTTCCTGAGCCGCTGCCTGCCAGAGCACTTCCTGTGTGCTAGTGTGACTCACCCGGTGAGATTGGGCACCGAAGCAATTGGCCCTTCTACGGCACGCTCTGAAGGGCCCCGGCGAGGATAAAACGGTCCCCCCCAGTTACCAGCAATGCCCCAACTTGCTGCCATCTACTGCACTCGCCCTGTCTCTGCTGCCTGTCCGCTTGCTGCATCTCCCTGCGGGTGGGCAGTGCCAAGGGAGCAATGGCTGTCACTCAGGCGGCGTGAGTTCGCACCGCACTGCCGGGTTCGGGTTGCAAAGGCTGCAGGATACATCTTTGACTTGGATTTCATTGCAGTGCAAAACGGGCATTTCCATGGACCTTTGCTTTTTCCAACACCTAAATTTTGGGCCAAAATTTGCCCCAACACGATCTCCCGCTTCAAAGAAAAAGAATTAAGAAAACCCCAAACCCATAAAATCTTACATCCCCTCCCGGCTTTCAGCGTGTCTGGATCTGCACCGAGGGCACATTCTGCTCTTGGGTGCTGCAGAGTGAATCTGGAGGGACTCCATTGACTCTGATAGCGTCAGTGGAGGGCAAGTGAGAACAGAATTTAGTCCCAGATCAGCAATATGCATGAAAGCTAGAATACCTCTTTCAGAAGCTGGCATAAGTTATAAAGAATAAACCATCGTGTTTCCTCTGTGATTACACGTCCAAGCTCCATTCCTATTTGGATAACCTTAACTGTACCAGGGCTGTGCTCTGCTGTAATGCTTCATCTGGGAACACTTGCATTTGAAAACACGTCTGCCTTTGATTTTAACCCAGCCGAACTCTTTAGGAAAAGGCCCAAATCCAGTCCGTTTCTGTGTTGAACATCAGTGATAGTCCCCCAAAAGCACAACACTTCCAGTGCAGAGCTGGAAATAGAGTTGGCTTGTGTGAACGTAAGCCCTTGGGAGAGATTTCTCTGGCTTCCTAGGTTCAAGCAGATCTGGTTGTTGTTTGTTATGGTAGTGTGGGGCGGCCCCAACAAAGATCAGAGTCCCATTATAGCAACAGACAGTGCCTGCCCCAAAGTGGGAGGAGACGCCGAGGGACAGATGGGAGGAGAAGGTCTCATAGCAGGTCAGCGGTGGAACCAGGTTTCCTGCCCGCCTGGTCCCATGGTCTGGCCACTGGACTGCATTGCCCCTCAAATGCTCTACCAATCTCCTTTTGGGTGGTATTTCCGTTTCCTGTCCCAGCCTAGGGCATGTGGAATCAAACAGGAGAAGTTGACCAAGGCTTCTAGTAAAGTTTGGGTCTGAGGTTTGGGTGGAAGTTCGGGCAGGTTTCCCTTTTTGGGTTTTGTTTTATTTAAACTCCCCTTCCCTCCACGCCCCAAAAAGCCCTTAGAACAATAAAAGCAGAAAATAAGAAAACAAAATTGGACTAAGTGTCTGCTTCGTAGCTTATTGCGAGCAGCTCCCCACCCCAGTAACAGTAATCTTAGTTAAGGTTCACATAGTGTGTCTCATCTTCAGTGCACGGTGCAGACACTAAGCCTGTGAGACAGGTATTAGTACCTCCCTTTTACAGACAGGGAAACTAAGGCACAGAAAGGTTGGGACTTCCTCAAGGTCACAGTAGGAGTTGAGAAGAGATCGAGAATTACAGCTCGCTACCATCCAAACCTGTGCGCAGACTACGGGTCTCTGCTTCTCTCCCTATGTAACACACCGATCCCAGGCTGCAGTGACCTGACTGGATGGACAGGAGAGCCCAGGGACATTTCTTTACTGAAAAATGTGATTTCATCAAAAATTGATATTTTTGGCAGGAAAACATCAATTTCAACTAAATATTTTGATTTTCCAATTGGGAGAATAGAAACGAATCATTTGGTTTTGTCGTGTTGAATTGTTTCCTTTCGATCAAAAACGTTGATATTTTCCATTTTGACATTTCTGATTAGAAATGTTTCAGAAATTTTCGTTTTGCAGAAATTGTCCCTAGTGTGACCTTTTCTACCAATTCAGAGGAGCAAGCACTTCTGAAATGTTTACATAGAAGGAAAACTCTGTTTTTTTCTAACACCTCTAAGAGGCACTGCCTGTCTCTAGTCACTGATCCTCTGACAATTCCAAGCAGTGGGGTGAAGCAGCAAGTGGAACAAGCAGGAGATGCTGAAAGCTCAGTGGGGTAGAGGTGCCAGTGCTGGTCATGCCCCTGGGCAGGGTGGATCGTCTGCCCCCCAACCTCACCCAGTGCCCTGCTCTTCCTTTTGTTTCCCGTCGTTGTGTGGTGCCCCACTGGGGGGCCGTGGAGTGGGTGCTCTCTCTCTCTGTGCCTGGACTGGATTGGACGTCAGTCCTATCCATGGGAACGGGAGCAGGACCATGGTTCTCTCTGTTATCTCAACACTGTGCTGTACTGGGACCAGTGGGCTATTTGACACACACATCCCATGCTGGGCTGGGGCACGTATCTGGGCAGTGTAAATACATTCCGGCGGCACTGTCCCGGGATCACCGTGCCTTTCCCTGCACCGTTCCCTGCAGTGGGAATGTCTGCCCGTCCCTGCTGCCCCGTCCCGGGATCACCGTGCCTTTCCCTGCACCGTTCCCTGCAGTGGGAATGTCTGCCCGTCCCTGCTGCCCCGTCCCGGGATCACCGTGCCTTTCCCTGCACCGTTCCCTGCAGTGGGAATGTCTGCCCGTCCCTGCTGCCCCGTCCTGGGATCACCATGCCTTTCCCTGCACCGTTCCCTGCAGTGGGAATGTCTGCCCGTCCCTGCTGCCCCGTCCCGGGATCACCGTGCCTTTCCCTGCACCGTTCCTCCAGTGGGAATGTCCGCCCGTCCCTGCTGCCCCGTCCCAGGATCACTGTGCCTTTCCCTGCACCGTTCCTCCAGTGGGAATGTCCGCCCGTCCCTGCTGCCCCGTCCCGGGATCACCGTGCCTTTCCCTGCACCGTTCCCTGCAGTGGGAATGTCCGCCCATCCCTGCTGCCCCGTCCCGGGATCACCGTGCCTTTCCCTGCACCGTTCCCTGCAGTGGGTATGTCTGCCCGTCCCTGCTGCCCCGTCCTGGGATCACCGTGCCTTTCCGTGCACCGTTCTCTGCGGTGGGAATGTCCGCCCGTCCCTGCTGCCCCGTCCCGGGATCACCGTGCCTTTCCCTGCACCGTTCCCTGCAGTGGGAATGTCCGCCCGTCCCTGCTGCCCCGTCCCGGGATCACCGTGCCTTTCCCTGCACCGTTCCTCCAGTGGGAATGTCCGCCCGTCCCTGCTGCCCCGTCCCAGGATCACTGTGCCTTTCCCTGCACCGTTCCTCCAGTGGGAATGTCCGCCCGTCCCTGCTGCCCCGTCCCGGGATCACCGTGCCTTTCCCTGCACCGTTCCCTGCTGTGGGAATGTCCGCCCATCCCTGCTGCCCCGTCCCGGGATCACCGTGCTGTTCCCTGCACTGTTCCCTGCAGTGGGAATGTCCGCCCGTCCCTGCTGCCCCGTCCCGGGATCACCGTGCCTTTCCGTGCACCGTTCCCTGCAGTGGGAATGTCTGCCCGTCCCTGCTGCCCCGTCCCGGGATCACCGTGCCTTTCCCTGCACCGTTCCCTGCAGTGGGAATGTCCGCCCGTCCCTGCTGCCCCGTCCCGGGATCACCATGCCTTTCCCTGCACCGTTCCTCCAGTGGGAATGTCTGCCCGTCCCTGCTGCCCCGTCCCGGGATCACCGTGCCTTTCCCTGCACCGTTCCCTGCAGTGGGAATGTCTGCCTGTCCCTGCTGCCCCGTCCCGGGATCACCGTGTCTTTCCCTGCACCGTTCCCTGCAGTGGGAATGTCTGCCTGTCCCTGCTGCTCTGTCCTGGGATCACCGTGCCTTTCCCTGCACCGTTCCCTGCAGTGGGAATGTCCGCCCGTCCCTGCTGCCCTGTCCCGGGATCACCGTGCCTTTCCGTGCACCGTTCCCTGCAGTGGGAATGTCCGCCCGTCCCTGCTGCCCCGTCCCGGGATCACCGTGCCTTTCCCTGCACCGTTCCCTGCAGTGGGAATGTCTGCCCGTCCCTGCTGCCCCGTCCCGGGATCACCGTGCTGTTCCCTGCACCGTTCCCTGCAGTGGGAATGTCTGCCCGTCCCTGCTGCCCCGTCCCGGGATCACCGTGCCTTTCCCTGCACCGTTCCCTGCAGTGGGAATGTCTGCCCGTCCCTGCTGCCCCGTCCCGGGATCACCGTGCCTTTCCGTGCACCGTTCCCTGCAGTGGGAATGTCTGCCCGTCCCTGCTGCCCCGTTCCGGGATCACCATGCCTTTCCGTGCACCGTTCCCTGCAGTGGGAATGTCTGCCCGTCCCTGCTGCCCCGTCCCGGGATCACCGTGCCTTTCCCTGCACCGTTCCCTGCAGTGGGAATGTCTGCCCGTCCCATGCAGGGTGGCCAGGCCGCTAGAATCACCCTAGTGCCAGAGTTTTGCTGGGAGGCCTTGGTGGCGGAAGCAGATGGGAAGCTTGGGGGGATGAACTTGGGAAGCTGGCAAGGGAGCCTGGGCGTGAGAGAGCCCTGTTTGGAAGGCAAGCAGAGGGCGGAGGCCCCCCACGTGCTGGGGGATGCATAGAGTGGACCTGCTGGGTGGGGACAGAGCCTGCTCCAGGAGGAGGTCAAAAAGGCAAAGTTTCCTGGGAGGTGAATTATCAGTGGGAGCAATATTGGCAGGTCAAGCACCTCAGCGCTGGGGTAATAGAGTTAAGGTGCCGAGCCTGGGAGGGAGCCCGGGTGAGGAGTGCAGCATTAAACCGATGAGCACAGCTTAATCTGCCCCGAGCAAGGGCAGCGGGGTCTTTAATATTGTGTCAGGCTCGTAGGGCCGCAGTGGCGGGTTATCCTTCACGGCAGCTAATGCCACCGGGCTAACTGAATTAGTCCCTCCTTCAACGGGGTGAGCACGGGGTTGCCGGGAGGCCGATCGTGCCTCGCAGCTGCAGGGAGAGCAAGTGATAGCCTGGAAATTCAATCAGGTGAGGAGGCTGCCGCGGTCCCCAAAGACACAGATGTTCCCATCGGCTGGATGCTCCGTGTGCCGGCAGTGGTGGTGGTGGAACCGGAGGGGAGTGTTTCTCTTGCTCCCACCATGGGGAGGGCGCCCACCGTTAGCCCACCGCTCGGTCACGCCTCGCTCAGAGGGTGTTGGTCGGCCTTTAAAGCGCCACAAAGAACCCTGCCCTGTCTCCTGCCAATAACATTCCCCCAACCTGCCGGCTGCCCCTCTCCGAGCGCTTGGCACAGGCGGCCTGCCCTGCATGGCTGCGTATTTCTATCGCATTACTCACCGTGATATACGGCCACCTCACTGTACACCTGTGGAAAGTGACTTGCTCAAGGCCACACACTGTATCTGTGGCAATGCCGGGGATGGAGCCCAGGTGTCCTGGCTCACAGTGCCCCCTGCTCTAATCACTGGACCCTCCTCTCCTCCCAGTTCAGAGCTCAATGGTCCTGATGCCAAGGCCCACCTGCTCAAACCACTAGACATCACTGCCTTCCTAGAGCTGGGAATAGGCCCCAGGAGTCCTGGCGCCCATCCAGTCTCCTTCCAATTCCCGTGTTTCCACCTGAGCGAGCAGTGGGAATTAATGTTTATGAATAGCTTTGTACTGGTTATTAATGAGAGCTCCTACTTATAGGGGTAGACACTTCTCCCTTTCCACCCCCACCCTTAGAAAATCTCTCCAACATATAGCTGGTGTCTCTAGTATTATTCATAGATTCATAGATTCTAGGGCTGGAAGGGACCTCGAGAGGCCATCGAGTCCAGTTCCCTGTCCTCATGGCAGGGCCAAATACTGTCTAGACCATCCCTGATAGACATTTATCTAACCTACTCTTAAATATCTCCAGAGATGGAGATTCCACAACCTCCCTAGGCAATTTATTCCAGTGTTTAACCACCCTGACAGTTAGGAACTTTTTCCTAATGTCCAACCTAGACCTCCCTTGCTGCAGTTTAAACCCATTGCTTCTTGTTCTATTTTTAGATAGATGAACAAGTTTTCTCCCTCCTCCTTATGACACCCTTTTAGATACTGAAAACTGCTATCATGTCCCCTCTCAGTCTTCTCTTTTCCAAACTAAACAAACCCAATTCTTTCAGCCTTCAGCCTTATTAGTTTCTTTTTAATTACAGTAATTCTGTGTCCTCCTCGACACGCCTGAAACGAAACCCTTTCCAAATGCTAGCCATGGTGCACCTCCGTGGCAAGCAACCCCCCAAAAGCAGGGTACTTCAGATGAGGGCCCAGGAATGCAGGCTAGCGAGCAGGGTACTGGGTTCTATTCCTGGCTTCACCACCTGGGTGACCTTAGGAAAATCGCTTCTCCTCCCTGTCCTTCATTATGGCCAGCCGTAGATCTCCTATGGCAAGTGCGATGTAAGAGCTGGATATGATGATTATCTCTGCGTGGAGCAGCAAGGACACGGCATGCATGGATGACACAACTGATGCTACCTAGCCCCGTTTCCCAGTCGTTTGTCTAAGCCAGTGCAAAAAAGACTCCCATTTTTCTCACCCATTATACAAACGAACCAATCAATCAGGTCTAAAGACACAAGGAGTGATATGTCACCCTCCAGAAGTTACTTTTGGTGTCTCATTTTTTAAACCAAGTTAAAACACAGCTCCTAGTTAATACCTAATAACGTAAAGACCGGGGCTGCTGTCTGTTCACTGCCACTTCCCCACAGGATGGAATCCACAACTACTCAGATGTGTGTCATGGGCCATATACTGCTCACATCTAACGGGGAGAGTTTCTTTAGTTCAAGTGGAAAGGGGCCTCAGCTTTTGGACCAAGAGGGTGGGCGTTCTTTCCCTGCTGTAAAGAAGTTTAAAACGTTCAGCCCAGAGATGTTCAGGTGCCCCGCAACAGACACCGTAGAAGAACCCTAAAATCCCAGCTGGCTGCAGATTTGTTAGCAGAGTGATAATGGTTTACGCCGAGAGGGGAAGGGACTTGCCCAAGGTCGCTCTGTGAGTCATTAGCAGGAGTCTACAATAGACTCCAGGAGGCCCGACCCAAGCCTGTGATGCCTATGCTGTATCCCCCCCACCCCCCAGGTGGCCTCTCTCCTCTCATGGTGAAGCAGCTCCTTATTTGGGGAGGAAATCGCAGGATTCTGCTGTTTTAGGGGGCTGGGACAAGGGTTTAAAATACCACCACCACCATCGGCATGCCAAGGCCAGTGACCCTGGGGGGCTCAGGAGAAAGGGATGGCCGGGGGAGCTGAAGGGCAGAGTTGCTGTTGTGAAGTGCTGCGGCGGGCCAGGCACCTTTCCCCCAACACTCCCACCCCTGGGGTCTCTCACCCCTTTTCCACATGCTAAGGAATGATCTGCACAAGGCCACGTGCTTTGGGGGAGTCCCTTTCCAGCCCAAGCCCACAACCCCTCTAGCCCCCCTAGTGCCAAGCACCCGGATCCCAAACCCTGCTCACCCACCTGGCATCCACCTGGGCCCTGGCGCATACAGATGCCAGCCACAGCCCCTCCCTCTCCTCCCCTGCCTCCTCTCTGGTCCCCCACCTCCTTCCACGGTGTGTGCCTCCTCCTCCCCCCAGGCTTCCACCCGGTTATAAATGGAGGCTCTGGCTGCCTTTAAATAGTCATATCTATCAGGCGAGCTCACGTCGGCCATAAATTTTACAGTAATGATGATTTTCTAAATGGGCCGACTGGAGCTATTTCCGCTTCAGCCTCCAGTTACTGCACACACGTGTCATTCCCTCCTCCCGTCCCTGCGTCTTCCTCTCCCCCTGGGGCCCAGAGGCCCATTTGTTGTCCCCCTAATTGTCATTTCTCCGGCGTGCTCTTGGGCAGGGGCTGGAAGTGGAAGTGACCTTGTCTCCCGATCAGCTTCGTGCTGGGGCTCCCGCCCTCCCTGTGTCCCAGACTGAGAAGAGCAAGGCAAGGAGGTGGTTTCGGCGTGCGTTGGGGGTGTGTACGGGGGACAGGGACAAACCAGATGGCTCCAAATATGGCAGAGGGGACTGGCTCCAGAGGCACAGCCATCTGGATGTCATTACTGCCAGTCGTCCCCTCCCCAGTCGTGTGAAACAGGCCCGGCGCGTGAAAGCTATAATGATGGGTAGGTAATCCCTTCTCACTGCGCATGGTTTGAATTTGGCACAACAGGAATGTGAAAGGGAGAAGGGGAAATACTGACCAGACCCTCGGAGGGGCCAACATCTGCATGAGTCATCAGTGCACATCTGGCTCCAGCACTGGGATTGGAAGCTCCCATAGCGAGTGGAGATGGAAAAGACCGTTGCCGCACCAAGTGTAGCCCTCTCCCAATAAGGACAGGCACAGACCCCCCCGCCCCCAAGGGGACGTTGGGCTGACACCACACTTGTTATTCCTTTGGACTGACCCTGCCCAGATGAGCTGAAAAATGCAGAACTAGGTTTGTTTGGAGGACGGGTCTCCTGTTTGCCTCACAGTGCGCCACGATAACCGAGCAGTGTGACACTTTGGGAGCCACAGGGCGATGGGGCAGTGCGGGCAACAGCTTAGAGGTGGCAGAGGTTAGGAGTTGGGAGTCCTGGGTTCTGTTCCCAAATCTGCTGCTGCCTCGCCGTGTGGCCTTGGGCCAGACATGTGGCTTCTTCGTGCCTCAGTTTCCCCATCTGTAAAATGGAGTGGATAATGCTCCTCTCTCCCCCACCCCATGCGAAATGCTTTGAGATCCTCTGTGTAAGTGCAGGGTCTGATTTACCCTTTCGACAAGAGGGGTGATGTGATCAGACTCCTCCTGGTATGAACCAGAGCTGGTGTCGTGTCACACAGCTCTCTGATGAGGTGCTCCGCAGAGTATGTCTGGAGCTCGAGGGCTGATCTCTGCCGGCAGGGGCAGGTGGGAGCAGGGTGCCGTACATGGCGTGTGTGGCTGCTGTGGGGCCATCCCAGGACCGGAGAGCTGTTCACAGCAGTCGCGTCTCTGAGGCTGTCCTGCAAAGTGTGAGTACAGTCGGGTCCCATGGGCTTCAGAGGGAAACGGGGACTTTGGGCTCCTGGCAGGATCAGGCCCTTGAACAAAGAGAGACGAGATAAACCTGGAGGCAGGTGAATCCTGCGTGGGCCCAGGCCAAAGCCCTCTTTGCATATAGCCTGGGGGCGGGGGGATCTCAGTAAGGGTGGAGAAGATCCATTCGGGTGAGACCTGCTCTTGCTTGTTTTCTTTGGCTTCCTCTAATGGGGCAGCCGGGGGATCCGGGTGGATGGGCTTTGAAAGGTGCTTACACGCCGGAAGCAGAGAGAATGGGTTTGGGAGGCTGGATGACTCAGGGGACTGGCAGCGGGCTTCAGACCTTTCCCCTCCGGGCTGCGACTTGAACACCAGCCTAAGTCGGTAGCAAGTGGAAGCTGTTAAATCTGGCGGCTGCTTAGAGACCCCACGTGTGAAATTAGTTTGATCAGGCTCAGTCCGGTTCATGGTGGGACAGGCGAGGGGAGAATTGTATGTGCAGTGGGGTGCTTTGTTTTGGTAGGGTTGTTTTAATGAGTGTGATTAACGGTGTTATTGATGGACATGCTGCTGTGTGGGGTTTAGCTCGGCGAAGGTGAGGGCAAAGGCGGTTTGGATGCTGAGACACCATGGAGACTGAGCGCCCCTCTCTGCCTAAACAGGGGTCATTCCAGGGCAGGGAAGGAGCTCACCTGTGGCAAGCGTGGGGGGAACTGCACCTCTTTGAACATCAGTCTGTGGGTCAGTGACTAGCTTAGGTCTAGGGTGCAGCTTATCAAAGGGAAGGTTAAGCAGTGACTTGATCACAGTCTACAAGTACTTATGTGGAGAAGAGATTTCTGCTAGCAGGGGGTTCTTTCATCTAGCAGAAAAGGGGAGAGCATGATCCCATGGCTGAAAGCTGACGCTAGACAAGTTTGGACTAGAAACAGGGCACAATTATTTTTACCAGTGAGAGTCATTAACCATCGGAACAACTTACCCAGGGGTGTAAGGGATGCATCATCACGGACAGGCTTTAAATCAAGACTGGCTGCCTCTTCCTAAAAGCGCTCCTCCAGGCCAGACACCAGTCCTGGACTCCGTGCAGTAATCGCTGGGGCAGTTCTTCAGCCTGTGTCATTCAGGGGATCGGACTAGAGAGCACAACGCTCCCTTCTGGCCTTGCCATTGGTGCAGCCGCGACGCTGGCTTCTTTCACCAGCGCCGGGAAATCCGATGGCAAAGTGCAGAGAAATCCCCTTAAAATGGGTAAAAGGATGAACTGGACAATCTAAGAGGAGCGCTCTGCGCGGGGACACCCTGCTCCCAAGAGAGCCCAGAGGCCATCTACGGCAGGGCTGCGACCCTTGCTTTGCATCCTGGGTTTCTCCCAGGCTCAAGTCACACAGCGTCTCCAGCCACCCCAGCTTGTCTGCAGTAACAAAGTGACACCCAGAGGAAGAGCGAGGGGCTCAGAGGAGGAGGGAGGGGCTTGGAGGGCTCCACTAGGTATGGGGGGGCATCACTGCATGGCACAGGGTGGGGAACGGTGAGAGGGGTTTAAATCAGTCACTGCCAGCACCTGGGACCTCTTGTTTGTTGTCTTGTTCTAGGAGTTTGCTTCTGCTCTGTTCCCCTGCTCGCTCATTGTGTGTATGGCAACTGGATACTGGAGGGGGATGCCGGAGTCAGGGGTAGATCCCGGAGGGGGGTGGATAGACGAGATGGCTAGAAATCATGGACAGGTTCCAAAGGGGAGCTCTGTTTTCATCTCCAGCAAACTCTGCTCCCTCAGACTCGGAGGTTGGTCTCCTCTTGGACTGGAACTGAGCCAGAGAAGCTCTGGCCAGTCAAAGCTTGACGGACGCGATGGATCCAGGATGTGATGGAAAAGACACATCGATGTCCTAGCGAAACACCCACTGGACGTTCCTTGGGTAGCAGTGTAAGCTCAGAGCGCTCACCGCCTTGTCCCGTCCAACACGCTCCCCGACTCCCTGGGTGTATAATTTGCCCATCAGCCCAGCCGAGGAGCTGTGTGTGTTTAATTTGGGGGTGATTGTTGTGAATTTTAATGTAGGTGCTGCTTCTGCTTGTCTTTCCTAGATTTTATAGTGGACCTCACTCTGCATCTGCTACTCAATCTCCATCTCTTCCAGTTGTGAGACCCGCCCCACCAACACTGCTGTTACCCCTCAATCCCGCCCCACATCCCTCCCGGCTGATCCAGCATTGAGCTACCCAGACACAGGCTCTGCCAGTGCCCCTCAATCCCCACCTGCAGCCCTCCTGCTATTCCGGCCCTGGGATTCCTTACAGCTGTAGCAATAATGCCTTTATTCTATCACAGGGCTGTTATCTTTTAAAGATCTGCCCCATACCCAGTACAGAGGAAGAATTATGCCCTATTAATAGTACCCTGATTTTGTATGGCAATATCACTTTATAAACATAAAATAGACAGGACCGCTTTCCTGAAATGCAGCTACTTCTGGGGTGGAATATGGAAGCTGTTTAACAGCGCACCGTAACGCTGGAAGTGACAAAGAATATTGTTTCTCTTTAAACCTGTGGGGGAAATGTGGGTGGGGAGATAGTGATACGTTGAGTTGGAATTTAGCCAGGATGCTGGGGTTGCCAAAGGATCTTTAGTGAGCACTGGCCATCAGGGATCTTTGTTTTGCATCTCAGTCAAAAGCCAGCACAGCACCCCTACCGAGGAACGGTCCAGTAACCACCGAGAAGCAAGAGTGCCCCTGTTCAATCATCCACACCCCTTCCTGCAACAGTGATCTCCCAGCTACGCCAGAAACAAACATCCCTCTGCGTAGCAAAAGACCAAATGCCGTCGCTTCCCAAGGCCGTGAGCCTCACGGGTAAGCCCAGCGGTTTCTGAGTGCTGTGAAGGTGTCCCAGACATTGTCTCTCTTCCAATCAATTTTCCTGATGATTTCTTTCTTGTTTTTTAATTGATGAGGGGCAGGTCTAAGGCGGGTTGCCAGCGGCACCAGCCAAAGCCTCTCCGAGGCGTCTCTGGAGCCAGAGGCCTCGTGCTCGGGCCGTGGCGTGTAATGAACTCTCCAAGGACTCGGCTCATGCTCTATATGAGCTGGAGAAGCGTCTGGCCCAGCTGTTAACTGTCCCATTTAACATCATCAATTATTAACCTCATTTTGAGGTGGGTCGGTGACGGCTCGTGCTGGTCTCGTCAGCCATTGTGCAGCCTGGGCCTCAGCCGCTCGGTGCGGGTGGATTCCGCGGCAGCGCCTCGGGGCTGGCGCAGCTCCAGGGGGGTCAGCGCAGCTGCTCAGTGGTCAAGGGGTGGCCGCTGGCCTGGTTTATGGGTGCCCTGAGCAGCACGTGAGGTCACGGGAAGCTGATTATGTGCCTGCCCTGTGCATTTCTTCCCCCCTGCCCTTCTTTCTTTGATCATCAGCTCAAATTTGTCTTCAGTTTGAACTGCCGCCTTGCTAACCACGAGGGCAGGGGGCCAAGCACAGCCGGGATCTGTCCCTGGTGGCGGTGGCTCCCCAGTGGATACAGGGTCCCCAGGGACAGCCCTGGGGCTGGGGGAATGCAGCAGGAGAATCCCTTTCCAAATAAGCCTCTGCCCCTGGGCTCGCTGCAGCCACTCCCCTCCCGATCTGGCAGTGGACGCTCTTCCCATTTCTCCCTCTGATATTGGCTGCTGCTCCCATCTGTCCCTCTGCGTTCACCCGGGCCTGGCGTAGGTGCTCCCCAGTTACCTGTTCATCGGGCTGCCCCTTGCTGCTGCTCTCTTCCAAATGGGCAAGAGCCTTTGACCCTTAAAAGTCTTGGCCATTAATATGATATCTTGTTATGCCCTGGCTCGTGGGCGTGACAGCCCTGAGCCTACAGGATGGAATCAGAACCGCTCAGCCGTGTGTCAGAGACCCTCAGATGCTTAGAATTTACGGGGATTCTGCTTTAGCTCCAGTGGCAAGAGTTTGTGGGTTGGGAGCAGGAGGGGCTGGGGCTGTTCCCGGGCTTTCTGAGTCAGGTGTTTTCTGGGACGTTTCAAGCAAAATTAAAACATTTAGTTTTGGTTAACATTTTTCACAGATTTTTCAGCAAATGGAAATGAAATGAAAAAGAACCACGTTGTGTGTTGTGTCTCCTCCCCTTCCCTCCCCCGCACACACGCACGCTTTCTTCTTCCTCTCCAAAAGAAAAAAGGGAGGGGAAAGTGAAAAATCAAACCAAAATAAGCATTTTGAATGGAAATGAAATGAAAATTTTTGAAAAACTTTGGTCAAAAAATAGAAAAATCTCAGCAGAAAGGGATTGATTGATTGATTGATTTACCTGCGATGTCTGTTTCTGTCTAACAGCTATTTATCACTGAAAAAATATACAGACAAATCTGTTTTGACCAGCTGTGCTAGCGAGTCCTGAATGGCCTTGGGGTGCTGCCTAGTGATAGCCCCGCTGTCTTGGCAGGCTGTGTCAGAGTGAGTGAATTCCTGTAGCCTCTGCCTGACAGGGCACATCTGCACACAACAGCTGAGAGCGCGCATCCCCACGCAGGCAGACAGACAGACACGCTAGCTCTGCTTGAGGAAGTGTGCTAGAAATCTCAGTGTGGCCGGGGCATGGGCGGTGGCTTGGACTAGCCACCAAGTACAAACCCGCCTGACCTCTGGGTGTGTACTTAGAGCTGCCACCGTGGCCACATTCAAGAAGAGCTAGCGCAGGTCTGTCTGCCCACTCTAGGAATCACGCTGCCAGCTGCTGTGTAGACACATCCCCCATCTCATGCATGGTCTGAATGGAGCCCAGAAGAGTATGGAAAGGCTCAAGGCCCTTTCCCCAGCGGTTCACCCTCTTCCCCCCGGGTTGCCGTAGCAGAGGGAGACTGCTCAGTGTCTCCGTGCAGTATCCAGGCTAGAGCCCTAGCCTTTCCCGCTGGATTTCCCAGGCCCCCTGGCTTGAAGCTACACCTGGAGAGTGCTGAATGGCCAAGGTCAGAGGGGGTGGCTTCGTCTCTGGTGGCTTTAAAGAATCAGAAGAGCAAAGAAACAGCTTCCCCACCCTACCCAGCCGGGCTAGGGAAGACAGAGAGGTGTCGTGCAGACTGTGCCCCAAGAGCAGGAACCTGTACGCCCAAACAGACCTGCCAACAGAACCCCGTCGGCGCTAGCCCAAGAGGCAAACAGCTGGATGACCCCCCTCTACTCCAAAGAGAAAGGGGTAACGAGAGCTCAGTCCTACCGAACCCCAGCCGATTCCAAGCACTGAGGGCTCGATTCTGCCCTCTCTAACTCACACGAGTGCTACTGTACTCCCATTGATTACTCACAAAGGAAGTATCAGAGGGGTAGCCGTGTTAGTCTGGATCTGTAAAAGCAGCAGAGTCCTGTGGCAGACGTATTGGAGCAGGAGCTCCACTTCACCCCCCAAAGCTCATGCTCCAATACGTCTGTTAGTCTATAAGGTGCCACAGGACACTTTGCTGCTTTCACAAAGGAAGGTGAGCGGAATCCGGCCTTTCCTGAAGAACTAAACCCACAGGATACAAATATAGGACCCAATCCTTTACTCAGTAGGTATCAGGCCCATGAAAGTCAGGGGGAGTTTTGGCTGAGTAAGGACGCCGGGGCTTGAGCCACAGGGAGCAAAGTGTGAATGTCAGGAAAACCCCTCCACTCGCCGTGTGCCTAGAGACAGATGAGGAGAGCAATGTGGAGAAGTGGCAGTGGATTTTGTTCTTCACACCCGGACACCACACAGACCTGCTGCGTGCCCACCACACAGCACTCAGCCTACACAGGTGTAAAATCCTCTGCACGGCAATAAAACACTCACATCTAGTCTATATATTTTGTAATCCCTTTAAAGGTTTTTTTTTCTTTAAACCCCTTGCCCCAGCTCCCTCCCACTCTCCCCCCAAAAATTATTATAAAGAATTATTGCCATTAGTATGTCTTTCCCAGTGAAAGGAGAAAATCGCCTCATTCATAATTTATACCCTCAATTACTATTAATAAAGAAATATTTCAGCAGAAAATCGCCTGGGAAAATTACACGTAACATTGCATTAACATTCTATTTGAACATTTTCATCACATTTGTTATAGAGTTAATAAGAGGGATATGCTCCCCTGACTTCTTCATGAAATTATGGGCTGCCTATGAGAGTTTAATCTTTTAGACTTTATATAATATATTCACTTTACTAATTGAGCTATCCAAGGAGCAGTTAGGGATGTTCTTAAACGTGGAAGACAAAGTAATCAGGGCCATGACTTCCTGACTGGAGGATCCGCTTCCGGAGATGAGGAGCCACCCATGTGAATTACACACACATGCTTACCTCTTCTCGCTTACCTCTTCTTCTTAAAGCTCAGATTCATCAGCACCACCACAGCCATCGCCAGCATCACATGCGGATCTGCTGCCCTCTGTTGGGAGACGCCAGGTGGGGAGCTGGACTGGGCGGGGTGCTCTCCGTCCTTCTGACCTCCCTGATCAGTTATGGTTTGCGACTTTGGGTGTCTTTGTCTGAGATCTAGGGCCGGCCATGCTCTGCAGTGTTGAAGAGCTTCCAGCCAGCCCCGGATGCCAGAGTATCTGAAACGTGTGTTGGGTCAAAGGGACTAGGCATGGGAGATAAGACTGGAGAGTGATAGCGCATTCACCAGCTCCTTGGGGAGGGTGGTTCTGCATGTGATTTGCCTCCACCTGGAACACCACGTTGACCCTCCTTCTGGACGATCTCGTTGTCTCAAAGGAGCTGAGCCCCAAGACAGATTAGGTGGGGAAGAAGCGGAAGGCTAAAGAAAGCTTCTTGAGAGCAGTGCAGGAGAGGGGACCTTGGAAAGGCCGAATGAGAGAACATGGCTATCATGAAAACATTCGTAATTACAGCTCATTGGGTCTCGGATTCTGATTGCAAAAGCTACTGTAATTTGTACTTAGAAGTTGTAACAAGAACAGCATCTCTCAAGAGTGTTAAACAAAGGAATGTGTGTGAATAGAATCCATAAGGCACAGAGTGTGTATATAGACTGTGTGTATACACATCTCTGTGTAGCATGTACACACTTCCCACTCCTACGGTGTAATAATCCTTTCCCCGCTCCAACCAGCAACCTCAAACAATGAACGTCGCCTCACCCTGCACTGCCGCCCTTTTACAAATGGGGAAACTGAGGCACAGAGACTTCAGTACCTTGCCTAGGGTAAGATGGCCAGAGTAGAACACAGCCCCCTGTCTTCCAGTCCTCCCTTTCCACGAGACCCTCCTTCCTCCACGCACACCATCCGCGTGTGATATCAGGCCCAGGGTCGGTGGGAGGCTGTCCCTGGACTATAACAGACTTCGGTTCTGGCCCACACCGAGTCTGAACAGGGGGAGGGCTGTTGGCTGATCAGGCATAAGCCCAGGCAGCCTGTGCGTGGGTGCAGAGGGTCCACTATCGCCGAGCAATGGCCATTGCTGCCCCGGCTGAGAGAGAGGACAGGGCCCAGTGCTGCCGTCGGAGCTGCCCCCTTCAGAGTGTCCTCAGCACCTCTTGGATCCCCTTTGCAGCCACTAGGGGGTGAGATGGGGCAGAAGCCGGGAAGTGGCGCCCGGCTGTTGCCAGCTGCAGCCTGGCGCGATAGGCTGAGATGCTGATTGCCAGCCGTGTGCGCGGGACCCAGGTGAGAGCAGAGCCTGCCCGGAGGGCCAGGCCAGGAGAATCCTGCCCTCCCGTTCGCCAGCATCGCAGAAGCGATTAAAAGGTGCTGTGGATCACATGGCAGAGGGAACCAAAGGGTTAACGAGAAGATTCTTTTTGCGCATCAGAATTCGTTAACTGGGATTCATGAAATAACGTCCGACCCTTCGGAAAGGCCCATCTGCGCAGGAGAGAGCCCAGGCGACGGCAGCGTGGGCCGCCCTGCCTGTCCTGCCCTGCCCTGCCCTGCGGGGTGGCCACATGAGCTGACAGCCAAGGGACCTAGCACCTGTCTTTGATCCCCTCCAGACAGCCCCTGGCTGGCCGCATCCCAGCCTCAGAGGGGAGAGTGAAAAAGTGGGAACGGGCTAAAATCCCCGCGACCCGCCCCTCCAAGCCTCCCGCCGCCCATCGCTTTGGTGTGCTCAGGAAGAAATAAAGCCAGCCAGCGTTGCTGAGCTTGGCAGTTGAATCCCCTCCCATGTAACTTCTGTGCGTCGGGGCACGCGGGACCCAGTAAACATCCAGCAGCCTCTGGCAGAGCCCTCGCAGGGCAGCAACCCCATTTCTTCTGGCTCTTTAGCTAGCTGCTTTTCTGCCCCCCACCCCTCCTTCTGCGGAGGAGCCCCTGGCCCCCTGGGGTTAGCATCTGGACGCTGGCCCATCGCAGGGGAGGTGGCTGCTGGAGAAAGGGCCCAATGGAGCCATAAAACTGGTGGCTACTCATCCAGCACAGGGAGCTCAAGGCGACATGCCGGGATTTCCCTTCCCCCAGGGCGTGTCAGGGTCATGGGGACAGGTGCAGACCGTCTGGATCCTTAGCCCTTCGCTGGCTCTGTGGTGTGTCCTAGGGGCCAGCGACTTGGCAGTGCCGCTTGCTGCCCATAGACCTCATGGCAGGGGACTCCCGGCAAACCAATGGTTTGCACCCACCTTTCTGCCCCAGAGGAGAGGAGCGGTCGGGGACTTTTCCCAGCGAAGGGCTTCAGTGTGCGCACAGGCAAACGCAAATCACGCGACAGCCACCCCTCTCCGCAGGGGATTGAACGGGCCACGGGAGCACCCCCAGTTGGGTGGCTCAGCCAAGCAATTGGGGAGGTTCATTTGGCAGAGCGCCGCGTCGCACAGGCAGAGAGAGGCCTTCCGGGGCAGTCTGCTTGCACCTTGTCACACGCAGAGAGCAGAATCTGATCCCGAACTAAAAAGGCAAAGACAGAAACATTAAGGTTGGAATGCTCCGACATCACTTAAGAACAGGACACCTGGGTCCCTTCCACAGGTCAGTTTCGCTGCCCTTGCTTGCACGGTGTCTGCTGTTCACATCGCCCCTGTGTCTCGGACTCCCTTCGAAAGCCCATCAGCATTCCATTTCGGCCTCGTCCCTCCACCCCTCCTGGGACGCCAGAGACAGACCGAGGGGGGAACGGACTGCGCGTCTTGTGAAACGCCTGCGGTTGGTTCTGGGCGGGATGGACCGCACCGTAAACAGGACAGGGTTTGTAAACAGCGCTCCAGCTGGGATAAATTTAGCCTGTTGGGGTTGCAGCCCCGGCGCGGCAGGACACGGTGTCAGGGCATTGTCGAGGGGTGAGGGGAGAAAGAAGCTGAATAAACAAACACAGCTTGTCCCTTTTTCTTTTCTTTTTTTCGTCCCAGTGTTGTTATTTCAGCCGGACAATTGCTCTGCAGATCGAGGGAACAAGCTGGCTCCCAGTGCCTCCCTTTCGTATTGTGTTTTCTCATGGGAATCTGTCCTTGCGTATGCGTGTGTGTGTGTATCTGTGTATAGACAGAAAATAGTCTAGATAAATATATTTATACTGGGGTGGAGTATATTTACTTTCTTAAAACCCAGGTGAGTCAAAAGATGTTGGATTTTGCTACCGTGGACGATTCTGCTTTTCCTGAGCGTGTGCAGCACACAATAATGCTCATGTATGCATGTGCTTGTGCATACGTGCATATAGTTTACACTCGGTGCATGTTTGTGCAAGCGTGCATACCTTCTGCACACTACATATGCATCTCTTAAGGACAGGGAAAGCTTATGGAGTTGGAAGGCTTTGCAAGACGTTCCAGCTCATTTTGGGGTACACAGAGAGGGGGAAGCGAGTTGCCTAAAGTCTGTGGCAGAACTAGGAAAAGAACCCAGGTATCCTGACACCCAGCCCTGTGCTCTAACCATGGGATCGTCCTAGGTCTCAAGAGTCACATGCGTTAAGCGTTTGGGTCAATTCTG
Source organism: Chrysemys picta bellii (assembly GCF_011386835.1). Taxonomy (NCBI): domain Eukaryota; kingdom Metazoa; phylum Chordata; order Testudines; family Emydidae; genus Chrysemys; species Chrysemys picta. The sequence goes on from NC_088798.1 coordinate 2,468,618, forward strand.
CTTTGCTAGGACCCTGGTCTGCGCTGAAGGCTGTGCGTTAGAGGCATCCTCATTTTCATGTCTTAATTTTATTTTCCCCACATCTCTCCCTCTCGCTTTCTCTCTCTCTCTCACACACACAAACCTCTATTGGAAAAACGATTTTAATACCCATGGCACATTGTCCGGGTGTGATATACAATCCAATGGCATGTGGCATTTGGAAAAGGTCACTTCTCCCATCAGGATTCATTATCCTGCTTCAGCCCAGGAAGCCACAGGGTTACCAGACCCCTTGCCCCCTCCCATGAGGCATTTGGAAAGCTGAGAGCGGGGATGAGGAAGCTTCATGGGTAGGGCTGGAAACCGAGCAGTGTCAGCATGGTCCCCACAGCTCCAGAAGCACAGGCTGCGGCTTCTCCAGGTAACGGGGATCTCCCTCTGTTGGCACTAGTAGCAGGTCTTGTATCCTCTCTGTGGAGCAGCCACTAGAGGGTGCTGTCACGCACCCCGCTTATCATTTCCGCGCCAGTAGTGCCAGAGGCCGCAGGCGGGGATGGGAGGGTAACGGCTGGGCCGTGTTCCGATGGAAAGATGGCAGGTGCTGGCCCCATCTCCCATTCCAGGTCAGCAGTCCCAGGGGAACATCGCCTCTTCATGTTGCGTTCACAGGCTGGTCCGACTGCCCTCCGCCGGGTGACGTCAGCGCTACTTAGCTGTGCCTACAACGCGACGGATTGTCCTGGAGCGGGGTGGGAGTCTCCTGAGTGGCTGTGCTGGGTCACTCTGTTGACTTCAGAGAGGTCACAACAAGTGGAAAACTGGCTCAGTGACCCCAGCAGAGTGAGATCACGCATGTGTTTGGCCCCTGTGGTTTCCTCCTTGTTGGTCCATCCAGCAGCTCCCAAGAGATCGGCTCATGAGACATCAAGTGTCTTCCATTCTTCAGCCCAGACCGGTGAAACCTGGCCATGCCGGCCCCTCAGCGGCCTAGCTGATGAGAGGTAGCTGTGAGAGCTCTCATCCCAGCCCTGCCTCTGGAGTCACTGTGACCTTGGCCACGTCACGTCACGTCACTTCACCTCCCTGTGCCTTAGCTTCCTTCTCTGTACGTACGGCTCATGTCGGGAGCCTGGCGGTGTGACTGTCTGTGCATTATCCCCGGGGTGGGAGCGGGTCAGGGTTAGGATCCAAGTCCTGTGTGCTTTGCAGTCTCTGTTCCTTGCCGCGCGGTGCCCTGCCTCTGCATGGACCCAGAACGAAAACGCACCTCTTCCCTGTTTCACTTGTTTTATTTTTCACTGCACTGGTTTTGAAGCGTCCCTTCAGCTCGTGACGTTGGGCTGATCCTCCAGTGGCGAGGAGAAACCTGTGCAAGTTCTGGACGCCCAGCTCCTCCACGGTTACCCTCCCTCGCGTGGCCTGCCTGGCAAACTCCTCTTGGCACTTGGGCCTGTCAGCTCGGGGGGCACTTAGAGTCCTCTAGGGCTCATCCCTATTCTGGGTGGGAGAGCCCTGGTGCTGTGCAGAATGCACCAGGCTTTCACTTCTGCAGAGCTGCGGTTGAACTTTGCTGTGGTTACAGGGAGTTTGATTAGTCTCAACCCAGCTCCTCAGAGAGATTTGTCCACCCCAGTGAGCACCCTGAGCAGCCGAGCATGGCTGAGGGTGGGGGAAAGGTGCAGGTCGGGATTGAGAGGCACTGGCAAAGCCGTGTGTGTGTGGTGCTCAGGGCTGGGTAAGGACTGAGAGCCCTCAGCGGAGCACTCTCGCCTTTCCTTCTGTTCTGTTCCGGTTCCCATACGCTGCCTGTCGGTGTGGGATCTGAGCGCCGACCCCTCCAGCTTTTTCCCTGCACTACCCTTCCCAAACCGTTCCCAGGGAACGCTGGGGATCACAGTCTGAAGCTGCCTTCAGGTCACACACATGGGACAGCAAGGCAAATGAGCCCACTTTGTGAGGCCTTTGAGATGGTGACTTCAGGCCTCTGTTTGAGGCCTGGAGCGGGGGGTCTATTTTCCTAGTGGGTCGTATCATCCACAGCTGAGGTGGGGAATTTCTCTTACGTACGGCTGGGGATTTCCTTGCCGTTCCCGTGTGTCCTCCTGACAGGTCACCTGGTGGGTGAGCCACAGGGGCTTGGCCTCAGGAGTCCTGGGTTTTCCTCCCGGCTCTGATACAAACTCCCTGGGTAAGTGTGGGCCCTGCCCCTCCTTGGGCCTCGGTTTCCCCACCTGTAGACAGGTGAGTTGTGAGAAGGAGTGTTTGTGCAGTGCATTGAAGATGCAGAGCCCCAGGTGTTTACTGGAAGGGCAAAGTCTGATGGAGGAGAGCGTCTTCCTCGGGGCGGGCGGGGGGCGGGGGGAGCAGAGGGGTGGTTGTTCCAGGGAAGCAGAGAATCTGATGGTTTTTGCGGAGGGGAGAGGAATTTGATGCCTGCTGCAAGATGACTTAGTGTGCAAAGGGTGATGGTAAGCGAAGCCCCTTCCTGCCATATAAACACCAGTGAGTTATGGGTACCCCAGCCTCTAATTATGCAGTCAGCCCCAAATAGCTCTGTCTAACGAGGCTGACAGACTAATATCTCAAGAGCCCTTAATGCGTTATCATCTCTCGCTGTATGACCTCATATTTATAACTGCTCTGGTGGGAGGTTGAGAAACGTCCTTTTCTCCCCCCCCCCATAACCCCCCCAGAGCAGGGGCTCTCCAGCCTCATCTGTTCGGATCAGGAGGAGAGAGGAGAAATCTCCCCATCCATCACCAGTAGAGTTCGCGCAATTAGATGATTAAAGACATTTTTTATAATATTTGGAAGAGGCTTTGAAACGTCTCTCAGAGAGCGTGATTAATGCCTGCTTAACCCTTCCCTGGCCTGGCGGGAGAGCCCGCCTCGGAGGAGCCCCAGAGCAGCATTGGGCCGCCCGGCGGCTGCAGGCTGCACACAGCTCTGTTCCTCTTCGCTCCAGCTGGCGGTTACAAAGCCCCAGGCCCAGATCCCTGACAAGGTGTGATTCATGGGCCCAGGGCACCTGCAGGAAGCACAGGCCCCACGGCAGTTCCTAACCCAACTGGGACTTGGTGGTTTCTGAGGCTTCAACGGCTCAAGGGCTCAGGAAGTGAGCCCCCCGAGGCTGTTATGCAACAGGCTTCACACACAGGGTCACACACATGCCGCACTCCTGCCGCCACGCACGGTCATGCTTCCAGTTCCGTGCCCCACACTCAAGCAGGGCCCAGCACACACACAAATGGATGGAGATGAGGGTTCTGAGGGTCTGACCCCCTGGGGCCTGGGGTCCCTTAGCCCAACAGGGAGAGAGAGGTAACACCAGCCTAACCCACCACTTCTGCTCTCCTCCGAGTGTCGTTAGATCTGTGTCTGCCTGTCTCTCGCCCCCCATCTCTCCCCTAGCTCTCTGCCCACCCAGTCTCTGATGACATTGCTAAGGTGCCTATCGCTGGGAGATCTCTTTAATCTTGGAAGGATTCGCACAGATTTTCACAGCCACAAATGCTGGCTGGGCACCTGTGAAGGTCAATGGGATTTGTGCATTGGGGAAACTCCGCCTTCATGTTTCGTTTCCCAGAAGGCCCATCTGTGCAGTGGACACTGGCTCCCCGGCAGGCACAGTTAATAGCTAGGGAACCCTTTCGCTCCTTTAGCTGATGTTAATTGTTAATTATTCCAACATGGGAGTGGCAATTCCTCCTTGAACTTGGGAACTAAACCCTCCTCCTCCGGTCACAGTGGCAATATTTCATAATCTCAATTTCTTGTCAATTGATTGCCAGATAGAAGCGACAGCCAAAGAGGGCCACAAGCGTCTGCGACCACCACCCACCGCATGGTTTTAGCTCTGCCCCTCTGTAAGTTTTCATTATTTTATTCTTCTTGTTGTTGTTGTTATTGAGACAAACTTGAAAAAAGTAAGAAAGAAAGAGACACTTCCTGGTCGTACTTCCGTTTATAACTAGCTTACAAGGGGTTAATAATGATTAATAGCTGTTTTAATTAATGGTTAATCTGTCGTTAGAGAGTCCAAGAGGTCACAGGTTTATTATAATCATAGCTTATCACTCACTGTGGCAGCTTCTACTCATGTGCTTATAGCCGTGTATCACACATGCTGCTCCTATCGGTAACACGCCTGTAATATCATCGATTCACCCTTTGTCAACTACTTATAAAGGGAACCATAATTAAAGCATGACCAAAATCCTAAGAGGTCTGGAGTCAAAGAACCCTACAAAATGGCTGGGTAGGAGTTTGTTATTAGTTTTAACATTGTCTTAGTTGACTGGGAGACACGGGAAACAGAAAGAGACAGAACTAAAAATCCATCTGAATAGGGTTCTCTGTTACCGTGTGCAAGGACAGACACAGGGAATCATCACAGCACTTCTGTTCATTTTATAGTATCCGAATCCTCTTAAATCTTGGGAATTCCTGTCGCATCTAAGCACCCCTCCGCCATCAAGGAACGGAGTCTGCCCCCCCACCCCCAGCCGTGAGGCCGGGCAGGAAGGCAGCACTGCGAGAGATGACACAGTTTGCCCCAGGCCATGCGTGGCATTTGTAGCAGCGCCAGGAACAGAGCCCAGCTCTCCTGTGACCCAAGCCAGCGCCAGGGCCTTGAGCCACCCTGTGTGCCTGGAATGCTGGCTTCCTCCTTTTATTTCCCTTCTCTGCACTTTCCCCCTTGGAGCACTAAAGATGAGTCCGTTGGCCTACCCGCGCCTGCCCCCCATGGAACGCCACCTTCCTCGTCGCTTCTGTTCCCTCCGGTGAGCACGAAGGGTTCCCCCAGATCCCGCCCTCTTCCAGCTCCCTTGGGGTTCTCACTCCTGGTGCAGTCCACACACCCCCGCCTCCCTCGCCCTGAAGTATCGGCCAGGAGCCTGCAGCAGGAGGGGTCAGGCAGGAGAGATCAGGGTGGCTCTTAGCAGTCTGCGGGAGGGCAGACCCTGCTCCCAACCCTAGCAGCAAAACACCGGTCCCCTTCCTGGCTCCATGACCCCTACTGTTCCAATTGAAACCCTCAGAACATGGCCAGTCCTCAGCGTGACTCGACAATTTCCCCGTGCTCGCGAGGTTGTCTGTGGCCTTTTAAACTCACATGTCCTGAGTGGAGCTCTCACAGGGGGGAGCCTCAACTGGCCATTGGCTAGGCGGGGCAGTATCCTTATCTCCATAGTCCGGATGGGGGAAACTGAGGCACAAAGAGGGGCCGTGAGGTGGCCAAGGCTGGACATCAGGACTCGAATCCAAGAGTCGTGGCTCCTAGTGCCACCTGCTATAATCACTAGATTGACGCTCTTCCTTGAGCTGGGAGGGAGCTCAGAAGTCCTGGCTCCCAGCCCTCTCCCCCGCTCTAACCACTGGAACCCACTCCCCTCCCAAGCTGAAAGTAGGAGTCCTGGCTCCCAGTTCCCTGCTCTAATCCGCTCCATCAGCCTTCCTCTCCTTTGGGTGCCTTTTCCAAAGTGTGGTTCGATAACCTCTGGAGATGCAGTGATGAATCCCAGAGACACTGGAATCCCACCCACCAGCTCAAGGTCTCTGGGGTCTCCGAGGGAGGAGACGATGTTTAAACAGACTGACACAGACACAGCTGAGCCCTTGCAGGCAGGAGTGAGCAGCCGTTGCCGGGACGTAGCTGCAGCCAGAGGTGTAGCAGTGGCGAGTGGCCCTGTCATGCCCCGTTTAGCCAGTCATGCAGCCTCTGATGGGAATGGACCAATACCGTTATCTCCATTTTACAGATGGGGAAACTGAGGCACAGAGCAGGGCTGTGACCTGCTCACGAAAGTCCTGAGCTCTTTGCAGCCAATGCTGTGTGCTAATCACTAGACAAGCTCTCTCCATCCTCAAGCAGCCACTGAGCAATGAACAGGGACGAAAGCTGTGCTGACCCTTCCACCAGTGGGCTTGGGGTACACAGTGGGGCCCTGGCTGGTTGGCTGTGGGTGCCGTCAGGGACATCTTAGCCAGCAACTCTCACTAATAAAAGCTGGGGTAATGCAGCAGAGAGAACCCCATGCTGGGAGGCAGGGGTCTCTAGAGATGAGAGCAGTGGAGCCAGTGTCAGGTCTACTAGGGCTATTCCTGTCTCTGCTACTGACTCCCTGTATGACCTTGAGCAAATCCTGTCAACCCTCTGTGCCTCAGTTTCCCCCTCTGTGAAATGGGGATGATAAGATCATCATTGTGATCATCAGGTTCTCTAGAGCGCTTGGAGCTCTGCACAAGGAAGGCCCTAGAGTAGGGCAGAGCACGGTGCTGAGCTGTTAATGTCTCCTCCCCAGAGCCAGGCAGTCTCTCACCCCTTCTCTGGACCCTGCTCAGGAAACCATCCTCCGCAACCTGACTCCCTTTTCACCCCGGGAGCCTGAGCGGTCACCTTTATCATCCCTATCCCTCCCTTCATTGCGGGGAGGGATAGCTCAGTGGTTTGAGCATTGGCCTGCTAAACCAGGGTTGTGAGCTCAATCCTTGAGGGGGCCACTTAGGGATCTGGGGCAAATCAGTACTTGGTCCTGCTAGTGAAGGCAGGGGACTGGACTCAATGACCTATCAAGGTCTCTTCCAGTTCTAGGAGATAGGATATCTCCATTAATTTAAATCTGTTTATTTCCCGCCAGTGATGAGAGAGCTCGGCTGCCTACCACGGCGGGCACTTCCCCTGGTGAGCAAGGCCCGGCCACGTTCAGCTAGTTCCTTGTCTGAGGCAGGCCCGAGGGCATCACTGCTGAGAGCCTGGCCCTGAGAGACTGCTGGGGGCTGGCGCTCTCCCCTCAGGAAGCCAAGGAGCGAGGGCTTTCTGCAACTGCTCCCCAAGAGCTTTGACGCATTGAGGGGGCCTCCTCCCAGCTGAGCTCCCTCTCCCCTGCGCGGTGTCTCTGCTCTGCTCCCTGCCGGCGGCCGAGGCTGCTGCCCGCTGTCGGGTCACTGCGCTAGCACCACCCCCTCTTCCAGGAGCTTTGCCAGCACTTCCTGGAGCCGGGAACCCTGCCGGGGGTCGCAGGACCGTCCAGTGTCAAGCAGTTGTTTGCAGGGGTGTTGGGCCCAGGATATTAGTGAGACAAGCTGGGTGAGGTGATCTCGTTTACCGGACCAGCTTTGGTTGGCGAGGGAGACCTGGAGAAGAGCTCTCTGTAGCTCACAAGCTTGTCTCTCTCCCCAACAGAAATTGGTCCAATAAAAGAGATTACCTCACCCCATCCATGCCCTTGTCTCTCCTGGGCAGGCTCCAGTCCTCTCAGCCCAGGGGCCACGCAGGCAGGGGGGGCTGAGCAGAGCATCCCACCGAGCCCACGCAGTCCCCCAGTTGGCCTTTGGAAAGGGGTCAGGCCGGGGCTGTGGTTTTTATCTTCCACTTTGCCTGGCCTTCCTTCCCGCCCATCCCTCCCATCCCATGCCCATCCAGCTAGACAGGAGGGAGCTGAATTTAGACACACCTGCCCAGCATCACGTCCCAAGTGCTTGTCTGCTCCATCGAGCGGCCCGTGGGTGCGGTTCCTGGCACTGAGGAGTCCAAGCAGCGGGAAGGGGGTGAGGCGGCTGGTGCAGGCGCTGTGCTCGGGCCGGGGGCAGCCAGGGGAGAGATGCTCCAGACCCCCTGGCTCCAGACCCCACTTCATTGCTTATTTCTGGGTCATTACATTCGACAGGGAAAATTTGTTTCTGTCCAGAGCAGATGCCCGGACAGTCTCAGGCCTCTTGGGAATTCATCATCCCGAGCATTTGTTTGTGGGGCTCCAGGACCCTCTGCCCCACAGACCAGCCACAGGCCCTTTTCTCAGTCTCTCCCCCGCATACACAAAGAGGGCCCTTCCACTCCCCCCACACGGCGGGGGAGGGGACTAGCGCACACACACACACACACACACACACACACACACACACACACACGGCTTGTGCGTCGGGCTCACAGCTGAGCTGCTCCAAAGGCTGCCTGGATTTCGGTCTCCAGAAGTGCAGATTCCCGGGCCTGGCCTGGGGTTGGTGCAGGAAGCGGGTGTGGGAATGGAGTCCTGATGGCCCCTCCAGCAGCTCCTGAATCACCACTTTGCTCTTAGCAGCAGCTTCCACCAGGATGTGCTGGGTGCGCCTGGGGCGGAGAGGATTGTAATGCAGGGCTCGCCCTGTTCGAGGTCAGAATAGCTCATAGCAGACCAATGGTCCATCTCCTCCACTCTCTTGCCGCACAGGAACAGAGCAGTTGCCCATCTAGTCTGGCACCCCGCCTCTGCTGTAGCAGACAGACCCCGGGGAGCTGCGGGTGCTCGGCACCTCCAAGGATCAGATCAGAAGTGAAGTGTAAGCATCTCCCAGTCAGCTCAATGCCGTTAACTCTGAACCCTAATGACAGTTGTGTAATAATGCTTGTATTGTGGAATATTTCTACAGTTAACGATCATGAAGACTAGAGCAGCACTGACATTTTTAATGACTCTGATCATTTGAGCAGAAATGTTCAACGACTCTGAGACTGTGGGCTGAGTCTGGGATTGTGGGTGGAGTTTGTGTTTGTGGTTTCCCCTTCAAATTGACCCCCTTGCTGCATTACATGAGAAACGGCAGTGAGGCCAGCTCGCCTGGCAGTTTGCTTTCTCCCATCACATCCTGGGGGCATAGAGGTTTGTCCCTGGAGCAGCTGGGGTAGGGAGCATGTGTTGAATGAGATGATAAATGGGCCGCTGCGCAGTGTGATAAATGGCGAAGGAGCAGGGAACCAAGCCCAGCCATGGTGATACAAGTAGCAGTCTGTCTCCCCACTCCCTGCCCCCACTGCCATCTCCATCCCTCTGAACAGCATGTGAAGGAAGGGGGGTGGTAGGAAGCCCAGATACCAGGCCAACCTTTGGCACATTTATTGACACTCCCTGAGTTCATACCTCAACTCTACAATCTTTCCCCGAGATTATTAAAAATTAATTGATCTCTTTTATATCCCCCCCGATACCCAATGCGGCTTCGCGTCGGGGAGGAAGGTGGGGATGTGTGTAAAAAACACACTGATAAATGTTAATTACTCTTTTACGGCCCTTGTCAAATTCCAAAGCAAGTCGTAAATTCATTAAACTCTAACGGATTAAGCACATGCAGCTTATTTAGTCACCATAAACAAGATCATTTGGATGTTGATTTTTCCTTTTTTATTGCTCCGGCAGAAAAGAAAAAAAAATAGAACCCGGGAGCAGTTGGTCAGTTACTAGGGAGTCTGAAAAGTTCGGGGGTTTTTAATCCCTTGCTGCAGTAGCTCCATGGCTGCTCTTTGTATTACAATAGCACCTAAAAGCCCCAAACCAAGACCTGGGACCTCACTGGCTGCGTGCCCAGTAAGGGAGAGTCCTGCCCCAAAGAACTTACCGTCTAAGCAGACAAGGGAAAAGGGAATGCAGCGGTCGGTGGTAGAGCAGCGAATAGAACCCAGGTGTCCTGATGCCCAGTTAAGTGCTACTAGATGTTGATGCTCTTCAATAGTGGGGCAGGGTCTGGGTGAGAGATGGGACAGGAAGTCCCTTTAATGGGATTCTCCCCCTGCCTGGATCGGGCAACCTGAACTCTGCGTGTCAGGAACTGCCCAGTGGTGACTTCCATCCAGACTGTGGGCTGTGCTCTAGACGCACGGGTCTGCGTTCAGCTAGCAGGGGGCCCAGCAAAGTACCTCCGCTGTCTGTGCTCTGCAGAGCCCACATTGGGCCCAACGGAGAATTCGCTCCAAAGAGCGGCTAGGATATCTCCCTCCCCAAGCCCAGCCACCGGGGTCAAGAAGTGCCCTGGGAGTTGAGGAGTTACCATTTGACCAGGGCTCCCCACAATGGGAACAGGAGGTCCCCATATCCACTGTGCTTCCACCCACATCCTCACTCTGCAATTCATTCGCCCGTTGATTAAGCAGTCAGTGAGGAAGGGAAGGCCAGTGGAGCAGCTCCTGGCCAGTCTCGGGGTCACCGCGGCCATGGACCGACGGCTGAGCATGCAGGTTCACCCAATGCAGCGGTTTCCACTACACCCCCAGGGGCCAGAGGCATTTTAACCATCTAGACCTGTGCTGCTCTGTATCAGCACCCCTCCTGGGGGCGCTGCCCTGGTGCTGCTAACCGTGGGGATTTTTAAAGTCTAGTGTGACTTTGTTTCCTGGCCATTTCCGGCTGATCCAAAGAAGAAGAGCCGTGATTTAGGGCCCTTCTGCTTAAGAGACCTCATCAGCGCTTCTCGTAATGGAAATCCTTGGTAGTGCTGGAGAGAGAACCTGGCCTCCTTGCCCCCTGCTGTCCCTTCGTCCTTGTGTCTCCTGTCTGCGCCTCTCCCTGGCCTGCGGGGAGACACAGCGAGCTCACCAAAGGGTTGGCTGCTGGGGAATCGGTTTGAGGGTGTCTCTGTCTGATCAGGAGTGTGGACAGCGGTTTCCTGGGCTCTGCTGGTTCATGTCTGTGATGCGCTTCAGAAGCAGAAGGCCCTGAGTGTCGGGTAGTCCCTGTTATTTGGCTGGGAGTAGTGGGGACTAAACCCGGACAGAGCCACCTGAAAAGCCACCTGTTCTCCATGCGTAGGTCAGTTTGGATTCCAGCCCAGAGCTCAGTTACAGCCTCGGCCTCCCCTCTCCACTGGCTTCCTGGGGCTGCAGGAGAAAGGTGAGAGGTGGATCAGGACCAGCTTCTCCAGGGCTTCATTTCCCGGCAGTGCTTTCCTCTTTTCAGTCTGCAGCCTTTTCCTGCGGCAGGTACAAAGTGCACTGATAAGTCTGCACGGGGCATCTGTCCCAGCCAAACCTGGCAGCAGGTTTGCAAGGCCAAGCGAGGGTCTTTTCACCGCATTTAGTCTCACCGTGGTCCCCTGCCCCCGCTCCAGACTGAGACCTCCTCAGGGCCGGCAGATTGGTAAGCGCAGGGCGGGCAGTCAGGGGTTAACGGAAAGAACGTGCCCCATGCTAAGCAGTAGCTAACAGCCACTAGCTAATAACTTTATGGCTTCAAAGCAAGGCATTTATCATGCTGAAGTTTGTTTATGCACTAGTTATATGGCACATTATACCAGATCTGTGTTGGGCTGATAAATTCTCGATGACAAGCAAGGCTACCGAGGGGACTTACTGAGTCCAAAAGACCAGTAGCTTTTTCCTGAACTCTGCTTTCCGAGATAAGGGCGGTTTTTCCCTCTTTTGTTTTGTAAGGCGAGCAAAACAAACCAAACCAAAAAAATCACCTCCGACAACCTGTAAACTTAACAAAAAAACGTGAGGGATTATTTTCTTAGCAATACATCACCCAGTTTCCTGGGCTTTTGGATGGGGTGGCTGGCTGTTACCTTTCACACGGATCCCAGGTGATCACCTCTCTGCTGGAAAGTCCTGAGTTTGGTCCCCCACTCGGGGTTGTGCAGAGAGCTGGTGTGGGCCCTGCCGGGGGCACTGTGGGCGGGACCACCCAGGTGAAAGTGGAAGTTAAAGTACCCCAGGCACTTTTTGAACCTGACCAGCCTGGCCAACGTTCCCTAACTCACTAACACAAGATCTAATATTAATAATTACAATGATTATTCCTAGCCTCCTGACCCCCCTAAAACGAGGTGGGTTGGTTTTATTCTCCCCATTATATTGATGGGGAAACTGAGGGGCTGTAACCTGCCCAAGATGATGTAATGAATCACTGGCAGAGCTGGGAATAGAGCCTAGGTCTCCTGGCTGCTCGAACCACTAGCCAACATTCCTGTCCTGTTCGCAAGATACCTTGAGTATGTCTGGGGCTCTGTAAAGCCGGCCTCCCTCCTGTTTAGTGTCCCAGCTGCTGGAATGCCCATGAGAAGCCCTAGGTGGACACCCCAGTGGGAACTCCTGTATCTCTCCCGAGGAGACAGAGGTTGTTCAGTTCTAGTGAAGTAGCACAGCCCTCGTGCCTAGTGTCCGAGATGGAGCAGCGCGGTTCGTTAGGGCTCTAGTTACCTGAGCTCCGCTAACACGCCCTCCCAAGCTGTACCCGGACTGGTGATGTGTCACCAGCCTTTGATCCTGCAGAGCTGAATGCAGAGGAGGTTTCAGTTTCCCCCCTGCTGGGAACGCAGCCAGATGAACTCCATGGCCTCTGGCATGATGGTGCTGAGAGCTGAACCTGCCCAGACTTGAGGGCATTGGGTGTACGGATCCCCCCCCCCTCCTCCTGGTAATCAGAGCAGCGCCCGCACAAGGGGCTTGCAGAGAGAAGTGAGAGGGCACTGGCTGTCAGAGAGCGGGGGCCAGTTAGCTTGGGGACAGGCGAGACTCCGAGCAAGAGGGTCAGCTCCCATGTTGATGGCTGTAGTGTCACACCCTAGTTAGGGAGTTAAGGGGGCTGTTCCCTTCCCCGAGTTGGCAGCATCACTGCTTTGCCAGTGGCCAGAGCCCCTGCCCCTGTTCTGCTGGGTTCACCCCACAGCAGCAGGTGGGGGAGATCTCTGCGTTCCCCTCCCCTTGTCCGGCATGGCTCCCATGGCACATGGCACTGCAGCATGTGCGCACGTGTGTTTGTATGTTCACATCCGGGTGTTGGTATGTCCCTGGGTGTATGGGTGTGGACATGTATCTCTGTGTGTGTGCCCGGCCCGTGGGTATTTGTATGTATGCGCATGGCGGCGTGCGTGGACCGGCCCCTGTAGGCTGTAAATACTGCCGGCGTGTCAGGGAGGTTGAGCAGTTTATAGCTCAAGGTCAGGCCCGTGAATCATAAAGAGGTGTCGGAGGGAGCATTAACTCCTAGCCTTCGCTCAGTCTCTGGGTGGTTTCAGGCGGGGCCCTGGAGGCAGTGATTAAAGGGTGCACCTTCCCCTTTCCGTTTTACGGTAAAAGGAAAGCAGTAAATGAGAGGCCCCCGGGCTTGGTGCAGGCCCAGCCGCGGCTACCTGGGGTACCTGCCCTGCTGCCCCCCAGCTGTGTGGTCAGTGGAGCTGTGCGGATCATCCCTTCCCCGCTCCCGGATGAAGGGCTAGCACCGAGGAGGGGCCCAGGGCTAGAAGCCTTTTCTGAGCTGCTGGTAGAGCCCTGGTTCCTCGTAGCTGGGGGTGGGAAAAGCACTCCTCGCCCACTGAGTTTCTGCTGCTCCCATGGGCTCTCCCCTCTTCGGAAGGGTTTTCCCTGCTGTCTCTCCGGGCCGTGCTCGCTTCCTTTGCACCCCCCAAGCCCGGCCTCCCCTTACCACACCAGTTGGCATCCTAGCCGGCCGAGAAGGGCTTTGAGCAGCTCCCTTTGCAGCCTCCTCCGGCGGCGTCTCTCAGGCCTGGCAAGGCAGCGGCCTTTTTGCTCTGCACCTTTTTACGACTCCGGCTATAATTAACTTGAGTAATAAAATTTTTTGAATCCAAATAGATATAATTAACATTTAATGCCCGTGGTTTTTTGAGAATCGTCAGGACTATTAAGAGCTGGGTATTGATTGAAGAGGTGAGGCAGATGTCTCTGTTATTGGATTGGGATTGCAGGGGCCAAGGGAGAGGAGGAGGAAGAGATGCCAAGGAAAGGACCTCCTGCAGGAGGGACTTAGGGTCCCTACCCCACGGTGTCTCCTTTGGGCTTCTACAGCTCCCCCTTAGCCCTGCCCCTAAGCCCCGCCCTTCCCTCCTGGTACAAGTCTGCGTGTAGGAAGCAGAGCGGTGGAGCTCCCGATAGCGAGTGGAAGTTGGCTCTGGTTGGGAGGCGGCCGGACACCTCTTGTCTGACGATGGGCTCTGATTGCCAGCCTATCCCCACCAACCCCCATCTTAGCCTAGGCCTGCAGGGCAGCGGCCCGTGCCGTTCTGCAGAGACCTTGGGTAACCATCAGCACTGGCAGTGCAACCTGGACCTGGCCAGGGGGTAGTTCGGGGGAGACCGACCCTGGGAGCCCCAGGCTCCTCCTTTCTCTTGGAAGGGTGAATCGGTATTTCCAGTGCTGTAACATCCTGTTTGCCGTACACCCGTCTCTGGAATCCATGCACAAGCCTGGGGTGTGACTTCATCCCGGCTCGCTCTCCGGCCAGGTGGATGATCCGCCAGAGCTCTCGGACCTTTCCATTGGTCCCGGGTCAGAGGGCATCAGTTCTGGGCAGGGCTTCTGCAGCCTGGGCATGAGAGCACCTCTCCAGATCTCAGCTTGGTGCCTGACTCTTCTGGGCCAGTCCCAGAGCCCTCGTGCAGCGCCTGGGATCTTGGAGGCCAGGGTGACAACCCGGAGTGTAGGACTGGTAAGAGAGTCAGCCTATGGGACACCGAGCTGATCAGACTGACTAAAAAAGAACACGGGCCATCTCTCCCTTAGCTGCAGAACCAGAACCTCTGTTATCCTCAGCCGTGGCCCCCTGCCTCAGGGAAAGCTCAGGTTTTGTGATCAACTTCTAGCTCCAGACTGGGCCAACTCAGAACTCGGAACCAAACACCCCTTTATTTGGGGAAGGTTTGGAGCTGGGCTCACTCGCCCAGTTGACTCCCTCTCTACACACAATTCAAATGGGGCTGCCCCTCCCTGCCTAACTTGACCTCCGTGCCCAGAGGCCACGGAGATGGGCTCACGTCAAATCCCTGTGGTGGCTCCACCCTCCGGAGAGCTCTGCCCAGACAGCGTGGGATGTGCCTTCCAGCTGGACCCGTTGTTCTAGGGCGGGGGTTTGCGGCAGAGAGCCCCCAGCTGAGCTGGGGAGGCAGAGAGAATGGAGAGACTAGCAGCTTGCCGGAAGGGAAAGCACTTCTCCCTCCCCATGAAAAGTCCTGACCCCCTGGGAATCAAGGCTCAGAGCCCTGGAATTGCTGGGGCTGACGGTGCTGCTGGATGGTGCGATAGCAGGCGCGAGGCGGGTCAGCAGAGCAGAAACCAACACACACAAAGACATAGGCAGCATTTCTATTAATAAATGCAGGCAGTAACATGCCGTGCCAGGGGCTGGGCCCGGCACAGGCCTGTCTCTGTGAGCCTGTCCCGACTGGCACCGCTGGGGTACCTGCAGTGCCATCCCGAGGCACCCCTGAGCTCGCCCTGAATGCACCAGCCAGCACAAAGCTGCCTTTCTTTGCTGGCACACAAGCGCTGATTGTTCGGACACTTTCCCGGCCGCCGCCTTGTGTTTCTTTTATTAACCAGAAACAAAGAGAGAACTTTCGACTGCGGCGTGTCAAGAGCCCTTTGGATTTCATTGGGCTTGGGTGACAATTTTAAAGGCGCCAGCAGTGCTCTAGTGGCTTGCGCGTCATGACTCCCGGCAGAGACGACCTGTGCCTACTGGCTGGGGGTAGAGTGAGGGCAGCCGGCTTCACGCAGCGTTACTGAGCATGCTCGGTACAAGCCAAGCTGCAAACCTGGGAGTGGGGATGTGACCCTGCATTGCCCCCCCACACACACACGTCACCTCTGACTCCTGGGGTCTTTTACCGGTCCTGTCATATGACTTGCAATTGCTCTGTGCCTCAACTTCCACATCTGTAAAATGGGTCTAATGATCCTACCCCCACCTTTGTCAAGCGCTTTGGGATCTCTGGATGGAAAGCCTATGCGAGTGCATAGTATTTGTACTAAGCGGCTAAAGACAAGAGTCTGGTGAGCTGTAATGACACCCTGGAGGCCAGGTTAGCTTTGAGGGGGCGATTTTCTCTACCTTTTGATTGTCACAATCCACTCGCCTACCTCAGCTGTCACCCCCCACCCCTCCTCCCACGCAGAACACCCCTCTGTCCATCCTGGGGATGGGGAACAGGGAAGTGAAAGATGGAAGTCTTGCTTTGCATGGGTTTCTGAGGGCTGGTCCGAGCAGGGAATCAGACATGTTTTGAGGCTGGTGGCTGGGGGAACTGAGTTCTCCTTGTGAATCTCGGCCGTGGGTGGGGGGAGGGAGGGGAGTCTGAGACACTGGAAGGCTTTGTTAATTTCACTCCTAACCTCAGTGAAACTTTTGTACAGTATCTGCTTCCTTATAAGAGAAACCAAACAGCTCCCCGCGAGGAGCGATGACTTGGCTTCAAAGGGCGGGTGGTAATTTGGATAGACGGCGGAGAGGGAATTCTGACATGCTCTCCCCTGATCTAATATGGCACAGTTGGGGGCCACAGACATAAACTTCCTAGAGGAAGGCCACCCAGCACTGCTGTTTGGAAGTGTCGGCTGCAAACAGCCCCGCTGGACCCGCAGCCATGTTGAATCAATGTGCCCGACGCCCATGCTCAGGAGGGTCAAGCCTGGGATGTCCAGGAGGTAGGATCAGCTCGGGGGAATTGAAAACAGAGGCCTGCCATGTTGGACTACTGAACACACACAGCTCCCGAGAGGACTGGGCTAGCGAATGAGCACGGGGCTGGGTCCCTGCAGGTCCCAGCTCTCCACTCACTCCTGGCGGGACCTTGGAGATGTCTCCTGCCCTCTCTCTCTCTGTGCCTCTGGTCCCCCAGTGGCAAACACCAGGGAGGATGGTGCCTGCCTCACGTGGTGGCTAATGAGTTTGTAACAGGCTCTGACGGTGAGGATCCTTTGCCCCGCCGTCTGCTGGACAAACACTAAGGAATTAACCGTCACCACCCCCACCCCCAGCAGGGGGGTCAGGATTCTCCCTTGTTTGCACCCTGGGAAACTGAGGCACAGGGCCGGGACGTGCCTTACCCAGCGAGTGAGTAGCAACGTTGGGAATAAAACCCGAGCGTCCAGGCCCCGTGATCTGGCTGGACCGAGAGGGGTGGAACCGAAGCTGCTTGTTAGGGAGGTTGCAGGAACTAGTTCTGAACGGATCAGAACCAGTGGCATGACCCAGGTCCCACTCAGGTGTCCTGAGCAGTGGGAGAGCGAGAGTGGGGAGGGGCTCAGCTGCAAATCCATCTCCAGCAGGAGTGATAAGCATCTCTTATCACCATTGTCATTGTAATGGCTGGGATTGAAATGCTGGGCTGGGCAGGGGCTGGGGTCTGAGCTCCGCCAAGGGGCACTGAGGCGGGGGGAAGGGGGCTGCGCCAGGGACAAACCCACGCAGAGATTGCTCTGGGACTGGGACCAGTCTCCCAGAATATCAGACCTTCTCTCCGGTAATGACCATGTCTGGTTCTCCCGTCACCTGTCCTTCCGGGGGCTGACCCTTGGGGTTATATTCTCCCCTTCACTGCGTCCTTTCGGGGTAGAGCAGCCTGCTGGTGGGAAGGATGGCTGCAGAAAAAGAAAATGGGAGATGCAGGTCCCAGCTTACATGGTCACCACCCATGGCCCTCTGAGGCGAGTGTTACCCCAAAGGTGGTATTTAGGGTAGGGAGAGGAGGTAGAACCAGGAGTGGGTGGGATGAAACTAAGCAGAGGAAAAAAGCTTCCTGGTAGTGAGATATGCCAAATCCTCTCCCTGGGGCAGGGCTGGAAGCGCCATCCCTCGGGGGCTTTTAAAGCTGGCCTGGCCAAGGTGCTGGAAAACGCAGGGAGCAATCCTGCACTGAAAACTGGATCTTCAGCTGCCCAGATATCATGGTGATGGGCACAGTGTGCAAACCTAGCTAGACAGACAGCCCTTTCACTTCTCGGGGGAGTGTCGGCGTTATCACACCCACCACAGGCATCCAGAGGTGATTTCCAGGTCTGACTGGCTCAGGAACCCGAGCTCCCAGTGTGACGGGTTGGATCACAGAAACCCCCTTGGGAACTGCCACCTGATGTGCAAAGACTACCCCTGCTCCTGTTTTCCCTGCCAGCTCAGGACTCCAGCACCCTGTCTTGCTGAGCCAGACACTCCCGTCTGCTGAAACACAGACCCAGGGTCTGAATCACTTGCCCCAAAGCTGCAAGTTTACCTGAAAACCTCCCACAGAAGTGTGCTTGTCTTTAGCACTCAGATGCCCAACTCCCAATGGGGTCTAAACCCAAATAAATCCGTTTTACCCTGCATAAAGCTTATGCAGGGCAAACCCAGAAATTGTTCGCCCTCTATAACACTGATAGAGAGATATGCACAGTTGTTTGCTCCCCCAGGTATTAATACATACTCTGAGTAAATTACTAAATAAAAAGTGATTTTATTAAATACAGAAAATAGGATTTAAGTGGTTCCAAGTAGTAACAGACAGAACAAAGTAAGTCACCAAGTAAAATAAAATAAAATGCGCAAATCTATGTCTAATCAAACTGAATACAGATAATCTCACCCTCAGAGATGCTTCAGTAAGTTTTTTCTCAGACTGGACACCTTCCAGGCCTGGGCACAATTCTTTCCCCTGGTACAGCTCTTGTTGCAGCTCAGGTGATAGCTAGGGGATTCTTCATGATGGCTCCTCTCTCCCCTTTGTTCTCTTCCACCCCTTTATATATCTTTTGCATAAGGCGGGAATCCTTTGTCCCTCTGGGTTTCCACCCCCCCTCACTGGAAAAGCACCAGCTTAAAGATGGATTCCAGTTCAGGTGACATGATCACATGTCACTGCAAGACTTTATTACTCACTTGCCAGCACACACATATACAGGAAGACTCACAGGTAAATACAGCCATCTGCAGACAATGGGAGTCATCAAGATTCCAAACCACCATTAATGGTCCACACTTTACACAATTACAATAGGCCCTCAGAGTTACATTTTATATTTCTAGTTTTAGATACAAGAGTGGTACATTTATACAAATCGGATGATCACACTCAGTAGATTATAAGCTTTGTAATGATACCTTACAAGAGACCTTTTGCATGAAGCATATCCCAGTTACGTTATATTCACTTTTTACCATATTTTTCTAAAACTATCCCCGTTACATTATATTCACTTATTATCATGTTTTTATAAAACCATATAGACTGCACAACGTCACACCCAGTTTCAAGACCGCTGTAAGGGCCCATTGCTCCCATGAAAACCCCCAAGAGCAGCTCTTTGCCTGGCAAAAGAAGAAAGTCTGTGACTGATCCCTCCACTGCAGCCGTGGCTGGGTGAGATCCCCAGGCTGGTGCTCTGCAGGATGTCAGACGAGAGGGTCACAACAGGCCTGTCTGGTCTTTTCCAGCCATCAGTCTGTTCCCCTATAACTAGACAGCGGTTGTTTAACCCGAGTTGTCACCATCCGATAGTTTGTTAGCAATTGTTGATTGGGATTCCAAGGTCATCTGACAATACAGGTACATGGATAATATCTAGCAACGTTATTGTTCCGCTGTATCTGGGTCCGTCTATCTCTGCCTGTCTACGGTATCTCTCCTTCTGCTAAGTTTATTTCAATCGGATGAGTCCAGGAAGGTTAACTACGATACTGTAGCAATCCCATCATTCGTCAAAGATACCAATGGGACACAGGCAGGGGTCCGTAATGCTCGGCACTCTTGCATTGTTCCCCAGGGGAAATCATGGCTGTAAAGGATCACCCTTCCACATGTGAAATGGATACAACTGTCTGCGATGGGCGTGGGGCTGGGGCTACGTGAGACCCTTTTGCTCTAAAAGCCTCACACTATTGGTGGCACTGAGGCATTGCCAGGGCTAGTACAGGGCGCCCGCTGGCGCTCTGATCCTCCTGCTCAGAGCAGGGCTACACAACATGGTGGGCAAAATGCCAGCGTTCTGTCTACACTAGCGCACCCAATGTTGCTGTCACTGGTGGACCGGCACCAGTGATTCTAGCATAGACAAAGCCCGCATGTGGGACAGAGTGTGCTGGGTATTACGTAGCCGTGTGTGCCCACCTGCTCCGTGAGAACGTAGATGTCTGGGTGCTAGAGAGGGAGAACAGACCCTGTGTATTAATAGCGAGGTTGCCAAGTCTCTGCAGCCCTGCCGGGCTTAAATCTGTCATTCCGGAGCAAAGCCGTGCTCTTGTGTTGCCCAGCTGAATACTAACGAGGCAGCGTGTTGGCCCTTGAGTCTCACTGATCTGTTCCTTTGAGATCTGCACCCGTCCAAGTGGACCTGCTGGATGGACAGAGTCATCTGGGTGGAGATCCACATTTCCTCCTTTCTCCCCACAACACACACACTAGCTCCCTGGACGCTAAGACAGGGACAAGCCCGGCTGCAGGTGCCCTTGGATTCCTCGTTGTGGGCTCTGTGCAGAGCCTGCCAGCGAGGGACCATTGTGCTGATCAGAGCCATGCCACTCTGAAGAGTGGTTTACTCAGTAATTTGCACACTGCTGACTTGTGTGTCAAAAACAAGTATTGACTCCACCTTGCTCCTGTGAGCCACGTGCAGCCAGCACGGCACTGGGAGGGGGAGCTGGATTCTGTTCGGATTGATGCACCAGCATCAGAATGATCATCCGCATGCTAGTTGCAGACCTAAATCCTTCCTGAAGCGCCTTTATTGCTGGGGGGTGAGACCCCAGCCAGAAGGAACCCAGCTCACCCAAATCCAGCAGGGGTAGGACAAGGTCCCTGGCCCAAGGCACTTACAGCGTGGTGAGACGGGCACATTACAGTTGAGACACCAGATCAGGAGGCAGTGGCCCTACACAGCAGATTGGTCTGGCTGCGCAGAACTTTGTGAAGCTTTGTAGCTTTCCTTATTTCGCTGGAGGGGGCGATTCTGAAGCCAGGGCTTAACTTTTCCTCCCTGCAGGCCAAGGGCAGAGCCTAGTCCAGGCAGAGGCTTGATGCTTGCTCTCAGCTTGGTGTTAGTGGAGGCGGTGGGATGACATCTTGGTGCAGCATGTCTGAGTAGCCTGCCCCTCTGGAGAGGCGCCTCGGGAGCTGTTCATCTAATTCCAGGAGGAGCAGCGTGTCAGGTCGAATGAAATTGGCCGGCTAGTGGATTTATTAATTTTTCCTTCCCTCTGCCGCCCGACAGGTGTTGTGCTAAGAGCCCACGCTGCACAGTCATCTCGCTAAAGCCGAGGGGGCTTAAGGCTTAAATGGTTTTCTGGCCGCTGTGGAGTTTAGTGCTTGTCAACAGCCTGAGATCTCACCAAAGCTCCTAGACAAACAGAGCAGCGGGGAGAGGAGCGTTGCCGGCATCAGTGCAGGGGAGAGACGGGGTTGTGGGCAGAAGGAGGTGTCAGAACTGATCCACATGGGGCATCACTTACCCATGCCAGGGGAGGCCAGATTCAGCTGCTGCCCTCTGGGTTTAAAGGGTGATTTAGCCCCAAATCTGAGCTAGTTTAAAACTGTTGGAGTCTGAGGGCTCGTCTACACTAGCGAGCTTCCAGCAGCCCTGCTGTGAGACTGCTCGTGTCGCTGCTCTGTGCCGACGGGAAGGAGCTCTCCCCTCGACATCATAAAACCACCTCCAGGAGGGGCAGGAGCAGTGTTGGCGGGAGAAACTCTCCTGCCGACACAGCGTTGGCCACACCGACGCGTCTGTCGGTGTAACTTATTGTCGCTCGGGGTGTGTGTGTGTTTTTTCACGCCCCCGAGCGACATAACTTATAGCGAGAAAAGTGGCAGGGTAGACAAGCCCTGAGGAATTCTCTCAGAAGCACTGATGTTTGTTTTAAGAACCAGAGCCTTCCCATATATTTGAAGCCATTGTTTTTGCAGACCCTACAGAACTCGTTTTGCACTCCCCCACACCTCCGGTGAACGTTATATGCTGTGATAATTAGACGGCTGCTACACGGCAAGTGCTCAGGGGCAAGGGCCGCCTTTACTTCTGGGCCTTGCCCAATGCTGAGCGCGTCGGCGGTGTTTAATAATAACCGATAAGGCCGGAGCACCTGGGCCATGTTGCGTAGTGTTTTGATTCCAGGAATTTCTAACCCACAATCGGGGCTGTGCTGCACCCACAGGTATGTGCTAGCACCACCTAGCTAACCTCTAAGGTAACGCATATTCCCACCTTGCACTGGGTCTGCAAATGGGGCGAGCACTGCTCGGGAGAAGGAGGCCAGAGGGTCGCCTGGGTCCCGATCCCCATTTGAAAGAGTGCCCCTGTTTCATGATGAGGCCGGGGTGGGATTTCCTGGAGTAGGTTTGGGGGATGATCTGCCTGCTGATCTCAGAGCAAAGCTCACACCGCTAGACCAGCCAGGCTAGTCACTCAATCCACTGAGGGTAGAGAGGAGGAACCCTTGCCCCTGGTTTGTTTCCTCATCGGGTGCTGAATTTGTCAGGGAGGGTTTTGCGTTGAGTGTCCGGCTGTTCACGCAACCCTCTGGTCCCCATCGAGAATCACCCATTGCGGTGATGCCAGATGCTGGTGGGCAGGAAGGGCGAAGTTGGTAAGTGGTGGGTGTTTGAGCTGTGTATGCTCCTGAGGGGTGGGGGAGCAGGCTGGTGGGGTGCAGGGGTGCCAGGTGCTTAATGCCAGCGTAGGGGAGGGAATGCCCGCTATGCTGCCTGCCAGCAGCTGCTGTTCTGCCCGCCAGCGTCCGTGGGAACTCCAGAGGGCACAGTGCTCTCTGCCAGAGCCCAAGAGATGTCCTGTAATAAGCAGGCTCGGGGCGGACAGTGTCCTGGCCTTTGGATCAGTGTCACGCCTGGTGGAGGTGGGAAAGGGGAACCCAGTCCCTCTGGCACTGGCCTCTCTCAGCAGCCAGTGCCGTGCCCTGAGTGGCACAGAAGGTGGTAGCCACATGTGGGATGCACCCTGGAGACCGTTTGCTCCTTCGCCTCCGTGGAATTCACCGCTGCAGGAGGGTCGCGGAGTCAAGTGCTTGAGCAGGAGTCGGAGGAGGGCTGGGTGGTTTTATGAGCAGTGATAACATTTGAAGTGACGCAGGTTGAGCCAATTATGCCAGAGCCAGTGAGCCCCCTGCTTCGGGGTGTGAACTGATCGCCTGCAGGGGTCGCAATTCCCACTGCCCCGCACCACGCTGCACATCTGCCCAGCTGCATTATGGGCTCGGTCCTTTCTTTGAAGCATCAAATATTGACCAGTGCCCCATGGACCAGTGGTTCGATCTGGCCTGGCAGATCCGGGGTTCCCAGGGCTCAGATGTGTGTGGGCGTCCCAGGTTCCCAGTGGCACACGCTGGCTCTGTTGATGTTTGGTCGAAGGTGCCATATTACGCTGCATGCACCACATGGAAATCTCTGGGCCAGATCCTCGGCTGGTGGAAACCAGCATTGACATCAGCACACCAGCCAGGGACTGAGATCTTTGTTCCCACGGGACAGCCCCTTCCCGCCCCGTCATTTTTTAACTCCACTGCTTTGTCTCGCCATTTGCAGTAGCCATCTTAGCCAGCACCTTCCATTCCAAGGCCCTCCCCAAGGGGAAAGGGGTGCAGGCTGCCTGGGGCTGGGGGGCTGCGATGCAGCTGGCCTTGTATTCCCATCACCTGCTACAGGACCCGGTATGTTTTCATTTAGTTGACATAGTGGAAAACTGTAAAACATATGTCTGCTTCCCAAGGAGAGAAAAAAAATGACTTTAACAGCTTGGTCCGGTTAACAGCTTGGGCTCTTGACTCTGCTGTTCGCTTGGCAGGGAGCTTGTTTCGGGCTCTGCATTAGCTGCCCCCCTTCGCTGGATGGGACCAGCACTCAGGCCATGTGGATATTGGGGATCAGGACCCCAACCTGGGGGCGTGGCAGTAGCCAGTCCTATTAGCCAGCAGGATGGGCACGCAGGATCTCTCTCCACCCCACCCTCCGGGGGCTCCTCCCAGCCCGGCTCCCCATCCGTCCCATACATTTACCTAGCGCTAATGAGACGTATTGATTGGAATGATGGGATTTGTAAAGGTCGCGGGGTTAAAGTACATAAAACCAGCCTTTCTGGAGCTGCAATATCAGGGCCGATGGGTCTGGTGGGAGAGATTAAAGGCCTCGCACCGCAAGAATGGAGAGAGCTGACAGCAATTACATTTCAGATGTGTGCACGATTATAACACACACCCCGGGAGACAGCCAGCCGCATCCCCACCACGGCAGAGGGGTTCCCCC
The DNA here is from genome assembly GCF_011386835.1 of Chrysemys picta bellii. Lineage (NCBI taxonomy): Eukaryota > Metazoa > Chordata > Testudines > Emydidae > Chrysemys > Chrysemys picta. The sequence continues at coordinate 2,492,367 of NC_088798.1, forward strand.
TTCTTTCCAAAGCAAGGCAACTTTTATGGTTTCAACCAAGCAAATCAGAGAGAGGGGGAGAGAGAGCGAGAGCTCTGCATTCCCCTTGGAAACGCAGTGGCTCGCTCGGTCCCACCAGCTGAGTTCTTGCCCTCCTTTAAGATCCCCAGCTGAGGTATTCTGGTGAAACCACGCTAAGATCACACGTCAGAGCAATATTAACGTCTAAGACAGTGCAGTCCCTTTTGTTAGTGCAGGGCTCTGATCACTGGTAATGAGCAGGCAGGTCATTAGAGCCATAGCTGCCCCTAGCCAGGACATCTGCCCCCCAGCAGTGCATTCCCAGGCACCGGATTAGTACAGATTGCCAGAGACTTGGAATCCCAAAGGCTGTGAGTGGATGGACTTCAGCACGGAGGTTTGGGCCATTCCTGGGAACCAAACTGAGCAGCGCTATCCCATCGCGGGGCAGGGACAGGAAAGCAGAGTCCCACGTGCTCCGTTCTGAGCTAACCCCACAAAGTTCTCTCCTGTAGGCATCCCAGAGCAGGCGAAGCGAACACCTCGGGTAGAGCATTTCATCCCTGCCTAGCCCTGGGCTGGCCAGAAGCGGGCTTGATCCCGGCAGAGCTGGCCAGGCAATTCCTAGCTCCTCTCCCAAGCAGACAGTCACCCTGCAGCACCTGTTCACGCGCTCTGAGGCAGCGTCCTGTCTTCTGCTGCCAACATTCCTCCTTTCAGGCCTTGCTCTGCATGCTGCATTTGTTTCTTTGGCCAAAACAGAAAAGAATGTAGGAGCCCGGCCAGGGCCATTGTATCATCTACAGGGCATGTGCAGCGTGGCCTCTCGTGTTGATGTTGGATCATCCTGTCTGTGGGGTGTTGACTGTAGGCTCCCTAATGGGTTTCCTGGGTTTCCAGACGGAATTAGAAGAACTGGCTGTGGGTTAGGCTAAGGTTCGGTGCTGGCTCCATGGGAAGGAAAGGATAGCACTGAATCTGAGCCCCAGGTGTGGATAAAACTGAAGCCGGATTTCTGCTCTAGATGTGATGGAGGCCTGCTCTGGGCCTTCCAATCCCAATTAGTCTTTGCTTGCACTGCCGACTGTATCGTCCTCCTCCCAGACAGCAGCTTTGATATTGGAGGCCCTCAGAGTATCAGAGTAGAAGCCATGTTAGACTGTATCCGCAAAAAGAACAGGAGTACTTGTGGCACCTTAGAGACTAACAAATTTATTAGAGCATAAGCTTTCGTGGACTACAGCCCACTTCTTCGGATGCGTATATGGTATATGGTACATGCCTGTGCCTTGCATGGTCCCAGCGACTCTGTGCGGAGCGTGGGCTGGGAATGCTAACGCCGGCATCATGTGCAGCGGGGGGAGAATTCCCAGGATGAGACCCCGGGCCGAGGGGGAGGGATGCAAAAGACTTAGGGATCGATGTCTCTTCCTTTCCCTCCATCTGCACCTACTGAATTTGGGGCTCTTCCAGCAGGATGTTGCCAGCAGGAAATTCAGTGCGAAGCAACAATATCTCCTGCTACTGTAGCTCCTAACAAGTCTTAGGCACCAGCCCCTGTCGCTATGTCTTTATTTATCCCTCCAAGCCTCCCTCACACTCGCTCCCCCTCTCCCGGATGGTAATGAGTGGTTTGCAGTGGGAACTAAATGAAGTTGATTGCCCACTGGTGTCTGCCATTAGTGGTAATTAGTTAAAACATCAGAGTATAAACAGTAAATTGGCTCTAATAATTAATACTAGCACTCAAGCATATGAGAGACATGGAGACGGGGAGAGAAGCAGCGGCAAGCTTGTAAAAGCAGCTGGGGATGTTTTAATTAAAAAAGAAAGAATGGAAGTAACGGTGTATTGGAAAAAAGACAAAAGCCATTGGGATCTCACTCATTAAGAGCGTGGTTCTGTCTCCTCCGGAATGCTTCAAAGGAAAAGCTTTGCCCCCAAGCCTCAGCTACTCAGGCTCCCCGAGCCATACCAGGGCAGTAGCCAGCCAGCCGCATGCCAGAGGCCAGTGCCAATCACGCCTGTGATGAGGTTGCCACCTCAATTGCGTCCTGGAGAGGAAGTTGGTTATAAGAGGGGAAGGATGTGATTGCAAGATGCGTCTCCCAGCTGGTTGGGGAACGCGGCATATCTGCACTCACTACCTCCAGAAGGGCTCGGATAAATCCCGCCAGGCCAGCTGGGGACTAATGGGGCTTTTCTGAGCTCGGCATTTCTTCCAGGGGAGCGTTTGCTCAGGGGCTCCCCGGTGTAGCCAACTCCCTGTTTGATAAAGGCTCTTTCCTGCGCTCTTTTGTCTGGTGGCAAATCTGAAGGAGGAGATTTCCAAGGGATTCCTTGGACAGCATTGTCCTGCTAGGGGAGCTTATGGTATTCCTAGAACAAGAATTCTTTGCCCTGGCTCAAGGCAGCAAGTGGGGGAAGGCTCCCATCAGTGCACAGCCTGGGGAGAAAGCCTTCAGCCCCTCCCAGCATCCAGTCTTTGAAACAGCTCATTTTATAAAAGTCTGCCCATTAAAAAGGGGTCGGAGCCGTTCCCACCCCTCCAGGCTGATCCTGGGAAGTGCTGCGCACCTGTAGTGCCCATTGAAGTCAGCGAGAGCTGAGCACCGCTCAGGATCAGGCCCTTACTTGGGACTCCCGCTGTAGCTCTGGCAGATCAGGATCTGGGCAGGGGTGGCAGCAGCGTGCGTGCGTTGGGGGGGGAGAGGCTGGGCGTCTGCGTGTGTGTTGTGATTAATCATCCCCCGAGTGCGCTAACGATGCTAATGCTGTAAGTGACAATAGCCCATCTTAGGTCTTGATTTAGGGTCTCTGAACGGAAGCTGGGCTCCTGGGAGTAAATGCGTGAATTCTCCACTGATACTAAACCTTCTAATAAATCTAACACACACCACAAAGCCCTGGGCACTGAATCCCAGAATCCGGTAATTGAAACCCTTACAGCTCTCAGAAAAAAAGGTAACTAGTGTGTGTGTGTATTTTTATATAATACACATGATATCCGGACCTGAGTATCTCTAGTGGAGGCAAAGGGATCCCAGTTCCTCAAATGAAAATACCACATTTCATACAATTAAAATAACATCTTAAAAATGATAGTTGAGCAGTCGTGTGACCCGGGGAGCACCATGCGAATGGGGTTTGCAGCCGCCCCTTGGGATGCAGTTGCTTTGGTGCCGAGAGCAATCTGTGCCCGATAAATGTCTAGGAGAGGTATTATGCTCCTGCAGCCTTGTTACTTTTAGAGTTGGGCAAATACTTCAAGGACTTTTTCTGCAAATATTCTCTTTGCTCCAGCCACTCTCCATCGCCCTCTGGTGTTCGCTTTTCACCTGGTCCTGTTGTACTGGCATGAATGTGAACAGATTTTTAACTCTGCTTGTGTGCTCAGCCAATCAAGGGCCAGAAAGATGCTGTGTCACATACCTGGCCAATCTCAGCTGAACAGCAGCTCAGCTCGTTGACACGTGGAGAGAATGATTCACGATCAATCCTTCGTTAACAATAAACGTGGAAAGAAAGGTTCACTGTAGGATGTAGCACCCCCAACTGAGACTGGGGACTGTTTGTGCTCGGAGCTGTACAAATACCTAGCAGGCTATTGTCCAGACCCCAGAGAGCTTACGGTCTAAACCCCCAATCCTGCAAACATTTACACGGGCTTAACTTTACAGACACGCTCCGTCTCTCTCAAGACAACGGATTGCTCGCGTGAGTAAAATTGAGTATGAGTGTAAATGTCTTCAGGAGTCAAGCCTGATTTAAAGCAATACTGAATCACTTGAAATAACGAATAAATATGAAATTCATCAGAGAAACGGTAATTGTGAATTAGTCACTGACTCCTACAGCCTGTTTGTTTCAATAGCGAAAGGTTTTACTGATTATATTGTGCGGGGGGGGGGTTAAATCACACTGTGATTTTTATTGTCTTTTTAGTATTTGTTACCAATCCCTGGATAATGCCTTAGTAGGGGTCATGTTATAAACACAATTATTCAGATAATAATGTACTTCCTTCACAGGGGTGCGCAGGTGGGAAACAATGGGAGCAAATCGTGCCGAGTCTCCAAGGAGAGGTGCCAGTGAAGGGCACTGGCTTATTATTTCATATTCAAAAAGAATCTGATTTTTTCCTTCTGTAGCCCCTTTCTCGTGCAGCCGTTGAAGCACTTTCTAACCCCTGGCCAATGAAGATGCGTTAAACTTCCCAACTCCCCTTTGAAGTAGATCATCTTCCTTTGCCCTCGCTAGAGGTGGGGAAACTGAGGCAACATGACTTGCGTGAGGTCACACAGCAAGCTGGTGGCAGCGGTGGAAATTGAATCCAAGAGTTCTGACTCCAGGCTGCCTGTTCTAACCATTAAATCGCATTCCCTCTGAGAGCTGGCACTAAACCCAGGTCTCCTGGCTCCCTGTGTGGTGCTGTAACCACCATCTTTCCCTTCCTTTTAATAGAGTTCCCTTATTAATGGCCCTGGACTACCATATTGACGCTAAAACACACCCAGGGTGTCCGGGACTTTTTCACATTGTCTGTTGCTCTGTGGGAATTCTCCGAAACAAGAGCTCATAATTTTTTTAACCCTGGTTTTTTACTGCTATCTGAATGACCCTTTCTATTATTATGAATCATCTCTGTAATTATCATTGCCATGTGGTAGGTTTACCAAACCTCATGAGCTCTGTGTCCCAGCTCCCTCCCGACTGCTATAAAGTCTGCGTTCCAGGAAGTCATTCGAGGCGGGTTTGGAGGAGGCTGTGCTGTGTGGCTTGCAAGCCGAGATGGGTATTCAGTGTAACAGGCTCTCAGCCCCCCCAAGCCCAGCGCGTTCTGTGGTGGCGTGAATTGGGTAGGAGCTGTATCAACCCAGCTCAGAAACATCAATGGGGTGGTGGGGGAACCATTGGCGTATATAAGAATCCAACTCTATTTGAGGGGCTGCGCATTTTAAACCTCTTGTCCCAGTCTCCCTCCACCCAAAGCTAGAGTGAACCAGAGCACCCTCATTTCTCAGGTCACTGCTTGGCTAATGGTCTATTAATTTGTTCAATTGTCCCCTGTGAGGCAAACTCAATTTCTGCGCACCATTCCTCCCTAACTGTCGACAATGTGATTGATTGGACGAACAGCTGTCACCGCCTGCTCTGAATTCCACCCCCACACACACACTCACTGAGATGCACCCTCACCCTCCTGCGTGAACGCACACACTCACAGCCATAAAGAGCGGACCTAAAGAGGGCCGGTCCTCAGCCACGTGCCCAAGTATCTGTCGCTGGCAATGAAAAATGACAGAAATATTTAAGGACAAATAAGGTTTACAAACCCAATTTAAAATTATTACAGGAGGCCCGGCCGCAGATGGGCCCAAGTTGATTCGCGGCGGCAATCAAATCGAATTTCCTTATCATTGTATTATTTTAGGGCGTTATCTGACGCCGTAATGCAGTTATAAATTCAATTTCATCTGCGAGCATTCATTGTTTACTGTCGCCTGTTTGCCCGGAAAATGTAAACACTTTGCAGCCCTCGGCTGCGAAATTAATTTCTGGCTGAAAACAGGAACGGAGAGGAAAAGTGTAAGATGGAAAGAAGGAGAAAACAAAGAACGCAAAGTGACTTGTGTTTGGCAGGGACTCGGGGCTGGCCCTGAAGTTTGGTTCTATTCTAGACTCTCACCTGGCCTGTAACTGTAACTAGGTTTGCTGCTGTCATAGGACACAGGGTGGTGTATTTGATGGCTCCAATGTAATTCTGGCTTTGGCTCGAGGAAGCAGCCCTTGGCACACAGACACTGTTATGCTGAGGGCTGCAGAAGTCCCGAGGTAGGTGTTCGTAGCAATGGAATAATGACACTGCTGTTGCTGCTGGGGTGGGCCAGGACTGGAGTGGCTGGAAGCTGTCCCGGCAGCCAGTGCCCCCGCCTCTCTCCTTCCAGCTGGGAACCGGGGGTGGTGTAGCTGGGAGCTTCCCCGTAGCTTGCACGATGAAACCATTCACTGTAGTGTCTGCTGCTGAGACCGGCTGGGGGCGCGTTACCGTGAGCTCCTCTCACCCAGCTCTCTCTGCTTCCTGCAGCACTCCCTGCTGGGGGAGAACGGGACTGCAGCGCCTCTGAGCTCCCCCCACAGCCCGCGAACTGAAACCGTTCCTTATAGCACCTCCTGCTGGGAGAGGCCAGGACTGGAGTAGCCATCGGCTCGCTTCCCAGCCGGCGCTCCTGCCTCCTGGTGGGAGAGCATGGCATGAGATTCGGGGTCGTGTTTCCCTCAGCCCACTCTCCACAATCCCCGCCTGCCCCTCTCCTGGGCTCGTGGCTGTGTTGTCACTGTGGCACCGGGGCTGCTTTCACTTTTCGTTCCCACACCAAAAGCTTTCCCCCCCCCATGCAAGAAGAGAGAAAAAATCCAATGACCGGCTGGTGCTGCCAAGGGAAAGTTGAAGGTCTCCCATTAATTCAAGACTAAAAATGACAAATTCATCTTCTACGACAATTAAATGAAGTCGGTAATTGATGCTAATTGATCTTCAGCCGAGAGGGTTCTTACTGCGTCGCTGCACGCTACCCATCTTTTCAGCACTTTCCCCCCCTGCTCTCTCTCTCCTCCTTCCTGTGCAACGTGAGATCTCCCTGGCAGCCCTGCTCTCTCTTCACGTCCAGCCCCTCATACGTGGGCCATGAGTTGGAAACCGGCCGCACGACGGGCACACCCCACGAGGAGCGTCTGACGTCCCCCCAGGCTGTGATTTCCACCTCAAAACAGGCCCTTCCATCCCCGACTAACCATGTGTGTCTCTCTAGCTCTGAGTTCTGGGTTGTTTTTTTGAAAGCAGGTACCAGGCCTGGCTGAGTTAGCGACAAAGGATTTATAGCCTACAGCTGTGTAGGTTTCCACTTAATTTTTATAAGCCCAGCATAAGAACCAGCAGGGGGTAAAGCACACTTGGATTTTCTCTACTTAAAATATTACAATGTTAGCACTTTTGCCTGAGCCCTGAAGAGGGGGCAGTGGGGGGCTGGATGTGTGTGTGTGTGTTTGGATTTTTTTTTTTTTTTTTTTTTTTACGAGAGCCCTTTAATCTCGAGCCAATATGTCAAAATCAAATTAAGCCTTGGAACGGGAATGGGCTGAGCGTGCCAAGCTCGCTCGCTCGGTTGTAAATGTACAATTGTTTCTGGGAGCCGTTATTAAGGCGACGTGACTGTTGCCCATTAAGGGAAAATGACGTCACTTCCTCCAGCCCCGCTCTAGAAATAGCATGGAGTGGAGAGGGATGCAGGTAGCCTGGCTGAACCCCCAGGGGATGGACAGGGGGCTGGACTGGGCATCCACTTTAGGCTCAGAAGTGACACAGGCCTTGAGAAGTAAGGGCCAGGTGTGTGAACCAGCAAGGCATTGGCCCATCCGGCGTGGAACGCATTCGATTGCACTTCCGCCGTGGTGAATCCGGGAGAACGCCACTCAAGTCAGTGGCGTGGCAGTGTTGTAAAACTGGAGTAGGAGGGAGGGAAATCTGTTACCAGCTGCAGTTATATTGTGGCCGGCAGTGTGTTTGGACAGCGCCTAGCACAATGGGGTCCCGGCCTATGGCTAGGGCTCCTGTGCTCTGGTAATACAGATAATAAATAATAGCACCTTGCAATAACCTGCTCGAAGGCAGGGAGGGAGGCTGGCCTAGCGGCTAAGGGGATGTCTACACAGCAGTTTGGGAGGGCGCGTCCCAGTGTGGGTACACAGATTGGTTATCTCTTCTTGCACTAACGTGCTAAAACAGCAGTGTGGCTGTGAGAGCCTGGACAGCGGCTCGGGCTAGCAGTGTGAGCACAAGCCAGTCTGAGCCCCTGGGAAGGTACGTGGGTGGCCAGCCCACAGCCACAGCCACGCTGCTGTTTTTAGCATGTCTGCCTCCACTCTGAGAAGCACCTTCCCAGCTGCTGTGAACAGGACCTTAAGGCAGGGAGCTGGGAGACCTGGGATCTGTTCCCAGTTCTCCTCCAGCCCTGTTCCCTGGGCAGCTGAGGTAAGTCACTTCTCCCCACCGTGCCTCATTTCCCCCCTCTGTGAAATGGGGATAATGATTCTCACCCATCTCCTAGGAAGATTCTGAGTAAGGCTGGTCAAACAAAAAGGGGGAGGGGAGGGATTCCACCCACCCAGAAGATACAGGGTTTTTTAAAAAAAATTCCTGGAACTTTCAGTTCTTTGGACAAAATGGTTCAGTTTTTGAACATCAGAAAGATTTAGTTCTTTCGGGGGGTTTTCCCCTTTCTCTCCCACTGGAAAAGGGGGAGGGGCCTCTAGATGCTACCCTAAGACGTAGAATAAATAATACGACAGCACTTGTGATCAGTATTGTGCTACTGCCCTGCTCTCCTGTTCTGCGGGAGCTGTGGTCTCCTAAGTGACATGGAAATCGAGATCCACATTGTATCAGTGACTTGACTGTTCACCCATGTGGCTTCTCTTCAGAGATGACAGGTCACCAGTGTGATGAGTGTGTTGCACTCAGGTCTCTGCTTTCCTGATGCTCCCTCCAAGCAAACTAATAATAATGATGATGATTTTTTAAAAGTCTTCAAGGCTGAGGCTTCACACCTTCTAATTCAAGAAGCAGAAGGGGAGGGGCTTCTCATGGAAGGGGCGGGGCTTGCCAGCGCTACAGGAAGAAGTGGGAGGGGCTACTTTTTACAGTGGGATTAGCTCTCTAGCCTTTCCCTTTGAGACCTATGCTGAAATGATAAGGAAGATGAGCCACCTGGCTTCACCCTAATGGTTGTGTTCCCACATTCTGAAATCCCTGCTCTTCGTTTGTTGTGATTAGCAGCCTCTCTGCCCCCTCAAACAAGGGTTGGGACTGGTGGTGTACGTTGGGGGAGGGGTCAGGACAGAGGGCCATCCCCAGAGCTGAGTGGGGGGGCTGAGAGAGGGGGCACTCACTGCCTAGTGATAAGGGTCATATAAGAATCTAGGTAGAGATGCATCAGGTCAGGAGTGAGACGCATCAGCAGGGCTGCGTGAGAGGGACGCTCGCGTGACAACGGGTATGCAACAGTCCGTGACTCTCCTGAGCACCAAAGCACACAGCAGCCTTCCTCTAGCCCCCTGCGGGGGCTTTTGCCTAAATGACTGTGGGGCCTTGGCATTCTCAGGTACCCTGTAAAGAACCCATGTGCAAGCGTCTGGCACGGGAGACACGGCCTCAGCCCACGAGCGGGTATCAGACGTCCCGCAGGATTCTGTGGCTACAGTGCAGCCGTAACAGGCGTGCCCGTGTCGTGGGCGGGGTGAGGGGTGGAACAGCAGAGCAGTCAGAGAGGTTAAATCTAGAAGGGGCCCCCAGACCTCACAGCCCCTGCGAGGCAGGGAAGTTTGATTGTCTTTGTTTTACACACAGGGAAACTGAGGCACTGAGCGTCAGTGATGTGCCCGTGGTCACATAGGAAATCAGTGGCAGAGGCAGGAATAGTAACTAGGGTGGAACAGCCTGAAAGGTGAAATGGCTCTGCCCCCAGGTCGCACATCCGCTGAGCCTGCAACAGTGCCCAGGAGCCCTGACTCACCGTTACAGACCTGACTCACGAAGAGCAGGACAGTCCAGGAGCCTGTGTAAGAGACACCGACACTCTCTCATCAGGCGTTGTCTCTGCTTGGGGCTCTGAAGTGTAAAGAACCAGTGACAGTGGGTGAAATACCACCTGTGCTGTGGGACAGCATGAGGCCTACTTACCATTTAGTTTCACTTAAGCCCTCAAAAGACGGCCCTCTGCACAGTGATAAATTTCACCCTGGGGCTAAAGTCAGGGGCTAAAGTGTCTTGAAATAGGGAAGAAATTACCAGCTCTTCCATTTATCCCCCATTGGCCTGCAGATCTCATAACGTGCAGTCTAACGCTCCAGCACCCCATCCTGGCTGTCCTCTTGTGCCTAATGCCTTGTGTAGTGACTTGACATTGTCAGGCAATGGGATGTAAACATGGGGTGTCACAAGCATCCGAAAAAGAACAGCCTCTCTTGTAGGCTGGGTCTGTGCATGGAGAGTTACTGAGGGACGGGGATGCGTGTGTGAAACCAGCCTGGGTCATTCCGCGATTCCGAGATGTGCTGCCCTTGCTGTTTTCCGGGAACTGAGAGGGCTGGGTAGAGATAAATAAGTGAAACAGACATCCCTGTGCTAAACACACATGATGCAGCTCCCGCGTCCTCGTTCCCCTCCCCAATGCACGCGGTTCTATTAATCCTGACAAATTATGACGTACAGACGTGTAATACAAACTGATTCATCATACATTCAAATCCGCTGCGCAGGAGCAGCAGGGGGGCCGAGCCAGACAAGTGTATTACACGGATAATGTATTTGACGTATTAATAAAACCAGCCGCATTGCTCAATCGGGGGAATGGGGGAATGCCGATACATGGTGACAGATCACATATTGATGGAATCCAGATGTTTGGAATCATAGTCCTGGGGCCTTTCTCATATTGACTAAAGGTAAAAAATGCAGCCTGTCAGCACATTAAATCTCGCCTCCACTCTCAGAGGCTGGGGGAGTGATTATTTATTTCTGTGGTGTGAGCAAACTGCCCCCGAATTCCTGTTAGCTCAGCCACCTGCCGGCACGTGTGTGCGGGGGAGTTGGTGAAAGTGGTTTTAACCCTCTTGCTTACCTGGTCACTTAGCAACAATAACAACTAGCAGGAATACATTTTAAAGGGGTCCCATCAGATTAAAGTTCAAGGATCAGCTCCTCGGCAAGGGCGAATGGGCACGGCTCCAGGGACGCTGCATCGAAGTGACACCAGCTAGGATCTGGTCCCACATGTCTGACCTGCGGGGTTAATAATGGCATCACAAACGACAGCTGAAAGCCTGGGACCCGCTCCTGGACTTTTCGCCACTGACGCTGGCTCTTGGCTTTTGTGCACGTCACTCTGAACAATGAAACCTGGTTGGCCAGTCGGACTTTTTTGGTTATGTTTCTTGTCAGTTTTGCTTTCTGAGGCAGTCGCCCCACATCGATGGCTGTGGGTAAACACCACAGAACTGTAGCTTAAAAGGGACTTGTTTCCAGGGACTTTTTTTAGAATAATAATTTTTTATTTTATTTTAACAAAATAAAAATACTCTCAGAAGGTTTTTCTGTTAGTCTTTTTATTGATGTATTTATTGTCAGAGGTCGTGGTTTTAACACAAACTTGAATTCAGGGCTCATTTTGAGCTGACAATGTCCTTTTAAATTAAATAACTTTATTTATGGGTGTTAAGAAAAGGCTGCTTGTATTCTTAGACCAACTGCCCTTTCATTTGTTCTCCATGTTACTCTGTGTTGTATGTACAGTAATAAAGATCTGAGTGATAGCAAAATCAGTCATCTCCACATTGTCCTCTTCTGTTCGAACAATCCCATTCGCTCTATCAGCTCCTGATCTCGGTGGGTAAAATTCAGCCCTGTATGGATAGGTAGGGGGCTTAAGTGACACTTCAGTGTTGCCTGAGCCTTATCCTGAGAGCCGGCAGCATGCTCAGCGCTGCACAGAGTTGGAGGATATCTGGTCCCTGCCCCAAGGAGCTTGCCTTACCAGTATAAAGAGACACGCTCTGGACAGTTCAGACGCAGGGCACTGGGTGCACAGAGGAGAATGGAGCCAGCACAAAGCGATGTAGAACACTTTAAAAATAATAAAGCCAATGTCAGTGAGAATCATAGAATCATAGAATCTCAGGGTTGGAAGGGACCTCAGGAGGTATCTAGTCCAACCCCCTGCTCAAAGCAGGACCAATTCCCAACTAAATCATCCCAGCCAGGGCTTTGTCAAGCCGGGCCTTAAAAACCTCTAAGGAAGGAGATTCCACCACCTCCCTAGGTAACCCATTCCAGTGCTTTACCACCCTCCTAGTGAGGCTCGAGGGGGGTGAGGGGGCCTTGCCCGCATGGACTGATGGGCCCACTCAGGGCCCAACGCTGTTCAGCAGGAGCCCACGGGGACTTTATGTTAATAAATGCAGGCGTCTGTGGACGGAATATATATTTATAACATTTCAGTAGAGAGAGTAGGAGTCAGAGGAGATGAAAAGCTAGAAAAACATAACAGTAATAATAAGAGACTAATATTATTCAGCCCCACCCCCCTGAAAAAAAGGACCTAGAAACCTGCATCTGTATCCTTGACTCCATTTTACAGAGGGGGAAACTGAGGCACGGCAGGTCAGGACAACGTGTGCAAAAGTCTCCCCCAATTTTGGGCTCCTCCATGTTTGGGTGCCTAAGTTAAGTACTAGGGCCTGATTGCCCAGAACTCCAGCTGAAATCGGTGGGATCGGCAGCTGTTCAGCGCTACCGAAAACGGGCCCCAACTGTCTCGAGTTGGGTATCCAAAAATGGAGGCACCCAAAAGTAGAGGGGATCCCGCTTGCTGCTTTGCCTCTAACTGATGTAGAAGAGCAGGGAATAACACTCAGATCCCTTGCTTAGGCACCTGGCCGCTCACATTCTCCTTGGGGCCTCACGTCACTGTCCCAGAACCTCCTGCGCTTCTCTACAGTCATGTGGAGCGTGCGTGATGAGCTGATTGGGAGCGAGCCCTGCTCTCCCTAGTGACTGCTCGCATTGACCTTAATGCATCTCCTGGCCTGAGTGCGCTGAGCAGGATTTGGCCTTTGCTGTCTCGAAGAACCTGTCACCAGACATACTCCAGGGCTGATCGTTGTTTAGAGGCTGCCCGGTCCATCGCACGTGGCACTGGGGCAGGAATTAGAGGGGGGGGGGTTCTGTTTCTGGCTCACTGTCTGGCTTCGGGTGTGTCTGTCACGTGCGATCTTCAGAACACCAGTCCCGGTGACTTTCAGCGCACTTCTGCAAATCGCATCCAGCACCTCCCTGTGCCTCAGTCTCCCCGCATGTGAAAGGGAGAGAGTAACCACTTGGGACGAAAGGGCATTATCCTCTGTTCAAGATCCAGGCGATTGCTCCTTACCCAGAGCTCATTTCAGCAACGAGGCCGAACCGCCTGTGGAACTGGGGGCAGGGTGGGGGGAGCAAACAGGCCTCGGAAAGCAGCCGGGTCATTTTTTTCAAGGTGGGGGAAGGCAGCTGAAAGGAAATATAAATTGTACGGAGTGAGGAGAGTGGGAAGTAGGGAGGGCTTCTCCGATGGGGCGCTGGGGAATGTGGTGGAGGGAATGTAAGCATGGCAAGGCATGTCGTTCCAGTGGCGTGCAAGGCGATTTGCTTTAGCTCATTAAATGCTGCAATAAAATATTAATAGTTATTGTCCCTCTATTTTTTGTAATTATCCTTGTGGAGAAGGATCGGCTGCAAGTCACTAATATATTCCCAGCAGCGGGTTGCTTTTTAATACAGCGCCGGCAGGAGGGGGGCAGGGGGAGGGATGAGAGTGGCTATGTGTGGCCAGAAAACAGTTGCATGATCAGGGTGATTAAGGGAACGCTGCTGTTTGTGGAGGGGGAGAGGCACAAGGAGTGGAGAGGGAAGGTGCATGCAGGTGATGGGGATGTGGACCAGTCCAGGAGCCAACGTGAGCCTGACCCAGCACTTGCCCAAGGGCTAGTGATGGGAAATTGACTTGAGACACTGGAAAGCTGGCAGAGACAGGCTATGGTGTGAGTCGAGCCCAGTAGAAAAGGGGGTAAATAATGGGGGAGGGCTTGGGGAAAGAACAGGGTGTGATACAGGGCTTGGATCCAGTCCCCCCCAAACCTGGGAGAAGTTCCTACTCCAATTTGTCAGCATCACAATGTTCAGATCCGGAATTTGGTCTTAACCAACATTCCCTAGGAAGTCTGTTGATTTCCAGGTAGGTGTCTTATCCGTGGATCTTGTTCCAGTGTAGAACGGGAATCCTTCCCGATAGGCTGGCCCTCTTCCTCCCTGGCCACAAGAAGAGACACAACAAGGGGACTGGCTCTGGGCAGGGAGGAGGGCGGCTGGCCAAAGAGGCGTGAGGATGGGATATATTAACAATCATGGGCCTAATCTCCCGGCCAAACTCCCATTGAGTCTGGCCTGATCACAGAACCTTGCCCTGTGCCTCTCTCCTGGGAACCCCGCAGACACAGACAGGGAGCCCCAGAATGCGTCGGAAAGCACACTGCCCCATTGGAAACGCAGGGCAGATGGGATGGGGGGGTCTGGCTTGGGGCTGTGTTTAAGCACCCTTGGTGGATTTGACACCTCGTGCGGACTGTTTGCTAAAGGGGAGGCAGGTCAATTCGTCGATGAGCTAAAGGCGACTGGCTTCAGAGGGGGAGGCTGTGCTGACCCCACTCCTCCCGGGAGCCCCCTCGCAGAGCCTGGCGCTCCGCAGGTCGGCCACCAGGGCAGGGGGGCACAGGGGCTTTTGGGGGCACAGGTGAAATCTGAAACTCAGGGCTCCCCACCCTTCCAAAACTACAAAGGGCGCAAAAACACTGAGGGGAGGCCCCGGGAGGGAAGGGAGCCTGCCCCACACTCACCCCACGGCGTCAGGTCCTGTCCCGTGGGGCTGGGCCCAGCTCCCCTCTCTGGGGCTATGCTGCCAAACTGCGTGGCCTGCGAGCCCGGGGGGCCGGCTGGTAACACCACTCGTTTTGAGGGGCCTCTTAAACGGGGGTGGGCCCTGGCGGTGCACAAGGGGGAGCTTGACACAGGGGTGTCTTGCTGCTCCTCCCCCCAAACACAGCCCGGCAGGGTCTCTGCAATGGAGCAGGGAGCCCCTGTGCAGCAGCCCTCTGAGCTGCCTGGCAGTCCCTCCTTGCAGCGGGCAGGAGCTGCGGTCACTGGACGCGGTAGCACCATGGGGAGCTGAGGGTGGTGTTATCAAGAGCTTCCCGAGCTCTCTGCAGGTTGTTTCTGCCTTGCTGGGCGTTTTCTGCACTGCTAGTCTCTGCTCTGGCCCGTCTCCATTTACTCTCCCCACTTAGTCCTTTTTTCCTCTAAGGCTACGTCTACACTACGGGGGGGATCGATTTCAGATACGCAAATTCAGCGAGATGAAGAGATGGGGCCGGCGGGGCAGAGAT
Organism: Chrysemys picta bellii; assembly: GCF_011386835.1. Lineage (NCBI taxonomy): Eukaryota > Metazoa > Chordata > Testudines > Emydidae > Chrysemys > Chrysemys picta. Next base: position 2,507,397 of record NC_088798.1, read on the forward strand.
GGGGCCTTGGGGGAAGAGGTGGGGCAAGGGGCAAGGCCTAGGGGGAAGAGGTGAGGCAAAGATGGGGCCTTGGGGCAAGGCCTAGGGGGAAGAGGTGGGGCAGAGATGGGGCCTTGGGGGAAGAGGCGGGGCGGGGGGCGGGGCCAGCAATTAGAAAGGTGGCAACCCTAGACTAACATGGGCCACGTGCCAGGTCTGCCAGGGCCAGACAGCTTTCCCCAGTTTGGGGTGTCCTGAAGAACGGCCCCTGGCGCTCAGAGCACCATCAGACTGCGCAGTCTGAGCACAAGAGCAACTAAGGACTCTCGCGGTTACCGCCTCTCTATGGAAGCTCCCAGTGTGACTCATCGCCACCCAGGCTCCCGGGGTAGCTGGGAAGGCCTGCGATGGAGGGGACCGGCCCAGTAGCCCACCCTGCGCAGAAGGAGACTGCTCAGGCTCTAGCTAGGCCTCCTGCCCCACCACCCGGACGGTGAAAGAGCCCCATTCGGACGGGGGGTGAGCAGGCGTAACGCCACGCGAGACAGCAGCAGGAGTAAACAGGCCCATGGCGGGAGAGGAGGCCATCTCAGAGCTGTTAATACGAAATCACTCCGGGCAGGGGGCCGGCACAAGGCCTGGATACTTATGTCCCACTTAAACCTTATAGGTGCAGGCTACGTGCCGGCTCTCTTCACCTCTAGGGGTGAGACCCACACAGCTGAGATGCTGCTCTGTGACTCCCGGTGGGAGAGACCCCCCGCCCCCCCGCTCACGGTTCTGCTTCTCGGTAAGGGGAGGCGGCGTGGAGGGCTGGCGCCCAGCTCAGGTCCCATCAGCCGGCCAGCAGAAGAGAAACGGTGGTGACAAGCAGCTAAGCGAGGCGGAATTAGGGGGAATGATAATAAATGTAGATGGTCAGGCGGGGGAATGAAATGATCCATCTTTTGCATGTTAGGCAGGAGGCGTCCGCAGGCTCCCTCGTCCCCGCTCCCATTCAATCAGGGCCTGTCAGACCTCCGGCAGCCCAGCATTTTTGTGAAGAATCTTTCAGCTAAAAATTGTTGTCATTCCTATTTCCTTGTTATCAGTCGGCGGCCCCTCGCCGGCGCCCGGAGATTAACGCCGAATCACCGGGCGAGCATCCATTCCCGAGGAACCTTATCCATTACGCCGAGCTCTCCGGGTCCCTCCCGCCTCACCTCCCCCATTCATCATCTTTAACGCTGACAGCCCAGCGCAGGCCTTTCAAATTTATCTCGCCGTGTCCCGGGCAGGCTCTATCCGTCAAACTGCGCGAGAGGGAGCAAACGGAGCAGGGCTCCTCTCCTCTGTCGGTCGGGAGGGGGGGATCCTGCCTGTGTGAGGGACTCGGTAAAAGATTGGTCCGAGATACACAATTAATCATGGCTCGCATCAATTTGGTTGATTTACTCCCCGGAGGGAGAAGGGGCGTAAACACGGTGTGTGCAGAGGCAGTGTGGAAACATAATGTGTCTGTCTATAGGAAAAACATTAACACATCATCCCCGTTGTGGCTGATTGATGGGGCAACAGGAGAGGGACAGCGCAGTGCTGGCTGGGTGACAGAGAGCCCGGAGCCTGCCAGAGAGACAGACCCAACAGAGATGGACCCCAAGGGCCACTGGTTAGGGCGCATGGAGACGGGCAAACTCAACCTGCCTTGCTCATCTCTCCTGGTACCATTTACCTGCAGTGCACTCACGCCGCCTGCTTGCCAAATGTCAACCCAAGAGCCCTCCATTCTGCTCAGCCTCTCCTTCGGCGACCATGGTCTAGCCCAGGAGAGCGGCGTCAGAACCAGGTCAGTCGGCTGTGACCCTGGGTTGGATGGGAGCACGCCAAGGAAAGTGCTGGTGTGGCAGGAAGGGATGGTTCAACGGGGGGCGCTTTTCACTCCTGCTGTTGGAATGAGGCTCGGGGGCCCTGGGCTGCTAGAGGTGTCATGTTAAAAATGACACCAAAACCCAAGGGCATCCCCACTTTTGCTTATTCAAAATCCCAAGGCGCTTTTGATGTTAATCCTGAACAAATTCCACTCCTGGTAATTCCATTCTGCTTCCTTGAATTCCCCTTGCAGTTTCTTTTGGATAAATATATCCCCCAACCATCGTACGGTGTTGTTGTTGGCTGTTAAACAGTTGCTGCTCTCCATCCTAGAGGTGGGTGTATTTCAGTGGTAAGTGATGAGATCCAACCGCAGAGGGTATGTTTGTAAAGGACCTTGGAAGACTTCAGGATGGGAGTTGCTGTAGAATTGAAAGATAACTGTTGTGATTAGATGATAAGCACCAGATTGTGGTATCCCTTGATGGCTCTGGCAGAAAGAGGAGGCGGATTTTATGGAGAAAGTTACTGCTGTATTTACAGTCCAAACAGCCTCGTAACCAGCGGCAGGATGGGAAGGAAATACAGAGAAGAGTGTGTGATGATTTAATCATAGCGGGTCCTTCTCTAGCATCTTCCATCTGAGGATCTCCTTCTACTCCACAAACATTAACCAAGTCAGGCTGCCAGCCCTCAGGCGATGTAGATCAGTCATATCACCCCCATTTTACAGAGGGGAAAACAGAGCACAGCACGGCTATGTGACTTACTCAAGATCACACAAGGAGTCAGGGGCCGAGGTGAGAATAGAATCCAGGAGTCCTGGGTCCCAGATCCTGTTTCCTCCCTTGATGAGGCTTTCAATGATATATATTTTTGAGTTAAGTAGATCCTAGGCCTTGTGCAGGATGATGTTCAGTCTGGGAACCTTATAAAGAGGTGATGGTGTAATGAGGCCTTGGGCAAGTCACAGGCCCTCGTCATGCCTCAGTTTCCCCCTCTTTACCCATGGTGATAACGACACAGGGGACTATGAGGGTTCATTGTAATTTATATCATTCATATGGTTGCAGTCAGAAATGCACAAGACTGACATCTAGATACTGCGGTGTGACCGGTTCAGGGTGAGAATCTGAATGACAAGTGTAAATTACACACTTGGTGCATGTTAAAGGGGGAGGAAACATCCTATAGAAGTGCTAAATTCTATCTGGCTACCGCTCTGTAGGTTCCTGCATCTATCTGTCGCTGGAGTATTTGTACCCCTTACGAAATGTAAGTTATATGCAGAAGGACTAGTACTCCTAGGAATAATGATGGGAATAAATCTTTCTGTGCTGCGTTGATCCCTCGAACACCCATGCACACCCTCTAACAGCAGAACAGCTACCCCCGCGTAGAGCACGAAGCGCCCATGGACATACGCTGCATCGGACACAGCCAAGTCTGCTTCCAATTTGCCCTGTAGCAGCCGCCGTGAGGATTTATGTCTCCACACCTTCCTGCGTGCTGCCCCTCCCCTTCACCCATCTGTCCCACTTGGGTGTTATGAAAGGTGATTACAAGTAGCTCTCACTGCAGTGGTCACTTGAAATGACTGCAGGGTCATCATCCACGCTGGCATCTCAGCTCTCCTGGCCATCTTTTTTTTTTTTTTTAAATAAAACTTTTTTGGGGGAAAAAACCAGTAAGGCAAATGTGCACAGCCTGCCCCAAGACAGAGAGATCAGAGGTACTCGCCTAGGAGACTGACAATGACATTAACTCCTTGGCAGAGCTGATGCTGTCGCTTTGGTGGATGGCTGATCAAGTAGCTAGATCCTAGCTCTCAGGATTGCTGACTCTCTGTGTGGCCTTGCGCGAGTCACTTCCCCTTGCTGTGCCTTTATTTCCCTGCTTGTAAAATGAGTATAATGATCTTTGCATGGGGCTTTTGGGGTTCAGAGGATAAGGTGCTCTAGTTCTTACATGCAGTACGCATAGCTTCCCTTCCAGCTCCATCGGCAGCATCACCAGCTATTATTTGCATGTGGGCCTCACCTCACTTCATGGTTTGTCTCTAAAACAAAAACTGTCAAAAATAACGCTCTAGGAGTGGCAGGTCCTGGAGAAGTGGGTCAATACAGATGTGGGTTCAACTCTTGCCGTAGTTCGCAAATGGAAGGAGTTTGGCGAACGTATGTCTACCCACATCCCAAATCCGTCGTCGTGTTCACAAGGGTCTGACTCCTGAAGAAGGATTAAATTTATGTTGATTATTTATTGAGCGCTGACAGAGCACTCGGAGCTGTACGCATCTCAGGGAAGAAACAGTCCCTGTCTGAAGGAACTTAGTATGTACAATAGCTGGATACAATGGCTTGGTTAATGGATGGGTACGGGGAAAGTATGTTGTGTCTGTCTATAAGTGTCTGAGAGGTGAAGACACCAAAGTGGCAGGGGAATTGTGTCGAGAGGGTATAATCAGGGGACTGGAATGGATTTGAGCAAAGCAGTCCAGGCTGAATAACAGGGAAGGCTTCCTACCCCGAGCTGCGGGATTGTACGGGTTAATTACCCAAGGGGAAGGGGAAGCCCTATTGCTTGGGAAGCTTTGGGAAAAGGCTGGATGAAGCACCAGGAAACATACAGAGAACTGGGCAAATTGTTCGACACATTTTCTAAAAAACAAAAAATAGCCTTTTTACAAAACCATTTTTGCAATTTTTTATTTGTTTTTTCTAAATTTTCCCATTTTTCAATTAATGGACAATTGGGGTGGGGGGCTGAAATATTGTTAGTTTTGTCCCTCCCTTTCCCCATTTTTCAGTGGCAAAAGGAGAAAAGATGGAGAAAGGGGGAAAACTGGAAGTGGGGTAGAAAGGAATGACAGAGGAAGGGGAAACAAACAAATTCTTTGAAATTTTTTACAAATCCAAACATTTTCAGTAAAATTACTTGGCAAAAACCCCTCAAACAATGTTTACTTTTCAAACCCCGGAGAACTGAAATTGTTTGAAAACCTTCAAAATTGTCAGCCTTGTTCACCATGGCTAGCAAGGAGCAACCGTGCCCTACAATCCCAAGGGAGGGACTAGATCTGATCTCCTAGATCATTCCCGTCTGGGATACACAGCATGCCAGGCAGCAAAACAAAAGGGAGGAGGATTTCTTTGTGACTTCCGGACTGTAGCTGGTTGGTCACACACACCCCTACAATGGCCCACCCACACGTATACCCACAACAGTCCGCTCCCTCCGTCAACAGTCCTCCCTACACACCTACACACACAGAGCAGTCCTCCTCTTTCCTCCCACACCCGCAACAGCCCTGCCCCTCACAAATAACAGTCCTCGTCCACCCACACACAACTTCATGGGAGGGGAACATATTGTACCAGTCCCACCCCATGCATGCTCTGCGTCTCCATACAGAACCCTGACGTACAGACCATGCTCATTGTCAGATCCACACACATCTACTCTGCCTCACACACACTCTCCCACACAGTTTATCATGCTCCCACGAACCTAACACATACAATTCTCAACCTGTGGCCGTGCTCATCTGCGCTCCTGGGCAGTTGTTTCTGCTTTCTCGAAGATTCTGGGTTACAGATCGCTGCCTGTCTGCCACCTAATCCTTAGCTTCAAACCCTTCCAGCTTCCCACTCAGGCTGATTCATGGATCCATAGATCCCAAAGCCAGACGGGACCATTGTGCTCATCTAGTCTGACCCCCTGTATAACACAGGCCAGAATAATTCCTAGTGCAGAGCTTTTAGAAAAACAGTGATGACGAATCCATCAGGACCCTTGGTAAATTGTTCCAATGGTTAATTACTCTCACCAATAAAACCCATCAAAGCCCACCCACAAGCAAAACTTTCCCCTCTGTGAAGGCCTGATCCCGTTCCCATTGACATCAGTGGCAAAACTCTCCGTGATTTCTGTGGGACAGGATCAGGTCCTTAGACCTCCAGTCTCTGGTTTTCTTTTCTCTTGAATAAATGTACAGGTATATGTATATATGTTCCCCTCGGCATTACTCCAGTCTAGAGAAGCTTTTTTGTTTTCTTTTATCTTGTGGAAAGGATCCATAATTTTGTAGTGGCTGTTAAAATATATATACATAAGCCATTTTTTACAGCCCATTTTTATCACCTTTTTATTACCTTGGGTCAAAAGCTTTACTGAGTTGCATTCAGGGAATTATGCAAACTAAGAGAAAATACCATAGGAAAACTATAGATTTTCTCATTAAACTCTGCTTGGACATGTAGTTATTGTAGTAAAACTCTAGTAACTATTACAGGGCCGAATATAAAATTATGGCTTGACTCCTCCACACGATTGGCCTTGCCTTGGGTTTAAATTAACCCTTTCTCTCCCTTGCCTGCCTGAGATAAAGGCCTGTGCTGGAGGTGCCGACCTGGGCTGTTTGACATCTCTCTGGAGGGAGCTCTGTCCAGCCGGCCTGCGACAGGATTGATTGGTTCAGTCTTGTGAACCATTCTGAAGCAACAGCAACCTCTCTGTGGGTGATGTGCAGTCGATGCCCCCGTGCTGAAGTTGTTTGGTCAGAGTGGGGTATCTCGGGAGAGACAGCTACCAACGGGCTACTATAAAATGGAGCCCCAGGATGGACGAGCCAGGTGGCTGCTCTTTGATTTTGTTTATCTATGTATTTGCTAGGCTTATAGTCCACCCTCCCTGCCCTGGGATTTGGGGAGGGTTTAGTCTCAGTCGTCATAACAATGTCCCCTCCACTATCCTCTTTTCATCGGAGGTTCTCGAAGGCCTTTACAAGTACAGCAGATCAACCCTGCGCTGCGGAAGCTCAGTCTGATTATCCCCATTTTACAGCTGGGGAAACCGAGGCACTGAGCGGAGCAATGACTTGCCCAAGGTCATTCAACGAATCAGTGGCAGAGCCAGGAATAAATCCCTGCTGATCTAACTCCCGCTTCTTTTAACTTAGGGTTTTCCGTAGCACCCATCTCTTCAGTGTCTTAAAACCCCAGTCCTGCAAACCCATAATTACGTGGCAACGTGCAGCATGCGAGTATCCCATTGAAATCCAGGTCGGTAAAGTTAAGCAAGTGTGTAAGAGTTTGCAGGGCCAGGGCCTTAGCATTTAACCTTGAGTGGCCTTCCTGTTTGTTGCATACACCTCTGGGTTTAATTCTCTCTTTGCAGTTGTGCTGCTCTGCGCAGCGTGTCCTTCAGAGTGTACGTAAGAAGCAGGGGGGATAGTCAGTGATTTAATTACCTCGGGCCAGATTTTACTCTCAGCAACACTGGTGTAAATCTGGACTCAGACCATCCAACTCAATGGTATTGCTGCACCTTTAATAAATCCCCCCATATTCTACAGCAAATTTCCAATCCCCCGCAGTTCCACTGTGATAATCTGCAGAGTTTTCCTACAGGCAGCGTTCTGTCACCGTAACTGTGAGCAGTGTTTTAAAAGAACTTGTCCAGTCCAGCGGGGATGTGGAAATATTTCCTTCTGATTGTCTGATTAACATTTTAAAGCCATGTTGATAATAACCTGGGGTAGCATGACAGTTCAGCAACTTCATTCGAGGGAAACACTTAATCATATTTATTATGTAAACACAGCTTGCCTTGCCCCCATTAAATTATTAATAGTACCATTAACATATTTACATATAAATCTTATAGCAACTGATGGAAATGGCTGAAAGAACCTCCCGCTAGCTCCCTTTTTTATAATGGATTCTCTCTTGCAAATACCCATTTATTAAAGGGACAAAATATTAATTTTTTGTTAAATGTTCATGTCAAAATGTCACCTTTTAAGTTTTGCAAATTGCCATTTATGCAAAACCTACTGACGTATTTTTTCTAGCTTTACAAAAAATCACTCTTTTAAAAAAATAGTGGTTCAATAGGAGCAATGAATGGGAATAATATTTGACGAGTCAGTTTATACGTCATTATTACTAATGAAGATGCTAACCTGAAAAATAAAAATATTCTGGGTTTTGTCTCTTTGCCTTCCCCACACAGGAGCTGCCTAGTGTGGCCCCGATCCTGTGAATAATTGTGCTGATGCTTCAACTTAAACACACGGGTAGTAAGGGTCCTGTTCGTGTGCTTAAAGTGAAGCATGTGCATAAATGTCTGCAGAATTGGAGCCTACGGTGGAAATGTAAACGGGTTGAATGTTTTGCAATAATAATGACTTCGCGACTTTAATTGCCCAGATGGTTTTATTGCATACCGCAGCAGTGCCCAATCAGAACTGGGGACCCAGGGCGCTATGCGAACACATAAGAAGACACGGCCCATGTCCTGATGAGTTTACAATCTAAATGGACAAGACAGACAAAGGATGGGGCAACATACAAGCAGAGGGATCAGGGTGATGGGTGGCAAACATCCTGTTACTACATGGCGTAAAATGTATTCATGGATCTATTTCAGGGGAGGCAGGGTGAGGTGATTGAGGACTGTTGCAGGGGGTAGCTTAATAGCAGCACGAGGTTGGAAAACAAAAAAATAATAGGGCCTAGGGAGGCAAAGATTTCAGGTGGAAAAGATACAGGCGCATGGAGGACAGAGGCATTAAAGTTGGGTTGCTCAGTTCTTATTCTGTCTGTCTTTTCCCAGCCAGACCAGACCTGTCCCCTATCTAATACCAATGACTAGGGCCCATTAAATATCTTTCATTCCGCAGGATCTCCAGGCGATTTAATCAGTGTGGCCAACTTTTGCAATTTTATCACGAGTCTCACAATATTTGGTATTTTTCTTAAAGCCCCAGACCCTGGAGTCCTGAGATTAGGTGAGAATCTCACCTTCCATCCAGCCTCAGGGCAGGAACGTTTGGAAACCTGCTCTGAGTGCACCTCAATGGCTTGGAAACCAGAAGGCAAAGAAAACGCTTCCAACGTGTATATATAGTTATCAAACCCTCTCATGCCAATATTATGATTTTTAAATACTTGGAGCTGGCTTTTCCATATATGTATTATAATATCTTATCTTATATTTATGGAATATAAACCCATACAGAGCTCATTCACACACCCCTTGCGGCACATCACGTCTGGGTGCCAGATGGCAGTCACTCCAAACCAGAGACACTACGCATGATCTTGGGCAAGTCTCTTCCCCTCTCTGAGCCGGAGTTTCACTTTCTGTAGAGTTGGGATAATGGTTCTTACTGTCCTTTGCAAAGCACTTTGAGATCTGTGCATGAATGGTCATATCTATGCGCTAGGCATTATTATAATGAAAAAGTTATCATGGGGGGAGATAAGGGGGAGGCAAAGAAGTGTGGATTTTTTTCTTACAATTAAACAAACACAATCACATAACCCATTGTCCTCAACCTCTAACGTGCACTGCTACAATGGTCTCTTAAAAACTGTGTCTGAGTTTTCCAGCAATTTCTCATGAAACAGGCACTTTCAGAAAAATCATAAGAAAGCAATCGTTTCAAATTGGTCATTTGGGACTCAAATTACTAATCTAATACATTTTTTATTGAGGGTTGCTGAAAGGTTCTATAAAACACAGTCTATGAAGCTGCCCAAACTTGCCAGCTTTTGATTTTGACAAATCGAACCCAACAATCAGTTCAGGTTTAGGGCCCTGGAAGCCGCCACCGAGATAGAAACAGTTATATTTCTACATCAATAGTGCCTGTCTCATCAGATGTTTAATGTCTCGGGGGGGGATTTTTCTGGGGGGGTCTGTGTTAGGATTTTGTTTATTTTTGGAGGGGGAGGGCAGGTGGTTGAGAGAAGGCGGTGCAGGAGGTGTGAACGAGAAACAAGTATCTCCCCTCCCCATCTCCCGGCTGCTACGCTGGTACAACGCATGGCTTGGAATACCCAGCTGTGTCTTGCCTCTGTCCCTGTCAGCGGCAGAGAGTGACTTGGGTAACTCCGGAGGGAGATAGTTTGATCGAGAGAGCAGAGTACTGGAGGGCAGGACTCCTGGGTTCTATTCCCAGCTGACTGTGTGGCCTGGAGAAAAGTCACTTGCCATTAGTATTTGTATGATGAGAACATACCGAAGCCCCAGTTGTGATGCAAAGCCCCTTGTGATCCAGTGCTAGGGCACTGCACACACATATGTAAGAGCTGGTGCCTGCCTCCAAGAGCTTCCAGTCCAGAAAGCCAAGACCAAACAAAGAGTGGCAGAAAAGAAGGATTGTGCGGGCACCAAAGCACAAAGAGCTTAACGGACGTGCCCAAGATCACACCGGGGGTCTTTGGTGGAGCCAGTCATTTAACCCAGCTCTCCTGAGTCCCCAGGCCAGTGCCTTCTATACGGAGCCATCATGCCCCTCCCCGTGCCTCACTTTCCCCAGCTGTAGAATGGAGACAGTATTGACCTGCCTGCCCAGGGAAGCTGTCAGGTTTGATCCCTGATTGCAAAGCACATTGGGCTCCCCACACGTAAAGTGCTAATCAAGTGCAAAGTCAGGATTATTTTGGCTCGTTGCTGCCTTGAGGTAGAACAAAAAGAAGGAGTCTCTCTCTCTGATCAGCCTTAATAAAAAATAAAATAAAACTCAGGTTGAGGGGGGAGGGAGTAATAGACAGCAAAGAAAATCTAATGGAGAAAGCAAAATGTCAGCTCAGTCCGCCAAGAGCCAAACCAACTTTATTTTCCCCCTTCCACATCAGAGGAAGATGAATCCTTTGCAAGATCTCCTCTTCGGTAACAACATAGAAACGTGGTTTGAAGGGGGACATTTTTGGTAGCACCTGCTGTTCTGGGCCAGCCAGCAAAAAAAGTCGAGGGGGAAAAGAGAGGAAGGAACAAGTTCTTTGCCTGGGAGAAGACAGCATACACGCTGGGAAGGGGACTACAACAACTGGGGCTGCTGCGGTCCCACCTGACCCTCCTCTCCGCTTGGAGCGGTTGTTGTTGACAAGTTGTATCGCTGCCTTGTGAGTCATTCTTCTCTCCCAGATCCGTCTAGGGGGTCCTGTGGCTATTAATCACGGTCTTTCTTTCCATCTGCAGAGCGGGTGACTAACGTGTGTCTCAGCCGGGGAGCTCTGGTGCTCACAAATCCTTCTGCGTTTTAGCTGTTGTGTTGGCAGTAGGGTGTATGTGTGCGAGGAACAGGTCTGTCTGTCCGCCGGCCTCCCTACCTATCCTCTACTGGATCTGATAGGAGCAGCTCAACTTCATGTCATGAACCCTACTGGCCACATGTTCAAGAGCTCAGCACACGCGACTGGGGCCAGTTGCCAAAATGCTCAGCTCCCATTGTTACATCCGGGGCATGAGCAGAACGTGGTGGTGCCCAGGCCCTCCACAGGGGGAATTTCACCCGGGGAGGGTAACAGAGTGCATCAGTTTGACCTTGCAAAGGGCAAGGAGGGGTCCTTGTCCCAAACCACTGATTTCTACCTGCTCCTTTGCTCCACATTCAGCCCTTGCCCCCCTCAGTTCTGCAGGAACGGAGGTTTCAGTTAATTCGTACAGAAAAGAAATAAGCCAAGAACTGTGTCTTTTGACTGCGCAGCGTTGTGTATTTTCCTCAGTGTTAACACCACTCCGTGCTGACACATTCCCCTGTAATGCCTCCAGGGGGGCCTGTTACTATTTATGGAGTTCGTGTGGAGTTTTCTGCTGCCGTTACAGTTTTACTATGGGTATAATACACAACGTGTAGTCAGAAAGTAGAGGAAGAGTTGCTTTCCAAACTAAATCCAGCCATTTCAGAGACCGCCAAGGACGGGCATTTAAAATGTATTCCACTCGTCTACACCAATGGTTCTCGACCTTTTCCATCCCTGGATCCCCCTCAGACCTAGCCAGGCTCTAGCCGGGAGCCCTCACCAGGGTGCGACTGCATGGTCCGCATTGCCTGCAGGACAAATCCGGGGGACACGATCCTGCAAACACACCGGCACAGCTGTAGTCTCCCTGAGGATCAGCACAGAGTTGCGTTACCGGCCATACAGCTCAGTCTACTTTTGAAAAGCTCCCGGCCGTGGGGCTCCCGCTCCTCCATCTCTCAGAGAGGCCGGGCAGCTGCCTAATAGGATTCACCGTTGGGAAATGTTCCCTGGTGTTCACCCAACATTTTGCTTTTCTTTAGTTTAGCCCACCGCTCCAAGCTCTCTGCCTAGAGCCCCCGTCCAACTCCTCTCCTTCCTTAGCCGCTTGAGCAAGTCGTAGCCAGCAGTCCTGTCTCCTCCTCCTCTTTTATTAGAGCATAAGCTTTCGTGGACTACAGCCCACTTCTTCAGATGCATCCGAAGAAGTGGGCTGTAGTCCACGAAAGCTTATGCTCTAATAAATTTGTTAGTCTCTAAGGTGCCACAAGTACTCCTGTTCTTCTTTTTGCGGATACAGACTAACACGGCTGCTACTCTGAAACTCCTCCTCTTTGTTATTCTTTGTGCTGTGGTACCATGTAGAGGCCCCAGTCATGGCTCAGGACCCCACTGTGCTAGACACCGTACAAACACAGACCAAAGACAAGCTCCTTCCCCCAAAGACCTGTTAAACCTCAGTCTCCAATGAGCTCCATGCAGACAGACGTTACAGATTGGGACCTAAGCCGTCACGTAGCCAGCTCGATTTAGCTCTTTTCACCCTCCATTCCCATGATCATTTTGTTTGTGTTTCTTTGAACCCCCTCCAGTCTGGCGCTCTCTTTCGGGGATGAATGCAGTAGAGGGGGTCTTTACTTTTATGATTAGCACTGAATAACTCCCCTTCCCTCTCCCCCATGTTTTTAGCCTCCTTTTGTGAGTGCCCTGGAGCCTTGCCACCACGTAGATCTTCCCGGGACAGCGTCTGATTAGTTATTTGTTTTAGCCAAAGAAACAAAGTCCCCCTGAGCGTGCCTGATCTGTGTGAAGCGGGGGCAGCCGGGACGGGGTGTCTCCAGACAGGAACACTCTCCACGCTTGGATGCCGAGAAGCACAAAGGTGCCAAGTGCTGGACTTGCTCACGCTGGGCGTCACTTCATTGGGGTCAGTGGAGTTTCTCCAGATTTACCCCGAGTTGGGAATTTGCCCTGAGGTTTCCGTGCCATTGTAAACCTGCAGGAGCCTTAGGATGCAAAGCCAGGCTTTGAATTGTGTTAGGAAAGAGAACTGGCTTCACACTTGGGGCAGAGAGAGAGAGAGGAAAATAGCCCCAGTCCTGTTCTCCTCCTGCTGCACGCTAAGGCCACCCTCACTGCTGCCTGTGTGACCCAGCAGAAGAGGACAGGGACAGGCAGATCAGGGATGTGGAGTGTGAGCTGCTGCAGGGAATGAGAACCTAACTGAACTTGCACTCCCCTCTCCAAGCATCCCCCCAGGTCCTTCCAACAGGGATGGTGCATTTCTCCATCCCCTCCATTGTGCTCTGGGCCGAGCTCCCTCGAGCCAGGCGGGCTCAGCACACATCCGGTGAGAGCAGCCGTCTGTCCCAAAACGCCTGGTCATGTATGCACAGGACTGGGCTGTGTGTTAAGTGACGGCATCCAAAGGGAGCAAAACTCACCAGCCAACTGGAAGGCACCGACACCAGGGCACATCCTTCGTGTGCATCACAGCTCAGAGGATTGGCAGGATCGGGGCTCTGAAACTCTCCCCCGTGGAGAGAGCCAGCAAAAGGCTGGTGCACCACATACATCCGGCTGAGACACTCAGCACGGGAGGGGGAATGAACCCTCCCTGCAGAAGAAGCCGTCAAGAAGAACCGATCTAAAACCCACACGGTGTCACAAGCGAGCCGCTCCTCTATTAGCAACGAAAACAATATTTCCCATCCTCAGAGTTCAATGAGCCAATAGCTCAATTGTGGAATGAGGAGCAGAATTAGAGACAGGGCCACTGAGTGCCTTAGTTATTGGGAATCTATGCGGGAATCACAAGCAGGCATTGTCTGTTTTCTCTGCGTTGGGCCGCCTCGCAGTGTTATTCAACAACCTATTTGCAAATGACATCTATTTCCAAAGTCCTTTTTTTCCCCCCATTTCCCCTCGTTAGAGTTGCCACGGTAATAGGGCAATTACAGTGCAATAAGCTAAACGCAAGCCATTAGCGGGAATGCAGCCATTTTAGATCTAAAAAACCCCAATCAAAGCCATTTAAGTTTTCTTATTATGCACATTAAAGTTGCGCAGTGTGGTCTGATCAAAGATAGCAACACCCTTGTGCTTCCCTATCTGCCCTTCCCCCCCTTCCACCTGATTTCTGGCCTCCCTCTCTCTGTATTCATTAGTGGTCACAGCTGTGCAATCGGCCAATTACTTGGGAATAATAAGTACATTTTGCAGTAAATTAAATATTAATTAGCCCTTGGCAGGTTGTTTTTTTCCTTACTCCCCCCCACTAGAAAACAATGGAAGGCTCTGATGGGAATGCGGCTGTGGGTCGCAAGAAGGACTTGCCCCTTGGACGCAGTGGATTCTCTGCCCTGTGGCCATCGTTTGTTGCTGGCCCTGGTTATTTCTGTCCTTATCGGGAATGGGGTCACTTGGGCCCAGGGGACTGAGAGTCACAAGACCTGGGTTCTATTTACAGCTCTGCCAGTGACCTACTGTGTCCCTCCCCCACTCCGTGCCTCAGTTTCCCCACTCGCTCTTTGTCTGTTGAGATGGTAAGTTCTCTGGGGCAGGGACTCTCGCTATGTGTCTGTGCAGTGCCCAGCAGGGTGGGGTCCTGACCTTGGCCGGGGTCTCTAGGCACTACTGCTGAAACGTAAACATGGGCCGTGCTGGGTATTCGCCTGACACTATTTGGTGTTTCTGTTTCATGCCATGAGCCTCCCAAAGTCACCTGTCGGCCATTCAAGGCCCCGGCGGGCAGAGTGGCGCTGGAGGGAGGCATGCCAGGGAGCAGACGCGACCCCTCCAGGGCAGTGCGTGAGTCCAGGCCCCAGTAGCCTGGGCGGCACTTGTCAGGAAGGTGTATGTAGTCAGTATAGGGGGAGGGATAGCTCAGTGGTTTGAGCATTGGCCTGCTAAACCCAGGGTTGTGAGTTCAATCCTTGAGGGGGCCACTTAGGGATCTGGGGCAAAATCAGTACTTGGTCCTGCTAGTGAAGGCAGGGGGCTGGACACGATGACCTTTCAAGGTCCCTTCCAGTTCTAGGAGATAGGATATCTCCATTAATTTATTTATTATTATTTATTAGTACCGTCCCTGCACGAGTGGAGCCAGGGGCCCCTCCCCCATCCTGCCTGCCCACACCGACGCTCTAGGAGCAGAGACACTCAATCCGGGTGGTCTCCAGGCGGGAAGTGGAGCGGGTGAGGGATGGGGAAGGGACCTCAGTTGCCGTGGGGCAGCCATAATTTGCCCCTGAACCCAAAGCAGGTGAAAGTTGCCCAAACACGGGCCAGGTGCACCCATCTGGAACCAGCCCGGGCCAGTGCCTGATTCCAGGTGGAAACCAGGCCAGCTTGATGGAGTTTCACTTTGCATTTATCGTGGACCCCAAACAGGTCATGGGGCCTGAGCCCTGCAAACAGGGTTTTGTGGACAAGGATCCCAAGCCTGGGATCCTACCAGCCGCTGTGGTCTTTGCACCCTGACATGGGCATCATCAGAGCCCGTCCCTGTCGGCTGCCAGGAAGCAGAGGTTGGGCTTGGGAAACAACAAAGTCAATGTACTATTAAAATCTCAGGGCTAAGTCTCCTGTCAGTGCTGTATCTGACCACCTCACCACAGTCTTCAATGCACACAACACTTCTGTGATCTGGGGCAGTACTGTTAACCCCCCTGGCCCCCGGAGATGGGGCACATAGAGAGAGACCGTGGTGCATGAGGAAATTGAACGTGTCTCCAGAGTTGCTAACCAATACACCATCCTTCCTCTCTTCCCATGTGAGCATCCCAGAGTGCCCTGTTTGATCTATGACTTATTGCTTTGTTAAGAGTTTCTGGTGAGGATATAAGCCACAAAAGCAAAGTGTGAGTAGTTTGTACCAGTCAGCAGAATCCCAAGGTAAAACTCCACTTGTCCAGCAATCCGCTACTAACTGACCGTTGGGCTGATGTGAAATGTACCATGTACTGTTTTTTCCCTTGGTGTGCTGAATCCAATTAAATATTTTTTTTAAATGCAGTTTGACAATAAAAAGGTTGGGCTTATTTTATTTATAGTTTATACTTAGGGACCAATAAAAGCACAGCTGGCTAATGTGAGATTTAAATTTTGCATCTAACTCTTGGCATCACATGATCTTTTGTACCGTCAATTATTTATTTGTGTTCCATCTTGTACAAACTTTCCATGCTGAGAATGAGTAACTGCAGGGGCTCTTTGAAGACCTTTTGCTGTAGAACAGTAACTGCAATTCTCTTTAAACATGTGGGCCTGCTTTTTCAAGCCATGGCCTCTCCTTGTAAACATGCTGTTGTGTTGTGTGTGAGTTTCCCGTGCAAAGCTAACATTTGCACATGCACTTGGCATTTGTGCTCACAGATCCTATTTGCTCAGGTAGAGTCTATCATTTGTGCTTGCATATGAGTGTGAGCAGCAATTCCACATGCAAAACCTAGAGGCAGACTTGAGGTCATTTTAAAAAGGTCGATTTTGCACTGGCAATAAGCTTGTAAGTGTCATCACTCCTCCAATCAGGCATCAGAAACTTGCCATGTGATCTACCTATCCAATCAAAACACCTCAAATTTTGACTAGCAAATACTCGGTCTGCCTTCTGCTAAGATTTCAGGTGCTCATTAAATCGTGTTTTAAAAATGTTTGTCACAGACACCCCCTGAAATGATTATGTGACCTCCAGGATGTTAAAGAAATAAACCCAACACATTTCAGTGACAGTAATCAGGCATCTCAGCCCGTTAGCATCCTCCTGGAGACTGACTCCGGTGTGCGTTTGTCAGATGCAGCCTGGAGGTACAACTAACGCAAAAATGCTGCTTAGCTGCATTACCTGGGTTCTCAGGACCTCCCGCTCTTCCCTTATTGCTAAACGGCAGAGGGACCAGAGGTGTTCTGAGGCTGCCCCAGTCGGCGATGGGTTGAGAACCATCCCTGTGGGATGTTGGTTTTGATAGTGAACTCCACGGGGCAGGGAACTGCGTTGGGAGAGCATCTGCCGCTGCTTGGCTACTAACACAGTGTAGCCAAATAATGGGCAGGGAAGCTGGATGTGTCGTGCTAAGCCATGGAAGTCCACATGAGATTGGCTGTCACCTGTTTGCGTGTCATGCCCAGATCCACACAGGGAGCAGCTGCCCTTTTGTCTCTTGGAGCCTTTGGGCCTTTGTTTTTCAGGCCCAACAACTGGGGTATTTTTATATTTTTAAATCTCAGTGGATATTTTTGTATCCAAGTAAAAATGGTTGGGCAAGTTCTAGGAAGAATATGACATTGGGGGAAAATTTTCTTTCTTTCTTTCTTTCTTTCTTTCTTTCTTTCTTTCTTTCTTTCTTTCTTTCTTTCTTTCTTTCTTTCTTTCTTTCTTTCTCCCCTTCCAGCCGATCTAAAGGCTCTCTAAATTCACAGTAGCTCTTCCTCAAGGTGAAATGAAGGCGCCGGGTTGTGTTTGGTGCCGCGGTGGGGGGGTTGGGGAGGGGACAGCAGGGAGGGTGCAGCGGAACAATGCAGCCTGATCTAGTGATTAAACAAAGGGATTCAGCCAACATGTGTAAAATTAAGTGATCAAGAGTTGATTACAGAGTGCATTGATTGTGTACTGATGGATTAAACAGAGTCGTGCTCGGGATGCGATTTTCCGAGCCAGCAAAAGAGAGTGCAGGCAATTGACGTGCTGGCCAGAAGGACCTGCTTCTCCCAAGCCCTGGCTTTTATACATTCTCCGGATAAATCTGCAGAGAGGCCCATGGAATTATAATCGATTATCCATTTCTCAAAGTCACTTAAGGGCCCTGAGCTACAAGCTAAAGTGCCGGTGCTGCGAAGAGGCATTGGGTATGCGCCGGCATGTGCGGGTGCTGGCGCGGGGGGAGAACGTGGCATTGACCCTGCCTGCTGCAAGCTGATGAATCTATTTTCTTGTAGGAAACAGTTTTGACAGTTCAATATCTGTGTTTTCGATATGTGCCCCCCTCCCCCCCACACTCGCGCCCGAGGGAGGAGGGCACAGAGCAGGAAAGTGGGGAGGAGAGGACAGGAGGCAGGAAAAGACTCTGCCCCGTCACCCTTTCAAATTATAGGCATATCAGTTTATCACCAACTGAACAGGCTGCCCTCCAAGTCAAGGACACGGGCGTTGTGAGCCTGCCTGCAAGGATGCGTTGTGGGAGAGGGATGGGGTTGTGGTGAAAGGTGCTGGTGGTTTGGCACGACTTGCACGGTTCCAGGCTTCACGCAGGCACAGGGAAGGAGAGCGGGTGCTAATCACCCCTTCCCAAAGGGGGGGCAGGACTTTTCCTGGGCTCTCGTTTGAAAATCAAAGGACGAATGGAGAGTCCCCATTTGCAGGCTGTTTCTGTCTCTGCGGGTGCGCTCGATTCCTTTAGTGGGCAGTCCAGAGACACGGGGAAACCAGGACTCGGCTACGCGGACCTCAATGCCACAACAGCTGGGCACCTGATGATTCCTTTCAAATCTGCCCCGCGGGCTCTAGAGAAGAGCTCAGATAGCGCCGCAGTGAGACCCCTGGAAGTAACGAGATGGAAAAGTTCCTTCTAGTCCCTCCCTGGAGCCGATGCAGGGTCGTTTGCTAGTGGCTGCATCCAGGGCAGCTTTTAAAACGGAGTTTCCTCCTTATATCAAGCAATTGACATGGAGACCAGCACCCATCTAGGTGCTGGTTAATTTGCCTCAATTCCCTTAACCTGTGGCTACCACCGGCTGGCTCATGGACCAGCGTCACTGTCACTTGAAGGGGGACCTGTGCCACTGTTTCCGTGGCAAAGTGATGCTTTGGCCCCTTGATGGTTTTGGCCTCACTGAGCCCCCTGCAAAGTCTCATTAGCGCCGTTGGACGGATGGGGAGTCAGAGGGCACGGCCACCATTTTCACAAGTGGCCGCTCATTCTGGGGGTCTTGAGTCCCCTTGAGCCTTGTTTTCAGAGGCGCTAAGCACTGACTTTGGCTGGAATTGCAAGTGCTCAGTGTGACAAAGTGGGACTGTTCTTAATGTTTCCTCTGAATACTGTGTGGGTGCCTCAGTTTCCCCTATGTATTTCTTAAGTCTCTAGGTAGTGGGGAAAGGCCAGTGCGCATAAATCACTGACACTCTGTCTCCCTGGCAACAAATGGCCAGGGCCCCTTCCCCCCTGCAAGGAAATAGCTAAAGGTGAACAAAGGGATCAGGTGACCTCCTGGCCCAGGAAAGAGACAAAGCCGAGAGAAGGAGGGGCTGGAGGGGGTTTGAGAGTTGGAGCTACCTGGGGACTAGGAGTGAGGGCAGACGTGGGTGTCTGGCTCTCTGCACCCCATAATGGACCCGGCCGAGGGGTCCCGTTCGCCGCTGTACCTACAAGCTCTGTTTTAGACCGTGTTCCTGTCATCTAATAAACCTCTGTTTTACTGGCTGGCTGAGAGTCACGTCTGACTGCGAAATGGGGGGTGCAGAACCCTTTGGCTTCCCCAGGACCCCGCCGGGGCGGACTCGCTGTGGGAAGCGCACGGAGGGGCACGTGCTGAATGCTCCCAGGAGAGACCCAGGAGGTGAAGCCGTGTGAGCTTCTTGCCTTGAAGATGATCTGCTCCGAGGGAGAGGAGGCTCCCCAAAGTCCTGACAGGCTTTGTGGGGAGCAGTTCCAGAGCATCGCCTGGGGACTCCGTGACACTCAGCACCTCTTGCAGCCCCAGGGGTCTCGAGTGGGACTCCCCAAAATGGAAGTGCTCAAAGCTAGTAGGCTCTTTGGAAAATGAGGACCTACGTGAATTGCTCAAGGCCACAGCGTCAGCAGAAGCTCCTGGCTCCCAGATCTGGGCTTTCCCCAGGCCTCCCCAGATCAGCACACCCTGAATAGTAAGGGGTGTGAGCCCAGGAGAGCCCAACTGTCCAGGATTGGAAGGAGTGGCCACAAACGCACTTTTGCGTCATTCAGCCAGCTCTGAGAACGACAGTCTCACAAGCTACTGCCGAGAAAGGGACGGGATATCCATACTGAGGTAATGCGGGCCAGCCAAGGACCCAAGAGATAGCTATACCGTGCATGGGGAAGTGCCCGCACCGGTCAGAAAATGGATTCCCAGAAAGATGACAGCCCTGAACCAAGAGTCTGAGATCCTGTTTGCTCAGAGTCTCCATACATCTGTGACCTTAGCATTGCTCTCCACGCCTGCCTTCCTACTCTGCAGGGCACCTTCTTGTCCTTCATTCCAGCCTCTGTGAGTGCTTCCTGGCCAGGCGCGGTCTCCACATTAAACTTCCACCTCCTGCCTCTCGCTCCTCCTGCCTTTGCCTTTATGGAACGGACAGAGGAATTTTGGACCATAACCATTTAACCTTGGCCCAAGAACAAGAGACCAAACACAGAAAATTAAACTGGATCCTCCCGCCTGGGCGGCGCAGCTAAGCAGACCCCCCCCCAGCCCCCAGCTGGTTCGGCAGGTGCCGCTGTTCAATGGTGTGGCAGACGAGGTCATGGAAGTAACCCTGGTGATGAGTGAAGGTTCTTCTGTGGCCCGTGGCTCTTCGCCATCCAAAAACAAGCCGGCTGGTGACGGTTGCCTGGCTGACATCCCTGGAGACTCAAATTCCTTCCTTCGCGGGATAGTTGCAACTGCCTCTGCCTGCCTCTACCTACCCCAGCTGGAGTGTGAAGGAGGACAGGTGGCATTAATCCTTAGCCTCGCCGGGGGGAACTGCCAGCAACGACACCTGCCCCCCAGGCAGTGGCCTGAGCCCCACCTCGCTTCACATGGGGCCACGAAATCAGCCTCCGACAGCAACAACTTTTAGTCACCAGTGTTCTGGAGCCAGGCTGGAAACGGCAGCCTTAGAGGTGAAAGGATCACAGCCCATTCCCGACCCCCTGAGACACCCAGCGTATGGGTGCTCAACACCCCGGCTGCTGGCTTTAATTATTGTCCTGGACTCTCCTGTATTTTGCCCCGCTGAAGATCTCCAGCCTGAATTCGACAACCAACCCCTGACTCAGCAAGGGACTCCCCATGTGTGCACCGTCTTCTGCTGTCCTAGCCAGAGGCGCTGCGGCCGAGCGGAATAGAATCAGGGGCACCCTGTTAGCAGAATACGCTGGCAAGCCAGGTTGGGGGAAGGAATCCAACGTTTTTAACTTCACAGAGAAACCAGTTCCCCCATTTCTCCTGGCAAGCCCATCTGGACATGAGATCCTAGCCCCACTGACGTTCATAGCAGAGCTCCCACTGACTTCAGTGGAGCCAAGACTTTGCTCAGGGCGTGTAAATATTTTGGTGCTGAGGCAGCTAGTTAGAGAAGACGAGGGGCCGGGGGGGGGGCGCTCCGTTTTCCCTAGCGTCTGAGCTCTGCTCCGTGCAGAGGAGGGGAGAAGTCAGCTACAGGCAAGAGGCGCCTCCTCCAGATTTACAGCAGTGGAGAGTTCACCTGCCCACGGGGAGTGGACTGCTGGCCGTTGACAGAACACGGCAAGGATGCCACCCACACAAGGCAGTCTGGCCTCGGGGGTCTGAGAGATGTAGGCCACGCAGGGGAAAAGCTGGACAAGCCAATAACCAGGGGAAACTAGAACAGGCTCCAAGTTTCTTCTTAACATGTCTCTTTCTTGCCTGTAAATCTAGGGGACGCGTTGCTGCTTCGCTCCGGTGCTAAGATGCTCCTTGTGCCAAGTATCAAAGCAGCACTGGTGAGATGGGGCGGCAGTCTGTCCCAGCGCCAGTGGCCTTTTCCTCTCTTCTCCTTCCCATCCCTGCCACACTCTCCCTTTCCTCTCTCTTTTCTTTCCGCGGCCTGCGTTCTTCTCATCGAGAATTCATTGTCTTGTCAGCCTCTAGTTAGCCGGCGTGCGTGCGAATCATAAATTACACCGCCCGGGCCTTTCTGCTCTGCTTCAGCACAGACAAAAAAATTGCACTCCATCACCGTGTCGCCCGGCTTTTAGTGGTATTGATCAACGCGGGCCCCCCCCTTTTCATTTTAACCGAGCCGGTTAAGTGCAGTATCTTATTTTGTGCTGGGACAAATGAAAAGAATATTAGCAAGGGCTGAAATATATCTCTTTTTTATCTCTCTGCTACTTTTTTATTGAATCTTTCTGAGTAGGTGGCTTTCCGCAGGATGACAGCCTCATGACAGGCTCCTCATTAGAGCTCAGACAGTAATTGTGATGCATTTCCCTGCGCGGCCTTTTCACTTCTTCCCCCCCACCCCTCCCCTCTCCCTTTTCTCTGATTTGTAAAGTGATTGGATGTACAGACTCACTCCGTTTCTTAAATTATTGCCCAGCGCAATCCATCTTCCTCTCTCCTGCGATGGGCAGCTGTGCTCTCTGCAGATTGAGCGCAGGGGCTTTGGGTGCTGTTCCCCACCCGGGCGTTTCTAGCGCCTTCCTCGGCAGCATCTGGTACTGGTCACCTAGCTGGACCTAGGGTCTGATCCGCTTGGGCAGTTCCGGTGGTCCTCAGATCACTCTATAGAAGTACCAAGCATTCTTCTCATTTATAGTCGTCACATATAGTCACTTTGGACCAGGTCCTCATCTGGTGCTAATTGGGTTTACCCCAGCTAAGAATCGGGGCCTTCCAGTTAAATGACCGCGTTTACCCAGAGCAGCAGCTGCACTGGGAACCCACCTGTGAAGTACGGGAAGATGGAAACAAACTAGTGCAGTAATAAAATCAGTATTTTAGCAATCTTTTCCCCATTGGAGCTCTCCATAGCCCTCCTGTCTCAAGAGGAACCCAGATGTTGTCTCGAGAAATCAGAGCCGTAGCTAGATAAGCTACAAAGGGAGGATAGGGTTATGGTCGCAGCACTGCACTGGGCCTCAGGAGACCTGGATTAAGTTTTCAGCTCTGTGTGACTTTAGGCAAGTCATTTAATTTCTCTGGGCCTCAATTCCCCCATCTGTAAAAGGGGGAGAATGCCTCCTTTCACCCACCCTTGCTGTCTTCTACCTTCATAGTCAAGACAGTTTCTGCTGGGGCCTTCTCGCTGCTCCGGTACCGAAATAATTAATACTAACAAGTGACTCCTCAAAAGAATTTGTAAATCAAAACCAACTCTCCCACCTGCCCAGAATGAATGTGCAGTTCAGCCTCAGTTATCCATGGCAGGATGTGTTAGTCACATGGAGACCCCCGAGGAGGGGGGTCTGAACATACTTGCTGAGTGCCTGGCGTTTGGATAGTTGAGGTCAGAGTGTGCGTGCTTGCAAGGCTAGATTCTGAGCTGGGGTGGGGTCGGGGGAAGAGGCGGGGCAGGGGTGGAGTCTGGAAAAGAGGCGGGGCAGGGGTGCGGTCTGGGGAAAAGGCGGAGCAGGGGGTGGGGCTGGAGGAAGAGGCGGGGCGGGGGTCGGGGGAAGAGGCGGGGCAGGGTTGGGGTCTGGGGAAGAGGCGGGGCAGGGTGGGGTATGGGGAAGAGGTGGAGCAGGGGGTGGGGCCAGGGGAAGAGGCGGGGCAGGGTGGGACCAGGGGAAGAGGCGGAGCAGGGGGTGGGGTCTGGGGAAGAGGCGGGGCAGGGGGTGGGGCTGGAGGAAGAGGCGGGGCGGGGGTCGGGGGAAGAGGCGGGGCAGGGTTGGGGTCTGGGGAAGAGGCGGGGCAGGGTGGGGTATGGGGAAGAGGCGGAGCAGGGGGTGGGGTCTGGGGAAGAGGCGGGGCAGGGGTGGGGCCAGAGGAAGAGGGTGGGGCCGGGGGAAGAAGCGGAGCAGGGGGTGGGGTCTGGGGATAAGGCGGAGCAGGGAGTGGGGGTGGGGCTGGAGGAAGAGGCGGAGCAGGGGGTGGGGTCTGGGGATAAGGTGGAGCAGGGGGTGAGGGTGGGGCCGGGGGAAGAGGCGGAGCAGGGGGTGGGGTCTGGGAAAGAGGCAGAGCAGGGGGTGGGGCCGGAGGAAGAGGCGGAGCAGGAGGTGGGGTCTGGGGAAGAGGCGGAGCAGGAGGTGGGGTCGGGGGATAAGGCGGAACAGGGGGTGGGGCCGGGGGAAGAGGCGGAGCAGGGGGTGGGGTCTGGGGAAGAGGCGGGGCAGGGGTGGGGCCGGGGAAAGAGGCGGAGCAGGGGTGTGGCCAGGAGAAGAGGCGGGGCAGAGGGTGGGGCCGGGGGAAGAAGCGGAGCAGGGGGTGGGGTCTGGGGATAAGGCGGAGCAGGGAGTGGGAGTGGGGCAGGGGGAAGAGGCGGAGCAGGGGGTGGGGTCTGGGGAAGAGGCAGAGCAGGGGGTGGAGCCAGGGGAAGAGGCGGGGCAGGGGTGGGGGCGGGGGAAGAGGCGGGGCAGGGGGTGGGGCCGGAGGAAGAGGCAGGGCAGGGGTGGGGCCGGAGGAAGAGGCGGGGTAGGGGGTGGGGCCGGGGGAAGAGGCAGGGCAGGGGTGGGGCCGGAGGAAGAGGCGGGGCAGGGGTGGGGCCGGAGGAAGAGGCGGGGTAGGAGGTGGGGCCGGGGGAAGAGGTGGAGCAGGGGGTGGGGCCGGGGAAGAGGCGGAGCAGGGGGTGGGGCCGAGGGAAGAGGTGGAGCAGGGGGGTTCATTTTTCAGAAAGTAGAAAGTTGGTGGCCCTATGGGGTTCAGTCAGGTGGATGATGCCTTTCTGCAGAGGCCCCCGGAGGACGTGCTGGTGTCCGCGCAATGGCCTCCTGCAGGGGAAGCGGGAGAAGGGGAGAGCACAGATGGTGGAGAAGTCAAGGTGTCTTCTGGGCAACCTGGGCCTGTGGGTGAAGAGTCCGATCTCCCCCGGGGGATGGAAGCCAGAGGAAATGCCACTGCGCAGGGCTCAGCTCTGGCAGGACAAAGAACCGCGGGCACGTCTCTGAGGGCGTTGCCCTGTGACAGCCCTGCCCTCCGACCCCTGAGAGAGCTGTGACCACAACAGCCTTCCCTACGCCCATTACCATTCCCTCCCTCCAGACTCGGCCAGCGCTCACCCACAGCAGCCTGCCTCCCTCTAGGGCCACGTTTCCTTCGCCTGCCCGGGTCTGAGAGGCGGCTTGGGGGGGTTCAGATTCATAAGGCAGTGCTCTGAAACTGACTCAGAGCTCAGCGTCCTGATCCGGTGATGTGCGGAAGCCGCGAACGTTCCCCACCCCTCAGAATCGGGCCCTCAGGGAAGCATTGGAAACCCCACGAAAGCAGTGCTCCGGCCCTAAAGCAGGCCAGTCAATAGCCTGGTATGGTCCAAATCCACAGACAGGGATATGCTGATTAGAGCATAAATACGGAAGGCAAAGATCAACATTATTCACGTCCTGTCACTTCATTACCAAATACTTTCTGCTTCCCCACGTCTTTCTGCCTGTTTGCAGATACTCTGCGCTGACACATAAACCATCTCCCCTTTAATCGCTGGGTTCTTATCCTCCGCCCATCAGCCCACCACAGCCCCTTCCCCACCACTTACTGTCACTGCCGAGCTGCGTGCCATGGACGGCATTGCCCAGTTCACGGGGAGGAGAGCGAGCGTTTGGCTGCTTCAGAGCTAATATGGGGCTTGCTTTGAATGATTGTTTTGTGAGCTGGAAGGAAAGGAGGCCTGTCACGCAAGATACCTGCTATCAGGACACAAATAACACCAGGCCCATCACAGACCAGAAACAAATTGCTGCGGAAACGTGTGTAGGCGTGCGTGGGGGGTGTATCATCGGCGCTTGCAGCGGTGACGGCCCCAGGGAGGCTGTGTCAGCGTGACCCTTCCCACCCACCTGGTTTCAGCGCAGCCCGACGGGCGCAGCATCAACTGTTGGGCCTCAGGTCCCAGCATGGGGTTGTTTTTATTCAGAGGCGTTTCAGGTCAAATGATTTGGATTGATTTTAAGTGATAGAGGCATTTAAAAAAAAAAAGAAGGCGAAAATAAGCCAAGGAAATGGAAGAGTGGTCTCAGTTGCCCTCACACGCCTGGAACATGACTTGGGCTACAACAATGAAATGGGGGGAAGGAGTTTTCTGATCATTTGTCTCATCGCCCCGTTTCAGTGGGATGAGACAAAGCCAGGGAGAAAAGCAACTGAGCACAAGGAAAGCCATCCTGGTGAGGCGATCTCTAGGGAGGGGGTCAGAGCCCCATTGCTGGGACGCTTCAAAGTAGAATGGGCAAAACACTAGCAAATAGCCTGTAACAAACAAGCCTGCTTTTCCTCCTTGCTGCCCTGCCCACTTGAACATACCACATGGGCCCCGTTTACATACCCAGCCAGGGAGACCCGGAGAGACGCATTGGCTGGGGCAGGGGCTAGATGAGCAGGTTGTAGTTCCGAACAAATAATCCAATTCCAAACAATGTATTCAACTAATTTTGCATCTTATTGAGTTCCCGGAATGAACCGATGCATAATTCTTCTCAACTTTGTTGATTCAAAGTTGCGTGTGAATTTCTCTTACCCAGTGGTGACTTGTTCCGTAAGTCACATGGAATCGTTTCTGTTTGCTGACTGGACGACGGTCGTTCTGGTCTAACGCTCACCGAAAATGAATTCCCGGGTTTGCTTTCTGCGTGCACTGGGCGGGGGTGGAGTTTGAAGTTGACTTTCCTTGGTGCCGGTGCTAATAACACGTGACCCACCACCATTCACAGGCACAAAAGGGGGCAGAGTCCGCCAGAGTAAATTGATGTGAGGATCTAGCCGATGCTTCTAGGGCATCGTTTGCAGTGTTCTCCCAGCTCTTCCTAACGGGGCTGTTCCCAGCTCTCCTTTTGCTGATCTTTCTATTTTAGGGTTTTGTGCTGTTGGCCATCACGGCGGGATCTGAGCCGTTCCCACATGAAGTACCATAGAAATGGCAGAATTTCCTAGGGGATTAGTGGGGTCTTCTCTGTGCGTCTAAACTAGTCTAGGGTTTTCTATAGTGCCATTTCAGCCACGTCTCTTCTCCCATCCATCTGTAGCTCAGGTCGATCTGATCTGCCTGTGGCGCTAGGAGCTGAGGGGCTCCTTTACATAATATGGACATTGATAATATTCAGGATTCCTGGCCCTGGGGAGGGAGCTGTGGTTTAGTGGCTAGAGCGGTGGGGGGAAGGGCTGGGAGTCAGGACTCCTGGGATCTATTTCCAGATCAAGGAGCGAGTGAGATCTGGTGCTTGGAGCAGGAGGCTGGGAGTCAGTCGTAGGTCAGTCATTGCCTCACCGTGGGATTCATTTCACCGCCGAATGCCTCGGTTTCTCCATCTGTGCAGTGGGGATAGTGACACTGACCCACCCTGGCAAAGAACTTCTGGAGGTTGCCTGGTTCCCATCGTGACACGCTAGGGATTGTGTTTTTAGCTGGCTGCTAGAGCTGGCGCTGATCCGGCCTAGCTCTGAGCTCCCCAGTCTGGTGCGACCCCAGTTGTTACCAGATCCTGCTCTTTGGGATCTGGTAATAATGCTGCCCGAGGAACCCAGCTCATCTTCACCGTGGGAAATGGAAAGGGCCGGTGGGAATTCAGCCGGAGGTCTCAGCTGCCTTATATGCGCTATTGGTGAGTCATCTGACCCCACCTATTACCCGCCAGTCGGTTCCATTGCATTCGCTGCCGGGGATGCCCGCTTTTTTTTAAAGCTGAGCGGAGGAACTTTTACTTGGCGTTTGGGGGCGATTTACAGCTCAGAGGGAGCTGAAGGAGGTTGAGAACTTCGCTGTCCAAAGTCTCTGAGAGGAGGAGTTGCCTCCTTTGCATTTCTCTTGCTGTTTGAAGTGAAGGAGTTTCCTTCAGTTGTTCTTTTTAGAATGACTTCAGCAACAGACTTTCACAGCTCTGTTGATGCCCCTCAATCCCGACCCGCAGCCCCCTGGTATCCCAGCCCTGATCCCCCCCACGCAGCTCTGCCGATGCCCCTCAATCCTGACACAACCCTCTCTACTATTTCAGATTTAATAGGTGGGCACAGGCTGTATTTGTGTCTGTTTTATAACAATGGAGCTCGTCGGGGACTGAGCTGCGATTGCCAGACTCATTTCACGGATCTCTAAGCTGCGTTCGGAGCCCAGGGACCCGATCCTGCTGTCAGTCACGCTGGTGTCAATCTGGAGTCGCACCATGGAAATCAGTGGAGTTGCTCTGGATTGACATCAATGTAACCAAGACAAGGATCTAGCTCTCAGGCTTCAGAAGGGAGAGGCGGGTGCGTTACTATTAATTCAGTAGCCGCCTGGGTTGTGATCCATTTGCAAGCTCCCTCGGAAGGGGCCCGTGGAAAAATTCCACGGTGCAGGAGTTCATTTGTGTATCAAGAACTCTCTGCTTTCAGGGCAGGAAATATTCAGTTTCAACACTTACATTTAAACATTTCCTCGGAGCCTCAGAGACCCTGCAAACAGCAGGAGCGTCGGGCCCTGCCTTTTCATCTCTCTGGCACTAGCCAGCGACGGGGAAACGCAGCGGAGTCGAGGAAGGTAAACACTGGAGCAGAGCCCGACAGCATTACAAGGGACTGAAGTGGGGGGGGAGAGAGAGGCGAGGAAAACAAAAACACAGCTGCCAAAAACAAACCCTGAAAAGAGCCGTTCAGGGTCTCGCAGGAGCGGGCTTGGCACAGGTCGGAGAGTGGAGCTGGGGGCACCGGCTGCGTCCTCATGGGCAGGCAGGTCTGACCCAGGATGGGAACTCTGGGCAGCGCCTGTCACAGGTACCCAGTGGAATAGATTTACCCGCCTAGCTCAGTTCAGAGGCGGCTTCTGATTTTCAGTGGCGTGGGCTGGGTCAGTGACCGGCTTGAGATCCCAGAGCCGGACTCTCTCCTTCGTGGTGGTGAGTGCCCTGCCGGCCTCTACCTAGGGATTGGGCTGATGCCAAGCTGGGGATGTCTCCGCCCTGCTTTGCTGTTGCACTCAGGAGTCGCTGCACCCTTCTCTAGCATTGCACGATGCCCGGGCGTCATCCCCAGACGACAGAAGAGATCAAAGGGTGGGAGTCTGGCTGGGCTCTGAGGCCAGGGAATACGGTCCGGGGTGTGTTCTCAGTTGGCCTTGCACACCGACAACACATCTAGCGCTCCCTATTTCCCGTCAGTCCTGCAGGCCTGGGAGCCGTGTGTAGGCGTCAGAACGGGTCCCCTCCCTGCTGCTCGTAGTGAGACTGGCAGCTCCTCTGGGCAGTGGCCGTGTCTTGCCCTCTCTGCCACGAAGCACCAGCGCAGCTGTGTGTCACAGGCCCCGCACTGCTGAACCCTGATGGAGGATGCCCCCCGACACCTCCCGTGGAAGGCGCCTGTGCTCACCGGAGCAAGGGGGTGGGAGCTCTCGCCCTGCTGTCCCCACCACGGTCCGAGTAGGGACAGCTGCCCCGTGCTTGGTTGGCACCGCTTTGTTACAATACAGTGTGCGTAGCTGGCAGCTAAGGGGAGCACTGCTCACTGCTCCTGCTGGCCTGGCCGGCTGGACCCTGGACAGAGAGGCTGGGCTTGGGAACACCAGCGCCCAGTGTAGTCGGTGAGAGTCTTTCCGTTAACGGCAGCGACGCTTGGCTCAGGCCCTGGAAGAGGGGGGCGGTCTCCTGGCAGAGAGGAAGCCACGTGGCCCCTTGGAGACCAGGCAGGCTCCATTTCATAGCCCCCAGCGTTCGAGGAAGGATCCTACAGCCTACAGCTCTGGTCCGTGCCAGGGAAACGGCGCCGGTTTAACCCGTAGCTGCCCAGGGGAGCTCATTGCAGGGCAGTGTCCGCATGCCCCCAGCGTGCTGACACAGAGCGGGTGAAACAGGCCGTTCAGTTGAGGGTAGCAAAGCCGCCCCTAGCACTTGCTGGGCATGTTTTGCTTTGGTTTCTGGAGGCGGCTGTAGCAGTGCCGCTGCTGCATGGCCCCGGGGGAGTTTCCCTCCTTTGTCCTAAGGCCCCCCGGGCTCGGCCCTGAGAGCACGGCTGGAGACGGTGGCTCCAGAGCGCCCCTAGTGGCGATGGCAGGAAAGGGAGCCCGCCCCATCCCAGCGCAGCCGCTACCGTTCCACGTCCCAGGCAGCCTAGGTCTCAGAGGGTGCACGCCCAGCGCAGGCGGATGGGGAGGGGATCTAGGAGGGCAGCGTGTTTACCCAGCGGGGACCCAGCAGGATTTCCCGTCCGCTCGAAGACGGCCTGTTTATTTTGGGAGGGAGACTCAGACAACGCCATTGTTTTGTTGCTGGGGCTAACATTATAAATAGCAGGCGGTGGGGGTCCCTCCTGGGCTATTTCAAGCCCCCGCCACACAAAAGTGGAAAGGCTCCAACAGGAAGCTGGAATTGCTCAAATGCCGGCCTTTCCCGCCGGGGTCAGCGCGCGCTGGCTGTTTGGCTCTGGTTTGGTTTCGGGGCATTATTTAAACACGAGAGACTGAGGAGAGAGCTTGTGTCTGAGAGAGAGGGAGACATCCCAGGATAGCAAAGCTGCATGTCTGCAAATCTGCCGGGAGGGGAGTGGGGTCCAGTGGATGGAGCAGGGAGGCGTGGGAGAGGGGTCAGAACTCTTGGGGTCAGTTCTGGGCTGGAGGCAGAAATTGTGTCTCGTGGCTAGAGGGGGACTGCGAGTCAGGACTCCCGAGTTCCCTGCCTGGCTTTGGGAAGGGAGTATGAGTTAGTGGCTAGAGCAGGAGGGGCTGTAAAGAGACGGTCAATTGATGGTGTTGTTCCGATCTCTGGCTCTGACCTTGGGCAAGCGCCTTCCCTCTCACTGTCGCCATTTCCTCATGGGAAAAGTGAGCTGCTAGCTAACTGCCCCACGGCTAATTAACGGCCTTGTCTAAAGTGCTTTGCGAGCCCCACGGAAGCACCATCACTGGCTACTTGTGCCCTTGGAAGGCAAGGGGGAGCCAAGGTTAGTCACACACTTATTTCAGACCTTGCCTCTCGTTCAATGTGTGCACGGGCCGTTTATACGGTGAGCAGCAGGAACCCCGGAGAACTGCCTGCACCAACATTTCATCCTTCCTTTAACGGGGAGTCATTGAGCTGGGCTCCGCCGTTCTCAGGAGCCATAAAATGGCACCTTTTGGCTTGTGATTGGAAGGCCATGTTGCATGCAGCCCTTTGTAGCCAGCGCAGACTGCTTTATTGTGCATTACTGCCTCTCGCTTGGATTTCACCAATTTGATCCGTGTCTAACACATAAATAAATAATCCAGCAGGAGGGTTCACATTAGATGACAACGGGCAGCCATAAAGCATGCTTCCCCTTGCAGGAGTGCTCAGACCTGGACTCGGCACGCCCCCTTATGAGCACAGTCGCTAATACAGCTGGGAAATAGGGATTTGGAGGCCGGTGGGGTTTTTTCCTTTATTGTAGCTTCATTGTTTGCTTTAGAGTTTTATTTTATGTTAAATAGGCGCTGTATATTCCTAACGGAGGGGGCAATAAAGTTTCCGAGCTGGAGGAAATTGGCTTAGGAACAGGGACTTAAACAGAGAAATCTGGTTGTACAGTGAAAATAGAAAGGCAGCGTTCTCAGGTTTGGGGCGAGCCGCACGAGTTTTCCTGAGCTCTCCCCAGGCTGATCCTGCAGGGTTCTAAGCGCCCTCAACTCCCAGGGAAGTCGGAGACACTCAGCACCTCTCAGGATCGGCCCCCTGATAACATCAACCTATGGGGAGACGAACCACGTCCCTGGTGTGATGCTGTGAACTTCAGCCCAGCGAAGCCAGGATCTGGACCCTGACCTTTCAGGTGGGCTGCCAGCCTTCGTCCTGGAGCGCTGGGGAGCTGCTGTCCGGAAGCCAGGCGAGGCGTGTGGCCGTGGCCACGGTGCAGCGCCCCAGGGAGCGCAGGGTGGGATTTGGTAATGAGAAGCTGCTGCAGAGCGGGAGGGAGCCCCCGCCAGGCTCCCACATGGCGCTGAGCTCTCCTTTTATACGTCCTGTTACTGGAGGAGTGGGGCTGGGCGGGAGTGAGAGGCGTGTACTCTGAGTCCGGAGCTGGAACAAGGCAGGCGCTCTGGGGGTTTCTCTCCTCTCACCACAGGAAATGAGGAATTCCCATGGCCTTCAGTGGGACTTACTCATCCCTGAGCGGGGTGGGAGGAGGGGAGCAGTGTCCTGGATTGTAGGCCGCTCTGCCGCTGCCTTCCTGCGTGGGCTGGGGGAATTCCCCTCTCTCTACTCTGGGGGTAATGATCCTGGCCCACCTCACACAGGGGGCTGTCGGGCTTAACAACAATAATTAGCGCTTTATCGTCCGTCCATCTCCAAGTGGCAGAGCAATGTTTTATAGCTGGGGGGACTGAGGCACAGAGCGGGGAAAAGGTCCTGCCCTAGGCCATCCAGGGAAGCAGTGGCAGAGCCAAGAATATTATTTAGGAGCTGGGCGTGCGAGGTGCTGTGCAAAGAGAACAAAGCCGGGCCCTGCCACAGACGAGAGACGGATACAGAGAGAGAGACAGATGGAGGAGTGCTCGGTTCACTAGACCCCGCTGGTGCTGAGCTGTACAGGGTGCCGGGCCGAAGAGCCGAAATCTGGAGGGGTGTTGGTGCTCTCTCTGGGTCTGCTGCCAGGGAATGACATTCATTAGAAAATACGCTATGGAATAGCTTGTCCCATTAGCCCATATTCTGTTAGTCGTGCTCAGATCATCACGCTGGAATTCAGCCAGCCTCAGGTGGGAGCGTGTCACTCACACTAGCAATTCCCCCCCCCCCCCAGCCCTGGCCCCAAACACCCCGTCTCAGTCATGCAAGGGAATAGGACCCAGAAGCTGTGTCTGACCTGGCTGTTCACGGGAAAAGCTTGGAGCTGCCGCGATAGAAACCGAATGGCAAAGCTGCACCTTTCCTTTCTGCTCCCGTCAGGGTTGCTGTGCCGTGGGGCTGGGCAGGGCATCCACCCACCCCCTTTAACATCTGTGTGTCATGGGGTCTCTCTCAGGTCCACGCGCTACAGTGTGGCCAGCAGAGAAACATGGCTGGGCTAATGTCAGTTAAAACCAAGCCTGGGCTTACGCAGGCACGAGGGTTAATGCTTTCTCCGCTCCTCTCCCCACAGGCAAAAAGAAAGCAACCTTGTTCGACAGCCAGGCCCCGATCTGCCCCATCTGCCAGGTCCTTCTGCGCCCTGGCGAGTTGCAGGAGCACATGGAGCAGGAGCTGGAGAAACTCACTCAGCTGAACGTCAGGTAAGGGGCTTCCCTGTTTTTCCATCCTCTCTCCGCCAGAGCGGCCAACTGGCCGAAGCTTAAAATCCAGGTGTGGGAGCAGGAGCCTCCCCAGGGCCAGCCGGCCATGGGCGCTTTCCAAGCAGGCCCTGCCAGTGATAGCGAACGCGGTGTGTGTATGGGGAGGGGGGATTGTGGGCGTGAAGCACCCAGGGGACTGGGCTAAAACCAGCAAACTCATTTTCACATGGGAGCCCAGGGCCTGATCCAGCCCCCGTCAAAGTCAGCAGGAGTCTGTCCATTGGCTTGACTGGGAGTGGAGCGCAGTGCCCACCATAAAACCCAGACATCCAGAGAACAAAGGGCCAGTGCGTTTACCCGCTGAGTCCCCAGCAACGCTCACTGCACCTCTGGGGCTCAGAGCTGGTCTTCACCTGCCTTCCTTCCGGGGGAGGAGATGCCTCCTTCCCCCAGCCCTTGGCCCTTCATTCTGCTTCCCGCGGCCATTAAATACACTCCACTGAGTAATGTCTCCCTGATGTTCATTGCAATTGGATGGCAGAGATTCGGAAGCACTCCTTAGATATAAACTAATGGACAGGTCCATCAATGGCTATTAGCCAGGCTGGGCAGGGATGGTGTCCCTGGCCTCTGTTTGCCAGAAGCTAGGAATGGGTGACAGGATGGATCACTTGATGATTCCCTGTTCTGTTCACTCCCTGTGGGGCACCGGGCATTGGCCACTGTCGGCAGACAGGAGACTGGGCTAGATGGATCTTTGGTCTGACCCGGTCTGGCTGTTCTTATGTTCTTATGTTCTCCAGCCCTGCTAAAACGCAGGGACATGCTGCTTCCCACTGCGATGCGAGCTTTCGGGCGAGCAGGTACTTAGAGCTGTCAGCTCGAGGCCTCCCTGGTACTTTGCTTCAGCAGGTTTGGGGCTCAAGGGGGCAAAACCAACCCCCCCCCCCCCCAAGGCAGCAGGTATTTAGCAGAGAGCCTGCTGCCCTGGGCTGCCTTTCAGCTCCCACTGCCTGCTGCTTTCCCCAGCACAGCAAAGTCCCCTAGTTAAAAAAAAATTAATTGCAGTTTAACTGCTAGCAGTTATTTAGGGAATGACTGTAGCCAAGGGTTGGCAGATCCCTGCCCCTGCCTTAATAAAACTCAGCAGCCTCGGAAAAGAGCGTGTTTATTTCAATTATTAATGAATTCCCCGGTCATTAAAAGGTGAGAAAAAGAATCAAACTGCCGACGGGAAGCTAAGTTACATCACCGAGGGATAGGGAAGGGAGTTGGGGGCGGCGGGGGAGTGGCTCAGATTAATTGCCCCATAGCACCTGGTCAGACCACCGCTGAGCTTTGGAGAGAGCCCATTTCAGACTCAGCTTGGTCTGGGATATTTTTCCAGCCAAGCAATGACTGTGATCGGCTGCAGAGGAAGGGGGAATGGAGGGAACCTCAGCAGAGACCTCCTGAATGTGGGCTGGATGGAGACCTCCCAGATTCATCACCCAGGTGGCACTCAGGTGGAGTGCAGCTCCATGGCTCTTTAAAAGAGAGACAGTGAGAGAGAGGAGGGGGGAAAAAAGCAAACAGCCAATCCATTTATCCCACGCGACACCCAGTCCCCTTGTGTGCGTAATTTATGGTGTAATTTGGGCTGCATCCAACTTAATAAAGGGCCACTGCAAATTAGTGAACAGGTTTAAATGAAGAGAAGCAATTAGTGGTCAGAGCAGCCCATCAAGGAAGTTGGGCCAATATCAGAGTGAAACTGAAACTGCCGAGCAGCCTCTGGTGCTGGGAAGGTGGCGTTTAATGGGAAAGGAAAGGAAACCCTAAATCATAAAGCGTGACAAGGGCCATTGTGGGCCAGCTGACAAATGAAAAAGAATGGCATTATTCCTTTCAATAACAGCGGCAGTTAAAGAGCAGACAGCTCTCTGTGGCTCGCCCTCTCTTCCCCGGCCGGCTCTGCTCGGCCCCGCGCATGGTGAAGAAGAATCAGAGGTCTTTATTAATTATTAAATAACGACTCCCACCGTGCCATGACAGATAACAGTCAATCTAGTCTATGGATTCAGGCAAGAGAGGCTAATCTGCAACAAAGCCGCTCATCGCCCTGCCGCTCTCTCCCCGCCTCCTGGCCGCGGCCGCCCTAGCCGGGGAGGGAGCCACCGAAACTCCTGCCAGGGCGGTGAGCAGGAGCTCCGGGGAGCGGGACACAAATGTGGCTCCTTACCTGGAACCTCTCCCAGCCAGGCAGGGCCGATTGGCTGTAACCATCCGAGTGGCCCCTCTTCCGCTCCCTGCCCCGGAGGCCTGGCCACAGGAAGAGCCGGGAGCAAGAGGACAACACGTCACCGAGAAGAAAACCCAGGCGTCCTTGTGGCACGTGGCCAGCCCTCGAAAGCTTATGCCCAGATACATTTGTTAGTCTCTAAGGTGCCACAAGGACTCCTCGGTTTTTTTGCTGATACAGACTAACCCGGCTACCCCTGAAACACATCACTGAGGCTACATCTACACTACAGGGGGGAGTCGATTTAAGATATGCAAATTCAGCTACGTGAATAGCGTCGCTGAATTCGACGTATCGCAGCCGACTTACCCCGCTGTGAGGATGGTGGCAAAATCGACCTCTGCGGCTTCCTGTCGACGGCGCTTACTCCCACCTCCGCTGGTGGAGTAAGAGCTTCGATTCGGGGATTGATTGTCGCGTCCCAATGGGACGCGATAAATCGATCCCCGAGAGGTCGATTTCTACCCGCCGATTCAGGCGGGTAGTGTAGACCTAGCCTGAGAGGAGAGAGAAACTCACGAGGATCTCAAATAATCCAATAACCATACAAATAAAGGCAGGGCTCCAGACGTGATGGGGATCGGGGCAGGAGCCCAGCCCGCTCCCTGGCAATGCCGAGTCGTTATGGAACTAGCTGAGTAGCTGTTACTGATCAATCCGATGGGGAGAAACATGCGCAGGGGTTGCTTTCCGGGGGGGGCTCGGTTTTGAACAGAGGACACGGCCAGTCATGGTTTGTGTGGTGACGTTTTAATAAACCTGAATCATTTTGCAGCAACAAAAACAAATGTCCAGCGCTTGCGATGAGGCAAGGCGGATCCCTTCAGGCCCACTCTGCAGGCATCATCACCCAGGCTTAGCAAGGCTCCTTCCAAAGCGCCCGGGCCAGCCTGCTTCCAGAGGGGGGATACTGGGCTGGAAGGAGCAGACCGTTGGGTATGGAGCGACCTTGCCTGGCACGCTGGGTTTGAGGTTAGGCACCGTCTCAGCAGGAAGTTAGTGGCATACTGGAGGGAGCGTGGGAAGCAGTGGAAAGAGGAGGAATTCCCAGGGTATGCACAGGAGGGATGGGATGGAGCATAGGCCGAACTGCAGAAAAAGGCTCCTTGCAGGCCAGATCATTCGGGCTGTGGAACCGTCTCCACAGGGTGGGGCCCAGCAGCCCTACATGCTCCGTAGCTTCCTGTCTCATAGCCAGTGGTGATGTCAGCAGGGGCTTTTCAAGGTCTTCCAGCCATGCTCCCGCAGGCTGGGAGAGCGCTCAGTGCTGGAGGCTTGCAGAAAAAAGCCACTCTCAGGCAAGGAGGGGCACAACTGAGCCAGTGTGGCCAGGGCAGGCAGAAAATGCCGTCCCAAGGGGCTGGCAACCAGCTGTGACTGCAATCACCTGTGTTGAGAAGAGACCAGGGGTGGGAGAAACAGCATTGAGGGCAGTCATTGAAACAGAGCACGTAGTGAAGTGGAATTTACCAGAAGCCTCTTGAAATGTTGAGTGGGTTTGAGCTGAGATGGGTCCATTGGATCTGGGTCCAAACCCCTCCTTAAAGTGGCTGGGGCCTGAGACCCTCCCCGCCAGTCCCAGCTCAGCGTTTCGAGGGAGGGAGGGAAGGGAGAGGGCTGCATGCAAATTTCATTTCTGAGCCACTGGCGCTGTTTCAAGAGCCAGCCGCCTCGGAGCCCTTCTCGGCGTTACATATGTAACAGCCTCATTGAACTTGACATGTCAAATTCAGGCCATTTGTGCAAAATCTCCCTTTAATAATACCGTTTCATTTCGCTCAAATGAGACTTGAATGCATGTAAAATGGAAAAGGATATTTAAGCGCTAACATTAGGCAGATGTCTTGCCAGAGGCCGATTGAATATATGAGATTTTGAAGTGTTTAACACGTTTTCGGTGCTCCCTCTTAGAATATGTCACCTGGCTTTCTCCCCCCCCCCCTTTTTCTTTTTTTTCCCTCTTTAAGCGAAGGATATAAATTGAAAGTAAACAAAACTACAAGCCTCAGCGTTATGGGATTAACTCCTTCAGTGCCAGAAAATTCATGCTCTCCCTCTGCAGAGAAATGAAGTAGGAGCTTACCTTTGGGAAGTACCCATTCCAAGGAGCCAAAGGCCAGTTGTGAAGAATAGGATTTGGGTGTGGAACCAGTCCCAGAAACTCTTTAGGGGAGGGGCCCTTTATCTATGTGCAGCACCCAGCCCCATGGGGACCCGATCCTTGATTGGGCCTCTAGGCATTCACACAATAGAAATAATGAATAATAACAGTGCCACGTCAGACCTATGTGCATGGCACGTATTTATGCCCCAGGCCCCATTGAGCCTGTACAGAATACACGGATCAGGCCCTGCACCTGTCTGTCTTGCCCATAGTTATGTATTTATTGACACCAGCTCTGGGGTAGCCCGGAAGCAGCAATCAGTCTATTGTGAAATTCGGCAGGCAGTAATATCCCGAAGCTGATCTGAGTGTCTCTCGGTGCAGCGTGGGTTGCATCTCCATCTCCTATCCAGGAGGTGGGGGTCGTTTGAGGAATCAAAAGCATCTCCGTAAGGTCCAGATTCCCGCAATCCCATTCCCTGCATGCAGCCTCGTGCTCCTGCTGATGTCAGTGGGAGCTGTGAGCACGCACACAAGGGAAGCATTACGCTCCCCATCCCTCCACATGAAGAGAACGCGCCTGGTGTAATCGCCCTGGAACGTGCGGCCCCAGCAGGGTGCAGAAGGAAGTGGTGTAGGGAAAGGGGCGAACGGCAGCCCACTCTTTGACTGCCATTTGTGAATCTGGGGTCTCCGGACAATGCAGGGCACATTACAGCACACCCTCACCGTGTGCCATTCACTAAAATATCCCAGCCTCCACCACGCTCCCGTCCACACGGTTCCTGATGGAGCTAGCTGAGCGCTGGGCCCTCAGAATGATGATCCGTTCGTTCCATGTGCAGCCAGCCCACTCGTGTGGTGGCCCCTTGTACATAAACGTGCCCCGATGTACATATATGAATGAATATGCTATAGAATGTGTGTCTGGGTGAATATTACAGGTGGAGCTGGTCAGGACACGCCTAGAATTAAGGTTGCCTAACACTTCCCATTATAACACCCTTCTTTTTAGTTGCTTATAACTTTCCAAGCTTAAATCACATGGACTGAAATTTCCCACGCTGGGTGTCTGTCTCAAACTGAATTGGGGGGGGGATTTAAGCTAAAATGGGTCACTTCTCCCCTCCCATCCTTTGTTTTGCCTGTATTTAGCTCTTGGGGATAGAGACTCTCTCACTGTGTGTGCATTAGCTCAGTATTAGCTTTTGACATCTCTGGTGCAGCACTGTAACCAGCCGTGTCCATCGGGTCTCTCTGTGTCCTGCCATCCTGGTGATATCAAGCACTCAGGCATTGCCCTGGTCTGAGGGCTCGATTACGTCTCATGTAGTTTGGTTGGGTTTAATGTGGAGTCTTGCTAATTGTGCTTTAGTCATATTACTTCAGTGTAAGTGGCCTCGGCCTTTTGGGAGAATTCGACAGGAGACTTGCTAGATTTCTTCTTCAAAGGGCTAGACTCGAGGCTCATAGGACATACGACTCTTTAGATGTACCATGAAACAGCTGATCATAAGCAGCGCTTAACACCTTGTAGGGGCTGCTCAACCGGTGCCTTTAGTTACAGGGATGTGCGTGGGACACTGGACAAAAAAGGCAACGTAGCTTTCCTAAAGCACCGTCTGATGTGTGAGGCATTGGGATATTTGCCTGGGATAAAAGGTTCTGAACAAGGATACAAAGTTACTTAAAGAAGCTCCAGTGCTTCTTTCTTTCTTTCTTTCTTGCACCCATCATTGTAGTATCTCTGTCCACCGGAAACAATAACAACTATGGAGCAAACACAGTTCATCTTTATTCAAGTTATTTGAATAAATCCGTATTTTCAAATCCCACCGGGCAGCCTCCGTTAGCTGCTACCTTCCCTGGTTAATAGGCTCTTATATTTGGCTGGTTTGTTGCCCACATGAAGAGAGTGGGGTGAGGTTTCTGTGTGCACAGCATTTTATGGGCTAACGGGGGGGCCCCATTGAGACAGACCTGTCTTGCGGAGCTCCCAGTGTGCCCAGAGCCAGCACACGAGCTCTCCTACGTCCTAGCTGATTGCAAGGCATTTCCCGAAATACAGCTGAGGCCGGCTCCTTCGGCTCCTTCGAACTGGGTGCAAAGGGAAAATGCTCCCAATGGTTTTCCAGTTGGCAGGAAGCGGAGAGCCAACGCTGCTGGGGAGAGGGAAGTGGAACAGGATGCAGTGGGGTGGCAGGAAGGTCCCGTTCAAAGCAGGGTGAGTGCTCACGGGGGAAGCGCAGCTCGTCCCATTGTGCCAGCTTTGATTCATGGTGAGGGAGGAAAAGCCAGACACAAGGACTTCAGTGGCTTCCACGCCTACGGAGGCTATCAGTGAATCCTGCCAGGATTTAAATCTTCCCTCCTCATTCCCCTTATTGTGGGCAATCTTTTCCCTTTCTTGCTATCTTCCCTCCTTTGGCAGGCAAGCTGGGAGCAGAATCTGCTGCCTCGGCTCCTGGCAGCGGTTCCAGGGCTGTCTCTCGGGGCTGCTGGGAAAGAAAGAGAGAGCTACAGATCTCCACACTCTCCAGGAAGCTGGAGGGGGCCCTGTCCCCGGTGGGACCAGAACACCAGAGTCTGGGAACATGCTTCAAATACGGCTCAGTCCCATCCTCACTGCCGGCCTCAGTTATCTTGGGGGGCTGCTGTGTTGTAAGTGGGGCCTACCTCTGGTATGAACATGTGGTGCAGAAGGGACCTGCAGGGCGGTGTCAGGGGGATCCTGCTCCTACAAGAGCATTTAAACCGGGCTGCCGCTTGCACAGCTCTGATCCCCGCGTGCACAGGGCTGGTTTAATTCCAGAGCGAGATCCTGGGCTTTATGTCACCAAAGACGGCTCCTAGCATGGACCAGGGAGAGGCCTGCATGATGCAAAAATTGACTGGCAGCCCTGCCCCTCCCTTCAGCCGCCCAAAAGAATCAAACCAAGCTGCCGGTCTCCAAGGGGCAAGCGAGGCGCACTCCCAAGCCTCAACAGGATAAATAGAGTGTGTAAAACCCAAATTAGTTCTGTTGGCACATGTCATGTCAGGGTCATGGCTCTCGCCTCCGGTCTCCCAGATTTATGCCCAGGGACATAAACACATCAGCCAGCACGCAGGCGCTGCCTCTCCACTCCCTGAGCAGCCAATGCCTCACACTTACCAGGCTTTGAATGAGTGAGATTAGAGACATTTATGAGTGAGATTTTTTTTTTACAAAGCTCCATTGAAATACATAGTAAATCTCTCCCCTTAAAAGCAGTGAGACAGGTGAACATAGCTCGGGGGGGCCGAAACTGAATGAGTGTCACAGAGGGAGAACTAGACATCTAAACCTGTCCTTCTCTCTCCCTCGTGGGCTAACTTTTCTTTCTTTCTTTCTTTCTTTCTTTCTTTCTTTCTTTCTTTCTTTCTTTCCAGGCTCTTTCCCTCTTTTTTCATCTTATTTTTTCCCCATCTGCTTGTTTCTTTCATCGCTTCTTCCCTTTCTCCCCTTCGTCCCCCCGCCCCTCCCTTCCGCCATATCAAGGCGACATCTCCAAGCCAAGTACTTTTAATTTCGCCTGTGGCCCTTGCTGACACGGTGGATATGCACAGCAAGTTAAATTCCCGCCTGATCAATAAAACAGAAGCAGTGTGTCCGACCGGTCGATATTTTTTTATCTGTCTTCAGCCCAGTCCTGCTGATGACAGCCCCCTGCGCTTCAGCAAAGACACTCAAGGGCATCGGGCTTTGGCAACACAGCTCTTTTCTTTTTTTTTATTTAAATTAAAAAAAAATCCAGATGCCTACAAAAAAAAAAAGTTCATGGAGTTTGGCCTTTGCTTAATAACGTTTTTATGATTTATCTTAATTTTTAATTGAAAAAAATTTGCGAATTAATTGATTTCTGGGACTTGCCAATTAACATTGTAATTGGGTGCATGATAAATTTCGAAGGAGCATCATTTTTCTCCCTCTCCCTCTTGTCAGCGAGAAGGGGATTCGTGAGGGCAGATGCTTCCTATCTAACCCCCCCTCCCAGGTATGACCACCCCCCCCCCCGCTACTGTATCTTAAAGAAGGAACAAGAAAGCTAATAAAGTCATGTTATTAGAGTCTCAACAGAAGTGACCTCGCAAGGCATAAATCCACGCCTGGGAGATCCTGGGGACAGGTACTATTAAGTGCCTCACAGTACTTTCTGCCAGGCGGCCGAGGACACCCTCCCCATCTCCTGATTGATCTTCGCAGAAGCTTGCCTGACAGCCTGTGTAAGGCCGCTCGGCCTGGTCCAAAGCTTGGAGCCGAGCAGCTGACGCAGGGAGCCGGGCTGGGGGAGCTTGCTGAAACTTCCCCTAGCAAAAGGGCTTGACATTTAGGGCCATATCCTGCCGGGTGCTCAGCTCTCAATGGGGTCGGTGGGAGCGGAGGCTGCTGGCTCAGGGTCTGGCCCTCACTCAGGGCTCTAATGGACTGTGACTGGCATCTCCTTGGCTTCCACGTCAGAACCCGAGTTCAAAATGGAGGTGGGGTGGGGAGAGATCTCTTAGCGCTCCCCTGGGCCGTCGCTGCGGGCAAGGCAGGGCTGTTCCCCCCAGGCAGTTCTCCAGGCCTACGTCCAGTCTAGCTGTAAATGTCTCAGCCCTGGGCTGCTGTTGTTTCCGGGTCCCCTGGGTTCCCTACAAGTCCAGACTCACAACCAAGGGACGAGGGATGGACACCTTGAACTGCGCCTGTCTGCGGTCTCACCCCTTGGTTCCTTTAGACAGCACCTAGGAGCTCGCCGGCGCCAGTGGCAGCGCTGTGTGCTTGTGGGGCAGCAGACTTCACCGTCAGAGGCATCCGAGTCGATTTCCCTGTCCGTGCTTCCCTGCTGCCCCGTCGTCAGTAGAACAGACCTGAAAGGGACAGACGGGTTTCCAGCGTGAGCTCGGCGTGTAGGCGGCTGGAGTCTTGTGGAAGGGCTGACGCCGTCCCTGTGCCAAAGGAAAGACACCAACAGCCTCACTCCGTCCCCGTCACACACACATTTGCAAGCGTGCTCACAACCCTCACACATCTGTACACAGACACACTCACTCATACCGCCACACGCGTCCACACTCAGATGGACTTCCAGTGGGTCCTGTGGTCACACGCTCCCACGTACATGCTCACGTGGAGTCACATGTACATGGAAACACACGTGTTCACCCCCTGACACATGCACTCAACCTGTCACCCATGGGCGCTCTCTCTCTCTCTCTCTCACACACACACACAGACACATGCTGTGATACATCCACACAAACCTACCCTACACTTAAAACTGAGGTCAACAAATTGTAGCTACACTGACCTAGCCCTGGGGGTAGACGCAGCCACATCGATGAATGAAAGCTACCGTTGACCTAGCTATTGTCGCTCGGGGAGGCGGTGTTCCTACGGTAACGGAAAAGCCACTTCATCGCTGTGGGCTGTGTCTGCACTGTGGGGCGACAGCAGCATCACTACGGCCCCCGAGCGTAGACATGGCCTCTCGCTCACTCGTACTCGCCCTTACACCCAGACGTGCATATCCCATGTATCCACCTGTGCGCTTATACGTCCCTTTTCACATGTTCACGTGCTGTGAAACGCTGACACGGGCTCACAGATCCACGCGTGCTCGCTGCCTCTCCTGCTCGCGCAGTCATGGGCACACGCCTACATTCTCTGTCCCCGCCTCTGCTCAGCTCCCATAGAACAGGACAAGTCCCCAACGAGGCTATTTGCCATCCTCTCGCCGCATCGTGAAGGGACGGCCACATCCATGCCGCTTGCTTTGCCCTGCGGCTTTCGAGCATTGACCTTAGTGAGCCAGAGGGCAGGATCTTTGCTGAGCGCCGGCTTTGTCTGGTGGCCAGTTCCCAAGCCCTACAGTGGATTATCTGCCTGTTGTCGGGATCTCCTGTGAGTAATCGGCCCAGGCATTTCTGTTCCCTACATAAAGGAGAGTCAAAACTCTAGTGTCAGGATTCCAAGGCAGCCTCATAGGAAGCACACCGATACCCTCAAAGCCCAGTTACGTTTGCATGAAGCGATTCTGGGCTGTTTGCAAGGCAGCGAATGGAAACCTGCAAAAAGGTGCGAGGAACTGGCTGGTGTCTATGGGCACCACCACCCTCTAGTGCATCGAATCAGAATTGCTTGACCGTGTGTCATATACCTTGCTCTACAAAACACTAGTGGAGATTCCCATCCCCTTTTAATCAAATGGCAGGGGACTGAGTTCTTTCCCTGATGCCTTAGAGAAACACCAAGCAAGGCTGGTGTGCAGCCTAGTGATAACTGTGGTGTCCTCCCAGTAGGTGGTGATGTATTAATTGAGATGGAATAAATGGGCCAAAGGTGTTAACATAACCCAGTCACTGTCCAATATCGAAGCGTGGTGAATAAGGTGTACAGAGACCTGAACCTGCCTAGCACCATGGCAAACACATCATTAAAAATGCTTTTAACCTTTTATTAAAAAACAGAAAAGAAGGAAAATCAGTTAAAGCCGTTGAAAGGTAAAGCATTAAATAAGCGTTTCATTTTAACAGCATCCCTTGTTCCCTTTCCCTTTATCTGGTGGTTAGAAGGAAAAAACCCCTTCTTGTTTGGCAGTTGCTTCATTGGTATCAAAACTGGTACTAACCCGCACCCCAGCTGGGGCTTGGGATTCATCTGGAGCTGGCAGGGGTGGTGATGTCATCTGGGGCTTTCTCTCTCCAGCCCGTTCTGGTC
The DNA here is from genome assembly GCF_011386835.1 of Chrysemys picta bellii. Classification (NCBI taxonomy): domain Eukaryota; kingdom Metazoa; phylum Chordata; order Testudines; family Emydidae; genus Chrysemys; species Chrysemys picta. Next base: position 2,551,386 of record NC_088798.1, read on the forward strand.
AGGACACCTTATGGATGAGGATGAGAAAGGCCTGGGGTCCCAGGAGACGGTGGGCTGGCTCTCTCCAGTAGCTTCTGGCTGTTCTTCCTGTCTGTTCCTGGGTTTGTTCTTTCTTTCGCCACGAAATCTGTCTCTTTAGGCCCCCAAAGGGCATGGTGGGCGGAATAGCCCATCCCCTCGTTATTTGGTTCACCAATGAGGCTTAATAGCCAACACGCTCATTGTGGCTCATTAACTTCTGGCTCCACATCCCTTGTTTTTAACCAGCGTAATTTCAACACAGTCCTTGAATCATCCCAGGAGGCCTTTTCCCTGTACCCAGTACAACGTTTCCATCTCCCTTTCACACCGTTTCTCGTCAACGTTTGTTATGAGAAGTTACTGTGACGTCCTATGAACTTTTACATCCCTTTTGCAGTTGAGCTCACAGTTTGGGTTTGTCTGTAGGCCCAATTGTCACAGCAGCGGCCACAGGCTGGCTCCAAGAGCCCCCTCGCTAGCAGTGTCAGCACATCAGCTCTCGCTCTGATGGGGCTGAACTTCAGACACTTGTTCCTGCTGGATCAGAACGAGGGAGTTGGAGGTTGACTGCTCTGGCCTTGCCAATCCCAGCTCTTGCACGGATTCATCAGAGAGAAAGTCAGTCACCAGCTGTAAAATCCAGATTCAGCTCTGGATTTCAGCATCCAAAATTCAAAGGTGTCTGGATTCGGGACTTCGGCTCAGGCCCATGTCTAGATCTCCAGTTGCCTGGGGAACCTGCCTTTTGCGTTAGCCAGCTTTTTCCTTAACAGCCTGGTTCAGACTAGATTTAATCTAGACCCACAGTGTGCGAACTAGGGGGCCAGCCGGGAAGTGAGAACTTCTCAACGATGCCAAACCAGGGTGCTGGGAGATCTGGGGCACATGTTTCTGGAAAGCAGGAAAAGCGGGGCACAGGAGATGAAGCTCGGGGGGAGAGGGCAGGTAGTGGTGGAAGCTATAGGGGAAGATGGGGAGTGGAAATGTAATTAAATTAAACAGCGTCTTGTATTTACCGAGCTCCCTCCATCCTGAAGGATCCCAAAGCGCTTTACCGGCCGACATGTAATATATGTGCAGGGATCACTTCCTGCACCACTGAAATACATCCTGTGCTGGAGTGGAAGGCAGCAGCCGTGGCACATTTCCTAGATAACAAACACACCCCCTGTAGGCGTCAGTGTGGGGTAGATGATGTGTGGGTTTTGTGCTGGCCGGCTGCACCGAGGGCTCCAATCCGGCAAAGACTTATGCGTGGGAGTGATCCCGTTGAGCCCAGCCGGGCGGCTTGTGTACTTACAGCTGAGCACGTGCGTGAGTCTTCTCAGGATCTGAGCCCTCGGAAGCAAAGAGCCATCTGCCCAGACTGACCATCACTGCCCTCACCCCCCCCCCACCCAGGCCAGCTAGGCAGACACTCGCATTCTGCCCTGGGCTTGCTTTCTGCCACCCAGGGGAAAGGGTGGGGGCAGGAGAGAAATTTACCAGGAGAGGAGGCTGTTTGTTACCCGGCAAACGTGGTGCTGCCAATGCTGTGGATTTATCCTCCTTCGTCCCCCTCTGATTTGTGCCCCTGCCCCTCGCCGTGGCAGATTAACCCCGGAGGGAGAGAAAGAGAAGAAAGTCGTCCCCACGCTGTCAGAGGGTGACAACCGTCACGCCCCTGGACACTTTCTCCAGTGCAGAGGGAAGGAAGAGAAATACAGCCACCTGGCCCAGAGAAAGACGCCCCTTTCCTCTCCACGCCTGACAAACTCTGGGACCCCAGGGGAGGCAGGCTGGCTCCCAGCTGTACTCCTGCTAAAACTGAAGCTGCTCCCACTGACCTCCAAACATCTTGCTGGAGGTGGGTGGGGAATTTTTGCGGTAGTGGCTCTCTCCTGAAGTCCATTTCCTCTTTAAATTAGCCACCGTGTTCAAAACTTTTGCTGCCTAAAATAAGTCTCCCAAATTCGTGGGATGGTCTTGTTCAGGCCCTGGTCTGGGGCTTCAGAGACCTAGGATTGATGCCCGGCTCTGCCACAATTTCCCTGTGTGACCCTGGGCAAGTCTCTTAATGTTTCAGTGCCTCAGTTCTGCACCTGTAAAATGGGGCTAGTACTTCCCTACCTCACAAGATAAAGCCATTAATGGGAGGGGCTCCGATACTCTGTCAACAGGGGCCATGTATGTACTAGATAGACGATCCTATCACACCTTCAAATAGCCTGGTTCTGTGCGTGAGAGGGGAAATGGAAGGAACACCTAGAAAAAACAGAGCTGGGGAATAAATCTTGGATCCATTTTCCCCCCTAAGCAGTGTACATCTGATATTGGAGCCTTTTTCTGCGCTAGTACCACCAACGGGGGATAATTATCCACTCCATTACCCCAGCAGTAACAAAGAGCCCCCAAGATCAATCTCACATCCTACTTTTCCCTCTGACTTTTATCTTCCCTTTATGGGTTTTTTCTGTAGCCTCCTTTTTTGCCTGGGTTTTAAGCAGCGTGTGTGACAAACACAAAGCTAGGACTGAGCTGAAAATAAAACCCTGTAGTAGAGAGAACACCCCCCTCCCCGCCCCCCAAACCTCCACTCCATCATTCAGCCGCTATTAAAACCAAGGTGCACTCAGGGAGGAAGTTCCATGCACAGACGCTGCCCTGTTTAACCAGAGCTAGGGAGGCAGCCCCCTGGGCTCCCCAGTTGATTCATGCAGGCAGAGGTTCAGCCATGAACGCTTGGCTTGCAAGCTCTTGGTGGGTGTCGCAGTCACAGGGCCGAGGGCGTGAGGTTACGGAGAGACGGCAGGATTTGAGTGGGGTCAGGTGACTCCTGGCAGGGTTTCATGCCATCCGGATGATGCCACAATACTGCCGGTGGTCCATTTATTTTGGGGAGCAGGGAGAAGGATTTCAGGCCCCACAGGCCACGTTTTCAAGCGTTCCGCAAGCCAGGTGCACACTGGGGGGGCTGAGCTCTTGTGAAAATCTAACCACGAGGGGCACCGTGGTCACTGCTGAGTGGTGAGCACTTGGGACGGTCCAGACCTGACTGTAGGCACTAAGCCTTTGGGACTCTGGCCCCACATATCAGGTGTTAGGTGATCTTTTAACTGGAGTACCGAGCGGGTGATGTTGACAGGGCCTTGTCAAGTTAAAAATCACGGGCCAGTCACTCAGCTGATGGACTGTCGCTCCTTTAAAGTCTGTTGGAGCTATGACAATCCACACCAGCTCAGGATCTGGCCCTATGTAGTTTTTTAAAAATCTTAATTTCTCTATTTAGGTTTTAAATGACGCCTCCATGTATTTAAACTGACATTAAAAAAAAATCAGTTCACTTTCCTCCACCACCACTTCTTTCCTTTTCGCATGTCTCCCAGACTGGGCAATGCAAACTGAGTGACCCGTGTTGTTTTGGGTTCTGACAAATTTCATTTTCAAGTGCTTCTGCCCCAGAGCTGAGGTGTTTGTGTTGCAAATCCTGCTGCCGGGGCCGTTTATTTGCTTTAAAAATAAATCGTTTCCATTGGAACTTTTTTAAAAGGAAATATTTCAAGTTTATATTTCAAGTTTATTTTTACAAAATCTAATTTGGGAGCCAAATGCGAGCTGGCAGGGTCTCTGTCCAGCCAAAGCCCGGATGAGAATTATTTTATGGAATGGTTTCATAAGAGAAGAATAACAGGTATGTGGCAATCAGCGGTTGTTGACTGCATCCTCACCCATCTCCTTAAATATCTTCTCATTGAAGTTTTATATTAAGCGATAAACACAAACGATCTTAACTGCCCAAGCACAAGGAACTTCTTCCATCAAAGTGATAATTTATAATTATTTGCACAGTGGTGGTGCCCCAGGGTTCCAGACCCATTGTACTGCACACTAATGATCTCAGACCTTGCCATGACCAGCATTCTTCACGACCATCTATGTTTAACCTGCTTTTTGGGGGTACTTCATGATCTCACTTGAATACACTTTCCTGAGAGTCAGTTGATGTTCGCAAAGCATTTAAAGATTTTTAGACAGCAGCATGGACTAGTGGTTGGAGCAGAACACTTTGTCTTGCAATAGAAGCCAACCAAGATCAGGGTTCCATTGTGCTATCCATTGTTTGTGTATAATGAGAGACATCCCTGTCCCAAAGAGCTGACACTCTACAGAGAAAGGAACATTATCCCCATTTTACAGATGGAGGACTGAGAGAGACAGAGATTAAATGATTTGCCCAAAGAAAGAGATGAGAACTGAACCCCACCCGCAAGTCCTAGCCTGGTACCTTAGCCACAAGCCCAGCCTTCTTAAGCCTGTTGATTCAATTTAATTATCAACCCATATCTGTTTTTAAGGCCCATAACCACACGGCCAGTCCACCCTCCTGAGCTGAAGCCAACATGTTGAGCAAACAGTTCTCTCCATAAAGGTCCTTAGCTGGTGCTCTATGAGTCAGCCAGGGGTGGAGCCCTGCAGCTTCCACTCTGCTTCCCAAGGAAAGCTGCCCACGATGTTCCAACTTGGGTCTCTCAAAGGGACACTCTGAACTTGACCCTCCTTTCCCCCCCGCCCCCCGCTTCTGCCTGGACACATGGTACCTGCTGGAGTTACAAATTGCACCAGAAAAAGGGACTTGGGCTGAAAAAAGTGAGCACAAGCAACTCTCCCTCTATTTTGTCAGTTATTGGAAGGCTTGGAAGATTCGATTTTTATGGGTAAATGTCAGGAAACATTGGTTTCAACACACACAAAAACTGACTACAAATATTTCCATTGATAATCATTGAAATGTACAGCTAGGCAAAGTAAGACAAATGCTGCTTGGGAACTTATTAGAGTTGGATTGGAAGTTGTTTACTTTGTATATTTTGCCATATGATATTGACAATTTGTGCTTTAATGGCTATAAAGCTCTAACTTTTCAAATCTCAACATCTACTATATTTAATAATTGTCTGACCTCCTCCCACATTATTTCCTGCAACTATGAAAATTTAAATCAATAAACATTAAAACATGTTTAAAAATAAACATTGATAGTATCCGGCCACACTGGGTCAGACTAATGGTCCATCCAGCCCAGTCTCCTGTTTTCCGCCAGTGGCCAATGCCAGGTGCCCCAGAGGGAGTGAACAGAACAGGGAATCATCAAGTGATCCATCCCGTCGCCCATTCCCAGCTCCTGGCAGTCAGTGGCTGTGGATACCCAGAGCATGGGGTTGCGTCCCGGACCATCTTGAAATCCATGGAAGCTTGAGGGGATCAGCACTTTTGAAAATGATGCCACATTTATCTAGGTGCCTAACTATAGATGTGTCTAATTTTAGGGACCCAGGGTTTGAACCATTTTGCCCTAAGCCCACTGTCCCCGTGCTCATCTTCCATGGGCTGGAATCGTAGGAACATAGGTCATAGGACTCAAAGGGGCCTCCTGGGTCACGGCCTCCAATCTCCTGCTATTGCAGGCAGCCTGGCCTTCGCTTGCCCCGGCACTCGGGTCAGCACGATGTGCCCCAGAGATGCTCTGTGAGAAACACATGCCACATCAGCATACACGTTTTCATCCTGCCAGACTCCTAGAACTGCATCTTCTTCATGTCCATTGCAGAGAAGTGTCCTCTCGGGGAATCAGGAGGGGTCGCGTTGTCTGTTGGCAGCTGGAGGACAGCCACTCCCTGAGATGGCATCCCCTGTTTTTTGTATGGACTTGGAAGGGAAAAGGGCAAAGGTCACTATACGCGACAGCGAATGCGGCCCTGGCTCTGGAGTGACGCCCCTGGGACTGCAGGGAATGCGGTGTTGGATGTGGATAACCACCCCTTGGGCTTCTGGGTAATAGAGCAGCAGCCCTGGGGACGTCAGGGGGTTGTTTCATATTAACTGGGGATTTTTCTCAGGAAGTCAGAGCCTGTTTTTAAAAGGATGCTGCCCATCCATGCCTTATCGCCTGTTTCTTTCAGCTTTGCTGAAAGGGAACGCTCCTCTTAACAGCTGGTGTGAAATAATCAATGGAGGGTAGAAATCACCATAGAGCTGATATGGGTTCCCAGCAGCACATGGGTATCCGGCCACCTGATTCCCATTAACACTAATACAGGTGACGCAGCTGAATGCCTTCACAGTGATCTCAGGGCATAGGCACCCTGATGGGGTTTTAGCTCCGGGGATAACAGCCATCTGAGTCAGTGACTTTCCATCCTGGAGCCTGAGACCATCACAACCCAACACACACATACACAAACACACTCTCTGTACCACGCTATGTGTACAAGTGCATAGCCCCTAAAAATGGATTCACATAGAAGTTTCCATGTAGCTGATCAAAACAAAAAGCCACAACGATGAAAAATTCAGGTCTCCCCCGAATCCTTGGGCATTAGTGGGGTGTCCCCGCCCCCCATATGCCCTTTCTCTCCTCCTTCATAATTTTTTTGTGTAAAAGAGAAAGAAGTTGTTTTGTTGTAATGAACTAGATAAACAATTCCCCAAATAGATTAAAACTAACTGTAACTTATAAAAACGGGTAGTAATTATATTTTATTAGCTAGCAAAACACCATTTTTTTATTTCAAAGGATAATTCTGTGTAAATCACCTTAATTAGAAGTGTCAGAGGAGCCTGTGAATATCATACTTAGTAACTAATTTCCTATGTACAGGTAATAATTTAAAACACATGGATCACTCGCCGAGTGGAAATATGCTAGCCATGAAATAATGTGGGGAGTGTCGGGGTTATTACTATGTAAATGTGTAATCATTTCAGACCACTGCAGACTTGCTTAGTGATTAAAGAGAATTCCGAGGTCTCCAAAGATTGTGCTCTCCACAAGAGCCTAGAGCGAAAAACTTTAAAAGGCACCGAAAAGTGTTTGAACTTTAAAGGTCTTGATTTCCCTTTTACCATTTTTAATTCGTCTGCGGTGTTTATGGAATGGAAGGTTTCTCTTTGCTGATGGCCTTTCGATTCTCAGTCCATTGCTAGCGTCTCTTAACAGTTCACTGCCTGGAAGCGCACAGCCTCCCGCGAAGGAGAGCGCTACTAAGCCTTTATGGTAGATTATTATTTAGAGGGGCAAAGGAATTGCCAGACTAAATCAGACCCAAGGTCCATTTGCTCTGGTATCCTGCCTCCAACAGAGGCCAGCACGGGATGCTTCAGAGGAGGGTACAAGAAACCCCACAACATTTGCAACAATCTGTTCCAGAAAAAGTTTTTTCCTAAACTCCAAGAGCTGGAGACTGGCTTATGCCCTGACGCATGAGAGTTTATGTCCATTCCAAATCTCTCTCTCGCTCGCTCCCTCCCTTTATTTTTTCTTTTTCATTTTTAATATTAAAAGGACTAATGCAACAGGACTAAATTTGGCCCAAAACGTAGGGTTTTACTTTGAAAAATTACTAAAACTAAGAATAATAGAAACCTTGCCATAAAATGTAAACCCAAATCCAGTGAAAATGTAACAAGCCCCCAGTTATCTCTAGGGTTGGAACGTTGGATTTTCAGCTGCATGGATTTGAGCTGTTCTCCTTTGTGGACTGTCTACGAGAGGGGCGCATGCGACACACTGAGCCAGTGGTTACAGAAACAACTTTTTCAAACAAAGATTTATTCCTCCTCCCACACCCCTGTTCAGTAGTGTTTGCAACTCAAAGCTGCAGCCTTGGAGCAGGGGAACCAGCAAATGAAACTGACTAGAAAAAGTGTGAAACTAACTAATCTTTCCTTGTGAAAGGTGGAAGGCTTTGGAAGAGCCAAACCAGGGTATCATTGGTGAAAAATAAATGAGATTCTCAGTGTTGCTTTTAAGTTGAATCATTTCAAGCACCATTAACAACAGCGGGAATTAAACTTGTTTTATTTAAAAATATAATATTTTGCCTAAAAGGGGAAGAAGTTGTTTCACACCTGGCAGAATGATTTAAATAAAAAGATAACCTTGAAAAGCAGGGATCAAGCCAATTGCATAATATCTAGGGCCAGATTCTGCTTGCACCAGATTGGAATGAATGAGCAGAGACAAAAAGGTGGAATCAACTTCACAACTTCTCTGTGAATCCTGCGTTGCTCCAAGCTGCCATATTCACAGCGCTGGAGACTGATGTCCGCTGCCTACCCCATGGGCAGGATGGGTACAGCACAGACAGTACCCCACACTGTCCTGCCTGTGTACCCCCCCCCCTTCCCTATTTCCCCAACACACACGGAGTGTGCCTGCGGGAGGGAAAACACACACCATGTTTTTGCTGGAGACACTGGGTAAGCAATGTTCTGCCCCAGTAACTGGCTTGTGCAAAGGGGAAAACTGCTGGGTCTGATTGGGAAGGGACACCCCCCACCCCCACCCCAGATTGTGGAATGACAGCAGCGCCGGCAGTAGCTACCCTGTGGTTGCAAATCTGTCAGCTCCAGCCTTCCCCCCTAAACCAACCCTTTGATGACCCACAGAACTGTGCTCCAGGATGGGCATGGGTTGCAGAACCCTGGTGTGGGCTCCCCCTGCATTTCACCCTGTGCTGCAACACTGCCTCTGTTCTGCACAGGGTGTGGGTAGAATATGTCCCAGTGGAGCGGGGTGGTCCAGACCCCGTGCTGCTGAAATCTCCGCATGAGAGAACAGAGAGAAACAGCTTCCAGCATGTCCCCCTGTTCAGCTGCAGTCAGAGCTGTGCTGTGAAAGTGGTTGTGGAAGGCAAAGCACCCCCATTACCGATGCTGCTACCATCAGGAATCCCAGAGAGGGATAGGTGGGAGGGAGACGATGACTGAGACGCTCATCCATGTTCATGTCCATCAAAGAGTCCAAGTAACTGCAGCTGTTTGGCTAAGAATCATGTTTTAAAAGTGCCTCGTTGACTTCTGTGCGTTAGGGATGGGAACGGAGAGGCAGCAAAGCCTTGATCTCTTGCACTTTGGTGACCCGATCATGACAAATAATTCCTTATCTCAGCCCTTCTGAGGCCCACAGAGGGGTCCGGGCGTGTGTGGTGGGGTTGCGGAGGTTTGTAGCCCGAGGAGAAAACACCTTCCTCCATCCCTTCTCATTTCATAACACCCAGCCATCTGCCAAATCAAGGCAGATTAAAGCCGGCCAAATTCAATTTCTCCCCACTGCCACTGCAGCGCGGCATCTGGGGCTAACGTGTCCCCGACAAAGCGAACATGACAGCCACATTGCTTTTTTGTCACATCTAGTACCATGTTGATCTTCTAAAAGTCTCATAAAAATGTATTGATGTCTCCCATATTGCTGTGATTGGGAAGAAAGGAGAGTGTGTGTGCGCCCGCGTGTGGGTCTGGATGCGTGTGTATATTAATGTTTCTGAAGTAGATCTGATTTGATATGTCTTGTTCTATTGTCAGCAGCTGTTTAGCAAGGCTTTTTAATACTTTCTGGCTGCCGATCACTCATCCTTAGCCTGGGATGCAGGCTTGCATACAAATTTTGTTATTAAACACAATTCCATTCCCCCCCCTCAACCTCCGCCTCCCCCCGCTAACCTCCCCCCTCCACCCACCCATCCATCCACCCGTCCATCCATCCATCATCTCCCCGGGGCTATGGAGAGGTGGGAGCCAGCCGCCCCGCCACAATGTACTTACAAGTGCAGGCATCGGGTTGGCATCATATTTCAAGATCCTTTTGCCTGCTGCAGGTGCTTTGCATTGACAAATCGAATCACGGGGAAATAATTTATTTCCTAATGCTGTTTGCAGCGTGTTAGCGGGAGAATTTACATGAGAGAGATTACTTTAATAACCAAAAAATTAGAGTGCGGGCCTCCCCGCCATGTCGGCTTTGATCTGTAATTGTTTCAAGTTTAACCTGTCTGGAGGGGGGAAGGCGTTATTAAATCTGCGGCATCTCACACCAGGGAGGGGCAGCCGGGGAGGAGGGCCCTGACAGCGATCTCGTTCCCCGCCGCTAAATGGGAAACAAGCGGAATTAACAAATGACTCCAGCCAGTGGCAGAACTGCTGCTGTCTCGGCACTGGTTGGAAGATGGGGAGTTTTCTTCATCTCCTTCTTTTTAGGGGTTAATCTCGCTCACTTCCTCTTGTTCTGCTCCCCCTCGAGCCCGCTCCCACGCAGCCCTGAGCACCCTCCGTTCCTTTCAGAAGGCACTCGGCAGGATCGGGCCTCTCGGCGCTGTGGCAGTGGTCACAGGGAGAGGTGGGCAGCAGCAACAGGGGGAGGGAACGGATTTCACTTTGCAAAATCTCATCCGCTGGATTTGGGTTTTGTGAAGCCAGGACTGGCTCCACTCTAGGCCCCATTTGATCCAAACCCTTCCCGTTTGGGAGAGTTTGGTTAAACTGCCCCGTCTCTGATCAGAACCAGGATCCCTGCCCCCTGGTATTTAACCTCCTTTATTTGCCCTGCACGCTCTCTCCCCACTTCCCGCCCCTGTGCCTTGCTGTCCTGCAGTGGCCAGGCCACTCACTCTCTGCTTTTCTCTCTTGGCAGTAAGAACTCCATCCTGAAGGATCCCATGGCACCTGGCACCCCCAAGGTAAGTGAGGAAAGGCGACACCTGTTGTCACGCTCCCTGAAAGTGACCTGATTCACACCTGCTCCCCCCTCACCTACGCGTCACTCCCCGTCCCAGGTGGTGAGGTTCGCACACCAGGCCCCGGGATAATGGGTGGCTCTTGAATGGGGTCGTCTGTTGTGACTCTCCCCTAGAGGTGAAATGCTGTGTAGTTTCTGGGCTCATTTTCAAACACCAGACTAACCAGGGGATGGGGGGAAGCTGCTCCTACTTGGGCAGCTGCCAGGAGGTTGCCTGCTGCTCTGGAGTGACCAGGTCCCAGCACAAGCCGGGCCACTCCTCCCTGCAGCCGAGGAGTGGGCCGGTCACCGGGACCCCAGGTTCTGTCTCGTGACAGCTGTCTGTGCTGCCGGCGCCCAAAGCACAAAGCCCTGCGCTGGAGTTACTGGAGTCAGAGCCGCAGGCGGACGCTGTAAAGGTGGGAGTCAGAACACCCTGGGGAAATGAAACAGACCAGAAACAAGAGCCGCTGCTCCAGGTTGAAATGGTACCAAGGTACTGTAGCCCCCTTCCTCCTTCCCTCCCTTGGCAGTGACCTGCCACCCCCTCAGCCCAGCACAGAGTTCTGAGAGCCACCTCTATCACCCACAAAATGCAGCATCTCTGTTACTATTAATACTCCAGGGAAGGGGGCCCAACAAGTACCTAGACAGATAGCTACATCTCCAGGAAACCTGCCGGAGCCACTGAGCAGCGCTATTCCCCTTTTAATTGATTAGGAAACTGAGGCAAAGGGAAGTCAAGTGACTTGCCCAAGGTCACAGAGATTAAGTGGCAGAGGCAGGGGCAGAACCCACTGCCAGGCTGCCAAGCTCAATCCACTAGGCAGCAGCGGCTCCGTTGTGTAGTTGGACAATTCAGCAAGATTGGAACCCAGAGCTGAAAAGGTCTCAGTTGGGTTTTAGCCCTGCCCTGTTCAACATCTAAATACACTTGTTGCCGTGTAATCGGGTAAGACAATCACATGGAACTGGGTGTCGGAGATCCTGGGGCCGACTTTGTCATTGACTAGCACGGTGACATTAAGGAGTCATTTCTCTTCTCTTACCCATCACACACCCACACGAGATGGGGCTGGGAGAGCTGCAGTGCCGGTTCTGGCGGGGATGTTACCTTCCAGATCCTCCAACGATTTCCCCAGACCTCCAGGAAAAGAGATCATAATACTACTTTGTACTCTGATAGCACTTCGCATCTTCAAAACGCATTCCTGCAGTAGAACTTACTGACTCTCACAGGCCCACGTTTTACACCTGGGGCAATTGATGGACAGGGAGGGTAAGTGACTTGCCTGAGGTCAAAAGTAAGTCAGTGACACAGCCAGGACTAGAACTCGGGAGCTCCCAGCTTGCATGCTGAGAGTGAAACATGGCTGTCTCAGCATCTCTTGGCTAAGTCAGGCCCTGATATTTCTGATGTGAAAAACAAGCATTGAAAAAACTCCAAAGTGTGTTTGAAAATCCAGAATCTTTGAGGCTGTCTTTCGACATCACAAAGGAGCAGGAAAGGGAGCAGGTGAAATAAAAGCACCTGTGCTTTGCAGGGTCCCCTCTCCCTGGTTGTCAGGTTTGAATGCTGATAACTCGGCGGCCCCACTGCAGAGCCCAAGAGGGAGAGTGAGGGCTAGAGAGAGATTAGCTGTTTGGAGGTAAATACACCGAGTCAGTGACAGACACCAGATAAAGAAGAAGGGTCCGTCTCTCGGCAGGGCTGGGCTTTTGAAGTTTCTATTGACAAAGAATCCCATTTGCCTTGAGAGAGGGGATTAAACTGGGACTGGAGAGTCGTTCTATGTAAAAGAGATCAGTCGCCTCCTGTCACCACATGGATCTTTTTCCTTTGCCCGTCACGTCCAGGCCTAAGAACATTAACTTCAAGAAGTCTTGGGAGTGGGGGGAGAGAGGGTGAAATCTGGAAATCTTTCATTCCCCTCTCAGAAAGCCTGCAAGCTCCTTGGCCCTGGAGGATTCATTATTTCTAGGTGGCTTTTGCTGGGAGACAAGTCTTGTGTGGGGTGGAAAGGCACAGCGCTCTCGGTTCGTGTTAGCTTGGTATTAAAGGCCCCTTTGTAATGGTGCTGGAGTTAAGCAGGAGGCGGTTGTGGGATGAAGCTGCGCCGTCTCCTTGTGGCTGGCTGAGTTATTGCTTTCCTGGCCTGGTGCACCCTGGCAGAACAGGACGTGCATGCTGCAGGAGCGCAGTCTGATACACCTGTGTGCGGGGAATAAGGCCAGCGGGCCGGATCCAAGCTGTGAGGAGCACTGTGCGGTGAACCAGGATCACAGCCTGGAGGGGGGCGGGGGCCGTGCCAGGCCTTTTCCAAGTGTCCGCTCTCAGGCATGCGATGAGGCAACAGGGGATGGATTCAATGTTAGTCTGACTCACTTAGCAACAATCTTCCCCCTCGGCCAGAAGATCTTGGCTGTACGTCCTGCCGTGGGCTCCTACGCAGTGCTGGCACGGCAGTCCTGGGCCTGGTACAGCGATGGAGGGGCCAGTGGCTAAACCAGGGTCCCCTGTGCCGGTCCCTGCTGTGCACATTTGATAACGCGTAGGAAATATAACCTCAGTGGCCTGGCTGCCGGTCACCTTCTCCATAAAAGAGGGTCTGACTCAAGGCCGTATGCGCTAGTGGTGGGCATGGACTGGGTGTGCGCTACTTACCCAGTCATTGGCACCAGACCTGCAGCTTTGGAAAGTGCCGTGGGATCTCTGAGGAGACCGTCGAGAACCAGAGTTGATTCCCTCCTGTCCTGAGGCGGGTGAGGCAGGGACTGGCCTGTCATGACTGGCGGGGGTGGGTTATTTTAACTCCAGACCGTCTCCAATAGTCTGTTGTTTATTCAGAACCCTTCTGTGTGCTTCCTTCTCGCCCTGCACTCCCCCAGACTTGCCCCACTCCCCCAGCAAAGACCTCGCCTGGAAATAAAATCCCTGGTGTAAACACGTGTTTTTCATTCACTGGCTCCCTGCCCCTTACGAGCTGTCACTCACCGCACTGGGTCAATTTTCATGGCAACATGTCAAAGAAAATCCAATCACTCAACATGGTATGTGATGAATCCAAGATTATTATATCGGATTCTTCTATTCTTGGAGCTGGCAGAGACAGCGACGGCCGGGCTAGGGCTCCGAGAGCAGGGCTCCAGGCCGCAAATTCACTCTCCCTCCCCACCGTGCAGCTGCAGCGAAGGGCGGTGTTGAGAACCAGATGGTTCTTCGCAGCTCGGATTCCCTCTTTTCCTTCTGTGAGAGACCAGCGCTGATCGATCAGCAAGCGCTGTCCTGTAGGTAGCCGCCTGGACAAGCGACGGGGGGGCACTTTTCTACCACGCCTGAGACTAGACCAGCAGGTGAGTGGGAGGTGGGCTTGGACTCAATGACCTCTCGAGGTCCCTTCCAGTCCTTGAATCTATGAATCTATGATAGTAGCAGCTGCTGCTTAGCCTCCTTCAGTGGAGCCCCAAACAGCTGTTTCTGCTTCAGAGCGGATCTTCCCTGGCACATGCCTACCAGCTCCAAGCCTGTGGGAGCTCTTCACTGTCCTGGTCTCCTCCCTTCTGCTCCCCGGCGCTGTTCCTGGTCCTGAATCCATGCCGGCCCCCGCTGGCCTTGGTTCTGCTGCTCTCCCTCCAGCCCACCCTGCCTGTGATGTCCCTGGATGTCTTGTTCCCAGAGCTCTCAGTGCTAGGGATGGAGCCACCTGCTGGGTCTCTATGGGCCAGGAAAGGACTTGCTGATGCTGACAGATCTGAAGCCCCTTCCCCCCCATCTGCCCTGCATCTGAGGATGGGTCTTCCTCAGGAGGGGGCTTTAAGGAGTGCCCCGGCGCCCCACACCCTCACTCCCTGGTGACACAGCAGCACACGGTCATAGGTTCTTACCAGGTTTCTCCTCCCGAGGAGCAGTTTTTCGGGGTGAGCTGTCCCGAGAAAAGGAGGACAGCTTGGCTGGAGGAAAAGTCTTTGAATGGGGGATATTGCAGCGGTGATGGAACGGACCCATCGGACCCAGAGGAAGGGAGGGAGGTGGCTCTCACTGGCCCCGTGTTAAAGGCCAGAATGTTTCATGGTGATGCTCCGGCTCCACAGGTCTAGGAATATGTGCTCTTAGTCCCAACCCTTTGCTAGAGGCGACCGGTGGCCCTTTCCTCCCACCAGTCCTGGGGCAACCCTGCTGGCCTCGGAGGAAGCAGCCGACTCTCCTGACCACGGTGAGCACAGCATCCTTCACGAGGGAGGAGTGAGCTTGGGGGAAAAGGTGGCACAGAGAAGCAGCAGGAGGAGGAAGACCCTTCCATGGTCCCCCCCACTAGCTTCTGTGCGGCTTGGCTGCTTAGCACCCGTCCCAATGGGGCACCAGTGCTTGATTGGGCTTCTTAGCGCTACCCTAATAGAAACGATAATTAGGCTAATAACAGGCAACATATACTCAGGGTCTGGCGGCGCGTGTGCTCCATTAGCTGCTTCCTCGCCCGTGGCCCCCCGGATTCGGTGCTGCCTCGAGCAACGAGAAAGGAGACACTGAAGCCCGAAGTCCACAGGCATGTGAGCTGGGGATGCGTTGCTCTTCAGCCAATAATCGACTAGTCGCTCCTTTGGATCACAACTCGCCTGCAAATAGATTACGAGTCTCTTGATTTGTATTCCTGATTTTTCACATTTCCCCCGTTTGTAATTCTCCACTGAATCGTCTCTGTGACTAGTTCCTTCCTGGGGAAGGGCTTGTCCATGGGCAGTTCGCTCTGAGTATTTGATATCCAAAAAGCAACCCTGCGTTGGTTAGTTTTTACTGGGCACATAAGTCACATGCTATTACTGCTGTTCCTTGTTTGGATGAGCGTAACTCTGTGGACCAGGTTGCTGATGTGAATCCCGGTGAACGAGCTGGTTTTTACACAATGCATAATTCACCTATGGAACTCCCTGCCACAGGATATCATGTAGGTCAAGAGCTTAATAGGATTCAAAAAGGGATTAGACATTTATATGGATAATGAGACCATCTGCGGGGACAGGTAAATAGAAATGATCTCACCTTTCTGGATTCAGGGTATTAACCAATGTCTAAAGGATGGGGGCTAGGAAGAAACATTCCCTATGGGCACATCATTCCATAGTTGCTCCCTAGGGTTTTCTTGCACCTTCCTCTGGAGCAGCTGGTCCTGACCACTGAAGGAGCCTGGGCTAAGCTGGGCTGATCTGTTCTGTGAGTTCACAATTTATTTCCCGGCAGCATTTTCTAATATTCACTTTAAAGTTACTCTTTCCATTAATGCTCCAGCCTGTAAACTGGCCGTCGTTGCAACCTGACGGCAAAGGAGAAGGACTAGAAGCAACGTCCATTTCTTATTCCAAAGAATGTTTGTGGCTGATTTGTTTAGGTCTGTGCCCAGCTTCAGTGAGGGTCCTGCCCAGAGCCCAGCTGCGCTGGAACTCCTCTACAGGGCCAGATTTCTTTGATTCCCCCCCCTCCCATTTTTTTACAGCCTCCTAGAGCAGATTGAAAAAGAATTACTGCACCAATTGGGAAATCTGACCGCTAAAGCCCTCCAAGGAAAAAGAGCTTTGAAGGCAGGCAAGATGGGAAGCCTTAAACCTTGACAAAATCTCTGTTTTAAACCCTTCCCAGCTGCCTCCCTCTGAATGCCATGGCAAGCGGAGCCAGTGATCTCCTCTGGAGCACGGTCTAGTGGTAGGAACGAGAGACTGGGGTCAGGACTCCTGTGTTCTTAGTCCTCACTCAGCCGTGTCACTGGGGGAAGTCATTGAACAGAGCTGGGCCACATCTCCCCCAGCTGCAGCACTGGCTTATGAAGAACGCTTACAAGCGCAATCTGTCTGTCAGGACTAAGCCCTGGCTAAGGGTTTGGCTCTGCGTTACACGTTTCGCTCCCAACTCCACCGCACCACCAAGACCCCAGCCTTGCCCCTCTGCTGCAGCCATCGGAGATTTTCCCCTTGGCTTTCCTGGCAGCAGGGTCAGGCCTGTAAGAAAGTTTCTAGATAGGGTGACCATATTTCCTAAAGTAAAAATGGGACATCTGGGACTCGCCAGAGCCACACACACACACACACATACACACACACACACACCTCTGTCCGCAGGGCTCACCAGAGCCACACACACACACACACAGGGCTCGCCAGAGCCACACCCCCCCCCCCCCCCCGCCCGTAGCACTCGCCAGAGTCAAACACCCGCCCGCAGGGCTTGCCAGAGACACACACACACCCCACCCATGGGGCTTGCCAGAGCCAAACACACACACACACACACACACACACACACACCTGCAGAACCTCCCAGAGTCACACACATCCCTCCCACCCATGGCTAGGGTTGACCCTCCCCAACCAGAGCTGGGGCTGACCCTGCCACAAGCTCCATGCCGCCTGCGGGTGGGGCTGAGGCTGAGTGCCTAAGCCCTGTGCCGCCTGTGGTTAGGGCTGACCCCCCCCCCAAACTCCACACTGCCTGCAGCTGGGGCTGACCCCCTGCAGATCCACGCCAGCTGGGGCTAGACTGTCCCTGGGCTCCATTGCCAGCACCTCGCGTTGCCGCCCCCGCAACGTTCCCCCACGCCCACACCCGACTGTTTTGGCAAACTGGGCATTTGTTTTTCTCTTGCCAACTGATCAGCTGGGAAGAGCAAAATGTCGGGACAATCGGGACAGAGCTTAAAAATGGGACTGTCCCGGCCAAAAGGGGACGTATGGTCACCCTAGTTCTAGGCCTAAAGGCTCTGGCGTTAGCATCTTTGCGTCCAAGATCCTCCAGCACTAACATCCAAACCCGCCTGCCGAGTGGGGCGGGGGGAGGAAATGGAGCCCAGCCCTGGTATCAGTCGTTGCTTTGGGGTTACAGTTCCCAAGTGATAACAGCTATTAGCAACACTTCCACTGCTTCCCTACCACGGAGGGGAGGGCAGGAGACAGCAAACATGTCAAGCTCTCACCTCCATGTTAAGTGATAAGTACCTATTTAGACGGCAGAGTTAAGGCTGAACGCATCAAGCAGGAAACACTTTGTGCCAAAATAAAAAAAGGCCATCGAGATATAGAAAACGAAGGGCTAGGGTATTTGTTCTGCTGACAGCCGCTGTGATAGATTGTTTAAGAAAAATAGACTCCCTGTGTTTTTCTGGGGCTATCAGAAAGCAAGAGTCCAGCACTTAATAGTCTCAAATGGCTGGCCTTGAAAGGAAAGGGAATGTCAAAGGCATCTGCTAGCCTCTCCCTGCGCTGACTCCTGACCCGTCTGCGGCACAGGGAGAAGGTAGTTAAGGGAGGGGGAGGCGACGGTTAGCGTGTGCTGGCAATTTCAATCCATTTCCTTGGTGCGAGGGCTGCACCCTGACAGGAACCAGCTCCTTCTCTCTCCCATCCGTACCCCACTCCCTCCCTCTCGCAGGGCCAAGAGTCAGACGCATGCCAACCGAGGCACATAGACTCACACAGCAGGCCCCCAGAGGTCTGTTTGCACCTGTAGGCACCATGCACTGCTCACATGCAGCTTTCTCCGTTGCACACACAGGTATGCCCGTACACAGGAACACATATTTGTGTAAACACGCATGTACAGTCACTCACGCACGTGCAGGAACACCCATTCTCCCACAGGCGGCATACACGTGAACACCAGTCCTTTCACACCCAGATACACCCATGGTCGCCCATGGAAGAAGTCACCCCTTCTGGAAGTCTGGGGATTCAGGTTTCATTTACACAAACGAAGGGCCTGGCCCTCTCATGTAATACGGCTGCTTTGCACAGCTCCCACCCTAACGCTAGCCCAGGGAGATCCCTGCACAAGTGATCTGTTCGGGGCTGTTACATGACACTCCCTTTCCCCTCCTCCCCACACTGGTGCAGCAGGGGCGTGGCCAGAACACACTGATGACTCGCTACATTTTGGGCCCTCAGGCCGTGTAAATTAGAGCTCCCCTCGGGCTGCTCTAATTCAGCATGGGGGAGCCGCTGTGCCCAGCCTCGCCGTAGGATCGGGACAGCATTGAGTTTTAAACACGGGGCTTCTGTGCTGCTGGTGGTATTATTTTTAATTAATTGAGAGCATGCATTTTTTAATTGAAACAAAGCTGCTGCCACCTTTCCAGTCACCGCCCCGAGCTCTGCAGAATTGCACAATCCCTGGAGAGGTCAGGTCCACACACGCAGAAGGTGAAATTCAGCCCTGGGCAGAGGGCCAGCACATGGTCAAGACCCCCTCTGGGACTTACGTGGTACCTAGGCCTTGTGCTCAGCCCTCCGCCCAGGGACTGAATTCCCCCCGATGAACACGAACAGATACAGCTGCCAGCTCCATGCACGCACACACGTTCACATATGCCCACGATCGCACCCATGAAGTCCCCCCTGCGCCCGCTCCCCCAAAAACACAGCAAACCCTCTTCCCACTCCGCATGGATGGCGCATGAACCGGCCGTTGGGAGAGGCTAGGCCCCGGCCCCTCCCCTTCTGCCCGAGGACCCTCCCCCACCCGTTCCACCCCCCTCTCCTGACGGAGCCCAGAGCACCCCCACTGTGGCCACCATCCCTCCGCCCCAGCGCCCCCCAGCCCCGAAGCAGCCGGCGGCACAGCCCCCAGCCCCCCCAGCCCCTGAGCGCTGGCAGCGCAAGCACTGGCTCCAGACGCCCCGAGTCCGGCCAGCCCCAGCCTGGGCCCCAGGGGAAGAACGGGAACTGGAAGCAGACAGGAGAGGGCCTGGGGGTGGAGCGGGAGTGGGCCACGCTGGGCTTTGGGGGAGGCCTGTGAGATACCTGCCGCCCATGCCACTCCGGCTCCTGGAAGTCAGTGTCCTGCGGAAGGGGGCGGCAGGAGGCAAAGCATCTGAGGGGAAGGCAGAAGAAAGTAAAAGATGGCTCCTGACAGCCACGCCGGAGACATGGCTGCCCAGACCGGCAGCAGGGAGGGAGGAGAGGGTGAGCACACGGCTTGGACAAGATTGATGGCCTCGTTGCCATTAAGAAAAAAATTAGCCGATGGCGGCTATCATATTAAAGGGTGAAGAAGCCGTGAATTATTTTCTTAAAGATCTTATCGCTTACAATGATAATTTTACCTTCCAAAAGGCCACTTTTAATGAGGCGAGCCAGGCAAAAAGTCATGATTTAATGCCAGATTTTTTTTTTCCAAACACATTTTACTGCTTTTTTGTCCATGTTTAAAAAGCGCCGGTGACCTTTTTTTATTTAGCTTGCCCCAGGTGCAATGCTGCGGCTGATCCTCTTCGGGTTTATAACCTCTACCGAGAGCGCCTTTACCCAACGGAGAGATGATTTAAAGGGGAGGGAGAAATATGAGGCTGGGCTGGCGTTCGCACAAGGCCCTTGCTGTGTCTTTCAACACCCAAATGGTGGCTTGGCTTGCCTTGGGAAGGTGGGGGAGGAGCTTGGCCCAGGGAGATGAAACCTGGTCAAACACGATCTGATCTGAGTTACAGGCCAGTATCTGGGGGATGGGGCAGGGCTGAGCTCTCCAGTACCCGTTTCCCCAGGAAGAAAAGGAACAAGTCAATGTATAGGTCCATTGTCCACGCAGCAAGGAATCCCGCTGGGAAGTGCCTGGGCATATCTACCTGCCCTCATCATATAATAATAATAATAATAAATGGAGATATCCCATCTCCTAGAACTGGAAGGGACCTTGAAAGGTCATTGAGTCCAGCCCCCTGCCTTCACTAGCAGGACCAAGTACTGATTTTGCCCCAGATCCCCCAAGTGGCCCCCTCAAGGATTGAACTCACAACCATGGGTTTAGCAGGCCAATGCTCAAACCACTGAGCTATCCCTCCCCCCCAGGAAGGGGAGTGGCACAGAGTGCCTCAGAGGCAAGGAATCAGTGTAGCCGGGGTGATGGGCAGAGAGCAATGGGGGTGAAAGGTGACGTGTTACCATCCCCGCTGGAAATATCCAACATCCCTGGGCCATGTCTGCATCTCCTTTGCCTGTTTCACATGTACAAACACACCATGGTCATGCGTGCCACAGAGCCGGAGAACGAAATCAGGCATAGATGAGTCATGTGTGAGGGATTAGTTCAGGGATGAGGGGATTGAGTTAGATTTATGCCCTCCCAAAAAGACAGATTTCTCTCACAAATGACAGTCCCATCTGCGCCATAGCGAAGGAATGCCGTTACAACTCAGATCGGCCACTGACAGGATTGAAACACAGGTCATCTGTGTTACCAGAGCAGTGCGCCTGCCATGCAAAAGTCCGGGACTGTAGTGCAAGTCGGGGAGACAGATGAAATGTGGCGTGACCCAGGTGGCACTGCGAGACAGAACCGTGTTGAACTCAGTTATAGCCAGGTGCCCCCCAGCATGATAGATCCTGCTCTGTAAAGTGCAAGCATCGCTTGGGTGAGGCAGAGAAAATAACAAATGGTTCTAGCAATAGCGGCAGGATTTCAGTAGTTACAGGAAAACACGGCTTGTATAATTGGCTACATACTGTGGATGACTCGGTGACTGTCACCAAAACTAGGTGTTTCTAGAGACAGCTCCGGGGGACAAGCTCCGATATGGGTGGGTGGAGCTGGGAGTTTTCTAATGATTGTTAGCGCTTTGTCAGGCCTCAGATGTGAAGTATCATTTTTTACTAGAGCCGTTTCCTACCATCTTGAATAGTGAAAAACTCACAAGGAATTCAGGTGAGATTTTAGCCACATCTAAACCAGGCAACAGGCCCTTTCCAGCTCTTGATCTGAGCTAGAACCAAACCCGTAAGGATGGACCGAAGGCTTTGATTCCTTAGCGTCCCCCACCCTGATCCCTGACATTCAAAGGGGCCTGGATTCAGCATTCTGGATTGGGCCTTTCTCTCTGTTACTGACCTCCTAGCGAATCAGGATCGCATCCCCTGCACTCAGACTCACTGCCATGAATCCGACCCATTGTCTCTGGGCCCCTTGATGGATCCAGTGATTGTGGTACCTCCAGCCTGGGTGCTTTTAACATGAGATTCAACTTCAGCGTTGCTGGTTGTTTTCTCCATGGAAAGCCTGAACCAGAATTTGCATCACAGTCCAGTGGTCTGGCCCAAGACGTGGAGGACGAGCAATTGCTTCATCTTCCCTAACGGGCTGTCTTGCGTCGTCCTGAGGCTGGTCGTTCTGCGCTGTAATTCCCAGAAGCCAGATGATGGGGATGTCCAAGGGCTGGGGAGAGAGAGCACAAAGGAGCCTTTTCCCCCATAGAGCAGCCACAGTCCTGCGCCCTGAGCACAAAGTCTAGGGCAACGCTAGCACCACTAGGCATTGCAAGGGGGGGAGCAGGGTTACAATTCCCCTCCATACTAGCTGAGCTAGAGGGGCAGGCTTGAGCTCTGCCTGCAGAGGGCGGATGGCCCTGGGGACTGGTGCCATGACAGTGCCCCCGAATGCCAGGAGACAGTCCTGAAATGACTGATTAGAAACGAGAGGCCAAAACTGGATGGCAGCGAGGTCGGCCTAATGCAGAAATAAGGTTGGCCTCAGACCACGCGGGTTCCTAATCCTCAGGCCCTGCGCCTGCTTTCCCCTGTCTGCAGCGGTGACAGTCCTGCCTACGCGGCCGGGAAGGCAAAGTGTTCGCCGTCTCGGGGAAATGAGAAAACCAAATGAAGTCAAGTTTGCTACCAGCAAAGGGGAAGTGTGACTTGGCATCGCGAGCGCCGTGTTTAACATGCCGGCGAGGGGTTTAGAATTGAAGTGCTTGCACACAATTTAAAAATAGACAGTTTATTAATCTAAACGGCAAGTGTATGTAGAAGAGGCCTCGAGATTGACATCTTTGGGATTAGTTTAGCCCTGCGTTTTTCCAGAGGTCATCGCCATGGTGCTCAGGAGGGCTGTGGAATAAATGGGGCCGGCGTGCTTCCCGGGACCGCACGCTAAAAACTAATACATAACGTTTAATTTACTGTCTCCAGAGCTAGCCCGACCATTTTTCACATAATCATATTGGATTAGCGCTACCGGCGGCTGTGGGCGGAGTGGGGGGCGGAAGGATTGGTCTGCTGGGGCGGGGGAGGCAAGGGGGGGCAGTGTATTTTTCTCGCCTGGAGGAGGACGTGTTTAACCCCCCCAGCACCAGGACGGTCAGCTTATTTCAGGAGGGACAGGGTGTTCCACTGCAACGGGAGGCTCCCTTGCTTCCGAATCGCTGGGCTGATTCAGACTCGGAGCTCTCAGAGGCAGGCCGACACCCCAGCCCTTCATTTTAAAGCACCATTTGCAGTCTCAGGCCTTTCAAATTCCTCCTTGTCCCCGTTTGGGGGGGAGGGGGGAGGGGGTTCCTTTTTTTTTCTAACAGGAACTCAGTGTTTTTCAACAGAATTCCCCCTGCAACTCCTGGGAAATATTAAAGAACTGCTGCAGAAATAATTAACCTGGGCACTAAGAAGGAGAAAGGGAAATCCGGCCTTATACAGCTACGTTAGCAGCCCAGGACAAGGCAATGCATTGTGGCAAACACGAGCCTAGAGACCCTCCATATGCCAAGCCTGCCCCGCTTTCCTCAGTCACAGGATCACCTGAAATGAACAAACATCCCTCATTCAGGGCAGCCATATCCACGCAAACACCCAATAGAATTAAGGTTACATCAGGGTTTTCCATTAAACCCTGCTTGGGTCAGGATGATTCCCTGCTCCCTGATGAACAAGGGGTTAACTCCAGCTCAGCTTCCCTCTCCCCTGGCAAGGTGCTCAGGGAAGGGCTATGTGAGAATCCCCCCCTAGGTTGACCACTCAGGCTGTGTCTACACTACACCCGGGCTC
The DNA here is from genome assembly GCF_011386835.1 of Chrysemys picta bellii. Classification (NCBI taxonomy): domain Eukaryota; kingdom Metazoa; phylum Chordata; order Testudines; family Emydidae; genus Chrysemys; species Chrysemys picta. The sequence continues at coordinate 2,574,721 of NC_088798.1, forward strand.
TGACTCGGGTTTGAGCCCAAGCCCCCCTTCCATCCACACCCAAATCAGTCTGACTCCGGTCAGCGAGCACCCTGGACCCAGGTCCTAAAAGACCCTTCTAAGGGAGTGGGTCAGAGCCCAGTCCAAGCCCTGTCATTTTTCAGTGTGGACGCAGCTCAAGTGAGAAGTTCTGCATCATGCAGTGTGGACGTATTAGCACGGCTGTGAGAACTGGATCCAGCAATTATAAACCCAATTGATAATGCAGTGTGGACACTCAGACATGGGCTTGGAAACACTGAGTCCACAAGCCCAGGTCCCCCAGACCCAGGCTTATAATGCAGTGCAGACATGCCCCAAACGAGATCAGGGCCCCATGGGGCCCTTGAGGATCACATCTTGCCAAATGGCTATCTTTTTCTGCTGAGTCATTTTACATGCTGTTCCCAGCCGCTCATACCTTTCCGAAAAAGTCACATTTTGGGTTCCATTTTTTCCATGTTTAATGTCAGCCCAAAGGCAAATGGTTCGGGAAAGTTCTCCTCCCTCTAAGGAACTGGGTCTTTTAACAGTTGGCCTGGACATTTCAGATGATATTCTTCTATCCCTTTGCAGACTTCCCTGCCTCTGAGCAATCATTGTTGCATCCTACTGGATGGTCCTCAGAAACAAACCCTTGGCGAGCTGGATTTTCAGTGGCTATTGTTGAAGATTGCTTGCTTTCCTAGGTCTCTGATGGAGAGGTTCAGGCTGGGTCTACACTAGAAATGCTACAGCGGAACAGCTGCGTCTGCACTGCTGCAGGCCCCGTAGTGGAGACACTTACTACAGCGATAGAAGGGGTTCTCCTCTAACTGTAGTAAATCCACCGCCCCGAGGGTCAGTAGCTATGTTGACAGAAGAATTCTTCCATCACCCTAGAACTGTCTACGCTGGGGCTTACGTCAACTAATCTTCGTCTCTCAGAGGGATGAATTTTTCACACCCCTGAGCAACGTAGTTGGGTCAGCGTAACTTTCTAGTGTTGACCAACCCTTAGCTAATTTGCATTTTTCATAGACTTTTTCCTCAAACTCTCCTACTACTAAAGTTAAATTATTACTGGATGTAAGTCCTTTAAGTATTGTCACCCCAGTCCTGTGATTTCCCATAAGCGTTGGGTGTACTGAATTTTAGACTTCCCCACTGTTGATTTGAAGGCTATCAATATATTTCTTAAGTCACAATAAAAATAATTTTCTGATTTTTTCCATATCCTGGTGAAAAAAATCTGTGTTTTTCCAGATGCTAGGTATTAAAATGTATTCAAGAGTAACAGTAAATGACAATATAATGTGTATTAATGAAGCATCTTTGTTAGTGATGTGTCGTTATTGAGACATTTAGTGTCATTTAAGTGTACGCTAACACACAATGCTTTTGATTGTTGCTGTGCATTGTTATGCTTTCATCTGTAGTATCCTGTTTGGGGATGTTTTCTGGTGTGGGTTTGGGGTTTCATGCATTCTGTGTCTATTCAGTGCTACAAAATGCTACAACCATGTTTTTTACAACCTTAGATAAACTACCTGATCATCTATTCTGATCCTAAAATTAAAGACTTTCTCCCAGTGCACTAGGGGGCAGAGTTAAGGTTGCACTTGCTGACTTAACTCTCACATTTGACCGTGTCCATTGTGCAACCTTCACATTACATGAATGCATGTGGATGTGTTTTCTCTGTAAACAGGTCATCGGATAGGGAGACTATGAGACAGGACCCCAAGCTAGGATGGTGCATATCATTCTAGGCTATCCTTTTCCCTTTTCAGACTCCTTTCCTCTCCTCCCACACAGCGCTTTGCTGTGCCGCTTACATCTTCGCACACTCACTAGGAGGTAGTGAGAAAGCAATGGGCACCTACCTGCCCATTGCTGCCCCTGCTGGAGAGCTCGAGCATTACCTCTGCAGCACTGCCAGCCACATGCCCGTCCCACATGGAAGGCCGTGAACCCTGGAATCAGCGCAGCTCCATGAAAAGGAGGGTGTGGAGAGGTCGGGCAAGGGGTCATAGGGCCCCGCTGCACCGCAGCCTCTGCAGCAGGCCCACAAAGAGGGGATTTGAGGGCAGGATGGGTGAAGGTCACAGCGTAACCCAATGACATTGCACCACCGTTCTCCTCCTACATGTAGGGTCTGCATGCAGGTCATGCATGCCCTGAGGCTGCAGTGATGGTCGCCGAAGGGCTGCGAGGATGTTCTGCTCCTTGGCCCCAGGATGGGGAGGAGGATCCCAGCCCTCCCCAGGGCAGAGTAGCTCCTGTGTGAACGGGCTGTGTACAGGGACTGGGATTCGGCTGTTGCTGCTCTCTCAGACCCAGCCCTTCCGTGAGGCGGGATGGCATGTGCTCTCCCACACCCGAGAGGCCAAAGCATCGCGCTGTCAGCCGGTGCTAACATGCCCCCTCTGGGCCTGTTACAGTATTTATTGGCCAGAGACAATACATTCCTGCTGGGAATGGGAAAGACCTTGACACTGCCTGTGATGTATCATTGCTCTGCCTTGCTCACAGTGTAAATTTCTCCTTTCCTCTCTTTCTCTTGCAGTCAATTTTGTTGTCAGCCTCAATCAAGCGGGAAGGAGACTCTCGGACAGCATCGCCTCACTCCTCAGATGATATCCATCACTCAGACAGATACCAGGTGAGAGAGCAGCCAGGAAACAGCCAGGCAGCGCAATCCGCTGGTCTTAGCACAGGACTAGGAGCCAAGAACTCCTAAGAGCTACTCCCAGGTCCCTCCGTGCCCTTGGCCTAGTTCCTTAACCTCCCTGCCCCTGTTTCTCTGTGTGTAAAATGGGGATATTAATACTTCCCTCCCTCACTGAAGAGCTGTGAGGCGTAACACATTAAGGTGTGCATTGCACTTTGAGATCCTTTGATAGAAAGGGCGGTAGACATGGAAATTATTAGAAAAAGTAAGTCATCTAAGTAATATTATTTATTATTATTAGCAAAAATCATGCCCCCAAAGCATGATTACGCACCCTAGAACTGTCTGGGACTTCTGGCTGCATTGCATCATGGTGTGTGGGCATACAGCTCAGAATGCAACAGAACACAACCCTACAGGGTTAGTGCAATACAGTGCAAGTTAAGAGACATATTGTACCCTCGGTTGTGTGTTTCATTGGTGTGGACTGAGGGTAATTTGTGGCCTCTCTGCCTAGTATATAGCCAGGCCTGAATCATGCACATATGACTCAAATGTATAGCCATATACCCATGGAAAATGTTCCTTCTGCCTCCCCAATTTACAATTTCCCTGCAAAATGACACTAATCAAAGGCTCAAGAAAGGTAACATTCAGCCATGTATCAATGGTCTGTTTAAGATCCAGTAACTCACACCCCGTCAGAGCTCTAGGAATGGGAGCTCTACCTCATTAGGAAGCAGAGAATTCCAGCACTCTAATTAGATAAACAGCACCTGCTTCTTGCCGTGGAAGGTCCAGAGGAATCTGACTTTAACATTACCACGTTGAATGGGAAAAATCTAGCTTAGCTCATTTGTAGTGGTTTCTAAAATCGTATTTGTCATACCTTCTCTCTCCCTCTGAGCCCTGTACGGTTGGGCTCACGGCTTGCAAGGATCCTGTATGTGAAAAGATACAAAAATTAGTTCCAATAACATTTTTTAAAACTTTCTAAATCATTTTAAAGAGATTTCTCGGTGAGAGCCGCAACTTGGCACGCACAGAACACATGCCAGTGTGGAGTGGTGCAAACAACTCAGTGACACTGGTCTGGGCTGACCTGCAGAACTCACCTCCGGCTTCTGAGTCATCGGATAGTTATTTCTTGAGCATCCAGAAACGTCTTTGTGCACATCACAGACAGGCAAGGTGTCACGGAGTGTGGGGGGACTCAGGGCCCTGCACCCCCGGCTTCCTGCGATTCACCATGACTCTCAGCCAGCCAGTAAAGCAGAAGGTTTATTTAGACGACAGGAACACAGTCCAAGACAGGTCTTGCAGGCACAGACAACAGGATCCCCTCCAGTTGGGTCCAGCTTGGGGTCCCAGGGGCACCACAGCCCCCTTGGGAGGTCAGAGCCCCATCTGCCTCCCAGCCATTCCACCAGCCAGCTCCCGAAACTCTCCCTTCAGCGACCCCTCCCACAGCCTTTGTTCAGTTTCCCGGGCAAAGGTGTCACCTGGCCTCTAACCCCTTCCTGGGTTCTCATGTTACACACTCAGGTATTCTCCATCGGTCAGTCTCCCATCCCGCAATGCAGACCGTCCTAGCCAACCTCCCCTGCCTTCCCAGCCAACACTCCCCACTCAGCATTCAAAGACCACATTAAGAACAGTCCCAGTTCGTCACACAAGGATAGACACCCTGCTCACAGGAGTAGATGGCCTTGGTTTGATATTACGCAACAAGTAAATGTCAAGGGTGATGGGGGCGGGCAGGAGAGAGGAAGGACAAGGGATGGTGACAATACGATCACAAGGTTACGCCTGCAAATGGATCCGCGTGGGCAGATCCCCACTGAATGAAGCATCATGCAGGAATCTGTCTTAGGATCAGGGCCCAAGGCATGCACACATCATGACTGTGCAAATTATTATTATCTATCATTTAATATTCATTGGCTACCATTCTGCCCGTCACTTCTTGAAGGCCCATCTCAAACCCAGACCAACATACCCTGCATCCCGCCCAATGCAGTCACATATTCCATATCTATTATCAAATGTGAGCCTGACGCCCCATCGCCCTGACTCACGTACACCAGTGCAAAGGGAGTGTCAGACAATTCCATTCTGATTTAGCAGAACTTTTTACCCCCTTTGCTGGGTGAAAGCAACGGTGCATGGAGCCGTGCAGCCAAGAAGTAGGCCCTGGGTATGAACGAGAAACCAAAATATGCTGCTCTCTCTCCTGTCACAACTTCTTTCTATTAAAATAAATAGTGAACTTTCAAACAGAGCTTGGATGAAATTTTCTCAGTGGTCCTTTTTGTGATATATCAACTTGGTCCTGGGGGATGTGGGGCACCCTACTCTCTCAGCGTCTCAGAAGCTTTAGGCTCTATGAAATTTGTCAAGATAATTTTTTATTCTCCCGTCCGTCAGTACAAGGATTCGCATTGTACCCCTCCTCCATGTGCTGAGTCTAGCTTGCCTGCCACATGTGAAGTTTGTGAGTGTGTTTTATGAGGGGTTGCAGCCCCTTAATGCAAATGCATAATGGGAATTATAACTCTGTGCTGCAGGGAGAAAAGACCTCGGGGCCTGATTTTCATTTGCACTGCAGCATGCCACTCTGGCAGCGTCCAGGGACCTTCCAGTGAATGCCAGAGCGGTGTCAATCCTTTGTGTAAATAAGAATTTGGCCCCTCTGCATTAACAAGTAAATGCGCAGGAGTCCAAGAGTGGTGAAGCCTGATCTACCGGCCCTTGTGCAGAAAAATCTCCCAGTGACTTGAAGGGCTGCAGAACTGAGCTCTTCATGTGCGGCTGTGTGCTGTGATGATACGTGTTTCTTAGAGCTGCAGTGCTAGTAATTTTGCATTGCAAGTTCCTTGCGTTATTTACGATGTAATAGAGAATATACGATGTATTAGTAAAATGCTGGAGCACAGACTTCTGCTCTATGGATTTTCAGAGGTGAATTCCTAAGGTTTGGCCTTAATAGCCCTCTGGTCCTTTTGACGAGCAAATGTTTAGTGGAGATGGAGATTTGGGAACAGGAAGGTTAAAGAAATATTGGGGGGAAGGTTGAGCTGATTACTTCCATGGAGGACCCAGTTCTTCCAGACAGAATCTGAAGGAAGCAAATGCAGTTCCCATGAGAGTCCGTGGATCAAGTTCAGCCGGGATACAATGGTAAGGTGCAATCCACGGCAGGTGTAAGGAGATCAGAAAACAGGAGTAAGCGGCAAGGTGGTGTCACTTGAACCAGTTTGGCATTCAGTGGGTGTGAAGAACGAGCGTGACTTACACACTGAACAGGAGTGCAGCTGGTAAAGCAACTAACATGAGAGTGATAAAGAGGTTCAAACCGTGCCCCCTTCTTCCTCCCCTCAGCCACACAGGGCCAAATCCAGCATTAGCGTAAACAGGCACATCTATTGATGTGAATGTAAGGTGCACCCTCTTTTGCCACAAGCTGAATTTGGTCCCCACTGAATGGCCAGTCAGTGCAGGTTGCCTTGCTTTCCTTCTTACATCCATTTGCCAAGCAGTGTGTAACTTGCATCATCTTTGTGACACCACTGAATTGGGGCCCTGGTGTTGTCTGAGACCTTCCTTCGTGCTCCTTGATACAGCCATAGCCTCAGCCTACAGCCACTGAGCTGCTGGCCTTTGGCAGTTAGAACATGTCAGGATCCTACCTGGCGCATAGATGAGAAGCCTACCTTAGGAGTAACCATAAGTATCCTCTCATTCTGCCTGGAGAGAGAGCCGTTACCACAGACTAGAGATGGGCCACTGAGGCAGTGGTTGGATCTGAAGCTGGTTTAGGGAGGCTGGGTTCAAAGGTTCGGGTTCATGGTACTGAAAACTCATAGGGTTTTGGCTCCAAACAGGGCCGGCTCTAGGCACCAGCAAAACAAGCTGGTGCTTGGGGCGGCACATTTTTAGGGGCGGCATGGCCGGCGCCAGAATGCCGCCCCTAAAAATGTGCCCCGGCCGCCCTAGCTCACCTCTGCTGCTGCTGCCACGGCGCGCGAAACAGCTGACTTGAGAGCCTGGGAGGGAGGGGGAGAAGCGGCGCCCGCGCCGCGGCCACTCGGAGTCTCCCCCTGACTCCCAGGCTCTCAAACCTGGGATGGGGGGGAGACTCCGAGTGGCCGCGGCGCGGCGCCGCTTCTCCCCCTCCCTCCCTCCCTCCCTCCTAGGCTTGAGAGCCTGGGGGGAGGAGGCAGGGCTGGGGATTTGGGGAAGGGGCGGAGTTGAGGCGGGGCCAGGGGTGGGGTAATTAAAGAACGGGGGGGGACGGGACGGCCAAAATTGTTTTTGCTTTGGGCGGCAAAAATCCTAGAGCCGGCCCTGGCTCCAAATGGTGGAAATCTCATGAGAACTTTTAGACTCTAAGCTCCTTGGGGCAGGAGCAGTCTCCTCTTGTGTTTCATGCAGTGCTGAGAACGTCGGCGCTCAGCAAATGATCCTAATCATCAGATGATTGCGCACAATTTCTGCCAGGCAAATCTTGTGGGATCAGCTATTCTCTTGTGAGATTTCAGCAGCATCTGACCTGGAAAATGGGCCCAGAACCAAATCCAAACCTAAATCACCCTGGAAAGCTAAAGGGTTTGGATTTAAAATTAAGGTTTGGCCCATAACTATTAAAAATATCCCTCCTCTGAGCTGATGCCCCAGCCAAACCAAGACAGGAAAATAGACTAACTCTGAATGCAGTTCATTGGAACTTGAACTAAAAGGGAACAGGTTTGCGTCAAAGAAAGTTGTTGATTCTAGGATTGCATATCTGGGAAAGGCTTTACCTTGGGGAGATCATGCATGGAGAACCAAGGATAAACAGTCCTCAGGAAATTCACTCTCAGCTCCTCTCACATACACTCCCAGACACACCACCCTGCCTTTCATGCACTCTCCTCTGTTGAGTGGGGCCTTGTCTACACTGCCACTTTACAGCGCTGCAACTTTCTCGCTCAGGGGTGTGAAAAAACACCCCCCTGCGCACTGCAAGTTTCAGCGCTGTAAAGTGGCAGTGTAGGCAGTGAACCGGTGCTGGGAGCGCTTTAACGTTGCTAGTGAAGACATGCCCGGGGAGAGCAGCCGCAAAGGCGCTAGTGGCTACAGAGTGGCTGCAAGGTCTGAGGACTGGATTTGGCCCCAAACACTGCCCAGCACAGAATCCCCCTGTGCCAAGCCCATTGATTGGAGCTTGGTGCAGGACCTTTGGCTTGACCATGATGTTGCAAGCTGGTATAGTACAGGACGTGGCCATACAGTGATGTGAGGTCTTTCTAGATAGAATGCTTCTGTGAACAAGTGGCTCTCTGGGTGTTTTCTGGAGGAGGGGAGGGCAGCAAATACAAGCCAGGAGGCTTTTCCAAGCACAGCAGTTGGGTAGGGAGAAGGTGTGAAAGATGGTGCAAAGCTGGGAGTGAATGAAGGAGATAAAGGGAGCGGTCAGATGAGAAGCCTGGGCAGATGAAGGAAGAGGCTTTGTGTTGCTGCCCCTGAGAGGGAAGGTTCATGCATGACTTGAGATGATGATCGCGGCTCCAAATCTCTTCCCAGCTGTCTCATTCCTTCCACTGTCACAGGCATTTCAGCCCTGTTCATTTGCTTTGGGCCCAATCCAATTCCCTTTTTGCACTCAAATCCCCCTACCACTGAATTCAACGGGAGTTTTGCCTGCATAGCGAGTAGGTATCAGGCCATGTCAGTTTCCTTGCTAGTATCTATCTACCAGCATTGCCAAGGGAGAATAACGAAAAGAAAAAAAAACCTCTAGAGTGAAACGCTCCTCTTGTCTTAAGGATAACATGTCAGGCGCCTTCTCTGGGGGGCAAGAACACCCTGAATGGGTTAGGTAAGCCTGCTGTGGAATATTTGTGGCTGAATAATACGTGAAGTAAGTAAAAATGCGTGGCTGAAATCCTTGTCCAGCAAAGCCTCACCTCTCTCTGCTATTTGAACCGCAAGCGTGAGCGTCTACCCAGAAACAGGTTGTAGCTTAATTCAATAAAGATGTAGAAACAAGAATCAGCAACTCTGATTTGGTCACTGAGTGTGCTGTGAAAACATGGCCACTGCCTTGCAAATCCCAGAGAGAACCTGCAGCAAGCTTTAGTGGTTAGCACCATGCAAGATTGAAGCTAAGTTGCTAACTCTCCCTAAGCATTTATGTGGCAAAATATATAAAAAAATTACGTAGAAAAATGAAAGACAGAAATGTAGCATAAAGTAGGCACAAAATGGAGGTTTGGTTTAAACAAACAAACAAAGGGCAGTAGTTTTTAGAAACGCTAATATGACCATTTTTGTGAAGTTAAAGGATTGGGGTAGGCAGCAGATTTTGTTCAGGTTGACGCCTTCCACAGCTTCATTGGTAACCCACATATTGCAGCCTTTGGCTATTCTACCAGAGCCGCCAGGTGAAACTGACTAGAAGGAGGAAGGAAACTGAGGAGTCAGTTTTGAGTGTCCAAGTTGAGCACAATGCAAAAAAGAAAAGGAGAAAAAAGCAGAAAATGAAATCAGATGATTGCAGTTGTTTGGGTTTTAGTAATCTGAGGTGTTGTTAGCAACTCAGGGAAAGAAATATTGCTTTCAAATAGGATTTTTAATCTGTGCCCCTTATGTCTAACCCTGTGCATTTCAATAGGGGGTAGTTACATGTCTGTATATCTGCCTTGACAGATGGATGGAAATGTGCCAGTTAATGTTTTTGTTGGCATCTCTCTCACACACAAACCAGCTAGGAGCCTGATCCTGTTCATCACTGAGGCTCAACACCTCCAAGATATTAGGTTCCTGATTTCAATGGAAGTTAGGCATCTAACTACCTTTGAGGGTCTGGGCCGCAGTGACCCCAGATCCCTTTGAGGTCAGTGATCGTTTGAGAATGCTTAACACGTGGTGCTCAGCACTTCACGGGTCCAGGTCCTAATATACTAACCCAGGGATTTGCAGAGTAAAGCCCCAAACAGAGCAAAATGGGCTGGCATCTGAGTGGGGTGCATCTGCATTAAAAACTCTAAAAAGCCAAACTCCCTCTGCCTTCATACGAGCGGCTTTGATAGTCTAACAGCCCCTTTGATGTTCCAACAGCCACAACTACCAATATTGCTTTGATGGCCTCTGACAAAGAGATCAAGGAATCCTGTATTATTATTGCAGAGCCTCGTTTCCACTTTCCTCTCCCCAGCTCCATCGGTCCAACCTGTCTAGTTTTTATAGGCCATGGTCTTCTCTCTCCCTACTCAAGGATAACACATAAACCCTCCTGGCAGATGTGTGTTTGAATGATAGAGTGTGAATGAATTCCCTTTGGTGCCCACTAAACTCCAAGTTGTGTTAGAGGTTTCTATACACAGAAGGACAAATATTAGCTACTTGTGATGCTCTGGGTTCTGGCGTTAGTCGCTCAGAGAGATTCCACCGACGACCTGTGTGCATCAGATAATATGGATAAAGCTTCTAACAAGACACCAATAAAACACACCCGCAGGAGGCTTACTGTACTAGAATGAATCTGGCAACTGAGGCTTTGCTTGAAGCAAGAATTACCCTTTTTCAAAAACGCAATAATATACATTTTACAACTGTTTTACCTCCCAAACCAGTGTCTTCCAATCTATGAACTAGAGAGAATTTCATTCACTTTGCAGTTTGTGGTGGGTGCAGCCACACTCAAGAGACATTCTTATGTCATTTGTTGGTTATCTCATTAATCAGAACAGAACAAGTAAGGCCTCATTGCTTAGGATGGTTGGTGGCTGCCATAGAGGGTAGAAATCTGAAAGGGGGTTGAAAAAACTCCTCCCACACAAATCTAGGCTGATCCCACTTCTGTATCTCTGTTACACCGCCCCAACCCAATTGACTTTAGTGAGATAGCATGGGCGTAAATGCTAATGGAATTGGAATTCAGGGTATGTTCACCTCTCTTACCTGTCTGTACTGGGGTTACTGGCATAAAACTGCTCTACATACAAACATGAAAATAAACTTCGGTTGAACGCCAAATGTTTCCTTTTATTTTTTCCCCTTCCTATTTGTGAGTAAGGAGGAAAGATATACAAAGGGTCAATTATTTCAGGACTCTTTAGACACTCTGCAGTGTATTGACCTGCCATCTTATCCTGTATCCCAGCTCCAGCTTACTGTATAGTGTATTTCAAAATGCTACAAAACGTTGCTATTCTCCCACTATTATAGTGGGTGCATTGGGAACACAGTGGGGGAGATTCCATTATATTCCAGCAATTCAAAAAAACTGAGTTTTAGGAGAACATTTGGAGGGTCTTAAAGATTTAAAAGGGGTTTTCTTGCATTGGTTAACCTGTTTTTTTTCAGCATCCCTTCAACAATTTAGGTCTTGATCCTGCAAACATTTTCACTTTACTTAACTTTAAGCATACAAGTCTTCCTACTGACTTTAACAGGAGTACTCCTGTGAGTAAAGTTAATGATGTATAGAAGTGTTTTCAGGATCAGGGCCTTACACAGCGGAATAGAGAACACCTGTTTGCATGAGTCTTTTCTGCAACCATTAATTGTGACTTCAAAGCAAGGAATCGGAATAATAACCATTTGATTAATTGCAAAGGACCTAGTTGGTGAAATTATTCGGCTGGAGTAGAGCCTAAGTGCCAGCCGACTGAAATACATGTTCTGCGTGCGTGGTTTGCTGGAATAGGGCTCTGTTCACCTTAGCCTCTAAGGATAGAACAAGAAGCAATGGGTTTAAACTGCAGCAAGGGAGGTCTAGGTTGGACATTAGGAAAAAGTTCCTAACTGTCAGGGTGGTTAAACACTGGAACAAATTGCCTAGGGAGGTTGTGGAATCTCCATCTCCAGAGATATTTAAGAGTAGGTTAGATAAATGTCTATCAGGGATGGTCTAGACGGTATTTGGTCCTGCCATGCGGGCAGGGGACTGGACTCGATGACCTCTCGAGGTCCCTTCCAGTCCTAGAATCTATGAATCTATGAATCTAGGTGTGGCTATCTGCGGGTTTCCGGGCGCATACAAGTTCTGGGCCCTATGACTAGATTTAATAATACGCAGCAGGCACGTCTCTGTGCCGGGCCGGCGGGGGAGAGGTAGCACCACTGTAAGGGTGTGCCGGGCATGTGCCATTTGACTGGTGGTTTCGGTGAGGCCCCAGCTCCCAGCGCCAGGCCGCTCCATGGGACTGGAGCACGTTTCTGGCCCGGTGGGTGGGAGGGGGGAGGCTGGACAGCATGGCCCCGGGGAGCCTGCAGACAGAACTGTGATCTGGGCAGGGAGGGGCCGGCAGGACTTTGCATGGCTGGGGGCTGGCTGGGGGAGCCAGTCTGAGGGGGGCCCGCTCCGGGGCTGCACCCCCAGTTGGGGGGCGTGGGGGGTGCAGCAGCCCCTGGCCCCACTGGCCGGCCTTCCGCCGCCTGCCGGTTGCTATGGGAACCTCCTCCTCCCCTCCCCGTTTCCTCGTGAACTTTCACCCCGCTCGGCGGCGGGTCACATGACCGGGCCCAACATGGCGGCGGCCGCTGGGAGCTGAGCGGAGGCGCCGGCTGGGCCGCGCTGCATCCACCGGCATCCCCCGGCCGCCCGGGGGGCTCCGCTCCGGGGCCCGGATCCCCGCCCCGCCGCGTGCCGGCCGCGGCGCCTGCGGCTATGCAGAGCGGGAGGAGGGGGCCCTGCGGCGGGGGCCGGGAGGAGGTGGGTGCGGGGCCTGCGGGCGGGGAGGCGGGTTTGTTTACATCGGGGCTGCGGAGGCGGGGAGCGAGCAGGGTGTTTACATGGGGGGGAGTGACCCAAACAGCGGGTCTCTTTCTCCCTGTGGGTCCGTGGGGGGGCGCTGTCCTTGGCCTTCCCCCTCCCCGGCCACTGAGGTGGACTAAGGCCGCGGGTCGCCCCTGGATGGGGGCACTGCCCAGCTTCCTCCCCAGCCGGGCCCTGACACTGCTCTGCTCTTGTTCCCTTTGCAGACCTTCCTGAGAGTGAGAGCGAACAGGCAGACCAGGCTGAATGGTGAGTGCAGCGGGGACGGGGCACCTGTGTCTTTCACCGGCACAGGCAGGGCCTTTCAACCTGTCCTTTTTTTCTCTCTCCCTCGGTGTTACTTTGAAGCATTAATTGGTTCCTTTCACCCTGCCGTTTAAAAACTGTGTTTCTATCATCTCCCTCAGTCAAATGGTGCCAGCTTTACAGCCCTGTTACTTTCCTCCCACCCCTCTCCCTAAAAACCAGAGGATACAGATTTCAGAGTAGGAGCCGTGTTAGTCTGTATCCGCAAAAAGAACAGGAGGACTTGTGGCACCTTAGAGACTAACAAATTTATTAGAGCATAAGCTTTCGTGGACTACAGGCCACTTCTTCGGATGCATACAGAAGTGGGCTGTAGTCCACGAAAGCTTATGCTCTAATAAATTTGTTAGTCTCTAAGGTGCCACAAGTACTCCTGTTCTTCTAGAGGATACGAACAATTTCTGATTCCTTTAACTCCATTATCATTATCACAATGAAGAAATGCAGGTATGAACAGTAATCTAACTTTTGCTGAGCACTAAGTCGTTTCTATATATTTTTATGTATTTGCTTTGTAAATAATTGAAAGTAGCATTTAATACTGGGGTATATCACTTAGGCTGCACTCCTACAAGTTCTTCTATAGTCTGCATGCATAGAACATCTTCCAGGTTTAGGATCTTAGTTATGACATGTCACTTAGGTCCCAGTCCTGCATTATGATTAATGCAGATGGGCGCTGTAGCTGTATGGTCCACATTTCAGGGTCAAGGCCTTAACAATAAACGTTTATACTAGCAATTTTCAGTGTACTTGAGTCTATGGTGTCTATACAGATTCTCTGATTTCCTCCCCTCGACCCCCTAGCGATGTTGATCCACCTGTTTCATTGTACTTCTGAGTGTGTTTTGGAAAATAATAAATATTTTTATTTAGTGAAAAACATTTTTACATTTAAAAATCAAATATTTCGAACATTTATTTTCTTTAAATGACAGAAATTTCCATCTCAGTGCATGAAAATAAGTCAGTAGAACATTCTTTGTTCTGTTTAATTCAACCAAAGCCAATTCAATACAACCTCATGGTGAAACTTTGAACTCACTAAGATCAGAAAATTCAAAAGTTACTATTCACATAGCAATAGTAATATTTGAATGTCTAATTTTATATTGCATCTGAAGAAGTGAGGTTCTTACCCACGAAAGCTTATGCTCCCAGTACTTCTGTTAGTCTCAAAGGTGCCACAGGACCCTCTGTTGCTTTCTACAGATTCAGACTAACACGGCTACCCCTCTGATTCTTGCATTGAATTTCCTTGTGCTGCTTCTAAGCAAATAGAGGATTTAAACAAAATAACAGAAGATCCTAACTGAAACTCTATTTTGGGTACTAGTGTATATGTATAATCTGGAGTATTGGACTTCAGCATTGTGCTAAAGAAATGAAAAGTGTGTTAAGCAAAATCTCAAAATCTTAAAACTTTATTTCTAAACCCAGAGTCTTTAAAAAAAAAAAAAAAAAGAGTCCTGTGCACTTGCTGTCATTGTCAACTGAATCCAGGGCAAGAAGCATGAACATTTAAAAAAAAATTCAGTACAAAAAATAAATCTGATAAGTGTTCAGTGATGGAAAAGACTTCTTTCCCATGCATGGGAATCTCAGATGGAATTCCATCAACCCTTCTTGCCGCACGAATCATGTTTGGACTGAGAATAAGCATTGGAAATCTTTGCTAAGAGAGAGATTTTAACACCCCTAAATTTTGCATCTTCTAAGTACTCAAAATTTTTGAACCAAGCTATGTGGTTATGATGACATTATCTCTAGCAAAAGACTACTGACAAAACAAGAATTATGCTGTTGACTTCAGTAGAGCCAGGATTTTGCCCAAGGTAGGGCTGCAGTATTATCTAAGTATAGGATAAGGAACCTGAAGCTCTTAAATTCTAGTGGGCTCTGCTACTGGCTGGTTATATGAACTTGGGCTGATCATTTAAAACGGGGTTTTTAGACTTGTAGATCATTTTTGTCACTTTTTTTCTGAATCTCCTTTATTTCTGCTATATCCTTTTTGGGGCATGGTGACTAGAACTGAACACAGTATTCCACGTGAGGGTGTCCTGTTGATTTATATATTGGTATTATAATTTTGGTACATCCTAGTCATTTTTTATACATCCTAATATTGTTTGCTTTAACCTTTGCTGGGGATTGAGCAGAGGTTTACAGTGATACCTAGGTCCTTTTTCCAAGTAGTTGGTTAGCTTAGAACCCAGCTGTGCACATGAGTATTTCAGTTTATTCCTTCCACAGTGCATTACCTTGCATTTGTCAACACTGAATGTCACCTGCTATCATCTTTCTCTCTAGAGTTGCTCAGTCTTCTCTTGTATTAATAAATGTTTTTGTGATATTTTACCACCTTACAATTCATTCCCTTTTCCAGATAATTGATGAATACATATCTAAACACTAGTCCTAATAGAGAACCTTTAAACATGTTGAACATTTACCATTTATTAATCTTTGATTTCCATCTCTTGGCCAATTTCTAATCCCTAAGAGAACATAACTTCTCACCATATGACAATTTAGCATCCAAACTCCAAGTTAGTTTCCTTATTAGCTTCTTATGTGGGACTTGGTCAGAAGATTTTTGAAAATCCAAATATATTGTCATCTGGTTTTCCTTTCTCCATCATTTTGATGACACTTCAAAGAATTCTAATAGATTAGAGAGTCCGATGTTTCCTTTGCAGAAACCGTACAAATGTGTCCCTATTATCCCTATTCATCTAGATGTTTTAAAATTATTTGTAATTGTTATTGCAACCAGTTTGTACCTTGGTGCTGAGGTAAGACTCACTGATCTAATTGCAGGATCATCTATAGTGGCTTTCTCTTACAGAGAGGAATAAAAGATTTGCTGTCCTACAGCATAGTAGCTGGTTTTAATTAGCATTTATTTCTGTTAACGGCTCAGACATCTCATTCCTACATCCTTCAGAACTCTTCGATACATATCCGGTTCTGGTGATTTATTGCTCTTTAATCAGTCTGTTATCAATATCAGTTGTCACAGAAGAGTAACAAGAGAGAAACATGGCTTCTAGGGGTAAACCTAGACTGCAGCTATAGACCTGGTAGCAACATAGTTGATCCCTGATGAAATTATGATAGGGTTTACAGTTAGAGTAGATTGGGGCCTAACCTAAAACTCCTGATAGTCCAGAAGTTTAGTTCTATAGGTCAAACCCTTTGAATTGCAAGCAGGATGGAAGCTGATGCAGGTTCTGGAACCCAAGTTTAATATGTTAGTCTCTAAGGTGCCACAAGTACTCCTGTTCTTTTTGCAAGTTTAATATGCTTCATGTGGGAGACACCAAGTGGAAATCTACATTCTGTACTAAAGTTTCCAACTGGTTTTTGTGCATTAGTCCAGCACCTTTCACCTGTGATAAACTCGTGTTGTGTTGTTGTTCGGGAGGGTCTTGTGCACACTTTTTGGAGATGGGATTATGCGTCCTTCAGAATGTATACAAGATCCCAAACAGTTTAAATTCTGACCATCTAGAGAACTCTCCATTCTCTTGCGCTCTCCTGTTCTTGAGCTGGCTTTACCAGTACCGTTGCTGTCCATGTTCTCCTGGATCAAGCTTTCTTCCCAATGTCTGCTCTGGGCCCCAGAAGGTTCTGAGAGTCTCACCAAAGTGTTTCCAGCCCTGGTGCCAGCTAATACACCAACATATTTTAAATGTGTTTTTGTTTTTTTACTGCTATTGAACATGAAGATAGGACAAGAAATAATGGGTTTTATCTGCAATAAGAGAGATTAAGATTAGATATTAGGAAAACCTTCCTAGTTATAGGGATAGGGATAGGCTTCCAGAGGAGGTTATGGAATCCCTATCATTTGAGGTGTTTAAGGTTGGACAAACACCTGTCAGGACTGGTCTAGGTTTACTTGGTCTTGCCTCAGTTCCGGGGGCTCAGCTAGATGACCTCTTGGGGACCTTTCCAGCCCTCTGATTCTATGATCTTTGTAAAAGCCTCAGTATAGCTGTAAAAGGTGTCTTGTTTACAGCTCCCTCTCCCAGGTAAGTCTGAGAGTCTGGCTGAGTCCTATGCTGACACTGACCCAAAACCTGTTATTGACTCTGTGCTGATGGATGCCTGTTGAAGCCAGTTGGGCTTTGTGTGCATGGTCTTCTGCACCTGCATGGCACGCCACTGCATAGTGTCTGTTGCAGGACTGAAGCTGCCATTAGCAGTTCTTGCTTCCATAGTTAGGGCAAAAAATGACAGCCCAATGAAACTAAAGGAGAGAATATAGACAGTACCTGTACTTCCTTTGTTTGGGCTGTAGTAGTGTGTCCTAAGTAACTGCTGCTAATTAGGTCTGCACTCAGTGAACCGCCAGACTGCCCAAAGTACCATTGATCTTTTTTGGCACTTTGTATTTTAGTGTTTTATGTAGTGCTCGTCACTTTGGCTTCTCAGGTAGGCTAGATCTTCCCCTGGTTGTGGATAAATTCTGTACTCAATTGCTGGACTGCACTTCGATTCGTTATGGAACATATACAAGAAACCAAATAACCAGGATCTTCGGGTTTATTGCTAAAAGTCAGTAATAGTAGAGTACAGGAAGAAAGGTTCAATACAATACCAGCTTCTGGGAAGCTCTCTCATGCAGCATTGTTAGATTCACCTTAGGCAGGTACACGTTACACGTTTCAGCTGGTAGTATTTATAGAATAATTCTACAAGTTACAAAACTCTTGACGCATCACTAAAATCCAACCCACCAGTTCATCTGGGTTCCTTAACTACTTGTTCTGTATCTTCCTCATCTTTATTTTGGATACTAGCATTCCAGGTGCTGGTCTATGAAAGCCCCTCCCCCGCTTGTATCGGCGCAGAAGGTTAATGTATTTTGCCTTTGACAACTTTTCTGTTTTCTAATGCCAAAGCTGGCATCAGCTTTGCAAAGTGTTATGGGATATTTAGCATAAGTGAACAAGCTATAGAAAGACATAGGCCACTTCAGGCCATGTAACTGGTAGAAATACATATACAATATAATGTTCTATTGATATTGTATAGTTAATGCTTAGTAATGTATGTGGTGTGATGAAATATATGTCGATGATGTGATATATATGCTGGGCATATAGATAAATAGATATAATAACCACACCCAGCCCTGGTTACAGGAGGTTCTCTGATACTGAGGATCTTACAAAGGTGGTAGTGAAAAGTAAAACCAGGTCACTCACTTCACCCTCCAGCTGAGATGCTTTGTGGGAGATGTGATCAGAAGTGACTAGGAATGTTTAGGCCAGGAGGGGAGCAGCCACTGATCTGGGAGACCCTGTTACAGAAAGGTGGCAATTCACCTGCCCAGCATCCCTCGCTACCATTGATAGTCAAGGAGCAAGAGGTGCCGGAGGGCATGCTCTAGTCGCTTGAAGTGGGTGGGGGTCCGCCGTACACGTGGGAGGGCATGAACTGAGCAATAATAGCAACAGCAGTTTTGAATCCAGCACTCTGCCAGATGTCTTTATCTGTGCCCAGAGCGGATACTAGCAAGCAGTGGTCTTTGGTTCTCCCTTCCACGCTGGCAGCAGCATCTCAGCTGGGCCAGTCCAGGGCGACCAGTAGCAGAAGAGAAAAGCAACTTCACCTGCCTGTGTTGCCTCTGGGTGCTGATCCAAAGGCCTGACCTTGCCCCCTGTCTAGCAGAGGGATGAGGCTTCAGTTCCTTCACTATTCCACTTGCTTGCCCGTGTGCTGTGGCCTGCTAACCCCCAAACTACTGAGGCGCTCTCACTTCTGGGAAGGAATTGTCGTCTTGGGACAGGCTCCCAGCCCAGCAGCTGGGCAATCCTAGTCCACCTGAGAATGACGTGCCCTTGTCTCTGCTCCTGGATGTGTCCGTTGGCTCCCTTGCGAGAGTGGCAGTACTGAGGTGCCACTTACGGCTGCCGTGAAAGGGCAAACCAAGCGGTTATTTGGCGCCGCACAGGTGAGAGCACGTGTGGTATAGTCTGGGGTAACACTGATCAAGCACATCAGTTAAAACTGAGGCCACCGTGGTGCTGAAAAGCCCTCTAACGGCCTAATAATAATTATTAATACTAATAAAAATTGGTGAACTCCTCACTTCTTGGCAGAAGTCTTGAATAATAACTGGAGAGGGTTTGTTCAATCAGAGATTGAAATGAGGCCGCTTCTTGTCTAGAACACACCTTCTTGATAGCACTCAGGGGCTCTCGAGTGAAATCCTCCATTCTCCTTTTGCTTACTGCAGGATTTCGGTGCTTTTATCTTACTGGCTTAAGGACAGGAAAAAACTCCGGCCCCCCTTTTTGCTCTTGCGACAGGAGCACAGGGGAGAGGGATTAGTGAGCTAATTAGAAATGATCGCATCTATCAGCACTAATTAACAATACTGTGGTCTCACTTGCGTGTTCTTTTGAGCCGTTCCCCTTCGGGACAGCTCCACAATCACCCCCTGCCTTTGGGGCCGCTCTGGCCCTTCTGCGCTGATTGGAAGTGATAGCTAAGCTCCGTGGCGTGTATAGGAAATGCTGCTTGGTATGTGCTTTCTAGGATGCAGCATTCCCTTTTGCTCTCAACCCTCACCAGGGGCACTGTTCGCTTCCAACAGCACCACGCCGCTGCTAATGACCACAGAACGGAAATGGCAGAGGAATTTGGTTTCAACACCTCTTTCCTCTAGTGGCTGTTTCACTCCTGGCACTATAATGTAAAGGAAAAGAGCGCTTGTCTCTGCTAGGGAGTGAGGAAGACTGGGGTGGGTGCAGTCTGTTGGATCTAGCATGGTGCTGGGAGAGACCTGGATTCAATTCCCAATCTCGATGCTGACTCCACCTGCCCCAAGTCACTGTCTCATGACCGCTTTGCGAGGCTGGGTTAATTTACCAGCCCAGACACACAAACTGCCTGCCTGCCTGTTAGGTATATTGTTAGTGCCTGGGTTGGATAATGGTGGCAATGAGAAAAACAAAAAGATATTTAATAACTTTTAACGTGCCCAGCAAACAGGTTTGTTTCCCTAGGGTGATTGGGCAAGGGGAAACTCGCAAGGCTGCTTTTAACTCTTCTGTACCTCCGTTTCCCTACTGTTTTTAAAGAAGTGAAGGTGGATGGGAGAGAGGAATGACACCAGTATGTACACAGTGCTTTGAGATCTGGGGATCTCATCGGAGTGGATTTCTTTATATATGACTGCTGATTATCTTTTCCCTTAACTGATCTGCATGTGTAGCCACATCTTCTGACTATACGAAGTTCATGCTATTTCTTTCTATCCCTGTTAACTGTTTTGCCTCTGCAGAGCTATGGGAGAGGCAGCTGGATTCTAATCTGCATGGAATATCATCCCAAAAAACCTAACCAGGATTGCAAAAATCGCTCTAACGGGTGATGAAGTGTGAGCTAGAGTGTGCCCCGCTTGACTCTCAGACCCCAGGTGGAGTTTGCTTAGCAGGCAGTTAGAAAAAACTCTGCTTTATTTAAGAATGGAGCAGAGTTGATGTGGACTTATTGAGAACATAAATAAGGCCCTGTGGTGCCTTATTGGAGTTACTTCTCTGGGCAAAGCTACTTTAAAATACTAGTTTCCCTTGGGAGGAAGGAGGTGATAACAGTGAGTGAAACATCTGGTTTAGAGCAGACAAAACAGATGCTGAAACTCGAAGAGCGCTTCCCCCCAGAAATGTTGACGCATCTGAAGCTTATATTGGGAGGCAGGCATGTTGTTAAACTGTCAATAACCCCTAGCCAACGTGAGATACACCCCACTGTAGCAGATGGATAGAATTCTGGAGCAGCAAGGGTGGATGGATTTTAGATGTTTGCTGAAACCATTGTGTATTAGCTTAGGGAACATCCTCGTTGTAAACAGGATCTGGTCCCTGGAGGCCTTCCATTGTCGTTTCCAGGCTGCTATATGGTACGCTGTGCAAAGGCAACTACTGCTCCTAATCTCCTCTAGCAGAGCAAGGAGAGTATCTTTGAGAAGAAGTTTTTCCCAGGGAACAGGTTTGAGGGACCCTTGATTCTGCCCTAACGCATGGAGTGCAGTGAGTATTTCTGGCCCAGAGCTCTGGAAGTCGGGCACCCGGATATAGGGGTGAGTTTGTCCAGGCAAACCAAGAAAGCCCTACTAGAACGCTCAGGAATCTTACATCCCTAGGGCGGCTAGCTTAGTTTAGCTCATTCTGTGAGATGGATACACTGGACGGGTGACAATTCTAGGTCTGTTGTCTCCCTGCTTTGTTGTCCATCACCTAGCTAGTTCAACAGCACCTTCCCCTTCTCGCTTTGATATTGCTATCCATCCAGACGCTGGCATGAACATCGCCGCTTTCGGAGCACGTGGTATTGCTTACAATGTCAATACCAATCTCTGACTAGCACAACTTTTCAGTGGTGTCATCTCTCATTACCACATGGGCTTTCCTTAGGCTCTTACTTGTCTCGTGTTCAGAATTTTGACCTTCCTTGTTAATTAAACAGAGACTTTTCTCCAGCCAGTGATTGAGTTATCCAGTAATACCTGCCTAAAGCCATCATAATAAAGGACAGAAGTTCTTTTTAATGCAAATGATTTGGTTCCAGATGTTTTGATCACGTTTAACGATGGCTCAAATTAACCAGAGATTGGATTAAGTAACAGGCTCTCTCAGCTGCTTTTCCTAATCAGCATGACTCTGTGTCTTTTACCCAGATTGCGCTCTTGTGTGCACAGTGCAGCTTCCAAGTTTTCACTACGTGGCTTGGATGTACTTTAAATAAAAATAACACAAATGCAAATCAGATTAAGAACCAGGGGAGAGTAAAAGCCCTATCCTGGGATGCAGAATACCTTTCTTTCTTCCAAAACCAACCTGCCTACCCTGCATATGTGGCACCTACCTGTATCTGACATTCTAGGAAGGGACTATTCAGGCATGCATGGGAGCGTGAGATGTTGAAAGTGACTGTTGTGTAACTTAAGCAGGACACCTCAGGCAACTAAACCTCAAGTCTTGCAGGGTTCTGAGCAAGTACCTACAAGAAGAGGAAATTTCTGATAGCAAAGGGCTCTTCGATCCATCAGAATAAAGGCAGAACAAGGTCCAATCACCGGATAGTCCAGGCTAGAAAACAAGGTGTGAATTTGTAACTGTTGGGCAAAAAGCACAGTCCACACCCAGTTATTAAATTAATCAGTTTTAAAGCTTTATTAAAAGAATGTTGGGGATACTGTCCCCACCACAATCAAGAATAAGTAAAGCAGAGCAGAATAGGGCAGTGATCAGTTACCCCATCTTGAGACACTGGTAGAATGTAGCTGTCATCATCAGGTGCATGCTGGTCCAATCGTGTGGAGGTCCTGCATTTCTCCATCTGTGCTCAACAGTCCACATTCTTTTATACTGTTATGCTTCATATACTTACCATCACATATACGCCGTCCTCATGTTACCTAACTGATCACTTATCACCCTTCTCCGTATTTGATGTATTCTGTGCTGTATACATGCCCCATTGTCACACAGCACTCCTTTTCCTGAATGGGTTACATTTTCTTGGCACGTCTTGATCACACATTTCTTCACTCATATTGTTATCTACGTGGCTTACTACTTCAGCCTAGGTATTCTCCTGTTGTTTTTTCCTCCGTTTTATCTGTCTGTGCAGCATTGTCTATTTTACCCATCACCCTCACTCCCTTGTTTTTTCCATGCTGTTATCTATACGTAGCAGGCTACTCACACAACTTCTGTATTCCCGGTTTCGGATGTGACCCTCCAGTGCTTTAATTCTCTCACATAAGTCAGGGTGATCGCCACTGGAAGAACTAGGGGCATGGTGGATTCTCCATCACATAGTCGTTCCATCAAGTCTGGATGTCTTTCTAAAAAACACGCCCTAGCTCAGCTCCTGGATATGGGCTTGATGCAGGAAGTGTGGGGAGAAATTCTTTGCTCTGTGCTATTCAGGAAGTCAGGCTGAGTGATCACAATCGTCCCTTCTGGTCTTAAGTCAGTGAATCCGTGTTCCTGTGTCCTCACAGCCTCTGCTAAGGAGTTTATTGTTGGGGGAGCAGGCAGGTGAGAGAGGCTCGCTCTGGCAATTATAAAGGTGATGTGTTTTTCTTCTCTCCCCGGTCTCTCCATGCAGCTCGGATTGGGAAAATGAAACGGAGGAAGCAAGACGAAGGGCAGGTATGTCCCCTCTGCAGCCGGCCTCTGTCAGGATCCGAGGAGGAGATGAGTAGACATGTGGAACAATGCCTTGCAAAGGTAGAGGCGCAGTGGGACCTTCTGCTGCCATTCCCTTCTCCCTACTCTCTCTGCAGTTGCCCTTCCCACCCAGGGCAGAAACCAACCCTGCTGGGTTAAAGGCCAGGGCACAGGGTGCGCTGGCTGGGAGCTGCAGTCACCTCATGCCTGGAAGACTGCTCCATATAGGTTCCTGCCTGCCTCATGCGAGAAGCTTTGTTTTTTCTTGTCCCCCAAGCCCTGTTAATGAACTCCAGCTTAATAGACCAAACTCTGCAGGTCTTTGGCCATCTGAAGCCTTGTGTAATGTGTTAAGATTCCTGCCTAGCACAGCAAGAGTTCTTCTTTTCTGTTCTCTGCTTTAACAGCCAGTTTGATGTTGCCCTTTTAAAATGGATTTGTTAAAAATGCCACTTGAGCATTGCACACCAGGAGTTAGGGGCTCTAAAAACTCCTCTGCCACCTTCCCGTGGGACTGTAAGCCCTGTCTCTTCGTTAGCCTTCCCAGCGACTGAGGGGTAAACTCCGCAGACGTGCTGCAAGGGGGAGAGTGGGCGCTTTGGGCTTTCTGTAGTTTCCTGTTTCTGCCAGTCAAACACCCAGCAAGAACGTCCCAAGTGAAGCGTGGTTTAAAAGAACTGGTTTCTGACCAGCCTTCCTGAGCCAGGTGTCCTGAGAAATCCTTCCGCTCCTGGCCCTGCTGAGGGAGCCACCCTATGCCCCTGGACCAGGGGAGCTGCTGGTTTCAGTTCCTGGGCAGCAGCTCACGAGCTGGGATGGTGCCAGACAGGTTGCATTTGGACACATGCCAGGATTGTCCTGGGAACTAAAGCTTAAGCGTCCCTGTATAAAATGGGACCACTGCTGCTCGTTTTCTTGATCCTAAGAGGTCCTGAGCGCTCTCCGCTCCCACTGACTCTCAGGATCAGGCTCGTTGTGGGGAAGCAGATGCTGCTACCCACTCCTGATAGCGCTCCAGTGGGAGCAGTCCTGACCCCCAAGGGAATTTAGGGTGTCTTATTCTCTGCACCCTCTGCCCGGCACAGAGAGAAGGCTCGTGCATGACCGAGGACGACTCCGTGGACATCGAGAACGAGAATGGCAATCGCTTCGAGGAATACGAGTGGTGTGGGCAGAAGAGGATACGTGCCACCACCCTCCTGGAGGGGGGATTCCGAGGTACGGGTGGCGTTTCGGGGGGCCCTGACTTGAGGCACATCTGAGATGCAGAGAGGACAGTTCTGCTGTGCTTTAAAAAAGAGTGTTGAGTCAGTCACTTCTCTTCAGGGGGAGGGGTTCAAGCTGCGTAAACATCCACAGGGTTGCCTTTCAAGATGGGTGGGAACTTCAAGTTTTGCCAGCACTACACAGGAGTGATTTCAGATCTTACCACACCTGGGAAAATAAGGGTAACATTTTGTACTGATCTTAAATACAGAAGAATTGCTTTACTTAGTATTCAGGAAACGTAGCCGCACAGGGGGAGAGATTGGGAGCAGGTAGAGGGGAGATCATTTGGGAAGGAATCAATTCCTTGTTTGCACACATTAAGAAATACATGGCTGTATTTGAAGGGTGGGGGGGAGAGAGAAATGAAATTGTAAAAATTCCCAGCCTGGAGTGACGAAAGCTGGTTTATCAGCTGCTGGTGATGTATTGAAGGTGACAACGGAGTCGCTTTAACACCTGCATAAAATATTAAAGGGCCGGTTATGCATTTATCACTCCATCCCTTTTAAGGTTGATAAATGAGAATCCAGCAACCTGCTGTGTACCTCCAGCGCTGCAGGCCCTCAGGGCTCCCAGACAAACACATTTTATTTTCCCTCCTCCTTCTGTTCCTTCCCCAGTGACGGGGAAACCAGTTACAGAGGAGAGAGAGAGTTATAGCAAAATTTGACCTCGTGTGAGCTTTACTGGTGAATGTAATTGTAGCTGGGAACCTGGCCCTTTCTTACACTCAGCCCTTTGGCCTCCAACAGCAGGATTTACTAAACTCTTCTCTGGTGTGAACTGCCAGCGCGAAGGAGAGAGTCTCTCACACACACACACAGCCCTAATGAGACCAGAAATGCCGGCTCTGGCCATTCGATAAAGAGGAGGGGATGCTATCTCTTCAGACGTCAGCTTGGATTTTAATTTAAAATGTCTCAAGGGGAGAGACTCCCAAGGGAACGAGTCAGACTTGCATGCCCAAGCACCTGCCGGCTGTTAAGTGATGCCCCGGCACTCCTGAGCTACTCTTGCCTTCCTCCGGAATTCAGTTGTAACTCTGGAATAGGGGAGCAGATGCTCCGGAATTCAGTTGTAACTCTGGAATAGGGGAGCAGATGCTCCGGAATTCAGTTGTAACTCTGGAATAGGGGAGCAGATGCTCCGGAACATGGGGCAGCTTCTCGGTGTTTCTAGCGAAGGCAATGCTGCACGCTCCTGACTCCTGGAAATAATCGTTGCAAACCCACAGCTTCATCTGCTTACTCGCAGGCCTACACATGATGCTCTAGAGAGGCGGTGCAGACTGTTAGACTTTGTTCATTAACATAACTATTGGCATTGGTAGTATGGGGCACGGGATGCTGGTCTGTTCCTGTGGTCCAATCAGTGCTACAGTATTGATTATCATCTTGCGTTAAATGAACAATGACCAGTCTGCCCTATTTCCTGCCCCTCTGTGCTTGTGTGACCTCTCCTCTTCAACCGCTCCGGTTCCTATGGGCTCTTCTGGTGAGCAGGGTAGACTCCGTCGCTCGGCCCTGACGCTATCGCTGGGTCACTTCACTCCGATAATATTCCCAGTCCTTTCTAGCTAATTAACTGGAGTGTTGTATTAACCTTTCAGTCCCACCCCAGTCACGGGGACAGTATTTCAAATGACGCTGCAGGTCGGGAGAGAGCTCTACAGCCCATATGATTAAACTTCATGAACATGCAGGGTCCTTGCTCATTGTTCTCTTTTTAAAGGGGTCAGCTGCACAGGGGTCTTGAAAATGCAATAGCTCCATTGTGTGAATTGGTTAGAGGTTAGCCAACTTATCGCGGCAACGAGGGCCATGCTCTTATCCCTGTAGAGGGCTGCTCCTAGCGTGCATGGACGTTTCCAAACACAAGTATCCAACACCGATATAATCGTAACGTCCCATGTTGCATTCATCCTCTGAGTGAATGCAGGGTTTCCGTCTGCTCTCTGGAGAACCTCGCCACGTCTTCGAGGGGGGTGGCGAATGCTGGTTGGTAAAAGAGCGCAGAAGGTGGCTGGGGGATGGTCACTAGATGAGGTGGGGGGAATCAAGCTGGGAATATTTCACAGGATCACAGTAGTCACCAATGGACCTCTCGACTGTGGACTCCGTTTCCCTGATACTCCGGCCAGCCATCAGACCGATCTAGTTCTTACCAAAAGGCCAGGCTGAGTACAAGAGGCTTTCCATTCTGATGTCTCCTCTCTCTGCACTTGGAGAAGGAGAAACCTCTGTTCTTTCATGGCTGAAAGAATTCCCCAGTCAAAGAGGGGAGGGGATCCCTACAACGGCACATACTCCCTCTCTCATCAGACTCAGCAGTTCCCACCTAGGGTCTGTCTTCTCTGCGCGTCTCTCGTGAAAAGTGCTCCACTCTCGCTGCGTGTACTAGTCAGGGCAAGCCAAGCACCAGTGGGCCACTCCCCTAGGGAGATGTGTTCTCCGCTCAGCGGGGGAATGTTTTACCACCAGTTCTCTGCCTAGAATCCCTAGAATTCTGCGTAGGCTTCCCCAGAACATGCCTGCAGCCTGCCAGCTGGATATCCCTGTTTTAGGCATTGGGAACTCCTGGCTTGGACCAGTCCCTGAATTTGGAAGGGGTGTGTGTGTTTTTCTTAGCCTGAAACAGGTACCAGGTGATGTAAACCTTTCCCTCCTGTCTGGGCCCCAAGCCGCTCTGACTGCCAGGGTGCTGAGGCTTCCTTTGATAGACCTGCTGTGTGTGGTTTCAGGGGAACTAAATGCAACTCACCCTTTCCTCTCCCTGTATTAACGTTGACTCCTCCTTTCTGGGACAAAGGGCTCTTCGTTTGTATCCCAGCGGTGTGGTGCAGCATTTTGGAGATGCCCTGCAATGATAAAAACTGCTTCATGCAGAATTGGTGGTACTGTTATTAACCCTTCCCACTCCAGACCCCATAGTTGGCCCAATTCCCTTGGCTGAGAAGGATCAGTGATGTGGAAATCAAAGGCCTTTTTAATGCCAAACAGACCTTGCTAGGCTACATGGATGTCGCTAGTGTCTAGAGAGATGACATGGAGAAATGCATAAAACTGGAGGGAGAATAGATGTCCATGTGTCTCATCAATTTCCC
This sequence comes from Chrysemys picta bellii, assembly GCF_011386835.1. Lineage (NCBI taxonomy): Eukaryota > Metazoa > Chordata > Testudines > Emydidae > Chrysemys > Chrysemys picta. The sequence continues at coordinate 2,602,032 of NC_088798.1, forward strand.
TTTTAATCGTGTGTGTTGCTCTGAGGAGATGTCACAGCCCGGGGGGATAGGAGACTGTGGCCAGCGTTTATTGCGCAGTTCCAGCTCAGATCTAGCAGGCAGTATTGCAATACTGCCCCCAAACTGGGAACAATTCGTAGCCTTTAATTAGTTTTTTTGGTCAGAATGTACAAAAATCACATCAGTGATCACGCTCTTCAGACGTACAGGAGCATAAACGCTGGCAAGTCAAGTGTAAAAGTATAATAAGGCAGGCCAAGAAAGAATTTGAAGAGTAACTAGCTAAGGACAAAAATATAACAGCAAAGAAATTGTCTGAGTACATCAGAAGCAGGAATCCTGGTAAATAGTCAGTGGGGCCACTGGATGATCGAGGTGCTAATGAAGCAGTCAAGGAAGACAAGGCCATTGCAGAGAAGCTAAATGAATTCTTTGCATCAGCCATCACTGCAGAGGATAGGAGGGAGATCCCTACATCCGAGCCATTCTTTTTAGGTGACATATCTGAGGAACTGTCCCAGATTGAGGTGTCAGTAGAGGAGGGTTTGGAACAAACTGATAAATTAAAAAGTAATAAGTCACCAGGGCTAGATGGGATTCACCCAAGAGTTCTGAAGAAACTCAAATATGAAATTGCAGAACTACTATCACTTAAATCAGCCTCTGTACCAGATGACTGGAGGGTAGCTCAGGTAACGTGTGTTTTTAAAAAAGGCTCCAGAGACAATCCTGGCAATTACAAGCTGGTAAGCCTAACTTCAGTACCAGGCAAATTGGTTGAAACTACACCTTTACCCCGCTATAACGCGACCCGATATAACACGAGTTCGCGTATAGCACGGTAGCAGCAGGGCTCCCCTGGGGCTGCGGCAGCGGGGCTCGCCGGCGATTTAAAGGGCCCGGGGCTCCAGCTGCTGCAGGGGGCCCAGGGCCTTTAAATCACCGCCGGAGCCCTGGCACCCCTACTCCAGGGCTGCGGCAGCGGGGCTCTGCTGGCGATTTAAAGGGCCCGGGCTCCCCGCAGCGGCCGTAGCCCGGAGCTCTTTAAATCACCACTGGAGCCCTGCTGCTCCTACCCCGATATAACGGGGTTTCAGCTATAACACGGTAGGGATTTTTGGTTCCCCACGACCGCGTTATATCGGGGTAGAGGTGTATAGTATAGAACAGTAACCGATTAATAGATAAGAAACAAAGGATAGGAATAAGCCGTCTATTTTCACAATGGAGAGAGGTAAATAGTGAGGGGCCCCCAGGGATCTGTACTGGGACCTGTGCTGTTCAACGTATTCATAAATGATCTGGAAAATGGGGCGAACAGTGAGGTGGCAAAATTTGCACATGGGATAAAATTACTCAAGAAAGATAGTTAAGACCAGAACTGACTGGAAAGAGTTACAAATGACTCGCACAAACCTGGGTGACACGGCAACAAAATGGCAGATTAAATTCAGTGTTGGTAAATGTCAAGTAATGTGCAGTGGAAAACATAATCCCAACTATTTATACAAAATGATGGGGTCTAAATTAGCTCTTACCTTTCAAGAAAGAGATCCTGGGAGTCATCCTGGATAATTCTCTGAAAAGATCAGCGCAGTGGCAGCCAAAAAAGCTAATGAATGTTAGGAACCATTAGGAAAGGGAGAGACAAGACTGAATGTATCGTAATCCATGGTACGCCCGCACCTTGAATACTGCTCGCCCCATCTCCCAAAAGGCACCTTAGAATTGGGGAAGGTGCAGAGAAGGGCAACGAAAACGACTACAGGCATGGCACTCTCCTATGAGGAGAGTTTAAAAAGACTGGGACTGTTCAGCTTTGGAAAGAGAGAGACTAAGAGAGGATATGACAGAGCTCTAGAATCATGACTGGTGTGGAGAAAGTTGACTAGGGAAATGTTATGTACCCCTTTATGTAACCCAAGGCAGGGGTCACCCAATGAAATTAATAGGCAGCAGGTTTAAAATAAAAGCAAGTACTACTTCACACAGTGCAGCCAGCCAGCCTAGGGAGCTCGTTGCCACGGGATGTTGTGAAGGGCAAAACTATAATGGGGCTCAAAAAAGGTATTAGATAAGTTCATGGAGGACAGGTCCATCAGTGGCTATTAGCCAAGAAGGTCAGGGATGCAAAACCATGACCCAGGTGTCCCTAAACCTCTGACTGCCACAAGCTGGGACTGGACAACAGGGGCTGGATCACTCGATAACTGCCCTGTTCTGTTCATTCCCTCTGGGGCAGCTGACGTTGGCCACTGTGGGAAGACAGGAGACTGGGCTAGATGGACCATTGGTTTGACCCAGAATGGCCAATCTTGTGTTCCTATTCCAGAGTTTTCTGCTTTTTGCAGAAAATACCAAAAAGCAAGTGTGACTGAACCCCCCTAGTGCTGGCCTGCACGGCTTTTCTGTCTAGAAGCTGCGTACTTAGCTGTAGTGTCTTCGTCTATTCATATTGTCTGTGCCGTTTCCTGGGCCAGAGCTCTTGCGCTCTCTAAACCTGACTGGGAATCGTCTCATCTGTGATTGGAGAGGCTGTCGTTGTGAATCGGACTCCTCTGTAGCTTGTACATTACTAGTATTGTAGTGCCTGGGGATCCCAATCCGGACCCATTGCACTAGACACTGGGCACACATGGAATAAAGGCCGTCCCTGCCCCAGAGAGCTGAGCGTATGTCCAGAAACAACAGGTGGAAAAAACAAACCGAAGCCCAGGAGAAGGTAACGGTGACGTGATTGTTAGGTGTTACAATCAGCACGCTGGCTCTCTGGTCTTGGAGAGTGGGGTGGGCATTTCATATAGGGATTCATTGGCATTTTTAGCTGTCTTCACATTTTTTAGAACACTGGCAACTGTCATCACTAAATCTGTTTGCTAAAACCCGGTACTGTTGTCTTGTGTGAATCTAGAATGTTAACAACTACACAGGATTCTAGTTCTTTTTCTTCTCCCAGGGGCCAGGTCAGATATTGCAGTAATGGGACATGGTATAGGTCATGTGCTGCTTTCAGGGAGAGATCTTTGTTTAAACTAGGAATCTGCCTTGGACAGGAAGGGCAATCTTCTTTCTCCTTTGTCTCCTCCCTCTGCAGCCTCCGGGTATTTGGGGGGAAAGCCACAAATGTGCAACATCTTCCAGATGCTGCTTCTAATCAGGTCCTTGTAAGTGAGAGATTAAATAAATAGAAATCATCTTAGTGAAACTGTTGAAGAGGTGTAACACCCCCTTCCCCCAGCAATAATGGTGTCTGAACACGTGTTCCTGAAGAGCAGTGTGTGATACTGTGGTAAGAGATTTTGCCCAATATCAGGAGATCTCATCCCTAGTGTCATGGGACGAAAACTTGTTTTGAAATATCCTAGCATTGACTACCCATCTGATCAATGGGGAAAGGTTCTTGCATTAGTCATTTACATCTTCCATTTCTGTTGCTCTTTGTTACAAGGGATTATTTCACGCAATCTGTGTCTAATAAGCTTCGAGCCAGTCTGTATTTAGGCAGCAGCCAAAGCTCAGCAAGCGAAAGCATTGAGCGTTTCCTTCTCTGATTTTTAACTCTCAGCATATTTGTTGTACCAGTTCTGCTGTTCCTCTCCAGCATGGATGTACATTACCCCAAGTGTTTACACTGCAAAGTTATCCCTTTAAAGAATTCCTAAGAGAAGTTCAAAAGGGGGGTTTTCTTTGAAACATTCAGTGTCTCTTTGTGTGTGTGTGTGTGTGTGTGTGTGTGTGTGTGTGTGTGTGTGTGTGTCTGTTACTTGAAAGGAGGAGGGGGGGAGAGGAAAAAAGTGCTTTATCTGAAAAGAATCGCATCAGCTTCGCACTGATAGAAGCCGCTGTCGTCTCTTAAACGGCTTAACGCAGTCAAAAGGCAAGCAGACTTAAAACAGTGTCTTACACAAGGATCGATGGGTGGAACACACAACTGGTAACTGGGGGAAAAAGAGAGCGAGGGAGAGATAACAGTAATGATTGCATTAAGGGAAGCTTGAGGGAGGCTGGTTCTTTGTAGCAGCTTCAAAGGTGCCTGGACTGATGCCTGAGCAAACTGTCCTCTGGAAGTCACCGTTCCTATAACTCTATGGGAGAGGGATGTACCCTTGCCCTTTTCTTAGCAGATGGGGCAAGTTGATCAGGGAGTGATGGGTTAGCAGCTCCTGTCTGCATCGCGTTTTCGGGGGGATTTTGGTCAATTGGCATCTCTTGTCATTCCTTCAGCACAAGGGGTTTGTCTGAGAGGGGAAGGATCGGGGTGGAAGGTGGGGAGCGATTGGGGATGCCGGCCAGGGAGGGGGGATGGTATGTCAGTTTATCGATCGCACCTCAGCCAGGAGAGCTGCAGGCACAGTGCTCTGAGCAGGAGCGGCAGCGTGCTTAATGTGATTGAAAGGCAGTTAAAATGGCGGTGACCTTTTCAGGGGGAATTAGATTGCCTGCCAAGAGTGGTTAGAGGGAGTGATAACGCCAGCTTGAGGAAGCTGTCCAGTCAACTTCAAAGAGAGAGAGACAGAGACAGGAAAAGCAAGCTAGCAGCAAGTACCATTTAAACTACGAACCGCCCTGTCTGATAGAACAGAGATTGCTGTCCTCTTTAGATATGAAAGAATTGAAGAATTGTAGCTAAGTTCTCTCCACCTGCCCGTTTCCCCCCGCCCTTCCGGTGGGCACAGTAGTGAGCCGCTCACCCAGTGCTTTTATGGATTTCTTTTCCTCGAGCAGCTCAGTTGCCTAGAAAATAACGTAATGGGGAAGCCTTGGAATTCATGCCAACGGTAAGCAAGGCATTTTCAGGGAAGGATACTTTCTAACGAAGATCAACCAGACAGGAACCTGACTAAGACAGATTGCAAGACTGAGGGGAAACCCATAGGGGATATTTAATTCTTGAGCTTCTCTTTGTTTCCCCCCTTCTGAGATGGCACAGGATTTATAGCCAGCTCCAGTAATGTCCTTACGAAGAGACGAGCCCGCCCCCACAGGCGGTCCGGGTCTCTTCCCTGTGCACAGCAGCAGTTAGTGTAGGCAGGGGGCTTGATGAAGCCTGATATACTGTGACAAACCAAAGTCACTCCGGGGTGCTCATTTGCTTTGGTTCTTGTGTCGCATGCAATCAGTGCAGCTGCTTGAAAAGTGGAACTTATTAAAATACAAATGCCTGAAAGTTTCCAGCAGATGGCTGCAGTCCCACTGTCAGCTCTCGGTCAATCCTCGCAATAGCAAGACGTGCTTCAGCAACTGTCGTTAGGACAGCCTTTCTGAAACAAATGCCGATCTGCTTGTCTGGAAGTGCAGTTACAGTAGCTGTGGGCTTCTCCACAGCCTGTGCTTTATTTCAATGTGCGTTGTACTAGAAGAGTGCGAGCAAGATGAAGTCTCCGCCCAAATCATCTTGCACTCCAAACAGACACACATGGGGGCTGAGGTGAACCATAAAGCAGATGATTGAACAGCACTCTGCACCTGTCTGGTAGCTCCATCTCTGACCGTTTTAAATTAGAATGGAGTCTGAGAGCAGGCTCCAAAATTGAGGAGAAAATATGGATCTCTTGCCCTTCCAAAGCATTTTTGTACCCCAAGATCTCAAAACGTTCAGTTTCACATCTCACTGAAGTGCTTATCGTTCCTGTTTTACAGATGAGTAAACTGAGGCACACAGCAGTGACTTCCCCCAGGTCATGCCTGCAGAGCCGGGGTTAGCACCTCCAATTCCTGACCTACATCCCATCCAGCAATCAGCAGCTTCTCCTGTCTCAACCAAAACCAAACCTGGCATACAGGAGAGCCTGCAAAAATGATCCAACCCTGCCTCCCTCCATCTGTCCCAACGAGTTAAAGTTGCAGTTAAGGTCAAGCCAAAGAGAGAGTAAGCAGGGCAATACATTTAGAGAGACTTGGCCGTGACGTTGCTAGTGCATGAGTGGCGAGAGAGTGAAATTTCCCAGGAGACGGGCTAGGAAATGGAAGGTGTCTGTAGTGTCTTCAGAGCCCTCTGGATGAATGAATTAGTAACCAATATCGTTATCCCTGTTTCTGCACTGACTAGACAGGGTACCCGCTGAGAGGGTAGAGTGAACTTGAAGTCGGATGCAAGAGTCACCAGCAGAAGAGTGCAGGAAGGGATATGAAGTCTTTAATCTCCCCCTCCTTCCTGATCCCGGCTTGAAATGTCCGGTCCCCCCCCCCCCCCCCTCACTTTTTTTCATCGCCAGCCTCCCTCTTGGCTTTGCCCCTCAATTAAAACGTCTTCCCACAGTATGTACATGTAAGCAACTCTCATGATCTGTTAAAACTCTTGCTCTCCCAAACTCCTTTTGTCATCTTTGCTTTTGTCTAAGACTCTTACGTTCTTCTGGGCGAGGATCTGTTGTATAGTTCTGTGCACTCCACTGGTGCTTTAAATGTGCCCCTCCCCAGTGAGTGCTCTTTCCAGGGACGCAGTTCTTAACACAGCTTCCCACTGCATCTCCAGCTTTGCTGTGTAAAATGACATTTCTCTTTGCACTGCTCCAAGTGATGGAAAAGTCTCAAAGGCAGATCTTTGTCCATGAGGTGGTTCTTGATCTCAGAATGCAGAAAAGGACTGGTTTGTTGTGGACCCTTGTTGTAGGAATGTAATTAACAAGCAAGAGTTAAGCTTTCCCGGAAGGGTTTTATTAGTGTGTGGGAATTGAGGGAGAGGTCTGTTCAGTGGCCATTGAACCCTTTCTGCCATAAAGTAGCCAGGCAGTAGTATTGAAAGAGTTGGTTTTAATGAGGAGGACAAAGAGATATGGGGAGGGGCTTAGGGATTGTCCGAAGCCCTAGCTTACATAAAGAGAGCATTGTCTAACCCACAGTAATTGATATATCATCATATCGATAACATTTAGGTCTCGCTTCACAAACATTAGTAACACTCATTCTGGAACACGCTATGCAAAATGTGTGAGATTCGTACTTGACTCTGCTTACATACTTTGTTAATGGGACACTGCAAAGTAAAAATCTCTTTTTCCAATTCTTCTAACAAAGGTGAAGCATATCCTAAAATATTAAAGTCCTATGTACTCTGCAGCATTTGATGCAGTACGTTTACATCAATTTTTATAATGAAACTAGACTAGTCGGCTTCATTTTGGGGTTCTCGGTCAGTGACCCAATGCATAGGGAGGATTTACATCTCAATAGACTGTTTCTACTGTGATGGTGTTTGACTTTTTTACACAAGTTTCAGTTTAATATTAGTCTTTATTCAATTTAAGAGAACCTAACTTTTTTGCTCAAACTGCTGTACAGTGTTTGTTTAAAGGGACGTAATCAACTAAACACTAATGTCTAATGATTTACCTGCCGTGTGTAACACCTAAGATCACTGTAGCTGGGAAGAGATTTGGAGGGGGAATATTCTCTCCTTCAACTTGCTCGGCTCATTTGACAGTGTTTTGAGTGCAGTCGGTTCCCCTGTTGTGTGTGAGTGGGTCTGTCACACAGCAGCAAGGGAGGGAGAAAAATTAATTAAAAATAAAAAGGAAAAGTGGTTGTAAAACTACCAGAATTGGCAGGGAGAGTCAAGGGGCAGGCCTAGCACCTGAAACTACTCAGTTGTTGAAATTGACTAGATTTCAAGTTGACAGCATCCCTTTAAACTTCTATTTTCCTAGATGTTAGACATACCGTATAAGCTCATCCGGTCCCATCTGCTGCACACACAGAGTTGCTCCCTCCAATCCATTTTTCTAGTGCTTTGTCCAGTCCAGCTTTGAAATTCCCAGGGTTTAAGACAGTCATTTGATAATTTTTCAAACAGTCTGCAGTTTTGCTAGAACTGCAGCCTACCTCTTGGGCTCTCAGGTCAAACTTCAGCCTTACCCACCAAGTAGCTGATTGACGTGATTTTAATAGCATTTTCGAATACAGCTGTTAAGTGTGGGGCAGTGAGATTTTTCTAAAGGAAAAGCGCGTGCGGGTCTCAATGGCTCTAAACAGCTCCTGTCTCTGCATGTCGTCTCTTACGCTAGGCGGTGAAACGCATTATCGAGTAGTGCCCGGAAAGTGGCTAACTGCGTTTGACACACGCCAACTCCCTGCCTCCACACTGGATAATTGCATTGTCAACTGTTCAGCAAAGTGGCAGGTGACACTGCAGCCCGATTGATTGTCCTAGCATCGAGGCTCCTAAGGCTGTCAGCTACCCAATCGATAGAGTTTACACAAGACACCGTGACTGCATCTGTAACTAATTTCAGTTTGAAACTCGCAAGACACCGCTATCCCTGTTCCCTGGCTTGTGTTCTGATTCACTTGCATCCTCTCCCTGGGCTGGGAAGTTGCTTTTTCCTTTGAAAGTGCGTCTTGGGGGTTTTTTTTGGTTTTTTTTTTTTTCTTTTCTTTTGGAGCAGCAAGTGAAGAAATCAATGGTGTGTTTTGTGGTTTCAGATTTGAGGGCATTACTGCACATGGCTAACTAGCAGCTCCAGTTTCGCAATCAATAGGCTGATCAATTGATTAAATTAACACTGATTTTCTTTCTTCTTCCTGGCCTAGAAAAGAATTAGTTTGGAGTAGAGCATGCGGGTTTGGCTTATGAAATTTAGGCCTTGTTATTTCAGCCCGTGACCATTTCCACCCACTCTTCCTCCTCTACCCACAAATAAAATCTCTCTGCCTATCATTACTTAAAGCAAATGACAATGGGGCCTGCGGCTGGCGATGGCCTCGGTAAGCCAGGGTGTCACTTTCAGCTGTTCACCAGCCTCGCTGCGTCATGCTCGGCTGTTTTAGAAAAGGCATTCTCTTGGCTCCTCCGTGCTGCTTTATTATTGGCAAAGTTGCGACATTCCTGTGATCCCTGTCAGCAGTGCTTATTGATCCGGTGATGTGAATCTGCTTAGTGATTCAAGATTACTTTAATTCCCCTCGTCCCTTTTTTGTTCCCACCCACTCTCTACGGGAACTAAAGCTTTCAGAGCCACCCTCCTTCGATCATGGAAATCAAGCCAATGGCTGCTCAGACCGTGGTTCTGATTCTTCTTTTGTGTTGCAGCAGCGAGGTTTGAATTGCAGCCTTCCAAATAGAGGCAAGGTTGCAGGCTCGTCCCTCAGTGCATTACACAGGCACAAAGCTCCAGGATGCTAGGCAGGAAGTGCCATATTGGATCAGACCACTGGGCTGAATGTCCACTTCACTGCCTCCAGCCACCGCCTCCAGCTGATGCTTCGCAGGGAGGCATGAAAGAAATCCCTGCAATATCCCTAGCCAGTGCCACAATGTAGGGGGCGGGAGAAAACCACTCCTTCCCGACCCCTCAGTGATCAGCTCATGTCCTGAACCATGTTTGATTTCCCTGACATTGGCATGTATTGCTACCAAATGTCGTTAGTGGTCATAATGCTTTGCAGCCCTTTCTTTAAAGCCAGCTGTTCTTCGGGTTGTTAGTAAAGATCACTGCCGGTGTCTAGGACACTGATTTTTCAGTCTACTGACCAAATTGCACACTTTTACCTACCAGCCCAGGGGTAACCTGGGAGGGACACCTCTACTGGACAGGCCTGTGCAGATGTGCTCTTCTGTGTCCATTTCCCTGATCAATTGCAATTTCCTGTGAACTGGATTTGGGTTCCTGACATCACTTGGAAATACAGTTCTGTCCTGCAAACAGCTTTCCATGAGCTTGGAATGTACATTTCCCCTGGTGAAAGCTGCTAGCAGAATTCCTATGGTACAGGGGAGTAGAGGAACCACTTGACTGATAATCGGATCTGGAGAAAGATGGCTGATTAGGATGGCCTCTTCTTCTGCTCCCCTCTGTAAAAAGAAAGAAAAAGCTTTCTCTTTCCTTCCAATGCACTTTTTAAAAATAAAGCCACGGCTGTGCCATCTTGTCCTCTTAGCACTAGTTCGGGGTATTTCAGCAGCTGAGGAAATAAACCCGCGGTAGAGCTGCTCTTAGGAAGCCTGTGAGGGCCTGGTAGTGTCTCTGCACCAAATGTTTTTATTGCTTCTTTATTTTTGCTCTCCAAGAAGCCAGTGAGTGACATTTCTTTAAGAAAATACACTGCATGTGCTAGAAGGGCAGGCTGTGCTGAGGCGAGTTATTGCAGTGGGTGTTGTGGGTGGGGGGTAATTAGCCAAACCTACAGTCTTGGAAACTTACGGGAGGCTTTTTCTTCCTGAACACGTGTAAATCACCTGTGAGCAGCTCAAAAGCTTCTCTTCCAGCCCCCATCAAGCCTGCGCACTACAGAGTTGTACTTGGAGTCAGACCCACTTGTAAAATGTTTTATTTTTGAAGGAGGAATTGAGAATTTTATAATGTTCCTGACCAGCATTCCAGCCCTCCCGCCTTGGAGCCCAGCAGCTAGAACTCAGATCTCCTTCAAGAGGGTGTCCCAAGTGCTCACCAGCTCGACCCTAGCCTACAGACCAGTTTTCATGCTGTGGGCTGTTGCCTTTCCCAGTCCCTCTGCTTGGTTAAGAATGGGGTGGTGCAGTCCCTGGCAGCTCAGCTTGCTGAGGGTCTGAGCAATGCAGATGAAAAGTGAGACCCTTCAGGAAGCAGGAATAAATGCCAGGAGGGATTTGGTCCTCACGAGTCCAGTCTCTGTTCTGTTGGCGTACGGTGCCTCGCGGAGTGAGGTCCTGGTCCCTGAGTAGGAACACAAATCATAACTACAGTGTGGCACGGAGCACAGAACCTAAGGGTTAGTGTCTCCTGTTGGGTTTGCATTTGTAGCGCACACCAAACAAATATACTTAAAACTGAGAAAACGAGCTCACCCGCCAGGACGGAGTTGAGCAGTGGAGCCTGGGCCAATGAGGGCTTTGCCTGCCCTGCTGGGCTGTGGTCATCTCAGTCTGTGCAACTTTGCTTCGTTCTTGCCTTTCTGTTTCCAGCTTCGCCAGCCTCCACATAGATGCAGGGTTCCTCCCTGCAAGAGCTGCTGCTGATGCTGCAAACAAGTGAAGCCGCGTACGCTGTCACTTTGACCTCTGTTATCAGCTCCTACAGGAGAAACACACAAGCTTGAATTCAGGTCCCTTGTAAAATCTCTTTATTCTCTACATCTATAGTCTAAATCCGATATTCAGTTAATGACGGAATCTTAGGCAGCTTGAGTTGTATACACTGAAAATGCGAGGTGAGCTGTCCTCCGAGTGCATGTAGAGGGAGGTGGGATTTGAAGGAAGGCCATGTGACAGGCAAGGTCAGAAAAGTCATTCCAGATACAAGGAACAGCCCCCGGGCTTGGGAGAAGGCACAGGGGTGCTGTGGAAACTTGTGTGAGGAGAAAAGAGTCCTTTCTGCCAGGATATCCGTTTTTCATCTCCACGTATAGGAGGCCATGGGAAGCATTTCCATTCTCCTTCGAGCCTGCGGCCTGCATGTTGGCCAAGAGGCATATGAAATAGGCCTCCTTGTTTTTACATTGCAAAGCTTCACATCCATATTTCAGTGGCAGTGTTGCTTATTCTGAATATTCAGCAAGAACTGACTCTTGTGCTCAGGGCAGTTCCTCTGAGGCCAGCCAAAGTAACGCTGTATACGCCATTCCAGAGGGCTGCAGACACTCTAGGTAAGTGATCTTGATAGGTACATTCTGATTGATGGGAGAGTTTGTCTCCCAAACTGTCACATGGTTTATAAAGGTGCCACTCAACAACAGTGCTGGAATTGCTTGTCAGCGCACCTGGCTCCAAGAGCAATGGGGATAGGAGACAGAACTGTAACTTTGTTTTTTCTTGGCTTAATGGCCCCGGCGTCTGACCTGCCTGCTCACTCTTGTTTGTCTGGCCCTTAAAGAGGCAGCTGGGATTAAGACTGTCGGAGAATTGCACTGCATTAGCTCCTGGAGGGTTAGTGTTCTCACACAGGGCAGCATAGGCCGGGTCTGCTGCAGACAGAACACACAGCATGAGCAGAGAATGCTTCAGCTAGAAAATGGAATGATGTGGCAGGTTTCATTTTTAATCCGAAAGCAGTGTAATTACAATGCACTTTGGGCCTTATCCTACTCTCCTTCCTTGTATAATCCCTGGCTTCCCCTGTGAGTAATGGCTGCAGGATCGGGCCTGTTACGAATTCCCAGATCGAACTTGCACCTTAACTTTCAGGTGACAGCTGTGACTTTATTCACATGTTGGCATAAAGTTCAGTCCTCAGAACTGCCCTCTCTGTGAAGAGGAGGGAGGCACTGGTGTTAAACCTCCTCTGTAGGCAGCTTTGCTGATAATAGTGAATTACTGTGTCGCCTTCAGACAACTAAGCCAGCCCAGAATAACTCCTCTCGTGTTCCATCGCATTGCAATGAGCCATAGATCAGCTGGGTGGAACAATGTGATGTGGTGTCTCCTGGACGTTCCCGTCTTTTTCTAGTACAACAGCCGCACTTACAAGTACCACCGAGTACAAGCTAGCTCTGCGGCCATCCCCGCGCTCCGTTTCATATTTTCCCTGTTTCTGGATGGCAGCGTGCCCATGGCAAAGGGTAAGCAGGAGGTGGGAGTTCTGAGTCCTTTTTACACTCTGAGTGAGTTAGGATCACACCTGCTTCTATCAGGCCTTCCTTGCATTTAGTGGTCCTCTTAATCCATTTATAACAGCACTTGTCCAGAAATCTGGTTTGAATGAGCCTGAGATGAATAATTAATGTCAAGCGGTTCAGACGTCAAATATTTGAACAGCTGCTTGGGTGTTTTCACTGGCTTTGTTCAGAGAGGCAACACCAGAAAAGTTACATCAGGAGGGACAAGTTAAAACTCTGGCTTCAAACCCTGACCTATCAGAACCGGCCTTAAAACTAACCTTCCCGTGGGTGAAACATTTTTGAAAGAGTGTGTGATGGGTCATTGGTTTCACAAGTTGATCTCTGGTCAGGTTGTGCGTTGCCTTCTCTTCTCTAGCATTCTCCTCTAAGTAGTGGCGATTCCAGGATCGATGGTCTTGTTGTTCAATCTTGACATCTCTCAGAAACATGTTTTTCCTTCAGAGAACAAGAACCTGTAAATTTCTAAAACTGATCAATAGCATTGCTTCTATTTTGACTTGCCCACTAGCTAGGGGGTTTGGTTTTGTTCCACAGACAGAGAAATACAGTTCCGGACTCCATTTTGTTGACAACGCATAATCTGTAACAGCTCACATTCTTGTTACAAAAATCCTGTCTCTTATTTGGTAAAGTTAGGTGAAGTCAGGATTGTGTGTTGGAGAAATACCTAGGGCAGGGTTACCTGGCATTAGCCTCGAAGTGCTGCCCCTCCAGGCCCAGAACTGGGAGTCCTCAGCTGATCAGTCTGGAAAGCATGTCCTCCAGCCTCTTCGCTGAATGGCCCTGTGCTGCAACACATCTGAATGTTTAAACCGTTCACTTTGTTTGAGGAGGCTGCCCTGCTTGACGTGGCTTTCTAGCTCCGTCACATCATAATAAAGTATCTTCTTTCGTAACACATCTTCATGGCTTCCCACGCCCATCCTCCTTCTCCCCTCCCCACGAGGCAGGCTGGTGCTGGCTGGCCCCTGCTACCTGTCACCGTGTCTGGCCAGCACTGCTCCCATTAGTATCATTAAACCAAGGTTTTCAAAAGTGACTAGCAATTTTGGGTACCCAAATTCGATGTGGCTTAAAGGGCCTGACTTGCAGGAAGCGCCGAGTACCTGCCCCTAAACTGAGGCATCCAAACTCACTAGTCTCTTGGGGTTAGTCTGGACTCAACTAGCACTAAAGAGACGACTAAGGGGGGATATGATAGAGCTCTATAAAATCATGACTGGTGTGGAGAAAGTAAATAGGGAAGTGTTGTTTCCTCCTTCTCATAACACAAGAACTAGGGGGTCACCCAATGAAATTAATGGGCAGCAGGTTTAAAACAAACAAAAGGAAGTATTCACACAACACACAGTCAACCTGTGGAACTTCTTGCCAGAGGATGTTGTGAAGGCCAAGACTATAACAAGGTTCAAAAAAGAACTAGATAAATTGATGGAGGATAGGTCCATCAATAGCTGTTAGCCAGGCTGGGCAGGGATGGTGTCCCCTAGACTCTGACTGCCAGAAACTGGGGAATGGGTGACAGGGGATGGATCACTTGATGATTGCCTGCTCTGTTCATTCCATCTGAAGCAGCTGGCAGTGGCCACTGTCGGCAGACAGGAGACTGGGCTAGAGGGACCATTGGTCTGATCCAGTATGCCCGTTCTTATTGCAGTGTCAGACAGATGTTGTTTCCCTACTGGTGATCAAAGAAGAGACTTGCTTTCATGCTCTTTTGCACGTCATGTTGCGGTAGTAGGAGGCTCTGGTGGGAAGGGAGTGAGGTTATATAACAAGGAGGATGAGTGGATTGTGTTCATCCAAGAAACATCTCAGGAAAGTTTTTTGTCCTATGGTCTGAATTGTCCAGCTTCCTTTATTGCTCTGGCATTGCACTTTACAAAACTCCCCCCAGGGCTAGTAACTCAGTACTGACTGAGCAAACGGCTTATTCCATGGGCTGAGATAGGGGGCCAAACTGAGATCCCCGAGGTCAGAATGGAAGTTCCCAGACCTAGCAGTATCGCAGGTGTTGAATATCACCACTGATTCCTCCAGTTCTCCATCAGCAACTCCCATAACTGAAAAAGTCACAGCAAAAACTGCCAAAATGGCGCGTGCTCTCTCTCTCTGGCTGTACTGCAGGGCAGACTTCGGGGGAGGGATAAGACCTTTACTGTGAATGCGATAGAGAACATTTCTGAGCTCGTGTTCTCCAAAGCTGGGCAGAGTTGGGAGGTAGCAAAGGAGGTGTTAGTGCCGCCATTATTAGCCTTAAAAAGGATTTCCCCATACACAAATGAGAGTTCGGTGAGGGTGGGGTTAGGATTCTGAAATCAGATGCCTTAATGTTGGTAAGCTACACCACCGAAGCCAGGCTATAGCTCTTAAACGCTGACCATGATCCACTAGACTCTTTGGCTTGGATGATTTAGAAACCAAACTGCTGAAAACATGCTTGTTTCCCCTGTGCATGGCATCCTTGCAGATAGTGGAACCAAAGGAGAAATCCCTTTTACACTCAATTGACCCCCGACGACACCACCACTACCACCACCACCTCCCTCAAGCACTCGTTCCAAGTATTCATTATCTGGCTAACATTCAAATCACTTCTGGGACTGGCCAAGTCACTGCTCCAGCTTTGCATGATTTGTGTTTCCCACCTCTTGGAAAGAAAAATGAAGACCTGTACGTCCAAAGCTTATGGCCTTTGAGAAGTGATGGGCTACAGTAATGCCAGGTGCAGAAAATGGTGTTACTGGAGGTTTAATGTCATGCTTGTAAATTACCACGACCTCTCTCGCTGCGAGTTCTCAGGCAGCATTGCAAGAATATCCAGCTCTTCTGACAGGTCTCTCGTATTCCTTTAAATCTTCTCCCAAACGTTGGGATGAACTGAAAGAGTCAAGATTTAGTGGATGAGCCATTGCTGTGAGAGAAGGAAGCTGAGATTGTACTTTGGCTGCCAGCATATAACACGACTCAGCCAGTACTTGAAACGCTTCCGACGGGCTCGGCTGGCAAGGGCGCTGCCCTGTATGCTTCTGAAGGCTGTGCCCCTTGTCACAAAGCAGTGCCTTGCTTTCAGAAGCCGGTGTTGGGTGCTGCACTTGCACAGGTGTCAATAATGGCAGGTTGGTAGCTGGTCGTTGCTTCGGGGGCGGGGGCTGGCTGAGTTAATCTGGAGAGGCGATCCTGAAACCTGATGGAGTGCTGAAAGTGCCACTCTTTAAAGGCCCTCGTTTTATATGGGGGAAGAGAGAGATCAAGTCTTTATAAACAAATTTTATTAGCAGCTTAACTGATAACTTGTACGTTCTCAGAGACTGACAGTGACATACTGCATTCGAGTGGTGTCCTTGGAAAGAGATCTGTATCCTGTCTAGCTCCCACTGGGGATATAGCCAGCTAGAAATACTGCTCCACCAACATGGGGGGGTCAGGGAGGGGGACACAGATCCGGTATTGACACCATAAACTAGGTGGAGAGCACAGTGGACTGGGAGAAGAGTCAGGCCCTTGTGTTGTCAAGAGGGTGACTCGAGGGATGGGGGGACTTCTGTTTTTATGAGGAGCAATTAATAATCCTTCCCAAAATTAATATCCCTAACTGAAACTCACCATCTCCTCCCTTCCTGGGCGCAATCACACTGCACAAGAAGCCTTTGCTCTCAAAGCCCAATTAAAACTGACATGAGCCAGAGTTAGTGATCTGATACCAAAATGTTTTAACTCTGCTACAGCCCTTCAACATGGAGGGAGGATGGCCTTGCGGTTAATGCATTGGGTTGGGACTCAGGCCTCAGTTTCCCCATCGGTCAACGGAGATGTTGAATTGTAACTGTTTGGTGTGAACACTCTTGCTGTGGTTTGTACAACATTTGGCTCAACAGAACCTCATCCTGGCTGGCATGCCCACAAAGCAATAACAACAACGCTCAAAGATGCTTCTTGCCGATGAAGAGGGCTGTAGCCCACGAAAGCTTATGCTCAAATAAATTTGGTAATCTCTAAAGTGCCACAAGTACTCCTGTTCTTCTTGCCTGTGTTGGCTCTCTCCTAAAGATTAGCACTTCTTATGTGGCTTTCTAAATACTTTCTACTAAGTATTTGGGGGTACTCAATCCTGTGAGAGCCTGGGCACCCTCAGCTCCCCTAGGAGTTAATCAGGAGTGCTTAACACTTCACAGGATCTGGGCCTACGCAGCGCTTCATACTTCAGCAAGGATTTTGCCTGCGTAAGAAGTGCTCGTTAGGGCCCTTAACGTTAGTGTGTTCCTTATCTGCTTCCTGGAAGTCGTTTTATTCTCATTCATGAACATTTAATATTGGACAAAATTAAGCAGAGGCCAACGCTCGTTACAAAAATAGGTGTTTTATTATCCTGGTGTCTGTTTGTCCCCACTGATAGTCCTCATGTTTCCCAGTGGCCTTATCTCGTCATGTTTGGCTGAGAAACCATGTGATGAACAAACTTAGCTACACCCACTAACTTCTTTTGATGTTTGAGCTTTCAGCCAGGAGTGAGAGACAATCCCAATTTCTGAACCACCCCCTATAGCCCTTAAGCTCCCCTTTTTCCTTGCTACAAAAAGTAAAGTTATGATGAGGGTGATGGAAATTTCTAAAATTCCCTTCATAATTGAAAATTAAACTGTCTCATTCTTTCTGATTGGCGCTGGTTCCTGCTGCTAATCTGTTTAAAATACATGGCTGAGCTCTGAAGGATGGTCCACGCAGCCCAGCCTCTGTCCTAGGATTTCTTTCCAGGGATCTCCTTGTGTTGCTCTGTGAGATGTTTTGCTACAGCGCACTGATTCGTGATACTAGTCCACCCATTTTATTCCCTCCAGGCTCCGGATTCATTATGTGCAGTGGCAAGGAGAATCCGGATAGCGACGCTGATCTCGACGTGGATGGAGATGACACACTGGAATACGGGAAACCACAGTATCGTTTTTGAGACATTCGTACTCAGCTGTGGGTCTGATGCTTCTGACCCCGTGATACAGCGTTGCCCTGTGTAACGTTGAGTGAGCCAGCCCCCGTGAGAAATGCCAGCAGCTCCCCACACTGCATATCATACACTTGATCCTTTGGGTTATTTCCCTAATGTCTCTGACACAACACTTCCTTGTCCTTGTTAGTTACCTATACCCCATCCTGGCATGTGCCTCCTTCGTCCACACCACCTTTTTCTACGTCACCGAAAGCGAATCATTCTGTGTCTCCTTTTTTCATACGCTCAGATTTTCCCAAAATGCACTCTGCTCCAGGAGTGTCCGAAGCTCCCTAAAAGCCGAACTGTGGCCCTTCCCGTTCCCGCGAGGCCCTGCCCCTGCACTGCCTCGTCCCCGAGGCCCTGCTCCCAAGCCCCCTTTTCCCCCTAAGATCCCACCACCCGCTCTCTCCTCTCCACCACCCCCCTCCCATTGCTCACCATTAAGGCCAGTAAAAAGTAATGGGGCCATGGCCCCCCCAGCCCCCTGTTCCGGTTCACTTGCTCTGCTCCAACTATTTGGTTAGGGCTGGAGCTTTTCCATCCAGAAATTTGGGCCAGAGCAACTGGACTATACCAAGCAGCTCTAGCGGCTGTTCAGTGCAGGCCTCTAGCAAGAGGGGGACAGGCACGCGATTTGAATTCCCTGACGGCAATGTTTCCACTCTGACATTCGGGGGGGGAGGCTTATTGTCTCTATTCTGGGATTTAATTAAACCTGCACCAGCTGGTGTGAGTCAGCATCTCTCTCATAGAGGCAGGGGCAGTGTGCTGACTGAGGCCTGCAGAGGATCCGGCCCTAAAGTTGGTATTCTCCAAACAAAACCGAACAGGAGATGGAGAATTTCTCTTTCTCAGAACAGCTCTTCCCGTATGTTACTATCAAAGGACTCTCTCCACATGGCACAGGGTGTTACCTTCCTGTCTAAGTTTGTTACCATGTTGCCTTTGAAATCAAAGCTTCGGGAAGCGAGCTGTTGAGGTAGATTGTCCGAATGAACCCCGCTGTGTATCCTTTGGAGCCAAAGTTGGCTGGCTGAGCCCCCAGTGCCGCGAAATAGGCGCACCACCGAGCGCACACAGTCCCCCTCGACGAGGCTGTATTGCTCCTTAACCCTCTGTGCTCAGGTATACCGAGGCAGACATCATCCCTTGCACCGGGGAAGAGCCGGGCGAAGCCAAAGAGCGGGAGGCACTCCGCGGTGCCGTCTTAAAGTAAGCGCCTGGGCTTTGGAATTGTTTTCACCAAACTGGCTGGGTGAGAGTTGAGGGGGAAATCCCTGTTCAGCTGTGTGTGTGTGAGACGTGGCAAGAGAGAGGCAAAGTCATGTGGCTTGGGCTGAATTCCCCACCCGGGGCGTAGGAAGGGGCAAATGAGGATATGGTTAGGGATTCGTAGAAGCCCCTGCTAAGCACATTCCCCAGCTACTCTGGCCACACCCACTCCCCAGAAGGGCCACCTACTCTGAGAGCAGCATTGGCCAGCTGCTAACTTCGGGTGGAGAAGACACTGGTGCTGCAATCCCCCTCTGGGCAGACCTTTCACGGTCGGGGGCCCTGAGCTCTGCCACCCCCCAGAGCGGACTGGAGTTGGGTAGATCTGTAGCTGCGCAGCTGCCCCTTGCATGCCACAGCGCTGGGTGCAGTATGTGTCGGCTAGCACCGTGCGTGGGACTGCCCGGGGTGGGGTAGAACAGGCCAGCGGACCCCTCTGCATGTTGCACTGATCAGGGGCAGGTCTGTGCCGCTCCCTCGTGGGGCAGGCCTTTGCACTGGGAACCGAGAGCCCTGCCTCACTTGCTCCAGGCTGTGAAATGCAGGCAGGCAGCCAGGGTGCCATGTGAGCCAGGCGCTGGGGGAAGTGCTTCAGGCAAATAACAAAATGACTGTGAACAGGGACCTAGGATTGTTTTTCTAGCCCTCTGCCCTGCACGGAAATAGGGCTTCAATTTCCCCTCTGTCTCGTAGACTGAGTGATCCTGTGAGGTCAAGGGTGAAGTGATTGATAAAGCAGTGAAATGAAGCTTTCTTACTGCTTAGCCTGTCACAAACAGTGGCTCAAAATTAGGTTCCACTCTGTAGAAACATGGGATTTGCCAGGCTGGATCAGACCGTTGGGCCTTCAGCAGCAGCCAATCCCTCTGCTTCAGAGTGAGGTAGAACCATGGGGGGGCAATCCCTCGCCAGTGCCCGCAGACAGTAGTGGGGAGGTGTGGTGTGGGGATTACAGCAGGAGCCTGGAACCTACCATGTCACAGTCCCATATGTGGCTCTGTCACTCAACGCTGTCTTGCCTTGCAGTCCTTGAGACCCTCTCCGACTCATTTGCCCCATCTGTAAAATGGGGGTGATTATACTTCATATTTGCAAAGTGCTTTGAAATTCTGACCAAAGGCTCCGGAGAAATGCAGAGTGTAATTATTAGCTCATGCCCTGAAGCAGGAGGCTAGATTACCCTTTTAATGTAACCCTCTTAGCTCGCAGAGCTGGAAATGTCACTTAGCGTTCATAATTACCCAGGCGCCTTTAAAGATTCTCTTGTGCTGTTGCCTCCTTTATTCTGTTGGCTCACAAGTGACTGGTCACGCTTGCCAGGTCTATATGCTTTAGTGTAATGGGTGTCCCAAATGTGAAGCGTTAAAAGGCCCCGCCTGTGAGAAGGGGCAGTTATTCTTGGAGGGAGAGTCTGTTGTACGTAGAGAGAAGCCTTTTGCCTCTGGAATCCTGGGTGCAAAACTCAGCCTTAGGTTACAAGGGAAGGAATTTGGATCCAAAGCCTTCAGTCTACATCACAACCACTGAGTGGTTCAGTACAGACTGTGTGGGCACAGCAGGAGTTGGGAGCATTGGGAGAGCTGTGCGGGGAACAAAGCCCAGTTCTAGAGAAGGCTAGTCCCTTGCTTTGATGCCCAGATTTAAGTGGGAGGGAATGTTGGTATTTAAGCTGTTGAAACCTACAAAAACCAGTGAGGCTTGTGTGTGTTGTAGGGGCCACGGACTCCCCGTGACCTGCTTTCAGCATTCTCTCTTCTCTGTTTTTAGTGGTGGTACGCCCAGTACCCGAATAACGCCAGAGTTTTCCAAATGGGCCAGTGATGGTGAGTGTTAGATCCATAAATTACTGTTCCATCCTGAACAGGCAGATCTTCTCCTGCAGGTTTGGATGGAGGGCAGGGGGGTGCCGGGGGAGTGGGTTGATCTTCCACTTTTTTCGAGTTGCAGTCACTTGCCTTTGTAGTGGTCATGGTAACTGCATGTCAATAAAAGCAGGCAGTGATCTTGTGTATAGATAGCCCCTTGACCCCCAAACAGTATCATTAACAATACTCGGTACTGGCAGAACACCTTTATTCTGGGGATCTCAGAGGGCCCCACGCGTATTCCTCCTCTTGGGCCTTTGAGGGGCTGACCCCAAGGTGGAGACTTGTCAGAGACAGGATTAGAACTCTGGCATTTTGGGCTCCCACTCCTGGGCGCTGCCCATTAGGGCACCAACTTCCTGTTGAGCTGAATGATGTCATAAAATGGCATCTGAATGAAAGGGAAAAAAACAGCTGGTGACTGTTTGGCCTGGTGCCACAGGATGCCAGTTGGTAGCCAGTGAGGTCTCTTGTGGTGGGAGCCATATCTTGTCTCTTGACGTTGAGAGTCAGAGTGAGATCCCATCTGTAGAGAACAGGGAGTTTTAAGGCCAGCAGTCAAATAGCGAGGGTGGTGTCCTGGGGGCACTGCCCTCTGTGGTCTGATTGTCTAGGAGCAGGGTAACGGAGGAGCCTGCCCAGCTGGTCAGGAGGTCTCTGCGCAATAATGGACATGTAATGGAAGTTCTCCCTCCCCAGCAGAAACCACACTGTCTTGGGTCCTCCTCCTCCTCCGTTCACTTAAGCAGCTGTTCGAGCTTCACTCCCCAGTGCTGCTGTTCAGTCTCTGGGGGCTTGACCCAGACACACGTTCATGCTGCCCCTTTTTTGTTGCCGTCCCATTTTTAAAAGGACATATGAGATTAATAATGCAACCTCCGAAGTAGATCTTGTCCTCTGTGGTGTCAGCATAAGAGAATAATGCCTCCTATTGCTGTTCCCATGGAGTTCTTCCTTTAGCCCAAGTGGCAGAAGCTTTTAGCATGGCATGTCCTGGCTTCTGTCCCAGCTGAGGATACACGGTGGAAGCTGCCCACAATAATGATCTGCGACAAAGAAAATGGTTTGAGCTGTGACTTACGTTGATACTCAATTGAAAGCATGTGTCGTTCTTTGAGGTTTTTTAAACCCATCGGGGGTGGTTTTATTTTTAAAAGCCAGCGGCCCCCGGGCACATACCCATCCCTACAATAACAAACTAGTGGGAAGTGTGAGCAGCCCCCCAGTAATAAAACTTCACACGTTCCCGCTGTAGAGCCCCAAGCACATCACAACATTGGGTAAGTGCTGTTGTCCCTGCTTTCCAGAAGAGGGAACCGAGACAGAACAAAGTTAGGAGACTTGCCCTCAGTCACCCAGGGAACGCAGTAGCAGAACTGGGAATAGAATGCTTGGTGCCTGACGCCCAGGCCTCATAAGAGTCCACAACCAGGGGCTTGGGCAACTGCACAGTACCAAACCAACGTGGGGCTTGGACCTGGGAAGGGGAAGAGAAGGTTGAGGAATGGCGGTCTCACCGGGGACGTTATAAATAAGTGTATTAAATATTCTCTGTTCTTAATCACTTTCCTGTATGTGACACAGCACCCACATAGCTTCCTAAGAGAAGAGAGAATAAACTGTCTTGGATAAGGGAAATTGGAGTACTTACCACAGACGGTGAATTAAATAAATCAGCTCTCCTTCAGTAGATGTATTGGAGGGATGGTGAAGAAGTAACAGCACTAATGCTTGGTATTAGCTTGGGTTTCTACAGCTCTTGTCACCCAAACACATCACAAGCTGCTCTGCATAGACTCATTGGCCAAGATAGTGGCTAGTGACTTTGGGTGCCCCGTTTAAGATCCCTTGAAGGAGCCAGATTTGCAGAGGGCAGTGCTCAGCAATTTCAGTCTGGACCCTTTAAGGCATCTCTGGCTGGGTGCCCAAAATCCCTCAATCACTGGAAAATCTTGGCTTTTTATTTTTTTGCCTCTTGTGGGGCAAATTTCGTCCAGTCCTGCCTTGCTGGAAACCCGCTCTGCATGGCTGCTGTAGCAAACCTTTTCTGAAATAAATCTTAGTTCCGGGAAAGTGACTCCTGGGTCCTTTGCTCCTGCACCTGTTACACGTTTAGACTAAATGCCCTGTGCCTTCCCTCCACAGAAATGCCCTCGACGAGTAACGGGGAGAGCAGTAAACAGGAGGCTCTGCACAAGACCTGTAAGAACAGCGACATCGAAAAGTGAGTATAAAGCGCACCGCCCTGCCCACTCTGTGGAAGTAAGCAACTGCCCCCAGCTCTCTGAGCGTCAGGGGAACTCAGGCGCACACAGGCATATTTTGGCACCCTTGACCACTGAAGCAGTTATCCTTGAAATAAGCTACTTCCGTCCCAAACATCAGCATTGCATTATCTCCGCTCCTAGCTCCCGCTGTCTGAAGTGGCTGATAACAGGGGGGTTCCATCATCATGGGGTTAGGCCTTCTGATTTCCATGCTCCGTAGCAACTTCTCTTCCACAAAGGAAACACCCCACCTCTGTGTCTTGGCGCTCACTGCGGTGATCTCCAGCAGGCATGTGGTGTGGAGCGGGGAGGGCCGCCTGCTTTGTTGGTAAGCTCCGTGTTCTTCAGGATCTCTCTCCTAAAGGAAGCCCCCTATGCTCTCTCCTCGTCCCCGCTCAGACTCTGCCTTGGAACCTACATATTCCATCCTCCTCCTCTCCGTGGGAAGGACTCGGAGCAGCCCAAAGGCCGCACTTTGAGGGCAAACACTGAATACTCTTCCCTGTGGAGCAGTCAGCATTGGTCCTTGTGAGAGCCGGAGAGAGTCACTAATATGAGACACCCTGAGCCTCCATCTCCCAGGATCTGAGCATGTTTCATCTGCATCCTTCCATCCCTGATTCAAGAGCCTGCAGCCCAGTGTTTAAGCTGTGTGAAAGCCCATTGTGCTGCTGATAATGGGGGGTTGTCACCATCTCCTTCTCCTGCTAGTTCCAGTCACTGCATGCATGTACGCATGACCTAGGATGGAGCCAGGTCATGTTCTTGGCACTGTTTGTTTCAGATTTCTCTTTTGGGGATTCCCACACACACACACACACACACACCCCTTCGGGTGGCTTGCCCCTTCCCACCCTCTTCCTAAAGGCTTGTGGGGAAACCCTGGCTGTTGGACGCCTAGCCGCGTGAGTGCCTCTGGGAATCCCGGCCTAGTAGTTTCAAGATCCTCCAAGGCTGCAGTGGATCATTTTAATTCCCTTTTTAAAAAGAGCGAGTTGGTTATTGCCTAAAATCAACTCTGATCGGGTAAGGAATAAACCGGCTCTGAATGAGACAGAAGCATCTCCCATCTCTGTGCTCGAAGATTCCAAATAACTTTATCTCGGATTAGTTTGAAATCCAGTTCCTTCTCCTCATCGACCTGCCCAGGCCCGACTTCAGGGTTCTATGTCCCCTGCAGACTGGAGACTTCTAACAGCTAAAGCAGCTTTAAGAAGCACTAGTGCATGGTCAGGTGTTAGCTGAGGTAATTCCCTGCTCACCCTGACCTCTGGTCTTTGGACCTTTTTTTTTCTGTTTTAAAGCCTCTCTACCCATGTGTCCCAGACATGGGTGATCCACACTGCTCATACTCTACATATAGCTTCTGATTTCATACTTATCAATCAGTGGGTTGAAAGTTAGACCACAGAATTTGGGGATTTGACAACACCGCAATAGGAGGCCTATTTTTCAGAGTAACCACTCTCGTGCTTTGTGTCAGAGGTGTTGAATCCCTGAGCAGAAATCCTCTGTCTCAACCCTCCTTTGGTTTGTTGCTCATCCTTCGTAGGGCCTCCTAAGCTCTCCTTAGAGTCAGTGACTCTCTACCCTCCCAAATCCACTCCTGTTGAAAAGCTGAAAGGATTTGACCGTTTCCAGAACACTTGAGCTCAAGTGATAAATTGACCTTGCCTCCTTGATCAGGTTATTAAAGCTTGGTCTAGAGTCTTTGGAAGGATCCCCAAGCACTTTCCAGATGATGCGTAGAGTAACTACATTGTGAAATATGTGTATCCGTCCTGTCCCATCATAACCCTGCCCCAGTTCAACTCCCAGGCCTGCTGGAGCTGCTGGAAGGCAGGCAAAACTCCTTAGAAATGACAGGTAAAGCCTTACTGGCTTATTGACTCTCCCCAAGAAATTCCTCATTTAGAGGAACGAGGAGAGCTGAGCAGGGCCACCCAGAGGATTCGGGGGCCTGGGGTCTTCGGCGGCCGGGGGCCCCTGCCGCTGAATTGCTGCTGAAGACCCAGAGCGGAAGAAGCTCTGGGGCCCGGGCCCCACAAGAGTTTTCCAGGGCCGCTGGAGCGAGTGAAGGATCCCGCTCCAGGGGCCCCAAAAAACTCTCGTGGGGGTCCCTGCGCGATCTGGGGCAAATTGCCCCACTTAGGCCCCCCCCCCCCCTTTATTTCTGTCAGGATCAGAAAGTAAGATGGTGTTGGAGGTGGATTCCCACCTTTCCCCGTGCGATGTGTGTGTGTGATAAATAGTTCCTGTCCTGCTGTTTAAGGAGCCTGGATGCTCTGCATGTTTGTCTGCGTAGGGGGGGTTGTGTTAAATTAATTGATAACAGCGCTCAGCCCTAGAATCCTACAGAAAGCGGGGGAGGAGGTGTTTCATACTGTCTGGCTGCTTCCCACTCTGCTGAGGAGCCGTGATATATGGTGACCCAGCCCAACAGGCTAAATTGATTCATCTCCAGTTCCTGTTTCTTAATCTGGAGCTAAATTGGTTTCATTTTTCTTGTTTTGGATGGCGCTTGCAGCAAGTTCTAGGCCGAAGCACTTTGCTCCGTTGTTCATAACTTTAATTTTTGCTTTTAAATCTGGGTGTTATTGATTGGTGTGTTAAGCTCCATGTAGCATCTGATTAGCATTTTAAAAAGTTTAGAAGCACATGGTTTATCACCTGTGTCAGCTGTGCTCTCCATTTAGAACAATGGGTAATAGAGTTAGTGGTGATTCCATTTAGTGATCCTACTGTTATAAGAATGACATTCCTTCCCCCCTTTCCAAAAATAAGTCTAGGCATGGAGAGTATTTTTTTAATTAGCTAATACGATACAATGCACTGTCCTTGTTTTGGCGTGCCGCTAATGTGCTTTGGTTGAAAGTTAATGGAATTTGCACTTCAGGCTTCCTTAGAAGACTCTCTTGCAAGCAAATTGACAAGCCTAGAGATGCAAGGAAAGTCCACACTGATTTCCCTACCTCCATGTACCTTGACAGGTCTCCATTGTTTCCCATACCAGTGACCTAGCCCCTTGCATCATTTGTGTTTGAACGTCAGATCCCTTGCGTCATTTGTGTTTGAACGTCAGATGGTAGCCCTGGTTGACAAGATGGACCTAGGATTGGTCTGGGGACGAATCCCTCTACACTCGGGACGTCGGGATCTAGTGTGACTTTCCAATCTTGACTCCATTAACTTTCTGAAGCAATGCTGTTTAGTTCTAAAGGGTTAGTAAAGGGGGATTGGGTAGGGAGAAGGGTGGGTTAAGTCCTCAGCCGATGGACAGATTTCCGGACGTGAAACACGCCTCTGGTTGTACTGGAGACACGGATTTGCATTGGGCTTGGAGAGATTAATCGATTCCTGTAACTGTTCAGACATGTGCCCGGTCTCCTCCACTAGCGGTGACATTGTGCTGGGTCTTGTAGTTGTGTGTCACGACTAGCTATGAGCGGCAGAAGCTGTGACCTCCTTTTCTCCCTTCCCCCTCCCTCCCAAGACGTTACCCAAGTAACCTGGCGCCATTTTGAAATCAAGGTTCCCAGGGGTTAAAAGCCAGCATCTTAATTCAGAGTGCCAATGTTCAATTTTGCTTTCTGCCACCAAACTAGATTGCAGGCCAGCAAAAGAGTCTGGGTTAGTGGCCCACTGGGTCACCTCCCATTTGTTTTCCTCAATTTTGTGTTGTCATAAATTCATTCCAGTCCGTTGTGGTTGATCAGTTTATCTCAGTCAGGGCAGGGAGCGCTGCTAGCATGATATATGACATGAAACATTGTAGCCAGCCTCTCCATGAATCACTCCAGCTGTTTGGTGTCAGCATGAAAGCAAACAGGCCCAGGCTGCGGAGTGTTGACTGCAATGAGCTCAGGATGGGAAGAGACATGACGTATGAATGTTTATTTAATAATTCTCTAATATTTCCAGCGGAGTGTAGCTGTGCCTTTTGGGGGGGGAAGCGGCGGGGAGGTTGAAGGGGGAAACTCTAATCTGTTGGGGTGGGTCATAAATCAGGCAGACAACCTCATTAATCAGGGATGGAACAGAACTGGAAGGAGGTGGGACTCGAGCTGCCATCCGTGGTGGGAAGGGGCTGTGCTCTTTTTTTCATAAAACAAATCTTGTTTTGGATTCCAGTTAGCCCCATCAGTGCTGCTCGCATAATAGCAAACCAGAGCACCCGGCTGTTTAAGCAAGGACGCTACCTTTGCTATAAACCTTCTGATTTAAGCCCACCAAGCATTAAATCCCTTTATAATTATCTTCTTTATATAACACTTCATGCTCATCACGCTCCGCTGGACGAGCTGCTTGTTGGGTTAAGGAGAGGGTTTTAGAGAAGAAAAGCCATTGCGTTTGGTTTATTTTCATTTCTCTTCCCCCCGCCCCCCCGCCCCCACCACCTTTCTGAAGCAGCTTTCGAAAAACACCAATTCCAGGGGAGCTCAGCGGCCCTGGCAAGACTAATGGAATTGGTTAATATTGAAGCAAGCGAAGCTGCTGTGTTGGCTTGGGGTGGACTGAAGAGTAATCGCTGAGAGCAGCACATGAAATCGCAATGTCTCTCTTCAGGGGACTTCTCTCCTGCTCAGACACGGCGCTGGAGCTGGGAGCAGGGTGGGTGTGAAGCCAGAGGATTATCGCTGGCCTAAAGAGACAGATCTACCCTTAAATCAGCGTGTTGGAGGGGACAGGGGAGAAGATGCCATGAATTCACACATCAGGATAATCTCTCCCAGCCCCGGCACCGTAGATACCGAACCATTAATGGGTTTTGGATGCCAATGCAAAAAAGCACATAGAGAAGAGTAAAAATAATACTGAGGTGGTGCTATAAGTGCACATGGGCTCTACAAAATAAAGGTAGGGTCCCTTCCTGGAAGAATGTACCATCGGAGGGCCTGATCCTGCGGTTGGTTCCCCAGGGATTTTGCCTGCACTGAGTCAAATGCAGGATTAAAACCCAAGTTAAGACAAAAACAAGAGCAGTGCCCCATGTGGGGCTGGGTTGGGGCTGAATCATGCAGTCACTGGGCAGAGGGCTGCACCTGTCTTGGGGGGTTGCGTGTGGATTTTTTAAAGGTTATGGTTCTCCCTTGAAATGCCGTCACCAGTACGTAATAAGTGCACAGAACTTATGCCACTGTGTAACATTGCTCTTCAGAAAGGCTGGTGAATAGGTTTCAGGGTTCGTGTAAAGTCGTTAATCTGTGTTAGCGTATCCCATGGGGCTGAAGTTCAGAATGATTTTGCCAGGGAGGAGAGAGCCGGGCTGAGATTCTTAACTCAGCCCCTTGTCTTCGAGCTATGAAGAGAAATTGCCTGTACAGGTAATAGTTTAAAACAATAATATCACCAGGCCAACCTAGCTCTATCTAAATCCTGGTTAGTCTTAGATAGCAATTCATCTGCAGCCTGGCACGGTATAACTCAGCCAGGCAAACTAACCAAGGGAACTCCGAGCTGTCCCTTTACTTTAGGTGCACCCAGGAACCCGGAGAATCTGCTTCCCTGGGTACACTTCCTCTGTATACCCCCGTTCTGCAGCTGCCCGTAATGGAGGAACTATATAATGCTTTAGATCGGACGAGGCAACCTATGGCACGCGAGCCGATTTTCAGTGGCACTCGCACTGCCCGGGTCCTGGCCACCGGTCTGTGGGGCTCTGCATTTTAATTTAATTTTAAATGAAGCTTCTTAAACATTTAAAAAACCTTATTTACTTTACATACAACAATAGTTTAGTTCTATATTATAGACTTGGAGAAAGAGACCTTCTAAAAACGTTAAAATGTATGACTGGCACGCAAAACCTTAAATCAGAGTGAGTAAATGAAGACTCAGCTCAGCACTTCTGAAAGGTAGCCGACTCCTGCTTTAGATCCTAAAGGTCTCAGGCTGCAAGTCCGGGGCCAGAGCTGCAGTTTCCCTGAGTCCAGGGCCTGGCTCTGGGACACTTGTATTCCTCCTGCCACAACTAATCAAGGAAGGATGTTTTTATGTCAGAGGTGCAGTTCAGGCATTTTTGCCCTTCAAGCCTCTCTCCCCTTTCTTTTAAAGTTTCAGAAATGCTGTTAACTTTAATTTGCGGAGTTGCTTCTCGAGAGTGAAAAATCGATGGGGGGCTATCACAGTGTGAAATTCGACTGTCACTGTTGAGCTATAGAGTTAGCAAGATGTCTGAGAAGGTAAAAAATAAATCGTGGCCCAGCAAGTGCTCAGCTGTGCTATTTCAAAAGGGATATGAGGCTGATGGGCCGTTAGAGGGTATTTCAGTTAGATGGATGATGATTCCCTGTGAAGTATTGGGGTTATTCCATAGGTAAGAGAAACTTTAGCTTATAAAACACAAACAGCTGCCTTCTTGCAGTTTAATTCTGCCCTTGGATGTGTGAGCAGCTTGTCCGAGAGAGAAGCTGGCCCTAAAATCAGCCTTTTCCACTTAATGATGCCTCTGATGAGGGTCTCTTGACCCCATTGCATTGTTTTTAGTATTTCAAGGATTTGATTGAATGTTTTCTCCTAGATTGTAAGCTTGATGGGGCAGGACTGCCTTCTTTGTGAGGGTTTGTGTGGTGCCTCACACACTGGGGCGCCTAGGCCCTACTGTAATATAGATAATAAATAAGGATTATTATTAATCATAGGCTGAATTCTGAGTTTGATCAAAATGTTCCCATATTCATTCAGCTCACTGGAGGATGGAGGCTTCAGCAGGGTGTGACCAAACACCCTGTCCTGGGCGATACATTGTCAGCTAGGCCCTGCTTCCTCAGCGGACCTGGCTGTGCTTACCTGTTAGGTACCAATTTTTTATGTGGCCACTCTATAAAATAGTGCTTTAGTTTTGCCTGTACTAACTCCAAAAAATAAGGGGCTTAGACTATGGATTTCTGGCCCTCTAAGCTGTTTAATGGCTACCATGGTACTGTTCAGAGGTCACGGTCAGGCTCTCCATTGTGCTAGGCACTGTACAGACTCATAAAGAGAGTCCCTGAGCCAGAGAGTTTACCATCTAATACATTTCTAACTGGAACAATCTATATTATCCCAAATGGGAAGTGAGTAGTTGGGGCAGGTGGGGAAATGGCCCTATGGGTAGCCCATTATTGCTCTCAGCTTTGTCTCTTTCTGATGGTTTCTGGTTTCTTTTTGCCGAACACTTGGTTAAAATGCAATATAAGGAAACATAATGTAAATACAGTTGGCCCCTTCAGTGGCTTTATGCTGCCTTCTTTTCACAGCAAGGGAGCTGGCTGGCTAGCTTAAATGCCACCAATTCTGGTCCATTCGTTCAGCACACAAGGAGACATTCAATAACTTATGTGTAAAAGTTCCAGGGCAGGCTGTGTGATTCCAGGAAACTACCTTGGGGAGATGTTATCGTGACGCCCTGGTAACTCCCAATCAATTATCATTAATTGGAAGTTCTGCAGAATGTATCAACTAGAGGCTAAAGCCCTTAGAAAGCTGCAGAGCTCTTTGAATTCACGATGCTACTGTAGTAGCCTAGAAAATTCTTGTTTCCTTCAGCTGTTGGATTCTGTCCCCGGAGAAGAATTTCTGTCAGAAGAATTTCATTGTGCAGGGAGTGGACACAAGACTCTGCCAAGTGCCTGATTTTCTGAAGAACCTCTCTTAGCCCCAGGAACTGGCCATCCCCATTTTACTTTGGGGCATCCATGCTTCATCTCAACAAGGCCAACCATCCAGTCTACATACAATTGTAGATTATGGCCACCTTCGTTCTTTAAGATAGAAGCGCGGCCTGTTTAGACTACAGATCTCTGCGTGACGTGCCCCGTTGTAATCCAAATAGGTTCATCCTTAGGGTATGTCTACACTGGAGCTGGTTGTGCAATTTCCAACTCTGGCAGATATACCCACATTCCAGTGCGCTAAAAATCAGCATGTCTGAACAGTGAGACGGGGCCGCTACACCAAGTGCAATCCTGTCAGAAACACTAGGTACATGCTCAGGGCAGCGAGCTCATCCCACCGCTCACACCATCGCAGCCACACTGCTATTTTTATGCTATTTTAGCTCAGTCAGAAATAGCACATGTCTGTCTACCCAGGCTGGAAGTTCCTCCTCCAGCTCCAATGTTAGCTATACCCTTAGAACAAGATTGAATGCTGTCTGCTGCAACCTGTCGTCTCCGTGTGCCATGGCCCCGCATTAAAGAGGAGGGCTGCATTTTCAAACCGCACAGGCTGTCCTTGGAGGCTTCCTCTGTGTTGCAACAGGGAGCTTGACCCATTCATGAACCCCGCTAGAAATACTTTTAGCACCACCAGTATGGTAAACGCATTTGAAAGGCGACCTGACATATTAAAATATCAGCTATAACATTAGCTATGTTTGGGAATTTTGCCTAGAAAATCATTTCCTAAAACGACCATTGCTGCTTCAGTAGAGAATCTTGCTGCATCAGAACAGTCGTCTGGCGTAAGATCTTTCTTTGATAGCTGCAGCTTCTTCGGTAGAGCAATGCAATTGCATTTATGTTCTCTTTGGAGCAGGGGACGTAGTCTGTCAATCGGAATAAGGCTGACCCCTGGAGTCTATCTCCCAGATTTCATGTAGAACCGTAATCACGCAAATGGCGCACTTAGAATTTTGGCGTAGGCTCAGCGGTTCTCTAACCTCCCGTTTAAATCATTCTCAGTGGCCAGTGGATACTATGAAGCCCTACAGAGGCCTCTAAACATGCTGACTCGTAGGCTCCTTACGTTCGGAATGATCAGTAGTGCCATCTGCTTCCGTTTGGATTGGGGCTGGGCACGTGTCCTGATAAAATGCAAGCCAAAAAAACTGAGCCAGCATCTGAATTTACTCCCTGCTTGTGAAAAGACGTCGTCGGGCTCTGTGTGCAGGGGAAGTGTGAAAGCGTAATTCATTCTTCTGAAGCGTAATTGTTTGGGGAATCTCTACCCAGGTCCCAACTAACTGCGGCTTAGAATGCGTCCCCACGATGGTAAGCCCCCTTCAGTGCTATTGTGATGGTGCATGCAAGTGTAAGAGAGAGAATTCCTTTGCGGGGAGAAAAGAGACAATGTTTTTGGTTTGCATCAAGATGAAATTAGTCAGCAGCGAACTCCAAGCTTGGCAAGCAGCTGCTGGCATTAACAAGTTGTGCAAGCAAGTATAAAATAGAGCCTCGGCCCCACATGTGTGTGCCCTTGCGTGCACCCACTCCGAATCCACAACTTCGAACACGGAAATTAGAAGGCGGAACGTTGTATTATTCATAACTTGGCAACCAGGCGCCAGGGCACTTCGCCAAAATAAACGATCTTCTATAATTACAGGTGAAGCCGCATTCTTTAATATCTTACAATACAAAAACATACATGAATCAAGGCAAGAGGGCTTTTTTTTTTTTTTCCTAGAGGACAATAAATTAGCATCCGTGCCAGTACATGTGACAGTCCTTTACGGGATTATAAATCAGCCTTTTTAAGGGAGGCTAGTTTATAAACAAACCCAATAAATGAGGTTTTCGGTTTGGGGATGGGGAAGCTAGCTTCTCAAATATTGACGTCTTGCCAGAAGAGCCACTTGCACGCTGGCATTCCCAGAGACGACAGGCTGGATCCTGAGGTGGTGCAAGTCAGTGGTGGTCCATTGATTTCAGCATCGCTAGGCAGATTATACCTGCTAGGGATCTGGCCCCTTCTGTCTTGGCTGCTCAGCCAGTGAAATAAAATCCCAGCTTATCTGCCACACTGGTAGCCCGCACCTTCCGGGGTGGCATGTAATCAGTCTGCCACAGATGTCTGACACCGGAGTTCCTGCAAAGTCCTGAGGCTCTTAAACTGTGTGGTTGTATCACGTTTGCCCCCTTTTAAAACCCTCTGGCTAAAAAGGTACACCTCTACCTCGATATAACGCGGCCCGATAGAACACGAATTCGGATAGAACGCGGTAAAGCAGCGCTCCGGGGGGGTGGGGCTGCGCACTCCGGCGGATCAAAGCAAGTTCGATATAACGCCGTTTCACCTATAACGCGGTAAGATTTTTTGGCTCCCGAGGACAGCGTTCTATTGAGGTAGAGGTGTATTTATGAATGTAGAAAGTTCCTTTTTGCCTTGCTGTTGGTCCCACGCTGGTTTACCTGTGTGTCCAATCCCGCAGTCCTGTCCTCACGAGTGCCTGCGCAGAGCGCCAGAGACTTCAGCGGGACTCCGCATGGGGCTGCCCAAATGGATCGGAGTGCAGGATCAGGGCCTTGGTTCGCACTCTCACCAGTAACGTTGAAAGCGGGTGACAGGCTAGCCTCTTAGCTGAAATGTTTTCAACTCTTTGGTCCCCAAGAACTGAGCCTCACCGTTAACCAGA
Organism: Chrysemys picta bellii; assembly: GCF_011386835.1. NCBI lineage: Eukaryota > Metazoa > Chordata > Testudines > Emydidae > Chrysemys > Chrysemys picta. Next base: position 2,635,290 of record NC_088798.1, read on the forward strand.
TGAATAGGCTGTGCCCTTTAGATGGTACAGGACTGGCTGGTGTTGAGTCTGACGTGGGAGTGAGAGGCAAAGCTACCTCCTCACGCTGTACCATTCCTTGATGCTGAATAAGTACCTCCCTTACTATTTGCACAGCACCAGGGCTATGCAGGGGCTCTACGGACTAATAAAACCCCGTCCCTGCTCCACAGAACTCGCACTCGAGTTCAGACGTAAATGGAGTGGTAGGAAAGAAGGGGGTGGGGCAAGGAAGGAAGGTCACAACGATGTGCTTGCGGATTTGCGTTGTTTTGTTGGTTGCATCATGATTCCATTGAATCAAATCCATTCCCTTCCCCCAAAATTATTCCATTATAGGCTAGTGACCTGACCCCTGCCCTTAGCGAGAGAAAATGGAGTGTGTTTTCTGTCCCTATCAGCTTCTTGAGGAGAAGAATGAATAGTCTATTTAAAAAACAATTGCCCAGGAGTTTGTTTGAAGTACGGTAAATTCTCCCACCTGCCCTCAATGAAAACACAAATAAATGTGTAAGGAAGAGAAGGGAAGGTCAGAATATCAAGTGTCAAAAGTAGCTCATGAAATTTTATTGGTGGTGCATTTAATCAGCGCTAAATGTTTTGTACAAGGTGCATACAAACCGGAGCTGTAAAAATTGATGGAATGTTATGTACAGTGTGACCATTTATGAAGAAGGGGAAATTTATACCCAGCTGAAATAAACAAACCAGAGGGATGTTTTATGGAGAGCACTCGATGACCGAGTTCCTTGAATGAAATCCCAGGGAGGTGGGGCCCTCTTTCAGAGCCTGTCATGCCGAAGGCTTCCCTGTCCCTCATGTTGTTGTGGTTTGCATCACACCCTGAATACCCAGGGAATTGAATGCAATGGCATTCTTCTCTGTCTGTTCTGTGTAACTGTCCTGTGCAGTGAATCCCTCCTGAACTGCTGCAGTAGGCATCCTGCAGGGATGAAGGCTTTTCCTGCTACACACAGCTCTGATTGCTGAGCCCATCTTGATCTGACATCTCTTGCCGCTTTTCCCAAAGGGCTGTCTGTAGTAACCTGTTGCGAAGGGTTAACAGAAGTGAGTCACGCTGACATCAGCATTATTTTTCTTTTGGTCAAGTATTTTGTTGAGAAATCACAATCCTCGGGATATTGAGAGAGTCCAGGGCTGCAGAATCAGAGATAATTTAATTAACGGAATTGCTTGTGATTGCCCACTGGGACGTCAGGTGGGAATTGCTCGGTTTAATTTGAAGAAACAAAGATTGCATGCATGCAAATGTTTGACAATGACCAAGGAGTGGGGGGGGAACTTGACTCTCCTAACCCATCATAGCTGAATAATGATGCTAATTGACTTACACACCGATCATTTTCTCTTGCGTAGTGCATCTATGTCCCCCTGGTCTCCAGTACTTGAACAGAGCAGGTGTTCTGTTGGGGTTTGCGAGATAGTAGTGGGGAGGAGTGTGTCTCTTTTTCAGTGTAGAAAGAAAACTGCTGTGAACAGCTCCAGAAATATACTTCTGATGCTGTTTTTAGTTACTCTCCCAAATTCTGTATCCCATTCCATAGAACTGCTTCCGGTCTTGCAACAGGGAGGGGGAGGGATCGCTCAGTGGTTTGAGCATTGGCCTGCTAAACCCAGGGTTGTGAGTTCAATCCTTGAGGGGGCCACTTAGGGATCTGGGGCAAAAATCTGTCTGGGGATTGGCCCTGCTTTGAGCAGGGGGTTGGACTAGATGACCTTCTGAGGTCCCTTCCAACCCTGATATTCTATGATTCTATGAACAGATACAGCCACCTTGGCCATGGGTGGCTGCGTGGCTGACCACGAAATCCAGTGACTAGACCATGAATGGCATTGGCCAAAGCTTCACCTTCAAGGAAGCTTTAGGTGCCTCTTTCCCCTGCTACAGGTCACATGGCTGTGGTTCTCCAGCCAATGGGCAGAAACTGAGTGAGCCAGCTTCATGGTGCTCCTGGCCTTTATTGGCTACAGGATGCAAGAGACAAGTGTGTTCTGGATACCTACCACAGGGAGAGGCAAAGGGAGACGCAGCAGCTCAGCAGTGTGCATACGTAGTGATGACTAGGTGAAATGCTGGTGCCAGAGGCCGTACCAGACATGCCCTCACAGCTGCAGTAGCAATAGGACGTCCTAGATCTCTAAGTAGTTTACCAAAGCTGAGGAACATGGTTGTCCACGTGTGTGAAAAGGTAGAACGGACATGCAGACGGGTCAGAAGACTCTCCCAACGTCACACAGGAAGTTAGCAATAGAACCCAGGAGTCCTGACCTCCTGCCCCGTGCACTGTCTGCTAGTTATTCTGCTTCCCCTGGCCAGCAGGACAATTGTACATGACCTGCTTTCACCCAGCAATGCCCCTTCAGTGGCTGACTCCCTACCCCTGGTATTACTTGCTTCTTAAGCATTGCACAAGCCATTCCCAGCCTGTTCCAGACAAACAAGTGTAAGGGGTGGGGAATGTCTGATGGAGCTCCCAGCTTGCCTGTTGCAGGAAGGATTGCTGTTGAGTGATGCTTAATTTTAAGATACAAGCAGCCGGTTAATGGTAAAATATGTCAGTGGAACAGCTGGTGTTCTGAGTGGCATGGCCACTGCTGGAGCCAGGCACGTGGGAAGCGACTCCTCTCTTTACCCCTCCTTGGAAGACGCTTCAGTTTGCTGTGTACTAAGGTTCTCCCTGGACCTCATTTCCTCCCTCTCTTTGGAAGCAGCGGTGTGAGTAGCTCTTGTTTTGTTTGGACCCTGAGCCTCGTGTCCTTTGTTTCTGCTGCTCCAGGAGGCTTTCCCAAAATCGCAACCGCGAGACGGGCACTTATGGGCAAATACTTTCTCTCGAAGCACAAGATGGGGCAGGGTCTTATCCACTGACTAGCTCCTTAGGATTTGTTCTGGGGTAAAGCTTGACGGGGAGGAACAGGGAGGTTAAAGACTAGTGGCTGAGCTTTGAGCAGAGCTAGGAGAGGTTGCACTTGTTAAAACTCCATCTACCGACTGCACCCCAGCCTTGTTAATAAATGTATATTTAACAATGTCTGGAGCGTATGAAGTGATAATAACTAAATCGATAGCTCCCACATTGATTGTCCAGGATCCCTACAGCGTGACGCACACAGCCATGCGGTAATTTTCCAGCTAACTAGCGCCCTGATCTACAGCCCTACTATTGATTGGCCATTGTATCCGGCAGGCTCTGAGCGCTATTGCTTATACCTCTAGTCAGCGTCCTTTTCTGATTTCAGTCATTTATTACTGGACAGGCGCAATTATCTCTGCGACTTTCCAAAATTGGCTGATGGGATCAGCCCTTTAGACTTCTGCCAACAAGCCATTTGCTATCCCCTCCAGTTGCACTGGTACATTTCCCTTTCAGACTCTGACCCTGGTCGGACTGGGACTGAGCTAGAAACCCTCTGTTTTAATGTGAACATGGAAGAGTTCAATTAGCACTGAAGTTTTCCTTGTCACCCACCTCTGCTTGGTTACCTGCGAGACTCTGGTTTCTGGCAGAGCTCAAATGCCATCAGAAATCCCCTTATGCCTTTCACGAGATAGAGGGGAGAATTTGCCTCCAACGTCGTCTCGCTGTATCCTTCAGCATTCCAGTGCAGCAGCGCCCAGGTCAGGTGGGCAAGTGAGAAGGCTCTTGGCAGCCTTAACGTTGGTGGTCCGTCCTGCGTTGCAGGCTAGAATTGGAGCTGTGTGAGCTGTGCACGGATTGTGTCCAAAGGATTGTTCCTAACCCCACGTAGGCCTGCAGCACCCCTTCCATCTGCAAGTGACTCTGAAGCTCCTTTACTACCCAGCTCCATTTCCACTGTAATTCCTGGCTGCTTGCTTTACTGCCACACCTAAGGCTTTTCATCACGTTGGCTCTGCCCAGCCAACATGGCAGTGGGAGAAACTAGCTAGACTCCATTCTGCTTATGAAGAGTTAACAGAATGGCCGTCTAAGTTGTGTTTCCAGAGCCTTGACTAGAGGTGGTGATTACTAATACACAAAGCATCAAGTACGTGGGTGTGTTGGGACTGCTGCTGCTTATCCCAATCATGATGGTTTCACTGGCCCCTGCCTCAAACCACTTGTTGTGTCCACCTGTTAGCTCACGATTTGCTAAATAAGTTCTTTAGCCCAGGGACTGGCTTCTATTACTGGTGTTACTAGGGTACGTAGAATAAATTCTACAGTCTCAGATCGTGGGTTTTTCTTGCCGTTCTTCTGACATGGAAGCTGCAAAGATTTGACCTGAAATGAACTTAGAATGAATTGTAAAGTGCGCCACCGTTCCTCAGCGGCGAACTCCTTTTCTAGCCCCAGCCCCACTGCAATATCCTGTAAGAGGTTTTAAGAGGAAAGTCAAAGGGAGCTTAGTTATGTCTACACAGTGGAAAGGCCAGTGTTTCTCCTCTTCCTCTGGAGTGAGACACCCTTCTCGGTAGCTCTCATCATGCATCCCATTTTCTCAGGGTTGCTGTTGCCGTCTGCCCGTTTCTCGGTTGCTAGCTAACTCTTTCTGTCAGCCTGGCAGAATCACCAACACGTCCTTGCCTGTCCTTATGACGGTGGCTGTGTGACCATATAATGCTGCCTGTCAAAAATGACCCCAGGCAAACGGGCAAGCCAGGTTTGCAAAGCTGCTTTTAGATCTAGCTCCTTGATACGGCGTCTGCAGCTTTCGTGTTGCACTCCATCCCGTCTCCTTTTCAGTGCCAGTAATCTGAAAAGTGAGACTTCATTTAGCAGAACACCGCTGCATCCTGTCTGTCCTGGTGCAACCTGTGGCATTCGTGTCCTGAGTTACCAGGGCCAGCATCCCAGCAGAGGCAGTGCGCCTGTTTTTAGAGTCATACATTCCAAGGCCAGACGAGACCATTATGATCATCTAGCCCAGGGGTTCTCAAACTGTGGGTCGGAACCCCAAAGTGGGTCATGACCCCATTTTAATGGGGTTGCCAGGGCTGGCTTAAGACTTGCTGGGCCTAGGGCCGAAGCCAAAGCCTGAACCGCATCGCCCGGGGCCGAAGTCTGAGGGCTTCCGCCCTGAGTGGCAGGGCTCAGGTTACAGGCCCCCTGCCGGGGCAGTGGGACTAGGACTTTGGCCCCGGCCCCCCCACCCAGGGTGGCAGGGCTTGGGCAGGCTCAGGCTTTACTCCTACCCCCCTCCTGGGGTCACATAGTAATTTTTGTTGTCAGAAGGGGGTCGCGGTGCAATGAAGTTTGAAAACCCCTGAGAATCTAATCTGATGTCCTGCATAAAACAGGTCATGGAACTTCCCCAAATAACTCCCAGAGCAGGTCTGTTAGAAAAACATCCAACCTTGATTTAAACATTGACGATGATGAAGAATCCGCCCCAACCCTTGGGACGTTGTTCCAGGGGTTGGTTACTGTCATGGTTAAAAAATTATTCCTTATTTCCGGTCTGAATTTGTCTAGCTTCAACTTGTAGCCATAGCATCAGGTTATGCCTTTCTCTGCTAGGTGGAAGAGCCCATTACCAAATATGTTCCCCATATAGGTACTTATAGACCAGGGGCAGGCAAACTTTTTGGCCTGAGGGCCACATCGGGTTTCCGAAATTGTGTGCCTCCCCAAACAGTCAGGCATGGCCCGGCCCCCGCTCCCTATCCAACCCCTCCTGCTTCTCGCCCCCTGACGGCCCCCTGGGACTCCTGTCCCATCCAATCCCCCCGTTCCCTGTCCCCTGATCACCCCCAGAACCTCCGCCCTGACTGCCCATCCAACCCCCCCTCTCCTTCCTGACTGCCCCTGGGGACCCCTACCCCCATTCAACCCCCCTGTTCCCCAGATGTGGCCCCCGGGCCATAGTTTGCCCACCTCTGTTATAAACTGTAATCAAGTCACCCCTTAACCTTCTCTTTGTTAGTCTAAATAGACTGAGCTCCTTGGTTCTATGGCTGGAAGGCAGGTTTTCTAATCCTTTAATCATCCTCTAGGCTTTTCTGTGAACCCTCCCCAATTTATCAACCTCCTTTTTCAGTTGTGGTACCAGAACTGGACACAGTATTCCACCAGTGCCAAATACAGAGGTAAAATCATCTCTCTGCTCCTACTTGAGATTCCCCTATTTATGCATCCCAGGATCGCATTAGCCCTTTCGGCCACAACGGCATGCTAGGAGCTCATGTTCAGCTGATTATCCACCACGACCCCCAAATCGTTTTCAGAGTCCCGGCTTCCCAGGAGAGAGTCCCCCAGCCTGTAAGCATGGCCTATGTTCTTTGCTCCTAGATGTATATATTTACATTTAGCCATATTAAAATGTACAGTTTGCTTGTGCCCAGTTTACCAAGCAATCCAGATCGCTCTGTATCAGTAAACTGTCCTCTTCATTATTTACCACTCCCCCAATTGTTGTGTCATCTGCAAACTTTATCAGGGATGATTTTATGTTTTCCTCCAGATCATTGATAAAAATGTTAAATAGTGTAGGGCCAAGAACTGGTCCCCGCAGGACTTCACTAGAAACACACCTGCTGGATGATTTCCCATTTACAATTACATTTTGAGATCTATCAGTTAGCCAGCTTTTAATCCATTTAACATGTGTCCTGTTAATTTTATATCTTTCTAGTTTTTTAATCAAAATGTCATGTGGCACCAGGTCAAATGCTGTACAGAAGGCCAAATATATTACATTAACACTATCAACCAAACTTGTAATCTCGTCAAAAAAAGGTATCCAGTTAATTTGGCAGGATCTTTTTCCATAAATCCACATTGATTAGCATTAATTATAATCACCTTTAATTCTTCATTAATCAAGTTCTTTGTGACCTGCTCCATTATCTTGCTCAGGATCGATGTCAGATTGACAGGCCTATAATTACCCAGGTCAGCCCGTTTACCCTTTTTAACTATTGGCACATCATTAGCTTTCTTCCAGTCTTCTGGAACTTCTCCAGTGTTCCAAGATATATTGAAAATCAGCATTAGCTGTCTAGAGATCTCCTCAGCCAGCTCTTTTAAAACTCTTGGAGGCAAGTTATCTGGGCTGCTTATTTCAAAATGTCTGATTTTAATAGCTTCTGTATAACATCCTCCTTAGGTACTAGTGGAAAGGAAAGAGTGCTATCATCACCATGTGATATGACTGCTGTTGCTCTTGAGAGAAACACACCTTCCCAGCTCTGGAGCAGCACTTCGAGCTTTGTTGGGATGGCGCTGACATGGGGCCTCTTGCAGTGATAGGGAAAGAAGGGAGTAATGGGGCGTGATTCCTGTTTCCACCATTTAGTTTCTGCTGAAACACATTCTGTATAATGTTACCCACCCACAATCCTTCTCGTTTTCAGATCTCCGCAGACCATGGGCTTCTTAATAACCCTCCTTTTCAAATAGTCCTTTGCATATGCTGAATTTGTTTCTTTGGATCTTTTTGCACCTACCAAAAGGACCATAAATTTAACTTTTGTAAAGCCTTACCCTGACTTTCATCATCTCTTGCAGAATTACAGAAGACTCTGCAGTGACAACATTTGAAGCGTTAAAGGCTCGTGTCCGGGAGTTAGAAAGGCAGCTTTCCCGTGGAGACCGCTATAAATGTCTCATTTGCATGGTGAGTAGCACTTCAGTTGTGGCAATGAATCAGAAAACGTCTCCGTACCTTTGACTTGGGGAAAGGGGCGAATCCTACTACTTTGGTAAGGTGAATGCATCCCTGTCCTTACACAAGGGAAAAATCTCTTCCTTTCTCTGGGTAAATGTGTTGCAAGTTTCTTTCCAGTTTCTGTGTGTGTGTATCAGTTATATCATTTCATTGGTGTTCGTAGCAGTCTGTAGGAGCAGAAATTTCTAACTTCATAGGACAGCATTCCCCTTTCAGATTGACCATGCAGAGCTCCCAAGTGCCTGCGTTCTTCTCCTCCTGCAGGTGCAGAGTTGCACATGCGTAAGGAGAGGAGAATGCCTGATTTGAGACCCACCATGTGGCTTGAAGGCAAGATTTTTGCCTGTGCGTTTAAAAGTTGCCTGTGTCCTGTTAGTTATGTGTGTGTTGCTGCTTTGGCTTCCCTAAAGAAGGGCTGCAGCTCCCTCTAATGGCTCACAACCTGCAGCTTTTTGCCTCTCGCGTTTGGTTTTATTGCCGAGCTCTGTTTGTCCCATGGTTCAGTAGAAGAGAAAAACGTTGCTGGGATGCTGGAGTTGCCAGTGGAACAGCGGGCACTAGCTGGATCAGACAGACTCCCATCTCTGAGTCTAGGCAGGACGTACGGTCTGTTGTTGATTGCTGCCCTCACTAATAAATCACTTGAGTGCGAACACGTGCCTGCTGAAATGACAGCATTATTCTCGGTAGATAGTTACGCTATTCCAGCAGAGTGGGCAGTTGCGAGGAGAGTTAATCTTATCCCTTATCTCTGCTCTTGCGCAATCTGGTGACCTTTCCATTGGAATAATGATACGTGGTCACAACTTCCCTGCGATAAAACACCCAGGGAATAACCGTGGCTGGGCCAGGTCAACTGACTCAGACTCGGGGGGCTATAAAATTGCAGTGTAGACGTACCTCTAGCTAACCAGGTTGAGCTGTGTCACCACCAGGTGGGTTATGGGCTTCTGTCAGGCAAAGCAATGACCTACAGGAGACTTTCTACCTCTGTTACTCTTGAGCTAAAGTTTAGATCCCTGCTTAGTTTTCACTCCGTCCTGAAGTCAGTGAGATTTGCCTGATTTCTGTGCTTCGTTTCTGTCCGATGCGTCGCACCTGCTCACTGTATAAGGAGCAGCTCCTGAGCTGTGTTCTTATTAAGATGGGGAATAATGGGGAGTGTTGACTCTGGGGATCTGCCCTCTTCTGCTGCCCCCTCCCCAACGCCAGTATCCTGGTGACATAATTGTAGGCTGGCAATCCGCCAGCCTTTTATTGACAAGAATGTCTTTGCTTTTTCTTTTCAGGACTCTTACACGATGCCCCTGACTTCCATTCAGTGCTGGCATGTGCACTGTGAAGAATGCTGGCTGCGGACTCTGGTGAGGCACTCGGCTACTTTCTCATTGACGTGTAGACGTCTCCCTCTCCCCAGACGTGTACTTACATTAGAGGACAGGGTTCTTGCTTGATATGAAGTGGGGTTCTGCGTATGTGGGGTGCCCAACCTTTTATTAAACACGCCCGTCAGATTCGAGTCCTTCATTGGGCGGAGCTGGGTTTGAGTTACCCTCACTGAAGAGTGGTCCTGCTCACTCTTTACTCTCTGACGGGAGGGCTCAGGGCTGGAACAGCACCGCGTGTGGAATTCCTATCGACTTCCAAAGGAGTTTAATGCACTGTGCAGCTGCACTGAGATCCACTGAGCTGGGATCCGCTGACCTGTGCAGCACCCATCGGTGCGGTTTCCTTCCCCTCTTCTGAGTAATTGAAACAGCGTCATGCAATTTGGAACTAGTGTGGTTGGTTGTCTGGAAAGTTGGGCACTATCGGAAGTGTAGAAGAGGTGGCCCAGTGCCCCCAGGATTTGCCTTTTTGTTCGTTTCAAAGGGACACGCTTGTGTTACAATTAATATTTTGTTAAACAAAGTGATGCCGGTTCCTTTCCTAACCCTGACTTTCTGGTGTTTCCTCGGCTTTTATTTTCCCCCGTGATGCTGACCACAACGTTTTTGTTTCGCGCAGCCTGGGCAATGGAGATTTGAGCTAGTCACTTTCACTTTGATGCTCAGGCATTAGCAGGCTGCTGCAGGGTTGGGTTGCAAACGATGTACGGGGACTCGCCCTCTTCTAAAAGCTGCTGCTGTTAGGTCCTGCAACATCTTATTTTTACAGACCACACTGTAAACTTGGAGCTTCAGCTAACCTGGCGATGGGCCTCTAGATACTGCCTCTTAAATCCCTCGGCTGAGAAGAGTTACTGGGAGGGTGAAATGCCTGCAGCATTGGGTATTAATAGCAACCTCAGTAACTCGACTGTCCCCAGGCTGTATTTTCTAGCTATTCAGCGACACCCCTGTCGCTCTTTAGATTACACAGGCTTTTTTAGGCATTTAGCAGCACATTGCAAAAGACTCCTGCACAGCTACGTAGCAGTAAGGTGTTCAGATGAATATATGCCCCACTGCTCCTAGGTATAATCCGATTCTGCGGTGCTGGCTGCAAATGGAGAATAGAGCGTGTTGGATTTTATTCCTCCATGTCCTTCACCCCTCTGCTCCCCGCCATCCCAAGATGGTCTTTTAGGCCAGCAGCACCTATTGTGAGCCCTTGTGAGGCTCAGGCACACTTCAACGTCTGTCAAGCCCCTTTGCTCCACTGACAGCGTCACAGCAGCCTGCAATAAGACCGAACCCCTAGAAGGTTGCGCTCCTGGCATTAAGGGGTTAACATTCACTTCTCCAAGGAGAGGAGTGTTTAGATTTGGTCTCACCCCTCCTTCCCCACACTGCTGTGTGGTGGGGTAGGTGGGGACTGGGTTGCTGTGTATTGGCCACGCCCAGAGCCTGGCTCTGACCAGGCAGGAGGGAAGGGAATATTCCAGCAGGACGTAGGGTTAGGTGCTGGCACTTGTGTGGGGGAAGCAATTAATAAGTGGCCGCTCATCTGTTCCCCAGCCCTACCCTCTTCCTGCAGCCCGCAGTTGATTAAACCAGGGCTTTTCACGAGGCATGCTCGGGCTCTCTCCCTTCACCCAAATCTCCCAGCCTGCATTCGCATGTTTCTAATGTAGCCATTAAAATGTAGCCCGAAGACAGCAATAAAAACCCTGGAACGCCTTGGTGCTTTTGTGTCTTGATCAAAGTCAATGTGTGTAATCTCGTTAAGACTGCCCTCCCCCACCCCCACCCCCTTTTTTTTTTTTTTATGAATTTAATGGCATACAGCAGCTGGGCTCAGTGTTTAATACTCACCAACCTGCACTGTTCTAATTAAGGTATCTCCTTTTATTTCGGGCACAAAAGAGACTCTTGTTTTCTTTAACAAGCGAGGAGCTGTGGGATAGTGTGTGTAATAATTGCTGCTGTTACCTTTCCCTGGATATAAAGCCAGCTCCCCGTGGGGGTGGCAGGGAAAGCAGAAATACCCTGCGCGTGCAGCACACATGGAAAGATTTGATGTGGGGAGAGGGGCAACATTTTTCTTCTGTTGTGCAATAAACAATTTGTTGGAGTTAATAGGAGTTATGGGGGGGTGAGTTGTGTTGGGCTTCCGGCCGCTTCTGAACAGTCTGGAGATCTGCCATCCCCCTTAGTGAAAAGTCCAGATTTTCTATGCCTGTGTTTTAATATGCACAGCTGACACCTAATGTTAGATTAGATTTTCTTATGTTATATATTAAGGCCTTAGAAACAAGGGATCAAAGTGGGAGACAAAGCTTCTAACATCACGCAGGAGGGCACTTGCTGCCCACATCAATCTCCATGGGGCAGGGAGGGTGAAATAATTTTAACAACTTATAGGGTCTGAAGATTTTCTAGAGCCAGACTGTCCTGGGCTGAGCATCCACTGACTTCCATTTGTGTCCCAGGCAGTCCTCAGCATTGGGCCCTTAATATGTCCTGCTCTGAAAAAGAGGCACTTTGAAAATGGCATCATGGGGCTTCATGCTGTGTGTGTGTGTCTGACTTCAGATCAGATCTGCTGAGTTTATAAGTGAACACCTGGGTATGGCTTTCTACCAGCTGATCCCACAGACTCCCCCGGGGTCAGAGCGTCATTGACACGAATGTTCTGCATTTGGAACATAGCTAACAGTTCTGTGAATGAGACCTGAGCAGCGCAAACTCCAGCTCTCCGTCCCATTGCTGTGTTAGCTTGCATTAGTGATTCAAGTCAGCAGATCTGATTGCATACACACAGGATGCAGGCCAGGTTAGTAAGAAGAGCCCTTCCTACTTACTCACCAGAATAGAGCTGTACTTTACGGGTGCGTCCTAAGGGTGAGAAACGCAAGGATTTGGTCAGTGCCTCTTAATGCTAATGGGAGATGCCCACCTAGATGCTGCTTTGCAGAGGCCACTCTGAGTTGGGGAGAAACCATCTGTGCAGACACGAACAGTCAGAGCACTTTAAACAAGTGACCATCTTAACTGTTCATCCCACTGCCTGCGCATAACCAAACCAACCGGGGCCCAAGAGGCAGCAGTCGGCATGCTTCTGGGTCTGCATTTTCTCCGCTGTCATACCATCGTATGGTTCTGAGTACGTGGGAGATGGACAGTGAGTGGGAAGCATGTGCCCATATCCTAGGGCCAGTATGGCCCTGCCTGGATTTCCAGTGTAATCAGTCTAACCTTTACTGCTTAATTTGTCTGCAGTTTTTGTTTTGTTTTTTTTCAGACCATATTTGTGGGCTAGTTTTTACTTATAGGCTTTTCTGTGGGGCTCATCGCTGCAGTGTTCGAATTGCAAGGCCCACGAGTCAGGGAAGGAAGAGGTATGGTTGTCCCCAGTTTACAGACAGGAAAACCAAGGTACAAACATTAAGTGATTTTTTTTTCCCAAAGTCACACTGGAAGCCTGTCCAGGATCTTGCAAATCCTCGCCTGAGAATTTCCAAGTAAAGTATTACTATAGTCTGCAGCCAGACGGGCCTTCCTGTGTGGCACAGGCCAGAGAACTTCACAAAAGAATTCCTCACGCAGAGCTTTTAGAAAGGCATCCAAACTTGAGTTGAAAATTATCAGTGATGGAGAATCCACCATGACCCTTGGTAAATTGTTCCAGTGGTTAATTACCCTCGCTGGTAAAAATTTACACCTGCTTTCCAGTCTGAATTTGTCTGGCTTCAACTTCCAGCCATTGGATCATTTTAGACCTTCCTCGGCTAGATTGAAGAGCCCGATATTAAATATTTGTTCCACATGTAGTGATCATGTCATCCCTTAACCTTCTCCTTGTTAAGCTAAATAGACTGAGCTCCTTGAGTCTGTCGCTAGAAGGCAGGTTGTCTAATCTGTTAGTCATTCTCAAGGCTCTTCTCTGAACCCTCTCCAATTTATCAACATCCTTCTTGAATTGTGGGCACCAGCACTGGACACAGGATTCCAGCAGCGGTCGCACCAGTGCCAAAGACAGAGGTAAAATAACCTCTCTGCTCCTACTAGAGATTCCCCTGTTTATGCATCCCACGATTGCATTAGACCTTTTGGCCACAGCGTCACACTGGGAGCGCCTGTTCAGCTGATTATCCGCCATGACCCTCAAATCTTTTTCAGAGTCACTGCTTCCTGGAATAGGATCCCCCATCGTATGTGTGTGGCCTGCATTATTTGTTCCTAGATGGATACATTTACGTTTAGCTGTATTAAAACACACATGATTTGTTTGCGCCCAGCTTACCAAGTGATCCATATTGCTCTGAATCAGTGACCTGTCCTCTTCATTATTTACCACTCCCCCAATTTTTGTGTCATCTGCAAATTTTATCATTGATGATTTTATGTTTTCGTCCAGGTCATTGATACAAATATTAAGTAGTGTAGGGCCAAGAACCGATCTCTGTAGGACCTCACTAGAAACAGGCCCACTCGAGGACGATTCTCCATTCAGTTTCATTTTGAGAGCTATCAGTTAGCTTTTAATCCATTTAACGTGTGCCATGTTAATTTTACGTCATTCTAGTTTTTTAATCAAAATGTCATGAGGCATCAAGTCAAACGCCTTACAGAAGTCTAAGTATATTACATCAATATTATTATCTTTATCAACCAAACTTGTAATCTCATCAAAAAAAGTATCATGCTAATTCGACAGGATCTATTTTCCATAAACCCATGTTGATTTGCATTAATGTTATCCTCCTTTAGTTCTGTATTAATTGAGTTCCATATCAGCTGCTCCATTTTCTTGCCCGGGATTAATTACCTGGGTCAGCCCATTTACCCTTTTTAAAAATTGGAACAACATTAGTTTTCTGGAACTTCCTGAGTTCTCCAACACTTACTGAAAATCAGCATTAACAGTCTAGTGAACTCCTCAGCCAGCTCTTTTAAAACTCTTGGATGCAAGTTACTTGGAGCTACTGATAATAAAATGTTTAACTTTGGTAGCTTCTGTTTAACACCTCCAGAGATACTAGTAGAATGGAAAGACTGTTATCATCACCATAAGATGAGACTATATCACCTGTTTTTTCCCACAAACATAGATCTGAAATATTTATTGAACACTTCTGCCTTTTCTGCATTATTATTGATAATTCTAATATTTCCATCTAGTAATGGACCAATCCCATTGTCAGGATGATTTGTTCTTATTGTTCCTAATAATATTTTTAAAACTCCTTATTGTCCTTAATTCTGCTGGCCATAGATTTCTCTGGCATAGTGTCCCTTTGCTTCCCTTATCAATTTTCTACAATTTCTAACTTCTGATTTATATTCATTACTAGCAACTTCCTTTCTTTCTTTCTATAGTTCTGCCTTCACTCTCCCCCTTTAACCATCCCCTCCTTCCTCGGTTGTGGGATTGTGGCTTTTCAGCATCTAATTAGGTGTTCTTAAATGAGTTCCAGTTATCATTCACATGAGTTACAGCTCCAAGACCGCTGTCTGTCTCTCAGCACATGAGCACTGTACGAGGTGTAGCTGTGTTGTAATTCTGGATGGAATTGCATTTTTATTCTGGGTTCTGTGCCTCTAGACCCAGCACCTCCTTTGCATATTCACTCATCATCTGGTTAGCAATTCTCAGACTAAGGCATATTTGAATGTAAGTAAATGATGGCACTGCAAGACCAAAAATGAGCTTTTAAAAAATCTTGAGATTCCTGGAACTCCCCATAACAGTGCCTTCTGAACTGATCTGTCAGGAAAGCCTTGTTCACTGATTTAATACATATTTTTCTTGTAGATGGTACTAGTTACTATGGAGCCTGGTAACCTTCCTCAGGTAACTAGTACGTGTCCCAAAATCCAGCCCACGTATTGCAAAGCTGCCGTAACAGTTGGAAAGCTGTAACTCATTCCTGCCTTTCACTGGCTTGCGCCACATCCTTTGTGGATTTTTCCTGAAGCCTCATGGGGCAGCAACTCTCCCCACTTCCATCCTCTTTAGGGCCTGGACCTCGCTTTATATTGGTCCGCAAAGCAACATGCATCCCTGCTGTGGAAATAAATGAAAAAACACCAGCACAGATGAGTGGTACGCTTTGAAATATGGCCTATAGTGTGTGGGCACATTTTGTATACACAAACACACACACCCATACGTAGGGGCAGAAGTATGGTCTAGTTCAGGAGCAGGGGAACCTGGGTTCTGTTCCCACCTCTGGCAGTGGCTCTCTTTATAACATTGGGCGTCTTCCTGCAGCCCTCTCTGCCTCAGTTTGACCATCTGTAAAATAGGGGTACTGTGGTGAGGCGCTTCGAATGCTGTGAGTGGCTATATAAGTCCTATTTGCCTTCATCTCCTTTGCGTCTGGGGAGTGCATTCTCTTTGGAGACTGATCACTGTTCACAGACTAACAGGATAGCAGGAGCGGCCCAAGCCCTCACTTCGAGTTTGCTGCCTTTAGCTGGTTGAAAACAAATGTAGTGTAATTCTTTTTTAAGAGGTAGTTTAAGACAAAAAGCTCCAGTCCTTCCTGGCACCAAGTGCCAGGACCAGCTTCTCAACGTTGCAGCTCTCGTTAATTTATTTTTCAGACGACCCGAAGTGATTAGCCCATATTGTGGATCAATCACTTGCCAAATTTTAATTAAGACGGGAGGGAAAAATAAATCCCATCCTGATCCCAGCCCCTTTTCTCTACCGTGTTTCAGCCCCGGAGCAAACTTCTTGCAGTAGAGTTTTATAAACCATTGAAAACTGAGGTTTATAACGGAAAAGCTGAGATGGCCGTTACTGTAGCACACGCTGCTATAACACATCAAGGCTTTTCCATGGAGCAATGATGAAAGGAGCAGAAGGACGGGGGGTGGAGGGACTGGCCGACAGGTGTGACTTATTATTCCACACCATTTTTATTTCAAGGGAAAAGTTTAGTAACCCCAGCTGGCAGGTGAGGAGGGGGAAACAAATACTTTTCCATTGTCCCTGTGCCAGGGCATGTGTGTGAGAGAATAGTTTAATTGCCTATAGTAATAAATACTGTACACCACCAAAAATGTGCTCAAACGCAAGGAACGAGGTTGTAAGTGATTTTAGTGCTTAAAAAAACAACTCCACGCTTAGAACGTGGGGTTCTGAATGTAGCGCACGTGCTGATGTATGCAGGGACGTCAGCTTAAATAACATAATTCTTCCCAGGAGACTAAAGTCATTATTTTTCCCTGGACTGTTTAACACCAAACATAAATACTAGGGGGACCCAGAGACCCCGGGCCTTCCAGCTGTGTGTGCAGCCAGCCTGCTTAAAGTGCGAGCTGCAGAAGGTAGCTAAGCTGGCATTGTTCACGCTCCGGTACGCCCCGCCCTGTGAGCCAGAAGAAGGTGTCCTGTCTGAGCGCAGCGAACCAGCATCCTCCCCCATCACAGAATGATCCACACTGGGTGTTTCTCGTGGTGGGAGCCAGCTTGCTGGTTTGGACTTTGCTGCAGCGTAGTCAGTACCTATGTGCCTTGACGTAGGAACGTTCCTGAAGTGAGAACGAGAGAAATACTAACCCTACCTGGAAGGGCTGGATTCTCGTGTCTGTGGTCTCAGCCTTCCTTGGGGCACTGGAATGGCTATTCCCATCTCTCTGGTTTGGGTCACTTTGAGGCTCCATTCAGATCCAGAGTAGGGTTCAAATCAAGGGCTAATCAGGACTAGATCTTGGAATAAGAGACTGTCAAAATGGCAGAAACCACCTATGGTTGGATTTCTGCCAGCTCATGTGGCTGGAAGTTGTTTTCATGAAATTCTTGTAATCTCATGCGTGGAGGTCAGTTCCCACAAGCTCCCAGCTGCATTGGAAGCAGAAAGCACAAACCCTTTTGGGTTGGGATTCCTCAAGGAACCAGAACTGAGGGGCCTGTTTGGAGCCAGCAATTCAAAGCAGCCCCCCTCGGTTTGCAGGGTATTGAGTTTGAGATCCTTTTTCTAAGTAGGGAAAGGACCGATTCCAACCCCAGGAGGGGCCACTGGGATCCAGTCTGGCCAGAGAACTGTCCCCAAATGATTCCTAGAGACTCCTGGCCCTTGCTCCGTCCTATGCTCTGGTGGGCGTTGAGCGGTGGAATGGCACCACCTGAAGGACGAGTTCTACTGACAGGCACCCTGGGCACTCTGCATACTGGGTCCAGTGTGTGGAGAGAGCTGAACGGTGCGCACACGATACGCAAATGGCTTTCAGACGGGAAGGTTTTCGCTGTCCCTCTCAAGCTCCCAGCGTTCAGGTGTCTGATCTGTAGGTAGTGCAGATCTCCCGGAGAAGAGCAGGGAGCTGGGAGACATCTCTGTGCTCAGGCTGGAGCAGCAAAGTGATCTTGGGGTTGAATTGCGTTTTCCCTCCTTGTCTTTCTTCTCCACAAGCTCTGGAGATCAGCGAAGTGGGTGGCCTAGCGAGGGCCGGGTCTGGCTGTGCGGTGGGAACGCCTCCGTTCTATAAGGTGCACTTGATGGAAAGAGTTTCCCTTGCCTTTCTCAGGTGGGGGCCCCCCGCTGCTAATCCCCTTTCCTAGGAGTTGTGTCTGCAGGTGTTGCTCAGACAATGCTCTGTCACTCCAGAGAATCCTGCCCGTTTGTAATCTGCCCCCCACTGGGGCCTGTCTCTGTATTCCAGGAGGGTGTGCTGGTCCCCATCTCTCGGGACACGCCGGGAGGCGGTGGGTCCTCTCTATGGGGCGAACCGAGCAGGGAAAGTTCCACTGAAGTTCTTCCCCTGGCGGCATTCGGCTCCAGCCAGGCAGCCCCACTGGCTGCAGTGAGGCTGCAGGGCGTATCTGGAGGCAGAGTGACAGCACCAAGCCATTCCAGGGGGTGGGAGCTGCAGAAAGAATCCGCTTCCCTTGGGTAATCAGCAGTGAGGTGTGATTGGACAGATATTTCACTGGCTTTTCCTGCACGAACTGCTCCCATTCTCTGGCGTGCCTCTTGGGAAGGAAAGGGTCGAGCCAGATGTTCAAGAGCTAGCCACATCTGGAATCCTTAAACTCCCAGTTGCATGCTCACTTTTGCTTGCTGGGGCACACTGCAGTCCAGAGTTGAGAACTTGCCAACCACCACCCTGTGTAACACTGATTGCGGCGCATAAACCTCTCTGCTCCGGAGATCCTGCCCCCTGCCCTCCTGCTGACAGTGGGGAGCCCCGAGGCGGCAGAGAATCTGCACAGCCAGACCAGTGGTTCTGTCGGCTGTGCATTGAAATACATCATATCGATGCACGCAGCGTGAGCCCCCCGATTTCTGAATCTCAGCAGCAGTGCAACAGGTTCCAGCCTGAAGTGACAGAGAATAGCTTTAAAAATCGGTCACTCTTCTGCTTCGTGCCGACCTGCCCTGACCCCCAAGAACAGGGATCTGCTTTGTAGACGAGCATTCAGCCCAAGAAATGTGCTCTTCTTGGCAGCTCTAGACTCCAGAACACAGGTCTTGAGAGAGAAGCGAAAAGCTGGATTATAACCTGGGCATTTTAAAGTGCACATACTGATTTTTAAGTCAGCCCGCCATAATGGGGTGGTGGTAGCAGCGCCTAGAGATCAACTCGGCTCTGTGAAGGTACTTGCGTCATGGACCCCCTTGTGCCAGGCTCTCCACAGGCATAATGAGAGACAGGCCCTGCCCTGAAGTGCTTAAAATCTACAGAGATGAGACAAAGGTTGGGAAGCGGAGGCTGAGAGCGGGGAAAGGACTTCCCTGAGGTCGCCGCAGAGCTAGGAATAGAACCAAGCTCTCCTGACTCCCAGTCTACTGCCCAAGCCACAAGGAGTGATTTGAGGGGGTTTAGTGGCTTTATTCGCCTCCAAGGCAGGTTGGGGGGGTTTTGGTGACACCTTAGATCTGACTGGGAGGCACCGAGCATGGAGTGTTCAGCCCCTTGAAACCTGATCCTTCAGAAGGTCAGCAAACGAGGAGGAGCGGGTGAGGTAATATCTTTTATTGCACCAGCTTCTGCTGGGGAGAGAGATCAGTATTCCCTCACCCACCTTGTCTCTAGTGTACTGGGGCCATCACGGCTCCCACTACACTGCCGAAAACGAGGTTGGAGGCCTGTCAGCGGCAGCTTGCACCAGGAGGGAGAGGAGAACGGACTTGGTCTTGTCTGCACTGGGTTCTTAGTGGCACAGGTGCAAGCCCCAGGACAGACACGCCTGACGCCTGTTTGACGCTGGGGTCAGCTGCAATGGTCCAAATTCCTTTGCACTGATGTAATTTGTCCTCACTGAGGGGTTTGCACCAGTGGCTATAAACCAGTGTAGACGCAGCCTGAATTTGTCCTGGCAGTCGGAGGAGTTCCCTGCCCCGTGTGTGCTCATTGTGCAGATATCTTCACAGATATTTTGTAGCATCAGGGATAGCATCCATCTCTTCTCTTGTAATCCGAGCTGCCACTGGTGGCAATCAGTGCAGCGTGACCAGATCCGAACCTGCCCTTCCACTGAGCCCAGCTCCTGCAAACCTGCCGAGCCCCCTGCTCCTAACGCCCACTTTCTGCCCTGGCTGCAGAGATCAAAACAAGCCTCTCTTGGGAGCACTGCTCTTCTTCCCGAGAGACTCTGCCTCCTCTGGGTCAGTCTTGCGAGCCGTAGCAGCCGGCTGGGATTCCCCGCTTTGTGCAGCCCTGGGGGCCTATCTGATTCCGTGGACCTGTTGCCGTGCATGCTGGCTGGGGAGCGGGGCTGGAAAGGAGCTGCTGGGGAGCGGGTTGACCGCGGCAAGCAGAAGAGTCGGGGTGCTCAGACGGAGCCTGTGCTTGCCGCTTTGACGCAGGCGTCAGGAGGTTCTGTTCTGTCGGGGTTTAAAGCCAGCGCGGCCTGACTGCCAGGTCTGCTGCGGGACTGCTGCCCTGCTCGCTGGGAGCGGAGGATCAGGTGCCGCAGAGCCATCTTTCTGTCATTTTTCTCATCAGCCGTCTGTCACACCTGCCAATCTAATGATGACCAGCTTAGGTTGACCCCGATTCTGAGGCTTATTAACACCCTCTACCTGTCAGGATCCATGACAGATGGCACCAGCCATTGTTCCATTTCATGCAGTGCTCGTGTCCTCCGTCTGTTCCCTCGCCTGGGTTTGGAGTTTGCGCGTTTCCATTCATCTTGGCAGCAGATACAGACTCTGTAGCGTGGTGCAGAGGGCTGGGAATCCCTGTTCCCGTTGGCTGCCCGAGGCAGGCTGGGGGGCTGAACAGGCCCTCGGTCTGTATAGTTCTGGGGCTCCGAATCGTGGATCGTGTTGTGCTCTGGACATGGGGTTTGAGAGGCCCTGGGTGGCTCCAAAGGCCCCCGGCCGCAGTATCAGGGAGAGAACGTCCAGCCCCACAGGGCATTGGAGGCTGCGTGACGCTGAGCTGGCCCCCCACCTCCCAGGTGTAACAGCACCCACAGGAACACTGCACAGCGGGGGGGCGATGGTGGAGGCTGCATTAACTCTTCTTGGAGCAGCCCTGGCCTAGGGACGCTATCTGCAGACAGCCGCTCCATCCCCTCCTGATCCCCTGAAGGGGCTTCTGCAGGGTCAGGGGCAAAGCAAGAACTCCCCATGGGGCTGGCACTCCCCATGCTGCTCCCCCTGCTTAGAGGAGCACTGAAGCTTTAGAAGCAATGTTTTTCCCCACGCTCCCCGTCGTCCTGTTCTGGGAATGCCACAGCTGCCATGAAAGCGTCATTCTGCGTGACACAACGCCCCTTGCTGGGGGTCAGACCCAGGCCCTCTGCTGCTAAAACATGCACCTCTCCTGCTCCGCTAGCGCAAAGGCTGGAAGCAATTGGTATTGCCCTCGCTGGGGACAGAGCTACGCCAAGTGTGGGTACATCTGACACCCGGGGGCAGCGCACACAGCTCGGTCGGGTGGGAAGGATAGAGAGGGACAGTTGGAGCCAAAGTGGGTGCTGCAAAGAAGGGGATGGGAGGCGAATTGGCTAATTGTTGCACTGAATTTCAGTTTTCTGCCGAGCGCTAATCCAGCTCCAAGCCTCCTGGCTGTTTCCTCGGAGCAGGTGCTGCTCCAGCACATCTGAGATGGGGACTCTCGAGAAGAGCTGGCGTGGGGGGGGGGGGTGTTAAAAGGTTGCAGAATGAATGGTCCTGATGAGTCAAAGCATTAACGAGAGGCACTCAGGCTGGGTTGTCCTCCCCCTTGTGCCCGTGGCTGGGGACCTCCTAGGTACACTCTGGGTTGGTAGGGACTGCGTTGGGGAAGGGAGCGCCTGATTCCCCCAGAGGGCTCAGACCTGCTGCTCGGAGGTGTCGCCTCTCTGGTCTGTTTCCTTTATGGCAGGGGTCCTGGGTATTGGGAGGCCTTGGCCTCTCCTGCTTCCATATTGTCATCCCCAGCATCACAGCCCAGGGGAAACGCACGCCGTCGTCCTGCGTCCTCCCAGGTGACATTTCTCTTTCTGTTCCCTCCGCCGGCTGCAGGGCGCTAAGAAGCTCTGCCCTCAGTGTAACACCATCACATCTCCCGGAGACCTCAGGCGCATCTACTTATGAAGGACGCAGCCGGAGGGCGGGACCCAGCTACCCGGATCAGCTCATCACACCAAGGGGGGGAAGAACGACAAGAAAGGACGTTTCAAACACACAGACTCCAGACGTGGACTCAAGGATAAAGGAGCCGCGGGAAAGCCTCGGCCTCCGTGTCTCTCATGTTGGGACCTCCTTTGGCGACTCTACAGCGGGCAAAACCAAACCCTTTTTTAAAACCAGTGTTCCCCTCTCCCCAGAGCTGGCTGTGCATCGCGGATGGCTTGTGAGCCCTTCCTTTGGACTGTGCTGTTCACTCAACAACCCCAGAAGACTGGGAAGGGACCCTTGACAGAAAGATGTTAAATAACCTGTAACTTGTGTTCTTTGTTCAGTTTGGTTGGTTGGGTTTTTTTGTTTTTTGTTTGTTTTTTGGGTTTGTTTTATTTTATTTTTTGTTTTGTTTGTTCTTTTTTTGGTGGTGTTCTAGTGATTTAAAAAAAAAAGGTTTAAAGAAAAACCCCACAGGCAGAAAATGAAGCACATGTAATATAGATTATATACGTTTACAATGTTGTGTATAAATGGGATAGACACAAACATTACATACTAATAAGTTGCCCTTTTTTTGGTTGTATTTTTTTTTTAAAGAAGAAAAAAAATGAGCGGAGAACATTAAACCCATATTTTTCTTGGTTCTGCAAAGTTTTGGCATTAAAGTCATTAGTTTAAAAAAAGTATATATATCTATACATATCTCTAATATAAATGGTTTAATGTTCTGTGGTGTATATTTCCTCGGTCAGATATGAAGTTAACAGCTTTTTAGTAATGGCTGTAGCATCGCCCATAACTTACAAGACTTATGGGGAGTAGGGGAGCTGGGTTTTGTCATTAGCCGTCGCTAATGGGGCTATTTCTAATAGACGCTTTCTCCCACTGAAAGCCAGCGGCGTTTAGTTTCTCATCGGGGAAGGGGGGCGGTTGGAAAGGTCTGGCTCAGGCGCGGTTGCCTCTTTTCCACATGGGGCAGGGGCAGGAGTTGAGATTAGAGAGGAGGCCGGAATGGATATGGCCAAGTGCCGCTGTCTCCAGGGGTTGGGAATCTGCAGTCCAAAGCTTCAGTTAACCCAGCCATTGTCCCCGAAACCCAAAGGCCGTGCCCCTGCCACTGGCTTGTTTTGTTCCCACTGGAAAGGAGTTCACTGCCCAACGGCCCAGGGGGTTCCCTCTGCTCCGGAGCGCCGCCTCTGCCCGCAGGAGAGGTGGGGCCGTGGCACAGGCTCAGGGCCAAGGCTTCCGGTTGTTCTCCCTTCTGGCTGAGACCGTTACGGGCTGAGGAGTAGGAGGCGACTACAGTGCAGGGAAGGAAGGTTCTTGCTCGAGGTGTTCTCTGGGGAGGCCGCTGTGCTGCCTTCTTTGCCATCTGCGTCCATCCTGCTGCCTTGTTCTGCCGCTTTGCCAGTACTGGCCGGGAGAGGCGTCAGAATTGCACTGGTACGAGCTCTTTGCTAGAGTGGAAGGTTGCTTGAGATCGCCGATCTCTTCCAGAGCCTGCCTGAGCCGGGGTTCCTAGGACATGGTGCACGTTCCTCCTCTTAAAACAATGCAAGGTAACTTCCACATCTAAGTAAAGGGTGATGCTAGGGCCCCCCTCTCAGGCCAGTGAGTTGGCAAGGAGAACCCAGCCTCACTGAACTGACTAAGATGAGCAAAGATTCAGATACTTCCAGTCAGTGCCAGTGATCCCCAATGGCCTCCTCCCGGGAGATTCCCCCTAGCTTCTTCCACAGCGGCACCTACAGCCGCTCTCACCTGTCCTTAGCTTCCAGGGCCACAGGCGCACACAACTGTCACCGGCTGAGGGTTGCCATCTACTCCCCCGTTACCTCGGGAACAAAGAAACAAATACGCTTTTACCTACCAAAAAGCAACGTTCGCCTCTCGAGCCAGTTGAGTTTTGCAAGGCTGCATGAGTTGTTTAAAGGCGCTCACCAGTGGCTCTTGTTGCCAGGGTGGTGCCCTTGCAGGGCAGTAGCCCAGCGCTGAAATGTGGGAGAAGGGAAGTTGGTGAAGGTAACCCTGTGCTGCTGTTCTCCAGGCAGCTCTCTCTCACTAGCTGTCTCGCTTCATGAACCTGGGGGAGAGACCAGAACAAGCTAGACACAGGAACATTGCACGTCAGTGGTTATTTGAAGGCTGTTTGGAAGCCAAGGTCACTCCTACTTGCTGGATTTCTTGGTGTAGGACACCTGGCCACCAGAGGGTGTGTTGACACCAAGAGGGTTTACTACTTAGGACTCCTCCCCAGCACTGCAAAGGTGGTTTGTGTTTTGCAGTAACAGAAGATTTGATGAGGCAGCTTGTCTCAGTAGTGATATTTCTATCACAACTTCCCTGCCTGAGTGTATGATGTCTTCTCCTGGGAGCTGCCATTTTGGTCAGTGTCTTGCTGTTTGAATTCTAAAGGACCCTGTTGCACAAAATCAATCTGTCTCCTGATGGAATTATATTCCTCCTTCCCCACCCCCCAACAAAGACGATATCACTTAAGTCAGAGCTTCCTGGGTCCTTACACTCTCAAAGCAGCAATCTCTACCTACCGTACAGTTGTTGCCCATGTGAGTCTATCTTGGGCATCCGTGGCCCTTCCCTGGTAGCTGACGTGCTGTGCGCATGTACCTTCCTGGGCAGTGTTTGGGAGATGGAGAAGAATCTGCGATTCTGACATTCCAAGTTGGGACGTTTCTCCCCAGACCTGTGAGAGTAGAGAGAAGGGCTGCACATGAATGCCATTTGTCATGCTGGGAAGTAGCCCTGCCTGTAGCACTTAAGCCCTGGGAAAGGCAGTCAGCAGGTTTGGTTTTTAAATTGGAATAATAAACTCCGCCTGGTGGGGCAGCCATGCCCAGCACTGGCTGCGGGTGGCCTTGGGACTAGAGCCGTGATCTCTCTGTGAATGGAATTGGAGAATGCGCAGTGATTTATTTATTTTTTTAAAGGCAGTTGGGAATGGGGAAGTGGGGAGGGCAGGGTCCCCAGGGCCCGAGCTCTGCCTTGCAAGGAGGCACTGAGAGCCAGGATCTCTCTCGTGTGTTGTGGAGCAGCAGTGTGCTGTGTACGTAGCTGTAAAACCATATGTAACCAGTAATGTTTTTTTTAATGTAAAGCCGTCCCTGTTTTTAGGAAGGGTGGGGATCTGAGGGGAGAATGGAGAGAGAAGAGTCTTGTTCTGGCCTTCTCAGGAGCCAGCCGCGTTTTCGCTTTCTCCTCTTCCACAATGAGCTTAAACAAAAACAAAAAAAGGAATTAACTCTCTTTGCCCAAAGAATCCCAATTGCACAAGGTGATATTCCAGTTGTGTCAATGATTGTGTGTCAATGTATATTATATAAAAAGGTACTTGTCATTCCCGTTTGTAAACTACATTTGACATTAATTAAACGAGTATAAATCTTCCCGGTCTCTCCTTCCTTCCTTCCCGGTCTCTGTCTCGGCGCTCTGGAGCGGGTGGGGATGTGACTAAGATGCTCCTGCACCCGGTATTGGCCTGTGGCCAAGGGCTTTGAGCACTGAGAGAGCTGCCGCTTCTAGGTGCGGGCACACGGTAGTTGTGGGGTTGGAGGATATTAGCAATACTCTGCAGAGTCTAGAGGTGGCCACTCCTCAATTGGAATGGGTGTCAGCAGTACAGTGGGAGATGGACACTTCTCCAGCCGCCTCCTGTCTCTTTTCTGGACTAAGCAGAATGGAGATGATCATAAGCAGACAGCTTCCCATTCAAACCTCTGAGAGATTCCCAGGCCAGGAGGCACCATTGTGATGAGCTCGTCTTGTAGAGCACAGGCCAGCCGCAAAATAATTCCCAGAGTACCCCCCCCCCCCCAACCCTGGTGAATTGGTCCAATCGTTTTCTCCATCAAAACCATAGGCCTTATTTCCAGTCTGAAAGTGTCTGGCTTCAACTTCCAGCCATTGGATCACGTGAGACCTGTCTCTGCTAGACTGGAGAGCCTATTGTTAAATGTCTGTTCCCCACGTACGTCCTTTCCTCCGGTGCAGAGGGCCGGGATGTATCAGCACATACTACTAAGTGGGCATTCTTCCTCCTTAGCTCATCCCAGCGCACAATGCACCAGTTCCCCTTAGATTTGCCAACAGTGCAAAATCCATATTATATATTCATATCCTGTGAGTGGAGTTGGCAGTTGCTCTTTGCTTGACTACTTCATTGATCTTTTTTTTAAACTACTTTTTTAGTTCTTGAGTCCAGATTTCCTGATTTGCCGTGTGTGTGTGTGTGTCTGTGTGTGTGGGGTGTGTGTGCGTGTGTGTGCCCGCGCGCGGAAGTTTCAGATTGAAAAAATTGCTTTTTAATTGTTAAGATTTCCCAGCTGGTCAAAGGGGAATAAAACAAATTCTCATTCCAAACAACACCCCGGTGCAGAAGAGAGGCATATTCAGTCCAGTTGTGCTCTTTTCCCTAACAAAGTTCTGTGCTCCAGGTAACTTACCTAGGCTTGTGCTAATGGGATTTTCCACAGCAAAATATACTGTGGTGTGCAGATGCCCAGAACCTCCATACCCCAGTAATGAAGAACTGGAGCAGGGGAAGGGAGTGGTCTGTGTGTGTTTAAGAAAATCAGTTTAGTTTTGAAAATTAAGGTCCAGTTTTTGCCCAGCCCAAGCACTGACCTTTTATTTCTAGTACGGTAGGTAGGACTAGGCGGCCGGATCTGACCCTGTTCTGCAAAGTGCTGGGCATACGTGAGAAAAATACAATCCCTGACCTGCCTGAGGTTAGACCGCATCTCCCGTGAGAACTGGCCCTGTCTCCTGAGCCAGGTCAGACTTTTCCTACCACTTTTATCACCACCACTGAAGAGTTTCATATACGAACTTTGAGTGAGATGCAAAAAAGCAAACACTGAAAAGTAGACGAGTCAGTTTCATTTTCCAGCTCTCATGCAGCAGCGTGAGGCCATGTGCGATGTTTGGGGATAACGCTGGCTCATTGCACTGGAGGGTCTCAGAATTGTGTGCGCACAGGAATGACCTGAGCCCCAGGTGGCCGGTCAGTCTATACCTCTAAGGAACCAGCACAAAGAGGTGCAGGGACTGGCTTGAGGCAGAATTGCACTTACCTCATTTTTGCGGGGAGTTGCAAATAGACCACGCTTGTAACATGTGCACCGTGTCCCCTTTCCAGTAGATATCTCATGCAGGGGTAATGGTCTACTAGTGCTAGCAGATAGTGGGCTCCTTTTAGCTCACGCTATCGAGGGCTACCTAGGGTACTGATTTAGCCTCTTTTACTGTAATATCTGAGCCCCTCGCACGCTTTAACGCATGTATCCTCAGCACATCCCTGTGTTAAGAGCACAGCTCTGATCCCTGTCGTATAGCTGGGGGAATGAGGCACAAGGAGGCCAAGGCCAGCTCCTCCGTTCCATTGAACTCAGCAGGAGTTCGGCACCTACATACCTTTGGGGATGGGCCTAAGTGACTTGCCCAGCACCTGTGGCCCAATAGGGCGCCACACCCAGGTCTCAGGAGTACCAGGCTAGCACCCGGCTCTCTGGCTGTGGTGCCAATGGTGCTGGGGGTCCACGCCCGCTCCGGGGCCGCGACACCAAACCGCAGGGACTAAACGGTTGCCATTGGAATGTGGTTTAAAATGTCACAGGATTGTTACCACTCGTCAGGAAGACGGAGCCCTGCGTTCTGGGCTGTCGCCCGCCTTCTAAACTGGGAGGCCGCCTGGAACGAGAGGCAGGGTGGGCATGTCGCTCCCCCCAGACCAGAACTCCGGGGGCGGTGCTGGGAGGCAGCTAATGTGAACATGGGATTTCTCAGCGGGGTGGTTTCTGGGAAGAGCTGCCAAGGCACCAATCTGATCCTTTCATCCTGTCGTCAATTCCTGCCAATTAGCTCTCTTCCTCCCCTCCCCCCTTCCCCTGGAATCGAATCCCTCCCTGTGCTCCCCACCCGTTCCCAGAAACTCCCCGCGAAGTCAGGATTCATGAAACGTCTAATGCGGTTACCAAGAAAACGAGGTTAACTCCTGCGCAGATAAATGGAAAATGGTAATCGGCCGAGATCAATCATGTCCTGTGGGGATGAAGAATGGCTCCGTGTCATGGGGAGACTTATGTCACTATGAAAGGAACAAAAGGAGAGAGAAAATAAAGCTGCCGTGTTGGTTAGTTAGGAGCGATTGGGGCCGGGGGGGGACACAAGCAGGAAGGACTCAACCTGCCGAGGAGAGAACACGCAGGCCTGAACCCTCGCAGGCCTGAACCCTGTCATTTCTCCACATGCTCAAAGGCTGTTAGCGAGGGAATTCAATCCCACTGGTACATTTCACACTGTTAAGAATAACCCCCCTGAAACTGGGGTGTTGTCATGCCGAAGATCGCTCCCACCCAGCCCCTGATCGCTCACCCACACCGAGTTGCGTGTGCTGGGTTGTTATCGTAGGGTTGCTCGAAGCCGCTGGGCTGGGGGAACGTGACAGAGCGCAGAGAACGTGACCAAAAAATGGCGCATTAGAAAACCAAGTTGTCTGTTAAGGTTACGGATGCAAACGCTGAGAAGCCGAATGGCGGGGAGTCTTGGCATAACCTTCGCTCAGCCCTTGCACGGGCTGTGGAGTAACAACATGAAGTGTAACCTAGACTTCGCACGTCACCTTGCAGCACCTCATGGTCACCGGCAACATCACAGCAACAGTGGTGACAGCATGTCAGAGCCAGCAGCAGAGGCCCCTGCCTCGATGGCAGATTGAAGGCCCGGCACTGTGAACGGGTAGCAGTATGGGGCATAGGACACACACAAGCAATCAGTTCTGATTCCAGGCAGTAGAGGGCAGGGGTGACATACCCAGGCTAGACTACTCATTATTACTATTAAACTACATACTGGAAAGAATAAGGGGGAGAGAAACACGTGTTTGCAACATGGCTGCCCTGACGGGAGGCTGAGCGGGTTAACTTTGCGAACACTTGGGGAGTGTGTACAATGCTGGGTGCCCTCGAGAGCCACCTCAGCACCTCACAGGATCAGGCCTGCAGCATGTGAGCAGGACAGAGGCCACGTTGGACAAATACAGGGCCCCCACTGCATGTGCTCGTGTCCATTAATGGATCTAGATTCAAAAGCCGGAACACTGACCCAGCCATCAGCATTGCAGGAAACAGGTTTCAGAGTAGCAGACGTGTTAGTCTGTAGCCGCAAAAAGAACAGGAGTACTTGTGGCACCTTAGAGACTAATACATTTATTTGAGCATAAGCTTCCGTGGGCTACAGCCCACTTCTTCGGATGCATGCAGTGGAAAATACAGTAGAAAGATATATATATATATATGCAGGAAACAGACGTCGATGTCCGTTTCAGAGCCACCATCTCAGCACCAAGCAAGGAATGAGCCAAGACCAAGGTCAGGGAAGCGTGGTCCGGTTCCTAAATACGGCCACTGCCATCGTGGCCTTTGGTTCTCGTGCCGGCCATGCTGCCTGGCCACGGCACGGCAATGGATTTCCAAGGTACCGGAGAGGGAGAGAAACGGTTTGCGGCTGTGTATATTTCACTGGATGCGAGCCAGTGTTGACGGGGTCAGCCCTTGAAGAGAAAGGGCCACGCCAGGGTCCCCTTTGGAGTGGGGGACATGGGGGTTCAGCCAGGCAGGAAAGGGGATCTGTCGCCACCTGCCCTGTAACCCTGGTGTGTCTGTGCTGTGCGTTGGCTCAGCGCCCTGGGGCCAGGAGCCTGCTCACAGACCATGACCTCACCCTGGCCCCAGCACCTTCCAGTCCTGTCTCCCCCAAAATCAACTCCTCTGCTGTGCTCAGCCCATCTCACGGTGACACTCGCAAAACCTTATTATGGACCCGGGTCCTTTAACGAGCCGGTGCACGGCCCCAGCCTGTGCGTTCAGCTGGGGCGTTTCCGCATCAGTCTGAAACACCGCTCTGAGCTGGGTGTGCGCTAGAACACGCCGCGGTGTATTCAGAGTAGCTGTGGAAGGGATCCCAAGCAGGAGTGGGGAGCGAAATGGTTACACACAAACAAAAGGAGAAATACGCGGCAAAGCGGAAAACTGGACTTAACAAACTCGTGTCGTTTTCTCCCCACAGTCATTCGTCCAGCGTGGCTGGTCAGGCCTCAGCCAGGCTCCAGCACAGAGCTCGAAGCGCTGGGCTCCATTGGCACCACAGCTGAAGGCTGCCGAAGTTGCTTTCGCTGGCTGCTGAGAGCCTCAATGGTTCTCTTTGTTTTCAGCGTCAGGCAGCCCAGGAGGGGCTCAGTTTGCTGTGTCCACGAGGGAGCTGCCACCATGTTAATTTTGGCAGGCTCCAGCCCGGCTGGGATGGTTAGGTGGCTGTCTCCCCCCACTTGCTAGTTCAATGGCTTTGTTTACCATTTCAGGTACACGTACTTCCATTGCTCCCTTTACACTGGAGACACAGTCAAGCAGGTGGCACCGCATTCCTTTGTCTAGGCGTTGACTTAAGCCCTACCTGCCAGACACATTTTTTCAGACCATATTTCTGGCACATTGTGACGGGGTGTATCAACCCCACACTGGGTCAGCAAGGGTTAAGCCCTCGCTGTGGGCTCAGGAGGCCACGCCCCCCACCCCTGCTAGGCACGCGCCAGCTGGCAGCAGGGTATAAAAGGATGCAGTCCAGGTCAGGCTGGGCTGACTGGGGAGGAGAGCAGACGCACAGTACCGGCCCCTGCCAGGAAACTGCCAGAGCCCCCAACTGCAGAGGCTGAACAGACCGAGTCCACAGCGGGCCCCCACTCAACCTCAGAGCCAGAGAGTGGCCGGCGGTCGCCGCCCCAAGAGGAACTGCCAGAGCTGGAGTCCCAGGTAGGAAGCCGCCTAGGGAACGTGTTTAATGAGACAGGAACCTGAAATCAGGTGTACAGGGCCCTGGGTCTGGACCCGATGGAGTAGGGGGGGCCCAGGTCCCCCTACCCCTTCCCACACCTATTACAGTGTGTGGTGACCACCCATGAGATTTAGGTGCAACTGTCCCATACTGGGAATATTGGGCACCACTACCCCAGGCTCCACGGCCCAGGTTTAGTGACTCACTGCCCAGAAGGTGAGGCCTCCCCCTGCCCCACCCCAGTTTCCCCTCTGGCCTAGTACCCCACGACAGACATCTTTATCATTTGATATGTCACCTGCACATACGCCATGTAATAATATTCATGGCCCCCCAGTGTGTTACCAGTTCCCAGTGATACTTTACATGGCACCGTTTACACACATCAGGGAGTTGGCTTACAGAGAGCTGGTGCGGCCAGTCGCATTGCTAGGTACCAGGGAGCCCTTTGCCTTCTGGCACGGGGATGCTCGCAGGGGAACAGAGCTCTACTAGATTAGTATTCATGCTGTGGGTGTATGTAGAGCTAATTCAGGGGCTGCTAGGTCTCAGAGCTGAGTTTCACAGCTCGGTCTGCGTGCAGCGAGGCCTGTGGTCACTTCTGTCTTGGGGCAGTGAGTTCCACAGTCAACCCCCCAGCTTCACACTCCTGTCTCCCCAAACCTGGTGGCCCGTGTCAGCATCCCGGTGGAAGACTGCTCTGCGAGGATGCCGTGGCAGTAGAATAACACGGACTGTGGGCTGGAACTCTATATTTGGTGAGGAACCAGAGCCCCAGGGTGACACGGGGCAGCCACCTTTGCTGTTATGCAGACGAGCTGGCTATCCAATTGCATTTCCAGTGTGCCCATCACCATAGCCTCTGGGCACCTGTCACAACATATAAGACCAGGCAAAGTGGGACCTGAACCCATTCTCCAGGAGAGCGTCCGCTGCGCCGCCCTGCAAGAAGAGAAGTGCTCGGCACGGCTGGGAGGTGCCCTGTCCTCCGGTGGCAGGGACGTGACCCTAGCAGGGCCTGTCAGCCACTGTGCCCAGGCTGGTGTCGGCAGGAGACTCGAGAGCAGTACCTGCGTCTGCCTGGGCACTGCCCCTGCGCAGAAACCCCTGCAATGGCCTAGCACACAACTGCCAGCATCCTCGTTCCAGCCTCATGCACGCAGGCAGCCGCTGCCAGAATCCTCACACGCAGCTATCCAAAACCCAGCCGCTGACTCGCCAGATCATAAATATGCAGCACGGCCGACGCTCCCACCCCAGAAATCAGTACGGAAAGGGCGACGCCTCTCCCGTGGCAGGGCCTCCCGTGGCAGGGCCTCCCGTGGCAGGCAATGAACTGGGCACTGTATTTTGCAAACAAACAAGATTTTAAAACTCCTAATTGCCTCTGTCTTCCAGGCTGCTCCTTTATTTATTTGTTGCGCCGGGGATGTGAACGAGCCAGGCGGAGGGAGCCAGCGACGGCTCCTATTGCCATGCTGTGAGCCGGAGCACCGTTGGGAGCCGGATGGATACAGAGAGCGAGCGGGGGAGGGGGGTTGGCCTAATGCAGGTTAACGGGACTTCTGTTCTTAGGGCCCTGCATTTCCCAGGCAGGGTAACAGGGTGAATAGCTTTTCCTTGGATCCCGTGCGCTGGGCTGGGCCGTCGCTGCACAAGGGGCGCTTGGTGCAGTGAGACGCCCGTCCAGAGACCCCGCAGAACTGAGCTTCAAGGCACGTCACTCTGGCCCGGTCCTAAGCAAAGGCAAATCCCGCAGGTGGCTCAGCCGCCTGGTGGTGGGCTCGGTGCCTTTAGAAACATTGCGGTAACAGCCCCAGCTCAGCTCAGCTCAGCTCAGCTCCCCGGCGCTGCACGGGGCAGACAGTCCCTGCCCCGAAGAGCTTCCCGTCGAAACAGACAAGTAGGAAAGGGAGGTGATTTGCCCCAGGTCACGCTGCAGGAGAGCGTAGGGCCTAGAACTCGCGCTAGGCCTCGCTGCCTGTGTATATTTAATAGGCCAGCTCTTGGGGGCTGGGGCAGGGTTTAAACATGCGTTAACCATGGTGGAGCTGGCCAGCCGATGGCACGGTCGAAGAGCTGGTAGGGGTGGGACCGGGGTCTGGATCCCTTCGGTGATCCCTGGCTGACAGTGACTGAGAAATTAAACGGAGGCCTGGGGCGGACAAGTGTCCACGACAACGCTCCCCGTCCTGTACGGCCATTGCAGCGGAGGGGCCGAGGACCGGCCAGGCCACGGAGACACCAGGCCGCAGCCCCCGCAGGAGACGCCGGCGCCCTTCCAGCATCGGCCTCTTGCTCTGCCAGCCGAGAGGCTGCTGCAGCGAGGCCGGGCGCTGGGGCTGGAGGGGAGCTGGTGTGGCAGAATCGAGAGACGGACACGGAGAAAGGTCCCATCTGCGGGGCCCAGGGGAATGAGAGCTGGGGGTGACGAGGGATCGGGGGGGTGGCGCTGAGGCTGGGTTTAGAGAGCCCTTTATCTCATTGGACAGCCGCGTTGGCAAAACGTCCCTCTCCTTAAAACCAAAATGAGGCACCTAGCCTGGGAGCCGGCAGCGCGGAGCCCTTCACGGAGCCCAGCTCGGCCAACATTAGCTGCCACCAGCTATCCCCCCCACGCCCCCCTTTTAACACCAGGGGGGGCCTGTCCCAGCATGCAGTGCTTCCCCCCCCCCACTTAACACCCGGGGGGCCTGTCCCAGCATGCAGTGCTTCCCCCCCCACTTAACACCCGGGGGGCCTGTCCCAGCATGCAGTGCTTCCCCCCCCCACTTAACACCCGGGGGGCCTGTCCCAGCATGCAGTGCTTCCCCCCCCCACTTAACACCCGGGGGGCCTGTCCCAGCATGCAGTGCTTCCCCCCCCCACTTAACACCCGGGGGGGCCTGTCCCAGCATGCAGTGCTTCCCCCCCCCCCACTTAACACCCAGGGGGGCCTGTCCCAGCATGCAGTGCTTCCTCCCCCCCCGCCCCCTTTAAACACCCAGGGGCCTGTCCCAGCATGCAGCACTTCCCCCCCCCCCTTTTAACACCCGGGGGGGGCCTGTCCCAGCATGCAGCGCTTCCTGCAGCCGGCCCTTAAAGTTGGGGGAGGTGGCAGCTGCTGCTGTCTGGGGGCCGTCTGGCTGCTGGGTGAGCGACGCGTTTATTCAGCGGGGCAGGGGCTGCGGGGGTGGCTGGTTTTTCGGGGGGTGGGAGGTGCCGGCTGCATGCACCCACCCCGCAGCACACAGCTGTGGGGTAACGCCTGGCCTGGCCAACTTCGCCTTAGAGGAGCCGTGTGGGGCTGAGGTTCCTTGGGACCCGGGGCAGCTTTGGGCTGGAAGCCAGTCAGGCACCAGCCTGGTCCCACGCCCATCGACTCCAAGTGGGGAGAGGAAAGCAGGGTGGGTCTCGCTAGGGACGTCTCTCCCCTGGGAACAGCAGCCCCCTCCCTACAATTTCCCCCCGGATGTAGCCTCACTGAACCCCCTTGGCTCCTGCCCACACATCCCCATCCCGCTGTCGCGAGCAGGAGACACTCCAGGCCGCTGCGTCTCAGCCGTTCGTCTCCGCATCTGTTTCCTCACGGTCCCGAGCCCGCGGGGCACCTGGGCACCGACGCTTGGACCGGCCTGGCCGACGCCTGGCTGCTCCCAAGCCAGAGGGCTGCTGAGCGGGGTCGGATTTCCTGTGCTAAGGAGCGCCTCAGAGCCACCAC
This sequence comes from Chrysemys picta bellii, assembly GCF_011386835.1. Classification (NCBI taxonomy): domain Eukaryota; kingdom Metazoa; phylum Chordata; order Testudines; family Emydidae; genus Chrysemys; species Chrysemys picta. Next base: position 2,669,429 of record NC_088798.1, read on the forward strand.
TGGCGGGCACCGAAAGGGCTGCCCCCTCCCGGTCGCGGCCGGGGCCGTTAGCCTGGTCCCACGCAGCCCTCCCTCGCTGTGTGGGAGCGACACGCTGCAGGGGTCGTAACGACCGGGGCATCACAGGGAGGATCTGCAGAGCGGCTACGGAAGTGGCAAGTCGGGGGCTGAGCCTGGGCCCGAGGGAGAGCTGAGACGGGAGCCTTCCCCTGGGAACGGGCCTCGGGATGGCAGTGTGAGGACAGAGGAGCGCGACTGGGACACGGTTGAGGGGGGCTATTGGCTAAACACACGCCCCGGGCCGCTGATCGGGGCTTAGGACAAGCCGTTTGCCAGCGGGTGTGGTAGAGCCCATGGGGTGGGGAGGGCGGTGTCTCCCCGGGAAATCGCTTTGAAAGTACCCACCCTTTCATGCCAGCCGGTGCATCCCTCTGGGCTCAGGAAATCGCTCGCTGAGCCAGGGTGCCCCCGGGGAGCTCTCCCACCCCGGCTGTGCTGGGGGTTAGCTCTCTGCAGTAGCAAAGCTCGAGCAGGTGCGACGAGCAATGCCCCCGCTAGTCACCGCCACCAAAGCTGCTGGGAGCATCTGGAGACAGGGCCGGCTCCAGACCCCAGCTTACCACGCCAGTGCTTGGGGCGGCCGCTCCGGAGAGGGGCGGCACGTCCAGGTATTCGGCGGCAATTTTGCGGACGGTCCCTCACTCCTGCTCGGAGCGAAGGACCTCCCGCTGAATTGCCGCCGCAGATCGCGATCGCGGCTTGTTTGTTTGTTTGTTTGTTTTTGTTTGTTGTTGTTTGGCTGCTTGGGGCAGCCCAAAACCTGGAGCCGGCCCTGTCCAGAGAGCACAGCTGGGGGGGGAGGCGACACCCCTACAAACTGCAGCCAGAGGGGTCGGGCTCATTCCTGGGTCGACCCCTCACCAGCCAGGAAGGCTCAGGCTGGGGATAAGCCAAGCCCCCCCATATGCCCTACACTCAGGGCTTTGAAAGTGGTACGTCTGCCCCAGTCCTTGGCTCCCTCCACCTGCATTGCGAGCTCTGCGGCGTGCGGCACGTGCTCCAGGCTGAGATGATCTATTTCCCCCTAAGCCCCTGGTATTGCAGGACAGGGAGTTTATCTCGAAGACCTAATTCCCTGTAATAAAAACTGTATGGAGTCATAAAAAGAACCCATCTTTCCCATTCACATTCATATGCTCAATGTCAATCTGTAGTTCCCTATGGCTGACGGCCCATTACACCCCTGCGCTGTGCTAATTCTAGCGTGAGCCGCCTTGATAGCCCCACTGCCTGCGGCTGCACAAGGTTGTTTTCTTCCCCTTCCCAAGGTGCTAGAGAACAGACCTCGTGGCTAACGGAGACGCAGTCATGTGGTTCCCGGCCCCCGCCTGGATAATTAGCACTCACTGGGCATTTCAGGGTCCCAAAGCACTGTATACACCGTGAAGACTCTTCACAGCCCACCGCCGAGAGATGTCAGGATCATTGTCCCCATTTCACAGGTGGGGACACTGAGTTAGTGTGTGGTTCTGGTGCACAGGTAGCACGGTGCTGGGTGCCCTGGCTGTTGCACTTTGTAGTAGGGTAGTGGCTAGGAGACACAGTCAGGGACCAGGTCCCCGGTACCTAGGCCTGTACAATCAGAAGAAGCCGCCGATCCTTGCCCCAAAGAGCTCACGAGCGAAGCGTGATAGACAAGTGGCCAGCTGGGGAATGGAACCCAGGAGTCCGGACTCCTCCCTGAGCAGCTGGACACCACTTTCTCCCATGTGCTGTCTGGGAGAGACCCCGATCTGGGGTCTGAGTCCAAGCAGGCAGGGACCAGCGCTTGCTGGGGCGGGAGGAGATGCCTGGGTCCCGCCTCTGGCTGCACTGGTGACCTGTGCCTGGGCGGGGTGGGTCTGTCTGGGTCGTTAGGGTGGCCTCCGGGTGCATGGGAGGGCGGCAGCCGAGTGAATGCTGGGAGCAGGGGGTTCTGGGCCCCCGGCTCTGCCAGGCCACAGGGGGAGGAAGCTGCGACCCGACACCGGCTCCTTAGCACGACTTGATCGTTCACAGCCCAAGCTCGGCAGAGACGGTGAAGGAACCTTCGCCGTGGTACTGGCGCTGAGGGGCTTGTGGGGCAGGGGGTGGCCGCTGCCTCGTCCCTGGCAGCCCCTCCTTGCCCGAGGACCTGGGCCTGCACTGGGCAGGTGCCGCCAGGCCACTGGTGCCCCTCGCAATGAGCCGCGGCCTTTGCAGCCCTTCGCCAGGGAAAGGGACAGGGCGCTGGGTTCGGCGCAGAGCTGCTGCTAGCAGGTGGGGGGTTGCTGACACCTCCTGGTGGGAGCAGGTATTACTGGAAATGGCACAGAAGTAAGCAGGGGACCATGGGGGGGACAGGCTGTTGTGTTGTTATTTGTCTTATAAATAGACGACGCTTTCATTTCGCCTTTCAGTGCCTGGGGCGAGGGACTTTTGCACCAGAATTTGGTACATCTCATTTAGTAACTGCTCAGAGCCCCCCAGTCCTGAGCCAGTCCCGTCTCAGGTAGAAACTGCACCGAGTCCATCTGCCCTGTCTGTGTCCTTTACGGGTAGAGAAACTGAGGCAGTGTCAGAGTCCGGCTTAGAGCGCCGAGTTCCTGCGCTGATTGCAGACAGCATCCCTCCCTCCCCAGCGCTTGGGAAAGAACCCAGGCGTCCTGCCGCCTGGTCCCCCGCAATGCCCACGCTGAGTTACTAAGGACAACGCGCTGGCGGCTTTCGCTGCTGGCCCTGGAGCAGTTGCTGATATGACGGCGCACCCCAGGATGTGTGGGTGGGGTGGATGGGGGATGTTGGGGGTTGAGGGGGAGGGAAGTTGCTGGGGGAAACAGGGGCGTAATATTGACAGCTCATGGGCAGCTTGGGCCATAAGGCACAGCTGCAGTAACCTAAAGCCTAGACAATAAATTACACCCCCCCCCCACCCCCAATACCCAGGAGGTCCCAGGCACTGCCTCTGCAGACCCCCCCCCCCATTATAGCGACCATCTCACTAGCTCAGGGTGGCTGGAAGTGGCGCTCAGGGCAGCCAGCTTGTCACGAACCCAATGAACCCGGCTCTAGACGTCGCTGGCAGCCCTCCTCAGCTCGCCACGCGGCCCTGGGCCACAGCCCCACGCAGGCCACTGACAGGCAGCGAAAGGCGCGCGAGGTGTCTGTGCAGGGAGACGTTTCTGCCCCAGGCCGGACTGTGCTCCGGGCGTGACAGCGAGCAGCAAGCCTGGCATTGCACTGAACCAGGGGAGGGGGCGCTGGTGAGGCAGACAGTGTCACTGGTGCAAATGGCTGGAGTCCGGCTTTGCCAAGGGAGGAATAGGAGCCGCACGGGCGAGGCCGCCAGCTAGAAACAGGGCCAGGAACTGCTAACTGGGGCTGGGCAGGAAAGGGCTCGGCGTGACCTCTGCGCTGTCATGGCTCCTGGGCTCCCAGCCCTGCAACAGATCCCTGCTCTGAGTGACACGTCTGGCTGAAAACATCCCACTCTGACTCCAGGGAAGACACTCAAAGCGCCGAGATGCCCACGGGGGGCGCCGTGCTCTGCACCGGGCCCCTTAGCACCGAGACACCACGGGGGGCGCCGTGCTCTGCACCGGGCCCCTTCGCGCCGAGACGCCCACGGGGGGCGCCATGCTCTGCACTGTGCCCCTTAGCGCCGAGACACCCACGCGGGGCGCCGTGCTTTGCACCGGGTCCCTTAGCGCCGAGACACCCACGGGGGGCGCCGTGCTCTGCACCGGGTCGCTTAGCACCGAGACGCCCACGGGCGGTGACCCCAATCCGTTGGGCACTGAGAGAACCTCTCTCACATGTACTTGAACCTCTGACCTGTGGCATCGTGTGACCTGGTCAGATCCAGCCTTTGCTTGCCCTGGTCCTAGCGGGTACCTTTCACCACCGCACAGCAAATGACATTGTAGGTCCCTCTTCCACCGCCTGCTGGAGCCGTGCCAGCCTGCACGCACGTGTGTGTGTGTGTTGGGGGGGGTCACAGTGCACCCCCACACGCTGGAACCTTCTCCCGGGAGCGGGTGGGGCTGGAGCTAGGGTGACACCAGCAGCGGAGGCAGATCTGAGTGCTACTGAGCCAAGCGGCTGAGTCTTCAGGAGCATCCAGGACAGGGGAGGTGGGCACCCCATGTCCCAGTGGGGGGGGGAGGTGGGCACCCCGAGGGAGGGATCGGAGGGAGGTGGGCACCCCATGTCCCAGTGGGGGGGGGGAGGTGGGCACCCCGAGGGAGGGATCGGAGGGAGGTGGGCACCCCATGTCCCAGTGGTGGGGGAGGTGGGCACCCCGAGGGAGGGATTGGAGGGAGGTGGGCACCCCATGTCCCAGTGGGGGGGGAGGTGGGCACCCCGAGGGAAGGACTGGAGGGAGGTGGGCACCCCATGTCCCAGTGGGGGGGAGGTGGGCACCCCGAGGGAGGGACTGGAGGGAGGTGGGCACCCCATGTCCCAGTGGGGGGGGAGGTGGGCACCCCAGGGGGATGGATCGGAGGGAGGTGGGCACCCCATGTCCCAGTGGGGGGGGAGGTGGGCACCCCGAGGGAGGGACTGGAGGGAGGTGGGCACCCCATGTCCCAGTGGGGGGGGAGGTGGGCACCCCGAGGGAGGGATCGGAGGGAGGTGGGCACCCCATGTCCCCATGGGGGGAAGTGGGCACCTGAAGATGGCAGCCACAGCCCATGTGCTCAATCCCCAGCGGCACTCCGCTGGTGCTGAAGTGGGGTCCCCGGGCAGCGTGAGCCCCAGCAGGGCAATCAGCTCCCCCTTGTTTCTCAGCCTGACACCTGAGCCCTCGGTCCTGCCTCCGCGCCGGCTCTTCCCTCGCCCCATGGGGCACTGTGAGGGGGTCAGTGCCGCTGGCAATGCTAGTGGCGGCACCAGGGATCCCCAAGAGGGCTGATGGATGTGGGGTGGCACCTCCCAGCCCGGAGGAATCCAGCTGCTAACGCAGCATCACCGTTGGCCCTTGCTCCAGTCCCGTGGCGTGGGCGAGTCCCTGTCCTGCTCACGGCCCAGCTGGCACCATCGCCTGGGCTTGGCCAGCCCCTCCGCGCCGTCACTGTCTGAACCCCACAGCAAGCGGCGTGCGTCCTGAGCCCAGCCAGGAGCCCAGAACCCAATTAGAATTGACCAGCGTGTCTGTGTCCCGGCTGCCCTTTGACCCCGTCGATACGGCCCACGGCCCGGGGAGGGCGAAGGATGGGGTGTCGGCTTTGTTAAACGCCCTGCTAATGAAGTCAGAGCAGCTGCATTATTTTGTCATTTTTCCCTCGCCAGAGGGGGGGGCCGGGGTGCAGCCCAAACAGATCTATACGCCTGCATTAGGAGACCACAGGCCCTGGTGTCAAGTTCCCCCCCGCCCCCACCCGGGGGCTCAGTGCCAGGGCCGTGGGGAGCAGGCCGGGCCATGGGGCTGGAGGTCACCGGCTCTGCTGACTTGGGCGGATGCAGGTGGCGCCAGAGTTGCTAGTTTACAAACATTGTGCAGACGGGTCGATCAAGCCACTCCCCCCCCCCACTCCCCCCGTTCCCCACTGCCTCTGGCCTAGGCTATGCCAGCCAGTAGGCAAGCGCCCCCCCACCCCACACTGGAATCTGGCATCAGCTCCTCGCCCCCGGCTCCCTCGCCTAGCTGGGGAGTCGGCTCTGTCATCACTCCCCAAGGGTGCATGTTCCTCGCCTGACAGGTGGGGGCTTTCCATGAAATCCAGTGGTTAGTGTAGGGTGGGATTGGGATGCAGGACTCCTGGGTCCTGTTCCCAGCTCCAGGAGGGCAAGGGGGCATAGAAGCCGGGACTTCTGGGGTCTATTCCCAGCCCTGACGCTGACTTGCCAGGTGCCCTTGAGCAAGTCACTTTAACCGCTCTGTGCCTCGGTTTCCCCTGCTGTAAAACCTTCCTCAGAGGGGAGCTGTGGCGTTGCCTCGCTGTTTGCCAGGCACTTGCCCAGCCCTGTCATAATGGAGGGGCGCTGTGATTGCGCAGGTGAGGGTGTCGTCGCCAGTCTGTGTCCGTGGGGCGAAGGGGCAGTGGCAGAACACGCCGGCTGGGCAGGCCCAGCCCTGGGAGCGGAGAACGTGGTGCTCCATAACTGAGTGTGGGGACTGGACTGAGAGCCTGGAAATGCCCAGGCTAGCCCAGGGGGTCGGGCACCAACCTGGGACTCAGGTGCTCTGGGGTCAATTCCCTGCTCAGTCACAGACTCTCTGTGTGACCTTGGGTGGGTCACTTAGCCTCTCGGTGCGTCAGGGCCCCATCTGCACGAAGGGGCTAGCAGCCCCGGCCTGCGTCTCGGCGGGGGAGGGCAGGGGAGGGTAAATGTGCTCAGAGGCCATGGTACTGGGGGTCATGAAATACCTGATCCGGATTGCGCTGTCGTTCTCCACCGAGCAGGGACAGGAGTAGCAGCGTGAGGAGGACACCTGGGACCAGGGCTGAGCCCTTCCAACTCATGTCACACAAGGGGCCACTGAGTGGCCACGTGAAGGGAGCAGCTGTCTGTCACTTGCAGTGTGAATGAGCAGTATTGTCACAAACCCATAGCCAACCCAGACGGCTCTGCTGCGGCTATGCTGAAGTCTGAACTTCCCAGGCAGCGGGGACAGGAATGCAGATCGGCCTGTTCCAAAAGCACAGGCCCTGGGGGCAAGGAGAATCTTCAGTTGCTCTTTGCAGTACAGGGCTTATGACACACAAATGATTGGTCTGACTCTATCCAGTAGAGGGCAGACACACACCCAGTGCAATATGAATAAACATATTCTCAGGATCTTTTTACTTCAGTTGAAATAGACTGGTTTTATTAATTTTACAGTTTGTTCCGGTTCAAACTTTCCTCTGTGGTGTTTGCATGAGGATAGCGTGCGCAAACTAGACAGTGCAGCAGGCTAGAAACAGGAAGGGAAAAACAGCCTCTGGGCCAAAAGCCAATGGCCAGAAAGCTGAGGAGCAGACTAGGGTAGTTCGAATCCTTCCCATTTTGCTAAGTGAGGGGGCGTGGAGGGACACCGGGGAAGGGACTCACTAGAGGAGAGCTATGGCCATCCTGGCTCCGCGTTGTTCTCCCTTAGCTCCTCCGCTGGGCTCTGTCAGTAGCATGTGATTGTGAAAGGTTCCCCTGCCCTTTCATCCAGCCTGCTGGAGGCCGGTCCATCCTTTTCAGGTTTTTCGCCCGCAGAATTGCCGCCACCCCCCCCCAGCACAAGAAATCAGGAGCCAGGCCCCCCAAATTGATGAGCTTGGTTTGAGACTCTCATAAAATAATAAACTGGGTCGTTTTCTTTATTGCCTAATTTCTGGGCTGTTGGCGGAGGTGTCACTTGCATCATGTTTTCAAGCTTTTCCGCACAACTAGGAGGGTTAGAAGCTGACTTTAAAAAAAAAAACGCAAGCTGAGATTCTCATATCATCACAGGACTCCAGGAGCTGGGGCTTTAAGAAACACACTAAATAGCCCCATCACTGTGGTGTCTGGGCCTCTTCCTTCCAGTGGTTCATCGAGTGACTTGTCTGCCTTGGATGACCTGCCAGCTGCTCTGGGCATCAGCTGGGGTTCGCTGGTAGCACTGGGCTTGTGGGTGCAACCTTCCTTCTTGCCTCTGGTCTGGGCTTATAAATGGCTCTGTTTCCATCTGAAGAGAGCAGGCCCCGCTTCCCCGAGAGGTGCGGGATGTGCCAGGGGCCGGTATGACCTGAGCGAACGACAGAGGGAGCAAGGGAAACCTCCAGGCCATCAGCTGGCAGGGGTCGGTAGTCACTGGAAGGTGTTGCCCACCTAAAATGAGATGATGGGTTCTCTCCTCTGCCCCATAGAGGTGGATCCTTCCAAGGCAGGAGTCAGGCCCGGGGTGATGCCCTGAGACTTGCGGCCAGAGGAATCCAGTGCACCCCCCCTTTACCCGCTGGGAGTCACTCCAAAGCAGGAAGGAGAGATCAGAAAGGGCGTGTGGGGGTCTGAAGCAAGCAGGCAGGGGAAGGGCTGCAAAGGGAGGCAATCTGAGGGGCTACCTGCTTCCAGGCCAGGCGGAGGCCGTGAGGCCCGTCTGCGGGCAGGACTCTCCCCAATGGGCTGCTAATATTTTATTTAAAATATCTTTAAAAAGTGGAGGGCAGTGATGTATTGAATGTATTGAGAAAATGCTAATGTGTACTAGTGCGTGTCAGGGGGCTCGTCCATCACCCCGCGCCGCCTTCTGGGGGATCCATATCTAATTAACAGTAATGAATGAGGGAGCTGGGCGGACGACAGCCCGCCAGTTTGTTATGGAAATAAGGCAGTCCCATTAGGCAAAACACTTCATTAAACAACCCGGCCTCCAAGTGGAGTCACGGGCTGGATGGGGCCCAGCCCCCGTCTCTCCGAACAAGCGCTGGGGCAAATGGAGAGGCCGTCATGTCCCCGGTGCTCCGGCAGTGACTTGGCAGCTGGTCTGAGGCTGTAGGGTCATACAATGCCCAGCAGAGCCCCACCCCCCATGGGGGCCCGTAGGCCCTACCATAATATAAACAATCATCATAGCTCAGCACTCATAGACCCGCCCAGCTGTGTATGTACACACATCCCCCAGCCAGCATGCACACAACCCCACACCCACACCATGTCTAAACCCACCCCGTGCACCCCATACACAGCACACGCATACGCACACACAACACACCCACCAGGGACTGGTAGGAGGCTTCTGTGGGGGAACCGCTGAGGGGTTTGTGCTGGAGCTGATGGGACAAAGGGACCCGCTCTCTGGCCCACACTTGGTGCTTTGCCCAGCGTGCTCCACAGCGACCCCTCTGGCTGATTCAGGGACAGCACAGCCTGGCTCCAAAGGGCGCCCTATGTCGCCCGTATTGGCTGATGGGCTGAGGTTTCTAATGCGGGGGTAAAATGGGGGAGCGACTTCGCGCTTCATAAGGGATACTGACGATCCCTGAGCGGGGAGGGGGGAAACCAGCTACAAAGTGTAGATGAGGTACCCAAAAGTCTGACCCCCAGCCAGCCTCTGACACCTTGCAGAGTGAGGCAGTCCCGAGGGCCATGCTCACTCTCAACCCAGGCGAGAGATCCCCCGTGCCCCAGGCACGGCCTTCAGCCTCCCTAAATCCCCCTGCACGTCTACCTGAGAACAGGAGTCACCACTTCCTGCAGCCTCTCTGCACAACTGTTAACCTGCTGCTGCGTCCCACCCCCAGAGGTGGCTGCACTTCAGTGGTGGGTGAAGCCAGTCCCTGTGTATTCGCTTGTATCCACATGGGGATTTGCCGGGGCAGAAGCTGCTTTATAATCACAGAACAGGGCTACACTCAGACGGGTAAGGAGCCCTATGGCTCAAGCCGGCCCCTTCGGGGGGGGGGGACAGGGAGAACCTGTGCAGGGTCTGTGGAGCTCCCTGGCAGCTGGGGGAGAATGACTTCATTCCCATGCACATCACGCCAGACTGGAATTCGTCCCGTCCCCCCCAACCCTTGGCCCCCAGACCTCGGCTTCATGGGCTCACACATCAATGTGCAGAGGCACCGAGAGGCTAAACACAGATTTCCAAACCAATGCATGTACTTGGCTCCTGGTCTATTGACACTCAGGCAGCAAGGGCTCAAGGTTAATTCCTTATCAATACGCTATTGTCAGCTCGTTAATCAAAGGAGGAGGTCAGAGGCTGTGGCAGTGCTGAGGCATGATGGCATGGCAGGACTTTGGGGACATGGCGAACCTCAGCCTTTCCCGTTTACTATGGTCTGCTGAGGGGTATGGCCAATGTCGAGTGTTTAGATGCGTCTCCGTCCTCGCCTGCGGCCTCCCTGCTATTCCAGGCCTGGCCGCCCCACGCCAGCTCTGCTGATGCGTCTCAATCCCCACCCGCAGGCCCACCCCCAGCCCTGCCTCCTCCACACACACAGCTCTGGCCCGGCGCTTCAGGGCTCCCCGGCTATTCCAGGCCTGGGCTAGACGGTAACTGAAACTGAAATTACCTTTGATCATTAGAGAATCTCAAAACATCACCAGGGGAGGGGTCTGCAGCTGTGTGTTTTCTGGGCCCCAACATGAGCTGTGAGCTCCTGTGTGCCTTCCACACACCCCTATGCTGCGTACATGACAATAAAAGCCTGCACACATCCAGGCCTGCACACCTACGCATACAAACGCCTGCACAGCCACACGCACGCACGCTCACTTGCATCGCTGCAAGCTGGCAGGCAGGCAGAATACGGCCATGTACACACACGGACACAAGCACCCACACAATGACAAAACCCTTACTGACATGTACAGAGATGGAGAAGACCTGTTAGATCCCTCCCCTCCCCTTACAGCCCAGTCCCTCCCCGTAGCGCAGCCTCTCATGGGACTTGGGCACCTGTTGTGTCTTTGCAGAGACCCTCAGTACTGGGGTGATTTGCTCTGGTCAGCAGCTCTGCACCTGTGAAATGATTCTCACCAGGGAGACTCAGGAAGGGCCAAATTTTCTGCAACTGCTTCTGAACACAGCCCCCGCCACTGAGGCACAGAACAGACTCCCCCCAACACACACACACACACACACACACACAGAGCTCCAGACCTTGTCAAACTAGGATTCTTAGCGCCGTCTGGTGACTCCAGCCTACTATTGCACCGGGTGGCCTAGGAACCTCTGAGATGCTGCATGTTTTTGGGTTTGTTTGTTGCAGATAAAATTCTCTCTGGGCGCAGATCCCGGTGTTTCCGCTATCCCCGGTTTTGATCTATCTGCTCAGAATGCTATGCATTTATTCTGAAATAGTGCAGCGCTGTGTGGACACAATGATTCAAAAAGGAAATACCTTAAACCGGCATAAACGAAGCTGGGTGGATGCCCGACTGTGGGAAGTTATTCCTGATTAGTTAAAACCGAAAACCACACCCTGAAATAACTTTCAAGTGCAGACAAGCCTTAAGAATATCCCAGCTACTCCAACTAAGTCAGGATCTCCCTTTTTCGCAGCACTTGTAATTCTGGATGGTTTTCCCCGCTCCTTGCATTTCTGAAGACACTTTTTACAGGACTACGCTTAGGACCACAGGGATTGCCAGACTGACTCAGACTAGTGATCGGCCTAGTCCAGAATCCTGTCTCTGACATCATCAACAGCAGATGCCTCGGAAGAAGGCGCAAGAAACCCGGTGTCAGGCAGTTACGGAGTAACCTGCCTGTAGGGAAAACTTCATCCTAACTCCCAATAGTTAGAGGTGGGTTTGAGCCCTGAACCGAGAGGGTTTAGAGCCCTGCCAAAACTCTTGGTTATTATTAATCCATATCAGCATAACCCTTGTTCTCCATCTAAACTGTCCAACCCTTTTTCAAAGCCCCCAAGTTCTGGACCCCAGTGAGATATTGTGGCAGCGAGCTCCATAAGCTAAGTATGCATTGCGCGAAAAAGTATTTCCTTTTATTAGTGTAAATTTGCCACATTTCAGTTCCAATGAATGTGTCCCCTTATTCTGGTGCTATGAGACTGGGTGAATGCAAGCTCCTGATGGACCATCTCCAGGCCATTCGTTATTATCCTGCCCCCTTGTATTCATCTCTTCTCTAAGTTAAACAATCCCAGTCTTCTCCTCTATTTCGGAACAATCCCACCTTCCTTATTCTCGGTGGTGGATATGCAGGCCCCATCACCCGTGTGACGTGACAGCTTCCCAACTCTCACCCAGTTCAAAGCCTGCTCCATCACTTTTGAACCCAGATTTGCCACCTGTGCAGTTCCTGTTAGGCAGTGCACAGAGCACCCACTGCAGGTGGTTGTCCTCAGACATGCGGGTAGCGTGTTGGGCCTGGAGAAGGCCCTCTTATGTTTTATTTGCCTCTCATAAACCTTTTCAGTTTCAACGTGCCACCGGACTCCTCGTTGTTTTTGTGATACAGACTAACACGGCTACCCCTCTGATACTTGGCAACCTGCAAACATGACATCTATAGCGCTCTGTTGCCACGGAGCTACTCAGATGCAAAAGGAAAGCACGTGACCTCGCAAGAGTCACCTTAGGAATGTTATCAAACTTTTTTTTTTGATGTCTGGCTTGCAGAAAAATTGGTTATAGTGTGAACATCAATCACACCGTAGAAGACAGGAGAAATAGAAGGTGTAGTGCTGCCACCTGTTGCTCATTTCTGGAACGACAGGTATCTTTTTCATAAATTGCCATTATTTATAGTACAGTTCTAGCCGTTATGGGTTCTCCTACCTCCTCCACCATTGTATCAGAGCACCTTCCAGCTGTGCGTTAAGCAACGTGATGAAGATCTGCCATGTTTGGCTCGTTCTTTCTCCAATCCTCTCCCATGGGGGAAATGGTGTGTGCACGGGAGAGCTTTGTTTTGTTGGGGAGAGGGCGGGTTATGTAGGTTTTTTGGTCATCCATGATTTATCTTTTTTAAATTATTTATATAGCCCTCTGGCTTGGATGGAGCTTTCCAGGCACACATGAAGACAGGGCCCCAGTCCACAGAGTTTACTGTCCAAATAAATAGACAAAAGGCAGTTTGGAGGAGAGGAAGGGAATGCAACAGAAGACCTTTCAAAATTCCTTCCCTAGTTGTGTGCATAGTTTAACTCTCACCTATTTGCCTTATTTTAAATCCTGCCTCTTTAACAATCTTTCCACCACTTCAAAACTTAATCCATTTTTTACGCTTCCTACCGTCTCTATGGCACATGCTCTGCTGGACAGAGATTTAGGTGCTGATCAAGTCAAGTACTTATGCACATGTTTAACTTGACTTCACATGCCTACAGTTAAGCACGTGTTTACGTGTTTTCCGGGATCATGATCTTATATCAAAACAATAAGCATGAGAACAGTGATTTCAAAAAATGTTTGTGCATGCAATATATTGTCATAATTCCAGGGCCTGTTAGTTATTGGATGATACCATTATTGTAAATGTAGAATATGAAGTTAGATCCATGGAAATTCCCTTTGTCCAACTTCAGTTGCAGTTTAACATTTATGCATCGCATCATCTCAACAAATAAAGCACTGTAAATTGAACAGGAGTACTTGTGGCACCTTAGAGACTAACACATTTATTAGAGCATAAGCTTTCGTGGGCTACAACCCACTTCTTCGGATGCATAAATTGCATCGCCCATCCACCTCTCCCACACAAAAGCTTGGGTGAATGTGGTGATCATCAAATGTGAAAGGCCAGAAGCACACGTTAGGAGAACGTTTTACATAGGTAATTCCCAGAGAACAGCTCTTGCCATTGCATTTCCAGTCTGTTCTGCACACCCCCTACTGTTCCAGTTCCGTGGCTCGGTGGGGCAGGGCTGGCCATTTGTGCCAAATTCTGCAGTGACTTTTGGTGGTAAGCTGAACCAAATAGCACCCTGGTCTGCAGAGTATAAAAGGAATAACCACCCTGGAACCTCTAAGTATCCTCTCAATAGCAATCCTCTTTAGGACTAGAATTTGCAATACACTGATCAAGGGTTGAGTATATATAGTTGGTCACCGTGGGTTACATACTGCAATGGAAGTATATATCCATTTTTACCACACTAACCTTTCTTCTGTTGACAGGTTTTCTAACTTCCTTACTGGCTATAGAGGTAAAGCCACACATGGGATGATTGGCTGAATAGACAGCCAGTCTCCTAACAGGGACAAGCTTGTTGTGATTTATGTACCTGCAGGTCTGCACTTGTGAAATTAATCAAAATTGGGCCATCTGCATTACTGTCATGAACCTCTAGAGGGCTCCAGGCTCCTTCATTTGCTACCAGAGACCTGATGTGATGGGTTGGATCTGCAGGTGGTTCAAGTCTAGTGAAAAGAATTGTTTCGTTTTTTAGTTTGTAGGTAAATTTGGCGCTCGTGGCAGCAAGGTGCTAATACCACGCACTACTCCTTATCCGGTAAAACCCGCGAGGGCCAGCTTCGCAAGGGAGATTTAGGTGCCATCACCACCTTCTCCTCTTCGTGCTTTGGGAATCCCAGTGGGGCTTAGGCATGGGTCAGGAGCACGGCTGCTGTGTGCAGGACCCCAGTAGAAATGTAGGGGCCATGGGGACTTTACCAGTGGAAACTTAGGCACAGAGGGAATTTAGGTGGCTACAGGGTTAGACAGCGGCTGAGCAGACGCTTTGTGAATCCAGTGGCATCGAACAGTTGGATTTAGGCCCCTAGATAGTTGGGCACCTAGGTCCCCCTTGTGACCACAGCCCCTGCTGTGAAGGCATCACCCCTTAGCTTTGACCTGCAATACCCCACATCAGTCTAGTGCCAGGATCGTCCAGCCCACTGGGGAATAAGACAGATTACACACTAAAACCATTTTTCACTCGTGATCTGATTAGTATTTGAATGTACCTCTCCAGTCACAGATAGCCGGTGTATTAACCCACTGTTTCAAACAACAGCAAACAGAAACACAAGGGGACAAAAAAGGGGCATGTATTATATAGCTGAAAAGGGGGGAAGAGACAAACATCGATTTTTAAGCCATATAGAATACCAAATATTATACCACACCTGAGCACAAGTAAAACTATAGGTCCCTCATGGGGTGTGGAAAAATGAGCCCACCGCTGAAGCTTTGTGGTTACAGGTTATTCTGTAACTCAGTTGGCTTGATATGCATTTGCCTAATGTTCAAGTGGATATCTGGGTGTGTACATTAGTCCTTAATTTTAAACAGGGTTCATTAATCAGGGAAATTCCTGTAAATAGATTTCAGCCGTTTTCTCTATAGACAATAGAGCAGAGGAATAGTTGGTTTAGTGCTGCCACCTGCTGGCCATGTTGTGGAATAGCCACACCAATAGATCCTCCACAATGTTCAGTACTTGAGTCGTCAAATGTGAGCACTACCTTTCCCACTCACTATGCTGGTATTAATTCATGAGTTGTGCTCACTGGAATGCGCTTAAACGTTTCTATAAAAGCTGCACCTACAGCAATCAGTGCTGAGGCAAGGGCTAGTTAGTTTAATGACCTTTCTTTAGTAGCTCCGCTCCTTAAGAGGGGGCTTTTACAATTCTGCAACTCTTCGGTTTGATGTTCAGAAACAAAAATAGAGCCGTGGCTACGTGGATTCCCCTGGTGAACAAGAATGCTAGAGAAAGCAACTTGCTACCAAAAGAACACTGTGCATCCAGATTGGCTTCCGGACTGTTTTTGGCATCTAAAGTTAAAAATACACCATAAACAAAGGTTCCTGTCTCTACACTGCTCTGAAGGCACTGTTTGGGATACAGGCAGGAGGGTTTAGTTATGTCCAAGCAGAATGGGAGGAAAAATCTGAGTTGAAGCCTTCTGACGGGGGAGAAGATAACGCAAACCACAGAAAAATGTCCCCAGTGCTGGGAGAAAACTACCAATTAAAAAAATTGTAACAAGTTCATTAAAATGAACCCAATTAAGTCAGCACTTGACTGTCATCTTTCCAGTTAATTCACACACACCGCTTATACACAACATGTAAGGACAGGGTTGTGTGGCTACATTGTGTGTTATTCTTTTCCTTCATAGTTCACCTAAAAGCAACCTCATTGTCCCTCCTACAATCTCAGGGATTGGTAACAACTCATGATATGTCGACACTTTTTTAAAAGTGCAAGTTGTTCTCTCCAGAGAGATTTTAGAGCTTTCCATTGCTCCTGGACCCTGCATTCTCCCCTCCCATTGTGCCTGTAGTTTGCTTGCAATGCTGGGGGGGGGGGGGGGGGGGGGAGGGGGAAGAGAAGTGATGAGGAGGGGGAAACGTACTGACAGACTGCTTTTATCTCCACCAAAAGCTCAACACCTGGAAACAGGATGCTACAATCTGCTTCTCCGTTCGGCAGGAGTGAGTTTCAGTGTCTGTGTTACACGGGATTCACTGGACAGCCTCTAGAGCATGGTGACTGGCAGAAATGGTGATTTTTTTTTTTAAGTCATTGTAAGTTTGATATTTTATTTTCCCCTCCCCTCTTTAATTCCTCGCCACAGCGTTAGGCTTTTGGGGTCAGTTTAACAGAGGAGATTCAGGAAACATGATGTGCAATCCTCAGCGTCCATAGGCAGAACATTGTGCTCTATGAAGAACAAAACCAGTCCTGTACATGTCAAAAGAAGAGCTAGAAGGACTCCTCAGTTCGGCTGTAAGGCCTCTCTCTGAGCGGTTTGGGAAGCTGAAAAAAGCTGCAGTTGGACTGTTGTTTCTGCTTGCAAACTGAGGCAGATTGTAAAAACACATTATAAACAGTATGAATACGTTTCTAAATCCCCATTTCAAGTGCATTTGAATAAGCATTTCCTCCCACCCCTGCTCCTGGACCCCTCAGTGAAGTGACAGGGTACTATACGACTCAGCTCTGATTCACATTTGTGGGGTTGCAGAGGAGGAAAGTTAGGACATTACAAAGTGGCTCTTGCTGGGGGAACAACTCATGAACCTCCTCTAGTCAGCATGACGGCTGTATGCAGGAGGGGAGGCTGCACAGAAAACCACAGGGACGTACTGTGTCCTCAGCCAGTTGTACAGGTGTTCACAAGGCACTGGAACCTTCAGGGGACTAGCATCATTTCAGAGGCCCCAGATTAAATCATGCTGCACTGGAAAGCGGCAGGCTTTCAATCTACCCCCCCGCCCTCCCCCAAAAAATCAGGCTCCATGAACACACGGAAAGTCAGATCAGTTAGAATTCAACCAATTCACCCTTGGTAAAGTGTAGTATAGCCCTTCCCCTACTTTAACCCCTCACTCCCCCTCCACAGAGGAAAACCCGAACAACAGTGTGTTTGCTAGCTTGGCTCATCCCATCAAACACGTCTGTACAGGGAGTAAGCAACACACTTTGAAGTGTCTGCGTGTGTAGACTAGTCAATAAGTCTTCTGGAATGTGACAAATGAGGCTAGTTGGTAATGAAGGCTCTCCCCTAGAGGATCAGAGAGAAAGCACTTTCTGAAAGACCCAATTAATTTGGGCCCAGGAGGGGAGATAGAACTCGGGGTTACAGATACCCAAAGTGACCTCCCTGCACTCCTAGACACACACCTTAACAGACCGGTAAATCTACCCAGCGAAGCACAGCTATTCACCCAACAATTTCAGCAATGAGAGGGAAGCGTCAGGGGAGAAGAACAAAGACCAGACACTGAGACGTGTTAGATATTTCACAGATAAAGCTTTAAATTAACTCACCTACAGGGGTTTGAGCCAACCAGCAAGGGAGCAGCCCTTTGGCCATTCTGCCCCAGCTCTGTTAAACAGAACCAGGCTGACACATTGGGGTGCGGTTACCTGCACTGCCCTTTCGGAGACCCTGCGTTTGATTCCTGGAGCTGATCTCCAGCTAGGAATAGGGCTGAGGGGCAGTGCCTTGAGGGCAGGGATAGGGAGGGACCCGCATTGGTCTGCCCTATTAAAGACTCTGCCAAGAGTCTCATTCTGTCCTCCTCAATGGGACTATATGCAGGGCTGAGCCCGGAGGAGTGTAAATAGAAGGGTGGGGTGGGGAGTGGGAGAATGAGAGGACTCTGCAGAGCTTCAACTGACTCAACAGTGGGCCGGAGGAAGCAGCAGAGAAAAAACCCAAAACCTAGGCTAACTGGAGAGCCCTGGGTCACAGAATTGCTCCAGTGTAACAAGACAGAGAGTTTCAGAGTAGCAGCCGTGTTAGTCTGTATCCGCAAAAAGAACAGGAGTACTTGTGGCACCTTAGAGACTAACAAATTTATTAGAGCATAAGCTTTCGTGGACTACAGCCCACTTCTTCGAATGCATACAGAAGTGGGCTGTAGTCCACGAAAGCTTATGCTCTAATAAATTTGTTAGTCTCTAAGGTGCCACAAGTACTCCTGTTCTTAAGACGGAGAGCGGATGTGGATGGTGATGCAAGTTGTACACCAGGGACTACGAAGTGGAGGGCAGCAGGGAAAGAGGAAGCAGGTATAAAAAGGGGGATGCAATGCTCCTCCAGTCAGTACTTCACTCCTTTCTCCAGCCTCCTCTGGTGAAATTCCACCTCTGGCAAACCTCCCATTGCCTTCAGTGGGGTCAGAATTTTACCCCTATCAGGTAAGTTACATTCATTTAGACTCTCTTGGCTCTACTTAGCACCCTCACTTCTGCCCAGCCCAACAACTGGTTTGGAGGCTTCAGACATCCAGCTGTGTACGGGATGCCGAGAAATCAGCAATTCTGTGCCTCCACGCTCTGGGGAAGGATGTTGGGCTCAGGATTTTATTGTAAGCAGAGAGATGATGACGAAAGAGAGGCAGAGAGATAGAGAGAGAGCAGTTTGTTTCCGGTGTGATCCCAGTGAAGAGGGAGCATCTGCTGGGGGTCTTTACACAGGCACTTGCTACCTCTGCCGGTGTGAAACCTACGAGCATCCAACGCAGTCATACATGAAAGAGGTGCAGAGGCTCATGTAATAGGAGGGATATGCCAGCAAGTGACTGACATGAGCAGAGTCCGAGAAGTCCACAGCTCTCACTGCAACGTTGTGCTGCCGCCGGGCCTCAATCATGTGCTCTACGTCACTGGCCAGGATGATCCTGTCCCCCTTGGAGTAGAGGTAGAGCTCGGGCCACCTCGAAGGCCCATTCAGCAGGGCATCATAATGGGTCTCATGGAAGAAGCGAGTCACTGGATGCAGCAAGATCCGCAGCACCACCACCAGGATGGCGAAGACAAGCAGGAGGCCATACTTGAGCAGCACGTTAGTTGAGCCCAAGACAGCTGCCAAGGCACGCAGGCTCCCCACCATGTTTCTTTTGCCGGGGGCACTGTCAAAAATGGTGCCCACCACCTTGAGGCTGCTGAACTGCCTGTGCGTGTGGATGAGCTCTAGGATGTAGCGGTAAAGCATGACCCCGCCGTTGCTGAACACGTGAAACAGCAGCGGTTTCTTTTCAATTTTATAGTCAAAGAGCAGCTCCAGCAGCTTCCTAGCTGGGGTCCGGAGGGACCTGATGCCAAAGGATTCTGCGAAAAACGTCATCTTCCATGGAGCTGTGTAGCGGATAACTGTGCACCCCTGGGAGGAACAGAGAGACACACCCATCGAGGGCTGCATGTTACAAGCTCCTTCAGGATCCCAATCTGCCACTGTGTTCATTCATTCTGCCCTAAAGGACAGAGCAATGGTCCCTCTTCCTGAATCAGAAATTGGCCAGTGCTGGCTCACCATTCGTGTATCTTTAGTATAACATCATCCACAACATTGGTGAAGGAGGAGGAATTTCCTCCTGTCCCTGGCTGGGATCATTTGGGCACAGTACCATCAGGACCTGGTAATACTTACCCCAGCCAAGATCCCATATAGAAGCCATTTGTATGGGTGGCCTACATCTAATCCTTTTTTGAAGCTTGCTAACCTCTAGCTATTTGATCAGATTGGGAGGGGTGAGGGGGTGTTGGTCACAGTAGATTCCACTTAATAGCCACCTTGATATTGACAACTTCTGGTTAATAGCAACATTTGGGTGGGAACCAATCCCGTCCCATTGACTTTAATGTTAACAGGATTTGGATATTGGTAATACCATGCTGCTTATTAAACAACATGTTTTAGAAGAAAGACCCCAACTGTAGGCAGGTTTGCAAGGTTGCAGCCAGGGAAGGAAGTGCTGGGACATACCGCCCCTCACTGCAGCCCTGCAAACCTGCCTCCAGCCAGCCCTCACCCTGCCCTTGTGCTTCCTTCTAGGACTGTAGCCCTGTAAACCAGCCTGTGCCCAGGGACAGCACAGGAGGTAAGGGGCTGTGGGCAGGGAAGGAGTGGGGGGATGCAGCCCAGACGCCAGAGCTGCACAGTACCTCTACCTGCACCTAGGGAAGGAAGCACTAGGACATGCTGAGCCCCAACCCAGAGGGAGACCAAGGAGAGTCACCATGCAACCCCACAGGCCCCCAGTGCCCGGCTCCCTGTAGAAAGCCCCAGCATCTGGGCTGCAGCCCCCTCCCTGTGCTGCCCTGCACGCAAGCTTGCAGCCAGAGAAGGTCTAGCCCAGTGTTTCATTCCCTGGCTGCAGCCCTGCAAATCTGCTTTCCACTTATTACCAACTGATGGCTAATGGCAGCTTTTGCTGGTAACTGAGGAACTGCTCATAAGCGGAACCACGTACCTAAGAGCTTGGGCCGCTTGGCTATATAGCTAAGACCCCACAGTTAGATATATGCCTTGTGTTACTCCGAGTATTCCCTGTACTAATGGCAGGTTTTAATGATGGCAGGCACCCAGGTGCTGAAGCAATGGGCCCCCACAGAAGTTTCTAAATAAACGTGGGTGAAGCTAGTTGTATAAATGCTCAATCTTTCACATTAGCTCAGCAAAGGCATTTACTGGCATTTCCGCTTGAGAAATGCAGAGAAAAGGCACGAAAACAGCTATGTCCAGAGGGGATTGGGGAGAAGCGAGGAAGAAATCTTCACCTATTCTAGGAGATTTTAAATCATCTGGGTTTTGCATTCATTCTTCCTAGGGGAAGGAAGGTCCACCCATATCCCTATTAGAACCCTTCACTTCCCCTGGATTTCCTACCCTCGAGGGTCTGCATCCTGCCCATCATCCTTCTGGCCAGGGAAGACTTGCCAAGAGTCCCATGGCAGCATGTCAAAAACGCTCATTTGCCCAGCAGGGGTGACTGATGGCCGCCAGGCAATAAAAAGTACTGCATTACCCATCTTCTCCCACGGGCTGAGCCTGCAGCCTTCGCTGGGCTTCCCACCCACACATAGCATGAGGCTGGCAGGGGAGTTGGGGTCTCCCACATGGCATCGCAGAACATAAAGCCACGATAAATTATCAGGTGTACCCTCCCCATTCAGTTTCTGAGTCCATAACCACCCTATGGCTTCAGCTTCATTTGTAAAGATTCAAAAAGTTCATTTAAGAGATCTCAGAATTAGGGAAATAAAAACCAATAATAATAAAAACGCCAAGGTAACATAACCACTCAAATAACTGCAGCTAAGCACACCAAAAAACAAACCCTCCCGCATCTCGTCAACCCTCCAACACCTTATGATTTGAAACTTTCTCTCAAGGTCTGTATATCTGGGATAGTGGTTACACTGACCCTACGCAAGCACCACACCCACCGCTAGCATTTATAGTGATCAAGCCCTTAGGAAATAAAATCCGTGGGGCAAAGAGCTGTTTAATTTTTCCAACTAGAGATCAGCATGTGGCAGGTGCCGCCTAGCTGGGGCGTTCAGCCCACAGAGGAGAATAGGTACATGACATAAAAGAACTACAACCCTCATAAGGCACCGGGGTACCCCACATGAAAATCAAATGTTCTGGGTTTGGGTGTTTGAGGTAATAAACAACAAATCCACAGAAAGCAGATGCTTTTTGCAAAAAAATTAGTGAAAAACTCCATTTTCCATTAAAATTGCAATGGAAATTTTTCTGCCAGACACAGTTGTGTAGCTTAATCCTTCTAAAGTGCTAAATATTCATGATATAAGGGTCAGAAGGAAGTTCATTCTCCATGGCTCATTCCATCCTTAGAGTCTCCACTAGGATTGCTTAAAAGGGAACTAGTTGTGACTAAATGAAACGGTGTATTTTCGAATGCAGACACCTGTCTTTCTGGCAACGGGATTGAGACACCAAATGCATTTCATGTAGGGTACTGAGCAGTTGCAGAATGCTGTGGCCAGTAGCAACCGAGCTGTTATCAATCCTGAGACATGGAGTCACAAGTCATTCTGTACTAGAACACACTTTAATTTATGTATCAGAGGGGTAGCCATGTTGGTCTGGATCTGTAAACAGCAACAAAGAGTCCTGTGGTACCTGATAGACTAACAGATGTATTGGAGCATGAGCTTTCGTGGGTGAATACCCACTTCGTCAGGCTTGGGTGAATACTCACTTCGTCAGACGCAGGGGTATTCACCCACGAAAGCTCATGCTCCAATACATCTGTTAGTCTATCAGGTGCCACAGGACTCTCTGTAGCACTTTAATTTATGGATCTCACATGTCAGGTTAATCATCAACAGTTCAGAGGCTGCCATGTGAGGCAGTCATGCTGGGTAGTATTCAAAGGAGAACTTTGGCATCTATCTTTGCAACAAATTGGATCCAAAACAAAGTCCATGCTCACATAATGGGCCTAAATTCCACTAGGTCCAAAAGCCACACACTTTCCATCATTCCGTGGACCAACAAAGCAAGATATTTTAAAAGGGGACTGATAATGGGACAGACACTGTCAGAAACTTCCACTTCTAGGTCACTATATCAAATCCTGTCCAGATTGGTAATGACTGAACATTGTTACCATCTGATGGCTGTTCCATAAATGTGTGAAATGAGTTTAGGGGCATCAAATCAATCCCCAGTAGCTAGGCAACCTGGTCACAAAAGCCACCAATAACCAGCACACTTGTTAGTCTCAGAAGAAAGGCCAGATGCTGAATAAGTCATGGTTGAACTTGCCTTTGACCCTTAAAGTTGGCCCTGCCAGCTCTGTACAGACGTATGCAGCTTGCACTCTCACTGCCCATGTTATACATAGTCTGTGGATAAATGGAGGACAAAGATTTACACCGGTTTTCAAATCTTTAAAACTTCAGAAACTTTGAAAAAGGCAAAAAGGAATTCCTTTTAGGAAGCACTTCCTGCCTCTTCGTTGTACACACAGTATAACCAGGGTCTTAAAGACAGCGTGCAGAGAATGTCAACATGCTATTTGAAAATGCAAGGAGCTTTCACACAAAAATAAGCCCAGCACTTTCTTCTAGGGCGTCTTTGGAGTCGTAAGAAGGGGTAAGGTCTTTTCACCAGAGTGCAGGGGAGAAAATTCCTCCGGTAGCCTTGCTACAGCTTTATATTGGCATAGAAAGATGAATGATTTACTCACCTTCTGATGGTAGATGGTGCTGTATTTCACCAGGTGTTTATCACGGCAGCCAGCCCACCCCAGCAGAATTACCACAGGCCGGTTATTTTTGTTTCCCATCTCTGGACTAGTGTCTGAAATAAACCAGATTTTTAAAAAATGAAACTGCCCTTCAGTCCACTAGAGTCAGAGTGAAATTGCAACCTACCTACTTAATAAGGATAGCGATTTTAACCCCACCCAAAGCCTGTACTGCAACTCTTGCGCTTATAACTGGATTCCTTCTGTAGCCTATCAGTTTATCATTTAGCTGTTATTGCCGTATTATTTGTGTTACAAAACAATCGAGACTGGGGCCCAATTGTACTGGGCACAGTACAAAAAATAAAATGACAAATCTTGCCCCCAAACAACTTATAGTGTAAAGAAGGACAAAAAGGCTACAGGCCAAGGTAGGACACAAATAAGGGGGTAAAGATGCTAAAAACTAGAAGCTCACATTATAAATGTTTCTAAAATTCAGGTTTCAAAAAAAATCCATTTACCAGTGACAAATGGCAGTTTTCCCATCACTGTACGGGGAGGGAAACAGGCGCCTTGATTTTTGGAGAAGTTTACATTTGCATTAAAAAAAAGTTTCCAGCTCAGTTAGTTACTTAAGGCTTGTCTACACATGGAGTTAGCTCTGATCCTTTGAAAGTGGGATAAGCTAAACAGAAACAAGGCACTATTATTCCAAAATAAGAGTGTCCACATGGGGAGTTAATCAGGAATAACTCCATGTGTAGGCAAGCCCAAAGATATTAGTTTTGTCTTATTTTTAAGCCACCCCAATAGTGCTCTTGGCCCTTTCAAAAGACATAAAAAGATGTGGTCGCTGTCCCAAAGATTTTCCAATCTAATATCCGATACAGTGGAACGACAGCGACAGACGCCAGCTGGAGAAGGACCTGGAGAAGGCAATAAGCTTACAGGGTGACGGTCTGGCCCTGCCACCCATTCTGCCGCGAATAACTGTTTCTGCTTAACACTCCCAGGCACAATGGAGGAAGTGATTTAAAGGAGGCGGGAGCCCTGGGTATCCCCAGCTCCCCTGAAGCCACCAGGGAGCACAGCCCAGTATCCACACAGGATTGTTTGCTAACAGGAATGTGAGATAGAAGGAGTAAGGGCAAGTCCTGCAATAGCAACACCCCAGCCACTAAGCCCCTCTGGGCTACTAGGGACAACACTGCACAGCCCCTGGGGGCATCAGGCACTCGCACCCCTCCACCCGGGGCATCGGACGCCTGCCTCACCTCACCGCAACCCCTCACCTCTTCCCCCAGGGGCATCAGACACCCTCCCCCCACCTCACCCTGCCCCCCCCAACCCCCAGGGGCATCAGACACCTGCCTCACCTCACCCCAACCCCTCACCCTCTTCCCCCAGGGGCATCAGACACCCTCCCCCCACCTCACCCTGTCCCCCCCCCAACCCCCAGGGGCATCAGACACCCTCCCCCCACCTCACCCTGCCCCCCCCAACCCCCAGGGGCATCAGACACCTGCCTCACCTCACCCCAACCCCTCACCCTCTTCCCCCAGCAGCATCAGACACCCTCCCCCCACCTCACCCTGTCCCCCCCAACCCCCAGAGGCATCAGACACCTGCCTCGCCTCACCCCAACCCCTCACCTCTTCCCCCAGCGGCATCAGACACCCTCCCCCCACCCAACCCCCAGGGGCATCAGATACCCCCCTAGCCTGTCCCCCCCCCTCACCGGCATCAGACACCCTCCCCCCACCTCACCCTGTCCCCCCCCCCCACCGGCATCAGACACCCTCCCCCCACCTCACCGGCATCAGACACCCTCCCCCCACCTCACCCTGTCCCCCCCTCACCTCTTCCCCCGACACTCACCCCCCCCAGCCTGTCCCCCACCCCCAGGGGCATCAGACACCCCCCTCCCCTCACCCTCCCCCCACCTGTGCCCCCCGCGGGGTCTCAGACACCCGCCGCCCCCCGGAGCCGCTACGCCCGCGAGGATTATGGGGACCCCGCCCCGCCGCCAGCCCCGTACCCGGCCGCCCCCCCGGCGGCAGCTCGATGGTATAGTCCAGCTCTCTGCCCCCCATGCTCGGGCGCGCGGGGGAGATCGCCGATCGCCGTCGCACTCTCGGGCCGAAGCGCCCGCCCTCCACACCGGAAGTGACCGCCCTCTCCTGAGACGCCAGCCAATAGGAGCGATCGAGGCCCACGCCCTGTGACCTCACATCCTAGCAACGCGCCTCTCAGGGGCTAACAGAACCCGCGCCCCTAGCAACCGCTGTCTCGCCAGCGCCCCGCCCACCGGGTCGGAATGAGGCTACCCATTGGTCGAAGGCTAGGTGAGCGCGGTCTGTGGTTGGTTCGTCTGGGATGTCAATCAAACTGAAGCGCTGGCGGGCAGGTGAGAGGGAGCCGCGTGCAATCGACACCCCTGTGTAGGGGGCCCCGGGGCGATGTGTAACGCCCACAGACCCAGGGCATCGGCAGGCGGGATCGAACCGGGGACCTCCGGAGCTTAGTGCAGCAGCGGCTCTCGCTTGAGCCCCGGGCTGGTAGCTAAGGCTGTAGAGCCGCTCGCGGGACAGCGCCCCGCCCCCAGGCGTGTGGGGGCTACACGGGGGGTGGGTAGGCGGGGGGGGGGCGCAGGCAGGGGGCAGGACGGGGGGCGCAGGCGGGGGGCAGGACGGGGGGTGGGTAGATGGGGTTGGGAGGTGCAGACGGGGGGTGGGTAGATGGGGTTGGGGGGTGCAGGCAGGGGGCAGCGCTGGGGGGTGGGTAGGTGGGGGGTGCAGGCAGGGGGCAGGACAGGGGGTGGGTAGGTGGGGGTGCAGGCAGGGGGCAGGACGGGGGGCGCAGGCGGGGGGCAGGACGGGGGGTGGGTAGATGGGGTTGGGAGGTGCAGACGGGGGGTGGGTAGATGGGGTTGGGGGGTGCAGGCAGGGGGCAGGACGGGGGGTGGGTAGGTGGGGGGGCGCAGGCAGGGGGCAGGACGGGGGGGTGGGTAGGTGGGGGGCGCAGGCAGGGGGCAGGATGGGGGGTGGGTAGGTGGGGGGGCGCAGGCGGGGGGCAGGACGGGGGGTGGGTAGGTGGGGGGGCGCAGGCAGGGGGCAGGACGGGGGGGTGGGTAGATGGGGTTGGGGGGTGCAGGCAGGGGGCAGCGCTGGGGGGTGGGTAGGTGGGGGGTGCAGGCAGGGGGCAGCGCTGGGGGGTGGGTAGGTGGGGGGCGCAGGCAGGGGGCAGGACGGGGAGCGCAGGCGGGGGGCAGGACGGGGGGTGGGTAGATGGGGTTGGGAGGTGCAGACGGGGGGTGGGTAGATGGGGTTGGGGGGTGCAGGCAGGGGGCAGCGCTGGGGGGTGGGTAGGTGGGGGGTGCAGGCAGGGGGCAGGACAGGGGTGGGTAGGTGGGGGTGCAGGCAGGGGGCAGGACGGGGGGGTGGGTAGATGGGGTTGGGAGGTGCAGACGGGGGGTGGGTAGATGGGGTTGGGGGGTGCAGGCAGGGGGCAGCGCTGGGGGGTGGGTAGGTGGGGGGTGCAGGCAGGGGGCAGGACGGGGGGTGGGTAGGTGGGGGTGCAGGCAGGGGGCAGGACGGGGGGCGCAGGCGGGGGGCAGGACGGGGGGTGGGTAGATGGGGTTGGGAGGTGCAGACGGGGGGTGGGTAGATGGGGTTGGGGGGTGCAGGCAGGGGGCAGGACGGGGGGTGGGTAGGTGGGGGGCGCAGGCAGGGGGCAGGACGGGGGGGTGGGTAGGTGGGGGGGCGCAGGCAGGGGGCAGGACGGGGGGGTGGGTAGGTGGGGGGCGCAGGCAGGGGGCAGGATGGGGGGTGGGTAGGTGGGGGGGCGCAGGCAGGGGGCAGGACGGGGGGGTGGGTAGGTGGGGGGGCGCAGGCAGGGGGCAGGACGGGGGGTGGGTAGGTGGGGGGGCGCAGGCAGGGGGCAGGACGGGGGGGTGGGTAGGTGGGGTGGGTGGGTGCAGGGGGCAGGGTTGGTAGGTGGGGGGATGGGGTAGATGCAGGCAGTGGGGGAGGGCAGCGGGGGTTGGTCAGTGTATAAGAATATAATACACCTCTACTCCGATATAACGCTGTCCTCGGGAGCCAAAAAATCTTACCGCGTTATATCGAACTTGCTTTGATCCGCCGGAGTGCGCAGCCCCGCCCCGGGAGTGCTGCTTTACTGCGTTATATCCGAATTCGTGTTATATCGGGTCGCGCTATATCAGGGTAGAGGTGTAATATAAGAATTGCCAGACTGGGTCAGACCAATGGTCCATCTAGCCCAGTCTCCTGTCTTCTGACAGTGGCCAGTACCAGGTGCTTCAGAGGAAAGAACAGAACAGGGCAGTTATCAAGTGATCCATCCCGTCATCCACTGCCAGCTTCTGGCAGTCAGAGGCTAGGGATAACCAGAGTGTGGGGTGGCATCCCTGACTATCTTGGCTAATTGCCATTGATGGACCTAGCCTCCGTGAATGTATCTAATTTCCTGTCTTATGATCTATCCCTTTCCTTAGTTTGCTGTTGGCCTGGCTGTGTAGGAGGAGTAAGGCAAAGAGATTCTTTTAGGACTGGAGGAGACACAGTGCCTCATGGCATAATGAGCATGGTGTGAGAGCCAGCCAATCACCCCCAGAAGACAACCATGGGTAGGGGGAATGACCAGTATCTCACACAGCCCCTTTCTCAAAGAGCTATTGGGAGCCATGGGGGAACTGAAGAGGGTGTAGGGGCATCGCAGCTGGGGTGGGGTGAGCATTGGCGGAAATGGAGTTTCACAGAGCTGGCAAGGGAACTAGCATTAGATGGATTTGGGGTCTAACTGGATTAGAGGGAGAGTAGGTACCAGGTTTGGGGGCAAAAGGGTGCTGGGGGAGTCAGTGGGACCAAGGAGAGGGAATAGTAGGTGCCTGGAGGGGGCTGCTGGAGCAGGGGGTCTGGAGAAGGAGCAAGGGTCATAGAGCTTTAGGGGAGGGAGGAAGGAAGGGGCCTGCTGGATCAGTGGGGATTGTGGGTTTGGTGGGGGGGGGGGGGGGGGCGCAGAGCCTTCCCAAAAGTGGAGGGGACAAGCCCCCCTCCTTGGTCCCGCCCCTGCCCCACCTCTTCCCCCAAAGGCCCCACCCACAGCCAAGCCAGAGCAGGGCTAGGGAGCCTGGGACCCTCTACCTACCCTGGGTGGGGGGCTCCCAAGAGCAGACCCCGGCCTGTGTCCCCACCTCCTGGGTCCCCTGTGCAGGGCAGGTGGAGGGTCAGTGGCCCCCACAGCTGCCTGCGTGGCTCTTACCCTGACCCAGCTCCAGCCGGGGGGCAGGGCCTCGGAGCTGCGCCATGGTAAGATCTGCCCAGTGCAGCTGTGGGGAGCCGCGCACCCTCCACCTGCCCTGGGCGGAGGGCCCGGGGAGCAGGGACACGGGCCAGGGGCAACTCTTGGGCAGGCCCTCCCCCCCCCCCCTGGGCAGGTCTCCACCCATGGGATCCATGGCTCTCCACAGCTGCCTGGGCTCCCAGGGCCCGTCTCCAGCTGCTGGCCTGGCCAGGGGGCAGGGCCTCGGTGGGAAGAGGACGAGCAGGAGCGGGGGCCATGGTGATAGGTGGATGGGCCAAGCAGGCTCCAACTTGTGCCAGGGGCTGGGCAAGGCTTGGAATCTGGTGGGTGCCAAGATATCTTAAAACCACCTTTTCCCTCCCGTCTCCCAACTCCTCCAGGGCTGCACCACTCACAACTGAGGCGGGCACCTCTGGCAGCACAGTGCTCCCGGGCCCTTAACTTGGACTCCTCGATTCAGAAGTGATTCAAAAGGAAAAGTGCTACCTAGTGAATGGCCAACACCAGTTCCTAAATCACCTGGGTTTTCCTTAGAGTCCTCCCAACAAAGTACTGACTTGGTGTCCAACCCTCTAAGCTTACCCGAGCCAGCGAGATGAGTGAGGCAGTTCATTGAGTGGCTAGAACGGACAATTTGGAGTGAGGAGACTTGGTTCTGTTCTGAGTTACTGTGTGAGCTTGGGGCAAGTCTTTTCCCCTCTCTGTGAATTTGTTTCTGTATCTGTAAAATAAGGATAATAAGAATCCTTACCCCTATTTATAGGGCACTTGGAGCTCTTTGGGTGAAGAGCACCGTATAGGTGCATAGTATTATAACAGTCAAAGTCTGGTACCGTTGTGTCCTCAGTTAGTTGTATTGTGTGATCGTTTTCAGACCAACTGTGCTCCCTGGCTGGAATGGATAATAGGAAAGCACCCTTTATTCCTCAAATCCTGCTGTCCAGAGGCTGGTGATGGTGTTTCTGAACAGTGAGGATTATTGCTGCTTCTTAATAAAAGCAGGATAAGAGCACAGCATCAGCGTCTCAAACATAAATATGGAAATGTTAATTTAGAATCAATTTTGGGATGCTTCAGACTGTTAAGTTCTTTTAACTAGATTTCTGTAGAGGACATAGGAGCTCTTTATGGGACTGTAAATTTTATGCAAACGGTCTCTGTGAAATACTCGTTCCCTCAACACACTAGCTGTTCTCTCATCGTGAGCCTTGCACATAATGTTTCACAAATATTCTGTAAATCACTGGGAAAAGCTCATGATGCTGTGAAATACGACTTTCGACAAAGGGGTCCTAACAGGCCAGTCTCCCATCAGCACTAACATTTGTTATGGCTAATAACACTTTCAATCACAACTATTTTGGGAAAACTGATTTATTTTAAACCTTGTCCTCCCTCAGAGGAGATCCTGAATACACTCTGCCAAGGACACAGACTCCTACAAACCACAGACTGTTAATTCCCTAATGAAATGCCAACTCCTCTTAACACCACAGAATTGTTTCTTTAGCCAACTTTCTAGGGTGGTGGGTTTTTTGGTTTTTATTTTTTTTTAATACACTTAACTACAGAGCATTTCACCTTTAGGTCATTGGTTTCCATCCTGCCCAGGCAGTAGTGACAGAAAGTGACCATTGGGCAGCCATCTGGTGCCTTTTGTGAAATGGATTTGGAATCTCAGTCAAGTTCCTAGTAGACAAGTGCTAGGCACTTTACAGATAGGAAATAGGCATAGACCCAAACGGACCTAATCGATTTAAACTAAACTGAAAGAAGCCCTGAAATAAGTGTCCAGACAGGGGGTTGCATTGGTTTAACTAATTTGCTTTTAAATTACACCTTAAATTAAACCAATGCAACTTTCTCACTTAGACAAGGCTTCCGTCTCAGCAAAGGGGCCAAGAACTGCAAGAGGCAAAGACTGAACACAGAAGGACACAGATGAAGCATGTTGACAGGGCTGCGTGGAGAGAAGCTTGCAGTATTGCTGCCTGTGTTGTACCTCCTTTGGCTCCGATTTAGGGTGACCAGATGTCCCGATTTTATAGTGACAGTCCCGATTTTTGGGTCTTTTTCTTATATAGGCTCCTATTGCCCCCCACCCCCGTCCTGATTTTTCACATTTGCTGTCTGGTCACCCTACTCCAATTCTACAAACACCCATGCACGTGCTTAACTTTAAGCCCCACATTGGGACTACTCACAAGCTTAAAGTTAAGCATGTGTATTTGCAAGATTGGGACCTATGTGATTAAACCATCTTTAGCTTTCAGAGCTGTCAATCTGCACTTTTTGCCAGAACTAATTACACCACAAAGGGGGGAGGGGGAGACAGAGAGTGCCCAAATATGTCAAAGAAATTCGGCAAAATGGGGATCACTGTCACAGGGTCAGTTGGGGTTTTCTGTAGCTGCCCTATTCCTTGGATTATTATTTCATTTCCCCCCTGAGTTTATTTTAAAATGTGCCATTGAAAGCTCTCTGCACTCGAAGAGAAATTAAATAATAAGACATGAACTAGGACAAAAAGGTTCAAAATGCAAAAGCTTCCCAAATCCACATCGTCAAGGTCCTGTGCATCTCTGCTCTTATTTCATCCTACTTACCCTCTGGCAGGGCCTGGCATGGGATCAAGTATCCATCCTGGGAAGCTAGCAACATCTGAGATTAAGAACATTTGCAACGTTATAGTGCTTTATTCATATCTGGGAGGGAGATTGCTCTTGTGAAGATGATCTTGTGGTTCAAGCAGGAGATCTGGATTCTAATCCCAGCTCTGCCACAGATTTACCATGTGGCCTTGGGTAAATCAGTTAATCTCTTTATGTCTCAGTTTCTCCAGATGTAAAATGGAGATAGCAATGGGAATGAAGGAAGATAAGATTATATTAATCAATGTTTGTCAAGTGCTTTGTGATCCTTAGCTGGAAAGCACTAATGAAGGGGAAAGTATAATTAGTGCTGGTGTTACTCATTTGTACAGCCTACATTTATCTTTAAGGGTTTCTATAACCTCTCTCTCTCCCCTATAGGAGGGTATTGATCATGACTTCCACAAAGGAGCAGGCAGCCATCAGCAGACTGATGGGGTTCTTGCAGGAATGGGACAATGCTAGCAAAGCTGCTCGAAGCCACATGCTGGATAATTTCATTAAGGCAAATCAAGGAAAGACAGGGCCAGAGTTGGAGCTGGAATTCTCACAGGGAGCCAGCTTGTTTCTGGCCCGCCTAACATCATGGCTGAGGCTGACGTATCTACTTCCTCGGGATGCCAGCGGAGGTGGTGGGGCGATCGAGGGGAAGATTCTCTCCCAAACGTTCTTTTCCCCAATACGATTGAAGGTAGCCCCTCTCTGTGGAAATACCTGAGTCCAGCTAAGTTGTTCAGGGAGAAGAGCTCAGCCATGAAAGCTGGAATCTGAGGGAAGTTCCACACCAAGGGTATTATTGAGTTGCTCTGCAAGATTCCCCTTGTTTTCTCCGGCCCCTCTCATAGGTCCTACATCAGGACATCCCATCCTTCTAGCTGAGGACAAAATGTAAGCTCCCTGCCAAGCCCATCAATGCCGCAGGCACCCACTTCACGCCTACTCTGGGGATGAGCATGCTGCCTCCTTAGTGGCTTGCAACCCAGCTGGCCTGGAAAATTAAGGCCTGTGCCCTTTCCCAAAGACAGGTTCCCCAGGTGCAGTGCCACACATTGCCATCAAGCTACCAGCCAGACCAGCTTTAATGAGAAAAATTGTCTCAGTATTTGCTCCTTAACATTGTCAAACAGCTATATGTATGGAATATACCTAGATCAGCAGCTAAAGTCCATTGGCATCTTTCTGTCAGCTGCAAGTAGGTGAGTACTATTGTGTCACTTCAACAAGAATTGTTTGGGGGGTTTTAACATCCCAGAGTTGTGCCAGCCCAGGGTGAGGGGGGCCGGTATTAATATTTTACTACAGGGATGGTCTGGGAAAGGGCAACAGAGACAACTGTCCATGATCTGTGCTTTTGAGCACCCTGCTGTCTGCATGTACCCATAACTGGGCAAGCCTCTCCTCTCTCCTCTGCAGCTCTCTGGATCCCCACAGTCTGTGAGCCTCCTTCATGCCTGGTGACTCCCACACACACTTAGTAGGTTGTGCAGTTGGACCTGTTTTGAATTGTGTCCCCTGTTTGGGGAGGTCAGATACCATGGTGATGAGCACTCTGTAGAAATAGATAAATCAGTCATGGGCAGGTGGGAGGTGCTGCATATGTTACTTCACACAAGGCTGGTCAAAGCCAAGACCCTTTGTGCTTCCCAAGAATACTGTAAATATTTTATGATGTTGCCCATGCTATGCAATTGCTCAGTGAGTCCCTCATGTTTCCCAGGAGCGGTCTGATTCGTTAGGGATCCGATGAGCACCCTGTGTATGGAGCCCCTAGTTCTGTGTGCATGTAGGTCAGTATCCAAATGTGGACACTCAGAGGTAAATATCTCACCTGGTAGCCTATTGGGAGCACATCATACTGCCAGGTGAGGCATTCACATTTGGGTTCCAAGTCAAGCTTCTAGTACCTGTCCTCTCTGTCCAGGAACTTAGACACAAACTGAGGCAAGGAGGTAGGAAGAAGGTTCCCAGGAATATGGAGATCCAAGGAAGGAAGATTTGGTTCAAAGTGTTACATTTTCTGCTCATCTCTGTAGCCACAGGTATCTTATTGAATTTCTGGAGGTTGGAGGTGTCCTGACTCTCCTGGAAATACTAGGGCTGAAGCAACTGAAGGAAGAGGACAAAAGGGAGTCGATAAAGCTGCTCCAACTCGTAGCAAACGCTGGCAGGAAGTATAAGGAGCTCATCTGTGAAAGTTATGGTAAGTGCCGTGCCATCCATGGTCTTTATCAGTGGAATGGGCTTCCATCCATTTAGGCAAGTCTGTACTCTCTGACCTCCAAACGTCAAGGGCTCCTTACAGAACCGAACCTGTTCCTTTCACTCTACGAGAGTCCTAGTGATGGAAGATTATTTTAGTACTTTTCTTGTTGAAAGGAGTTCAGAGTCTCAGCCATTGCTGAGTAGTTACATTTCATCCCCCTTCTCATTTTTAATGAGCCTACTTTCTGTACAGTGTTTTTCCTTTGATGTATTCCAGCAATCATGCTGGTTGCAACTGCTATGGCTAAGGCTGCAAAAGTTTCCATTATAACCTGCTGTGATCACCCACTGCTACCTCTCCAAACCTTCCCTCTTGGGGCTAAAATTGTCTCTGATTGGTATCTATTGAAAAAATCAGGAATTTTTTCTGAAAAGGGAAAGCTAGATCTCTTCAGATGTTTTTGAAGACTGGAAAAATACAATGGAAAAAGCATTTATTAAGGGGAACCCATCAGTACAATCAGTGACAGATGCTCAAGGTTTGAACAACTTCCTCAGCAGTGAGATGAGTGTGATGGAATCAGTAAAGTGAGACTCAGTATGCACCATTTACCTCCTGGGGCCAGATTCTTTATTGGTGTAAATGCATGTAGTTCAATTGACTTCAGCAGCATTTTGCCCTTCTAGACCAGCTGAGAATTTGGCCCATTATATTTTAAAATCAGCGTAATAGCTACTGCCAAAGATTATTCCCCATCTCTACCTCTCCAGCAGCAGTGATTAAAATGGGACAGTGGTTTTGATTCTTTCTGGATTTCAATAAAATTACCAAGTTGTCGTCTAACCTCAGATATGTAACCACTTGGGCTTTCTTATACACAGGTGTGAGATCAATAGCTGAGTTCTTGGCCAATTCCAAGTCTGAAGAGACTCAAGAACAAGTGCAAATTCTGTTGGATTCTTTAGGCCACGGCAATCCCAAGTATCAGAACCAAGTATACAAAGGCCTGATTGCTTTGCTGCCATGCACATCCCCCAAAGCCCAACAGCTGTCTCTGCAGACACTCAGAACTGTGCAGGTGAGCAGAACGGGATGGAATCAAACTTTAGCCCAGTCTTTAGTTTCATCAGAACACTCTGTTTCATAGTGAATCTATCGTAAGCCGGAGGCTAGAGGTGTGTGGAAATCCTGCTACAGTTCTTGCCTTATTAAGGAGCCCAGAGAAGAGCTTATTGCATCCACAAGCACACCCAGTATGTACTCAGCTGATGTGTCCTAAGGCTGCATACCCTGTGTGGATAAGCCAACCCGATTTGAAAGTGCCTTGTTGAGGTAATACTGGATAACAGAAGCCTGAAGCCAGGATCCTTTTGCGCTAAGTTGCATGTCATCAGCACAGAGTACGCTCTTCAAGTTCCTGTGCCTGAGTTCTGAGAACACACTGAAAATCAATGGGGTGCACAGAACTGTTTTCTGTCTGATTTGGATAACGGAATCATGAACAGTTCCCCCCTTCGACTTTTCCCTCTCAGTAACACAGATGCTAGACTCCAAGGCTGTGTGTGAGCCAGTGCTGAGTGTATAAAGGCTGCTACTTCTGTCTACATAGGCCATGCTCCATCAGGATCTAATATGCTGCTTTTAAATAAATTGAATATGAAAGATATTTTATCATTCCTCTTCTCCTCCGGTCTGTTACTTATTGTGAAAGCCTGGTATGAAAACGTATGACCTCGGCTGTAGGAGAGGATATGCCTCTAAAGACATGTCCTGCCCTTCCTCCGTGGGGAACTTCAAAGGGAATGGCATGCAGGATTAACTATACGGCCTTTAGTGCTACTGTTTTAAATCCTGCACTTTGGTTGTGCTGTTCTTTTAATTGAGAGAATGGGGTTGTGGTCTTCTGACCCCTGTTAAATTCTCCCTGGCCTGGAAATATGCACTTGCATAACAAATTCTAGCTATATGTTAAGTACCCAGACTAAGATAGAGCTAAGCAGTGAGGTAGGTGGGTAGCAGCTCTGATGCAGTCTGATGCTCTTGAATTTAATTCCGACAATCTCCCATTTGAAATGTCAGTCCCTTGTCAGCAAGGAAGGGTGGGGGTGGCCACCACCCCCCCCCCAAATCTGCAGGATCATGGATCCTTGACCTTTGAACATACATTTTATGTCTTTGTCTCTTCTGTTACATACCACATGAGAGAGAGAGGCTCCCGGATAGAGCACTATTAAAATCGTAACGCTGTTCTAGTGCCGCAGTTAGCAGGAGATCAGTGAACTCATGCTCACGTTTGAGGAGTCCTGAGAGGAGGCGAGATTTTGTCTCCCCTTTTCCCCACACTTTGTAGAACATTTGTCTTCTTTCTCTGTAAGCTCTTTGGGGCAGGGGACTTTTCTACCTCTTTGTCTAGCCCCAGAGCAGTGGGGCCCTGATCCTGATTGGAGCCTCTGGCTGCTGCCATATTAAAAATATTAAATAATAGTAATGAATAGTTTGCTGCCCCCCAATAACTGCAGTCCTTAGTCTGAGAACCATAGGCTAGACTGGGCAGCCCTTACATTGGTGAGCACTTACACGAGGAGTCCTAGTGCTCACGGACCTGAGTAATGGGTGCAGAATCAGCCCCAAGAGCCCATTTCCCCGAGTCTCTCAGAGCGAAGTGCTGTGCAGTTCTCTGTATCTTGAGGATCAAACACGTGTGAACATTTCAGTGCGCTGCAGATGTGAGACCCGGGAGGAGTAACACCCCTCTTGTTCCTTTCATTGTCAGGCGATCGTGGGAGCAGCCCATCCCGGCATTGTGGACGCTGTGCTGGGCGTGCTCAGCTCAATGCACTTGGAAGTTCAGTATGAAGGTAGGAACCATCACTGTATTGCACGTCCCTTGTGCTGTCTACTGAGGAGGAACGCAGACTTTTGAATCATTCGTGGGGAGGTTCTCAGTGAGCCTGTCAAGAGTCACTCCAAGGCAGCAGCCGAAGCGGAGAGTGTGAGCACCGGGCTGGGTGTATTTGCCTTTCGGCTGCTCACTGGGCTCTAAGGAATTTAACTGACCTGGCAACAGGAAAGGAAAACAGGCGAGTCTCAAGGCCCGGAGGCGGAGTGCCCGTTACTGCACAGACCAAGCAGCTGGGTGCAATACCGGATCTGATGGGGGTGGGTGGTTTGTAACCCAGCTGCGTGTTGTCAGCGCGCCGCTCTCCAGCTCCAGCCTCCATGCCCGGCCCGGGAGGGGTGTTGCTCGTGCAAAGGTTTGCGTGTTTCCAGCTTTTCCTCTTCTACCAAGGAGGCAGGAGCGGGGCTGGGGACGCGGGTCTCCACGGGCGGGTTAACGAGCTGTGCGGTGGCTGCAGGCCAGCAAAGCCCAACCCTGGCGGCAGAGCCCGGGGGCGGCAGGGGCTGGGGACAAGCCGCCCGCTCTCTGCTGGCCCCAGGTCGGCTGTACTGACCGCAGGGGGTGGGATGGGATCCCCTGCAGGTCCGGGATGCTTGTTTGCATGCCCATAATGCATTGTGCATCATGACCCACATCCCGACTCCCTGGTCCAGGGGCTGGGTTTGCTCCCAGAGACCCTGGTTCCGAGGAGCAAACTCACGGTTTAATTGGGCCAGAGCAATAGGCTGTAGAAACAGGGGTGTGACTGGTTCGGTCACAGAAACCCCCTTGGGACTGTCACCTGATGTGCTGAAATTACCTCCGAGCCCGTTTTCCCTGCCAGCTTGGGACTCCAGAACCCTGCCTTGTTGAGCCAGACACACTAGCCTACTGCAACACAGACCCTGGGTCTGGACCACGCCCCCAAAGCTGCAGGCTTTAAGTGAAAACTGCTCAGCAGGTTATCTGTCTCCAGCACCCAGACACCCAGTTCCCGGTGACATAAAAGTATTGGGGGCAGGGGGACTATGTAGCATCCGAGGGCCTCCACCTTACTTCTCTGCTGCTCTCAGCTAAAATCAAGTGTAATGCCTAATCTTTTCAATTTAATGTCTGATATGTGTTTTATTTGAGCATTGTACATCAAATTAATTTTTGAAATGGGGTGATGGAATAGGAGCTTGCTTTGTCCACCCCATGTATCAACATGCTATGGTAGTATTTCTAGGAATGGTACCTTTCCTTTGGAGAGAAAATTCTGGTTAGACAGATAGAAAGAATTTCACTGTAAGGAGATTGTTTTGTATGGCTTATTTGAAGTAGATCTTTACAGTAGTTAAAATGCATTGGTTTGTTTACGATGAAATAGTGTTAAAGTTTCTTGTAGCATTCTGGGAGTCTATAGATGTCAGTTTCTTTGTCTTACTGGAGAATTGTTTAAAAAGCTGGGGTTTTATTTTCTGCTGTGAATCCTTCTGACAATCCGAGGAATTAATGCTTTCCAGACTGGAGGGTCTGTGAGGGAGATTTTCTTTCTTTCTTTCTTTCTTTTGTAATATTGAAGGTCTCAGGTCTATAAATAACTGCCTGAGTTACATAGACTTCTCCCCACCCAGCTTATGTCCTATGTATCTTGGTTTGTAAAATCAAGTGAAGGCACTAGGTGTCGTGCTGCA
The DNA here is from genome assembly GCF_011386835.1 of Chrysemys picta bellii. Lineage (NCBI taxonomy): Eukaryota > Metazoa > Chordata > Testudines > Emydidae > Chrysemys > Chrysemys picta. The sequence goes on from NC_088798.1 coordinate 2,707,017, forward strand.
CCCAGCACACAGGGGTCCCAGTGCTGATGAGTTTGGGTTTTTTCTTCAAACCTACTGTAATGTAAATTCAAAATAATAACCCTTATCAGCGTTGCCATCCCTCACCATTGGAAAATCATGAGTAAGATCCCCCAAAATCACGAGATTGGCTTAAAAATCATGAGGATTTTTGTTTTTTATGTCATATGGGGTCTCTTTATTTCCCTTCCGGTTTCTGAACCTTTAAGGTGCTCTCAGGTCCCAATTTCAACATTTTCTCTGCCATCGGGCAAGCTAGAAACGTACCTTTCTTTCTAGTACAGCAGAGCCCCAGAGAGCGGGAACCCAGGTGCCCGGGGGTGGCAGACAGTAGGAGCCCCGGGTGCCCAGGGCTGGCAGACAGCGGGGCTCCTCATAGTTGTATGGTCTATACTTCGATTTCACCAACCAAGTATCAAGTGTGAACTCCTCAAGCACTAAAACAGCCTTAACATGGGGTCACAGACAGTCCCCTTGGGCACCCTGAATCTATCTTGCCACCCAGGTGAGCCTGCCTTTGTGACAGGTCATTCCTGGTCACTCACCTGGGTCAATTGCACCTGAGATCTCAAACCGAAGACAATGCTCATAGGCAATCCTATAATAAACTAACTAAATATTTATTAACTAGGAAAAGAAATAAGAAACTTATTTCCCAGGTTAAAGCAGGTAAACATACACACAAAGGAAGCCTTATTTTACTGAGGTTGCTTTTTGATGTAAAAAATAGAATGATTTGAGGTGTTTTATTGTAATTTAACAGGGTTTATTGTCTGTGCAGAAAATGAAAGGAACAAAGTTTGTGCTTGAAGGTTTCACTTGATGGCGGTTGGGTTTTGTGGTGGATCTTTTTAGCTTAACTCTGATGATGCTGAAAGGCCTTGCTCAAAAACTATTTATTTTGGAATGAGATTATACGTTCTAGATAATAGGTGACATTAGTTCTGGAATTCATGACTGAGAAGTTCTGGGCAAACAGCTCGGCGGGTGAATTCCGCCTGAAGCACTGATATTGCAGAGCCAGCAGCTCATCTATTTGCCTAGTGTAGCAACTTTGTAAAGGCCCAGAGTTACACCATTTCTCTTTTACTCCTGGGGGAATTCTGCGCTACTGCATGCATCATTAATTAATGAGCTCCACATATTTTAAAAATTTTTGCTCAGAAAAAAGCTTCTGTCAAAATGTTGTTGTAGTTCCACCTTTTGCCCACCAGAGGGTGCTTGGTGATGGAACAAAGCAACAGCTCCTGGCCAGCTAAGAGAAAGACTGACTTCTTCACAGCGCCTGTCATGCCAGGTCAGGAGACAGACAGCGTGGGGTGCTGGGGGAGTCAGATGGACTCATAAGGGCTAGTGGGGGAGGACAGACTGGGGCAGGGGCACAGAGCCACAGAGGGGAGAGAGGTGCATGGTGATGGGGGAGGGGGTGCAGAGCTACATAGGGATAGGTGGGGGCACAGACACATGGGGCAGGGGGAGGGGGTTCAGGGACACAGGAACAGAGGACTGGATAGGTGGGGGCACAGAGACACATGAGGACAGGGGGAGGGGGGACAGGGACACATAGGGACAGGGAAATGGCTGGATGGGGGGAACGGGGAGGGGAGACAGGGACACATAGGGATAGGGGAGTGGCTGGGTGGGGGCACAGAGACACAGGGGGATAGGAGGAGGGGGTACAGAGCCACAAAGGGACAGGGGAGGGGGTGCAGGGCCACATGGGGATGGGGGGAGTGGGTGTCTGAGTGGGGGTAGAGGGACGCATGTGGACTGGGGATGCAAGGACACAGAATGGGGATTTATGCAACTTCTAAAGAATTAGGTTTTTTCTCCCCCCCCTAGAAAAAACAATTTAACTTAAACTTTCAATGGCTTATGAAAACAAAGCATTTGACTCATAGCTTTTATAGACCTCAAATAAAAAATTTATCTATTTTCCACAAAAATTAGACTCATTCACAGAACATTTCGAAAAATTGCATGTAAACTCAGAAAAGCTTATTGCCACAGAAATTTTTAGTAAAATGCAAAAGATTTATTCCCCCTGAGGAGAAAAAAGATCCTAAATATCAAAGTAGGATGACTTTTGGAGGGGAACTGAGGGTTCTTACAAATCTTTTCATTTTAGAGCTCTGTGCTCTGTGCAGCCCAATCCTCATAAGGGAGGTGGAACAGAAATTGGCACATCTTTCCACGGACACTGAAATGCTCAAAGAAAGGCTTTTCAATGTGCAATGCATTGTGGGTATGCAAATGAGCTGGTGCTCCCAGACCAGACCCAGCATCTCCCTTCTACTGTGAGCGGAGCTGAGAAGTGCTGGTGCGGAGCTGTTTGTGGCCTCTCAGCGGCTGCCCTGGGGGTGGTTGGCTCTGCTGCCCGGCTGTTGGAGGCATCAGAGCAGGTGGCTGCAAGCTGAGGGGGACATTGAGTGTGGCCCCCTGCAGGTGGAGGGCCTGGGAGTTCCCAGCAGGAGCTGTTGCCTCCGTGTGCCAGCACTTTCCAAATTCCCAACATTCCCAGAGTGAAACTCCTGAAAGGTGTGTGGGGAAGCTGCTCCTGCCCCTTCCACCTGGAGCCTGCTGTGGGCCAGCGCTGCTTTCAATGGTGCACGTGTGTAAAATGTATGTAACCCTCACATGTCCAATACCCCAGCACCCTCCCACTGTGTCCCAGAGAGCTCTATGCAATACAGAGGTTCATGCCGTAATAGAAAGTTAGCCATGTTTTGGTTGGGCTCCTTACCATCCACATACTCTTGCTGGCCAGCCATGGGGTAATAATGTCACCTAGGATCTATGAGCCCAGGAGAACATGTTTCTGCTCTCAGATGCACAGAGCATATCTTGGCCTCCTGTTCTGTTTCCGAGCAACTTCCAGAAGGGAACGGAGCAGAATCCAACCCTAGTCAAGGAGGTTTACTTTAAGGCAGAAGGAAAATACAGCACTTTCAGAAGCCAGCGTTCAAACCATTGTCTCTGATGTTTCACCTGCTGCTGGGATTGCTGTGCAGCCTTGTTAGAGCACCAAGGTGGCACTTTGGCCTCTTTCCTTGTCTCTAGCCATTCAGCTGATAAAGGATCTCATGGCCTATGAAGTCCGGCCAGTGCTGCTGAAGGGTCTGGTTGAATTACTTAAACCACCGGGGAAAGAGACTGCTAAAGTGAAAGGTAAAGCCCCGGAAGGTAAGAGGTCACAACAGTTTCCCTTCATGTCTGCTTGGAGGCTGCCGAGTGCTGCGAAGTGGATTGCTCTCTCTGCTTGGTCGGCCACTGGTGGGCGACTTTGGTACCTTAGTCTCCTTGGGTGGAACCGGCCCTCGCTAATCCATCCCTGCGCTACCTTGGCAGAGGTCAGATGCTGCAGCCAACCTCTTGGCTGATTTGAGATGGTGTCGGCGATTCAGAAGAGGAGATGCAGAAATCTCTTCCTAGTGGGCATGGTACCCATTGCAGTGGGCCCTGTGTGCTCCTCTTGCAGCCTGGACCCCCTCTCCAGGGAGCAGTGAGGTCACCTGCAGCGGTTGGCTATGGGGGGTGGGGGGGGGACGACAACTGGCTGGTGCTGGGTCCAGCTGGGAGGCTGATGCCCACCGCCACAGGAAACATAGCAAGGGGCGAGGCGCCCCCGTCCCCTTCCCAGGAGGACCTAGAAACCATGTGTCCCTTAAGCTCTGCCTTGCAAGAGGCCAAGGTAGAAGGGAATCTCCATCTTTTCTCCTCCCCACTTCATCAGGGCAGCTGAGCTCCATGGGTAGGTTGGTGCAGTCCCAGCACGTGGGGTGTCCGTCCTGGGATTGCGATCGCCCTCTTTTCCCTTCCCCTTTCCCGCGACAGGGTGAGAGGAGATGGCAAGCAGGGCCCCCTGGCAGCTGGAGGCCAGCACTGCACTCTCCAGGCCTCCACATCCCCTGCCCCTGTCCCCACTGCAGTGTACAGACGTACCTCCACATATGGATGTCAGAGCTTCCTCTGATGCAGGCTCCTGAGTGCTGTTCTCCAGTGACCCTCTGGCGAGTTGCAGAGATCAGCTTTGTCTGTTTTGGGTAATGGGAACGGCCAGGCAGCTTGTTGGAGCCCTCGGAGCAGGAATGGGAATTTTGATGCTATTTGTGAATTGTGTGGATTTGTTCAGTGAATGCAGCAAAGTGAATGGAGAGCAGGGGATGCGGCGCCTTCTCTCAGAGGAGATCTTAAACTCAGTTCCCTTCTGCATGTGGCCAGAGGAAATTAAAGATCCCAGGACACCTTTTCAAGAGTCAGGGAAACCCACATCCTGTCTCAGTAAAACAGACTGCAACGTCCCAGGCTGTTTGAGTTGCTGCATTAGCCTGACACAGTCGCTGAGCAGCGAGAGCTCCTTGTGATGCACTGGGCTACAGTACATTTGTGTGTAGATTCCCTTAGGGATGTTGCTCTAATCTCACAAATCCTCTTTTCTTCAGGTGCTACTGCTCTGATTCCCCAGGTTATAACTCAAGCTTTCTGGCAGAAGTATGGCTCTAGCCGTAGTTTTCATCCTGTCTAATGTTCCCCCATTCAGACCCAGCCACACTCCAGCTTCCGGAGCCCTTGTCGGTGTATATACAGCAAGCCGCTGCAGCAAAAGCCATCGGGTAAGAAAATTCAGCGCAAAATACAAAGGGAGATTTATACAGGATTTAGAGAAGCTGCTTCCTTTATGGAGCAAACGGTTTAATAACAGGCCCAGGCCCTGGGTCAGGGCCGGGCAGTAGAGAGTCAGTGGCCCAGGCCCTCAGGCAGGGGCTAAGCAGACAAGTTTAGGAGGCCCAGGAGAGGGGGAGACAGCCACCCGCACGTTGGGTGGCAGGGGGGACGCAGGCCCACCCACCCCACTGTGTCCCGGCCTGGGGCCCTAGACCCGCTGCTGTGTCAGTGGGGATCCTGGCCACAACACACTGACATGGGCTCTGGATGTGCTGCAGCCAGACGAGGGTCGGCTGCCCCCGGGCTATTTCCTACCTCTCCCTCTAGGGTACCTGCGTCTGGACGGAGTCTTCTAAGGAATCAAGCACCATGGGCTCCTCTGGGTACCCGGCGAGCGGGAGGCTTGGCAGCTCCTCTGGGTAACTTGCCACAGGCGGGTTTACCAGCTTCCCCGGGGTCTGGTCGGCGTCTGGCCAGTCCTCAGGTCGGTCGCAACCTGCAAGAGTCTCCCAACCGGGAGCTAGGCCACAGGCGTCTGGCTTCTCCAGCAGCCAGGCCTCTAGTGAGCTCTGGGGGGCGGGCGCAAGCTCCACTGGCTCCGCCCACTTTAGCATCCAAAGGGGCTTGTCCCTCTCCGGGGTGGCGGGGATCCAGGCTGCCTCGCTACCGAGATTTATACAGAAGCTGCTTCCTTTATGGAGAAAAGGTCAGTCGTTATCCTTCCGAGGGAATCTTTAGCCCTCTGCCATTGCTGTCGGAGTATTTCCCTATGGCTCTGCAACTCCTCCATATAGACTTCGGGGGCTTTCATCCATCCACAACAGTCCTCAGGAACTTAGAGAGAAGCACTTCCGCTTGGGTAGCAAAATCCAGATCCTCCCCTGAAATTATTCAGAGCTGTTATTATAGGTGAAATATAATATCAACCTTTACTCCGGCCCCCCATTAATACAGAGTCAGAATGTTCCCTCTGTTTCCAGGCCAGCATAGAGAGGGACAGTGTTAGCACCTTGCCACCTACCTGGACCAAACCATGCTACATAACAGTACAGAGCCTGTTGTATTCTCAGGGGAGCAGAGAGTCTCTTGTAGTGAAATGCCTCGACTTAACAATTTGACATCGACAGCGTAATGCATGAAACCAAAATCAGTGTCTGACCCAGTGAATCCCGAAACTCTGTCTCCATGCTTTTCTGTAGCTCACTTCCTGTTAGAGATCTGCAGAGTCCACAAGATGCCAAATTGCTCCCTTTAAAAGCAGAAGACGACACAAAACACCGTCCATGTTGCTTTCTCCAGTGATGTGCTCAATAATGAAATAATGTAATTTACTGTTCCACCCTGGATGCTGCATTCTATGGGGTAACGTAGTGGATTTGCTGGGATTTAATATGTAAATCAGGTGTTTTCTATTGTCAATCGTTAAAAGAATTGTAGAGCCCCAAACATAGATGTTAAAAAGTTCACATGCAGCCATGGGCTTCCTGTTCAGTTTGAGAATAGCATCCATCCTTGTTCATTGGTGTTAGTCATTCGCTAGTGACATGGAAAGATGGAGGCATCACGTTGCACTTGGATCAGCACCACACCTAAGGCAACAGGACTAGAATCTGTCCCTCCAAATGGCTAGACGTGGCTCTTCCATTTCATTCCCAGAAAGCTCCTGTGGTTGTGGGAGTCTTCTCCCATGCAGAAGAGCCTTGGAGCCTGACTGCGTTGATTTCCTTGCAGCGTTCTAGCCAAGGACTCCACCAAACTGGCCGAAGAGATGATCCAGCTGAGAGTGGTGCACGGCCTTATGTGTGCTATGGGGAACCAGGATCACACCACCTGCCAGAGACAGGCCAGCATCACTCTAGAGGTGAGTATCTCTGTGGGGGGCAATGTGTATTTTAATGTGGATTCCTCCCCCTAAGCTCCTGAGCAGTGGGCGTTATTCAGATAAAGGGGATCAGGCACACTGGGGCAAGGCTGGAAAAAAGGGCACTGATGATACAGCAACGTCCCTACGGGTTCTGCGTCCCCTCTGCTGTTAGTGCTTGAGGACGAGCTTATCCAACTCCAGTTCTCCTTCTGCTTAACAGTCATGATTCCCCGACAAAAAACCTTCATTGAGGTGCAGTTAAGGGCAGTAAATAAATGAGAAGAAACCTTCATGGAATGGGTTGCAGTTTTGAATAATACAAAATCAGGAAATTCAACATAAAGACCAGGCTTCAAACCCAACCCAAAGCCTGCAACCTAGAGAAATCCAGAGTGAAGGTCCTCCATTCCGGTCCACAGGGGACGTCGGCTCTAAAGCCCGTGGTGTGATGGTTAACCGTACCCCTGCCGATCACAGAAACTGAAATATCCAGCTGCTCTAGCAGTATGGGTGGGGCTTGGGTGTTGTACCAACCCTTTCCCCAGCTAGTTAACCCCGGCCTCCAGCCGTGTTGGCGCTCAGAGAGGTGAACAGCAGAATGGGGGCAATGGACAGATAAATCCAGGTGGGAAGGAGCACTGAACTGGAGCACTTTACCATCCTGTGAGGGTGCTGCTTTTCAGTGGAGCCAGACACCCCCTCCCTCCTTTTGCACTTATTGGGAGTGTTTTGTTGCAGTATTTTGTCCGGACATTTCCCATGGTGGAGCAGCACGTGAGGAAGGCAACAGGAGAGACTCTGTTCCAGCTTTTTATGGTAAATGGGCTTCTCTAACTGCCAGGGCTTGTTACTGGTCTGGAACATGGGTCCATTTTGCAGGGATAATGGGGACTGGGTTTCTTTCCTCTAAAGCCGCAGTGGAGCTCCAGTTCCTGATCAGACTCCAGAGACCACTGGGGTCCAATCACAATGTCCTCAGTTAAATGAATTGCTTTGGTTTTGGCCCAACACCCCCAAAGACTTCACTCCATGCAGTGGATATCAATGTGCACTTGCACTATCCATCTGTACTAATGAGGTGGGACAATGGTGCAAATCACAGCGGGACCTGAGTTCTGAAGTCTGGGGAGAGGGGATGGTTCTTTTCTGACTTGGGGCCCATCTTTCGTGTAAATGGAGTAACACTGAGGTCGTGTCTGGACTCACATTTGCGTGGGGATGTTGGAAAAGTGGTGAGACATGCAGGGCTAGCAGTGTCCCAGAACGAGGAGATAGGCTTGAGCCTCCGTCTGCATCTGAGCTCTCCTGCCTTGAGGTAGCTCAGGACTGAACACCATGTAAATCAGCGGAAGCCCTGTCACATGGGCCCTTTAAACCTGAGCAGGACAAAGCCATAGGAAATGTCCTGCAGGCAACAATCCTGGGCCGAGCTCGACTCAATGGGGCCTAATAAGACTTTCCCAGTTCCCTTTTATTTCCTTTTGGGGGAAGTGGTAGATGGCAACCTCAGCTGGCGAAAAGAGACACAGCTGGGTCCGTTAACTTCAGAAGGGCCGTGCCAATTTACCCCCTGTGGGTGTCTGGCTCTGTAAGTTTGATTGCACGGTGCTCATAGCCCAGGCCCATCCTCAGGAGGGGATGGAGGGAAGAGAGTCTGGGACTGTTATGTACCTCTCGTGCATGGCTGTTGAACTTCGTCTTCCTTTGCTTAACCGAGCGCCAGGGGAGAGCGCGAACGCAGTCCCCCACTACCACAAATTATGCAGTCGAGTTTCCCGCATTTGGGGAAATCGCAGGGGTCAGCACACCCGCAGTGCAATGGATGAGCCTCACCCTGGGAAAACCACCTTCGTGATCATGGTATCTCCCCTACAGCACAGGTTACACCCTGATTTGTGGGCCTGCCCTGACAGCCAACGGCTCACTTAAACAGTTCTAATGTGAACAGCCTCTACCTTGCAGCAGCGGAGAGCTAAGTTCCCTCTAAGCTGTGCAGCCGTGTGGCCGCACCGAGGCACAGTGGGGAGAGACCCCTCTCCCCCAGCCTCAGGCTGCTGCGGTGAGAGGGCTGGGGGAGTCCTCTTTCCCCACCGCAGCCCCGTGGCACCCCAAACCCCTCATCCCTGGCCCCGCTCCAGAACCTACACCCCCAGCCAGAGCCCTCACCCCCCCCCTTCACCCCAAGCCTGTGCCCCAGCTCTGGGCCCCCTCCCACACCCCAAACCTCTCATCCCCGGCCCCACCTCAGAGCCCACACCCCCAGCCAGAGCCCTCACCCCCCCTGCACTCCAAGCCTGTGCCCCAGCTCTGAGCCCCCTCCCACACTCCGAACACCTCGGCCCCACCCCCATAGAATCATAGAATATCAGAGTTGGAAGGGACCTCAAGAGGTCATCTAGTCCAACCCCCTGCCCCACCACACATCACCTCCATATTGGTGCACATAACAAAATTCATTCCACACATGGATGTAAAAAAATAAGAGGGACCATTGAGAGCAGGAGTCATTTACCGGGGAGTGCCAAGACTATCCAACACAGGCTCCCAGTCCCCTCGCTGGTTTCTCTACTCAGGAGTCAGTCACACCAGCCAGCCCCCGGGCTGAGGGCTATGCTCAGTGCAATGACGTGTGGAGACTGGCAAAAGGAAACTGCCAGGACTCCACTGGCTTGTTATTGCCAAGACTGCCCCTCTGAGGGGGCTTGTCAGGAACTTCCCTTCTTCTCTGGGTGGCCCTTCTCGTGTCCTTGCTGCCTGCTCAAGTCCCTGCGAGCTGCTAACCTCTTACCTTTTTTGCTGGTTCTAGAGAGATGCCAAGACCTTGTACATGAACATGGATGCAATACAGGTTGATATTCTGGCATCGAATAAAGTGAACATCCCAGGAAGTTTAGCAAGCCCAGAAAGGATGCCGCCCATGGAAGGTGTGTAGGGGGTCATGAAAAGGCTGACTCAGAGACCAATTCTCCTCTCGCTTAGACAGGCATAAATCAAGAGTCAGCCCTTCTAAGTCAGTGGGGATCCCCCAGTGGAAGGGAGAGGAGAATCGAGCCTCAGATGGGTGTGGGGCCAGCCCAGGGAGCAAGAGGCCAGAGCAGAGGGTGAATCCAGGTCCCTGCATGGAGCTCAGGTGCCGTCCCATGTAAGAGTCTGGATGCCAGAGGGTTCCCCACACAACCCTGCCCAGCATTAACACCAGGGGCAGCCAGAGCTCCTTGGTGTCACTGCCCCTCTGCGACTCATGGCTCTGCTTTGTTCTTCCAGAGGAAGGAAGCACGGAATGAAAACTTCAAACAACAGAATGAGGTCAGCTCCTCTGCCTCGCCTCTTTCCCCTCTTCCATGCCCTCTGCCTCCCTCTTGGGCCATGCCCGTCTCTAGAGCCCTGCAAATCTGCTTTATGTCCGCATCTTTGGACCATTTCTGTGGATAGCAGCGTGGATGCAGATACAAGTTTTGTATCCATGCAGGGCTCTGATGTTAAGAGCTGGGTGGGCAGCTGTGAAAAACTGCAGCACAGATCCTCCACCTGCCCTGGGTGGGGGGCTGGGACACTGGGCAGGGGGTAGGGATGCTGGGCAAGGAAGCTGTGGGGCGGAGACACAGGCCAGAGGCTGCTCGGGCCCTCCACCCAAGGCAGGTGGAGGGCCTGCCGCAGCTCCTCACAGCTACCAGCGTTGCTCTCCCTGACCTGGCTCCAGCCGGTGGGGGCGGCTCTGAGCCACAGCAAGAGCTGGGTGGGCAGCTGTGGAGAGCCACAGAGGACCCTCCACCTGCCCTAGGTGTGGAGCCAAGCAGCCCCCTGCCCAGTGTCCCGGCCACTCGCCCAGGATCAGTGTCAAATTGTAATACATTTCAAAAGAAACTGGAAGTCTTGTTGCGGAGTTTAAGAAAGTTTTTTAAATTATTTAGATTTAATTTTTTTTTTTAAATGTAAAAGGAGGGATTTTTTTTGCTATTTGTGTGAAACCATCAAATTAAGCCTAGGAATGCTTTGGGCTCCCATTATGTTGGTGAGAATATTTTCCAGTGGGTACATTGTCACAGATATTAATCCTGCTCGTTGGTTCAACATGTTTATTTAGCACGAGTTACTTGCCAATTCAATGTTTATATAATAAAGGCTTGTTGAAAATAACTTTCAGAGACATTTTCAAATGTCATTTTCTTTAATTGTTTTGTTTCCAGCTAGTAATTTCTATGCACTTAATTTAGTGTAATCCACATGTTTTCTATGTTGAAATGTAATGCTACAAACAGAGGGTACTACCTGTGGCCTGTAGGTAATCAAGTGATCCATCCCACTGCCATTCCCAGCTTCTGGCAAACAGAGGCTAGGGACACCATCCCTGCTCCTCTTGGCTAATAGCCATCAATGGACTGACCCTCCATGAACTTTAGTTCTTTTTTGAACCCTGTTGTAGTCTTGGCCTTCACAACATCCTCTGGCAAGGAGTTCCACAGGTTGACTATGAAGAAATACTTGTTTTAAACCTGCTGCCTGTTAATTTCATTTGGTGACCCCTAGTTCTTGTGTTTGAGTAAATGACACTTCCTTATTTACTTTCTCCACACCAGTCATGATTTTACAGACCTCTATCATATCCCCCACTTAGTTGTTTCTTTTCCAAGCTGAAAAGTCCCCATCTTATTAATCTCTCCTCATACAGAAGCCATTTCATACCCCTAATCATTTTTGTTGCCCTTTTCTGAACCTTTTTGAATCCCAATATATTTTTTTGAGATAGGGCAACCACATCTGCATGCAGTATTCAAGATGTGGGTGTATGATGAATTTATACTTAAGCAACATGATATTGTCAGTCTTATTATCTATCCCTTTCTTAATGATTCCCAACATTGTTCACTTTTATGACTGCTGCTGCACATTGAGTGGATATTTTCAGAGAACTATTCACAATGACTCCAAGAGCTCTTTCTTGAGTGGTAACAGCTAATTTAGACCCCATCATTTTATATGGAAAACATAATCAACTATACAATGTGCATTTTTTTGCATTTAATCAACATTGAATTTCATCTGCCATTTTGTTGCCCAGTCACCCAGTTTTGAGAGATCCTTTTGTAGCTCTTTGCAGTCTGCCTGGGACTTAACTATCTTAAATTGTTTTGTATCATCTGCAAATTTTGCCACTGCATTGTTTACCCCTTTTTCCAGACCATTTATGAATATGTTAAATAGCACTGGTCCCAGTACAGACCCCTGGGGGACACCACTCACTCTCTCTCTTCATGCTGAAGACTGACCATTTTTTTCCTATCTTTTAACCAGTTACTAACCCATGAGAGGATCTTCCCTCTTATCCCATGACAGTTTACTTTGCTTAAGAGCCTTTGGTCAGGGACCTTTGTCAAAGGCTTTCTGAAAATTTAAGTACACTATAGCCAGTGAATCCCCTTTGTCCACATGCTTGTGACCCCCTCAAAGAATTCTAGTAGATTGGTGAGGCATGATTTCCCCTTTAGAAAAACCATATTGACTCTTCCCCAACAAATTATGTTCATCCACATGAATGACAATTCTGTTCTTTACTATAGTTTCAACCAGTTTACCCGCTACTGAAGTCAGGCTTACCAGCCTGTAATTGCCAGGATCACCTCTGGAGCCCTTTTTAAAAATTGGCGTCACATTAGCTATCCTCCCGTCATTTGGTACTGAAGCTGATTTTAAAAGGATAGGTTATAGACTACAGTTAGTTCTGTAATTTCACATTTGAGTTCCTTCAATACTCTTGGGTGAATACCATCTGGTCATGGTGACTTACTACTGTTTAGTTTATCAATTGTTCCAAAACCTCCTCTAATGACACCTCAATCTCCGACAGTTCCTCAGATTTGTCATCTAAAAAGAATGGCTCGGGTTTGGGAATTTCCCTCACATCCTCAGATGTGAAGACCAATGCAAATAATTCATTTAGTTTCTCTGCAATGGCCTTACCGTCTTTGAGTGCTCCTTTAGCATCTTGATTGTCCAGTGGCCCCACTGGTTGTTTAGCAGGCTTCCTGCTTCTGATGTACTTCAAAAAGTAATTTTTTGCTAAGTGCTATAAAGTGGATTTGAGGCACTCTGGGCTGTAGCTGAGATTCACTAGTCCAAAGACTTATCCCCTGTTCCCCTTCCAAAAACCAAGAGACAAGATACTTTAATTGATTTTTTTTACTTAAATACAAACATTACAAACGTCAAAAGGTTTTAATGACCAACCAGTCCCAAAAGCCAGTCTCTGCCATAAAGGCCAGTCTGTTCTGGAGGGAAGGTCTTCAGAGAATTTTCCACAAGTCAGTTAATAAATCCAGGAATATTTATCTACCAGCCAAACATCTTAAAAAAATACAGACTTTATTTTATTCTTTTTACAATTAAGTGTAGTCCATTTCCTTTGTAAAGCAGCTAGAGTTGCAGTTTTTAAACCATTTCACAATATATCTAGAAGCAAAAAAAGTTTATGTACACTAGCATACACAAGTTTATCTAGTTACATCAGAGCCGATAATTGTCACTAAATGAGGGGAAGAGGCATCTAATGACAGGAAGAACTACAAGTTTCCCCTCCCCCACTGTCAAGGGGGCATTTCTAGAACAATTACTGCATGGTCAAAAGCTGCTATTCTGACCTCTTGTCTTCAGGTAGACCTGACTGAAGTAGACTTTATTGTATCACATTTAAAATAGGCAGAGTTAACAGACACATACAGAGAAGAGAAAAATGGTGGTTATGAATCGGGGTTTGGTACATTTACTGAGGCCGCCTCTTACTCATCTGCTTGCTGGCCTGCTCCTCCAGCTGCAGGGCAAGCGCCAGGGACTCCACGACATCTGCAATGAAGTTTGGAGTTAGGGGCAGATTGACTTGGACACACGTTGACTTCAGCGGTTGAGACAGTTTCAATTTCACCTTTGTTCTGGGCCCAGAGACTGGAATCTGGGTTTTGTGCGGTTGAAGGGGACAGGAAGAGCTAGGAGCTGAGCAGGGAGGAGGTGGGGAAGTAAGAATACAGCAGGAACTTGGGTGGTTGGTGAGAACCTTGAGTCCCTGACTCCTATCCCTACCCGCCTGCAAGGAAATGCACCCCGGTATTCACCCCCCCACACACACTATTGTGATCCTCTTTGTACAAAATATGCCTTGTGAGGTATTGTTTGAACAACTCCTTCTCACTGGTCAATGATATCATGGTGAAATGTACATAGCAACATTATGTGTAATGTTACAGGCACATGTTCAAACCCACATTGACCAGTTCTACCTAATTGGGCCTAACAGGCCTGTCAAACAAAGGGGTGCATGTTTATAGCTTATATGCAAACTGAGATAAACAGAGTCCTCAGACAACAAGAGAAGAAAGAGGATAAAGAAAATCTGCATTTCAACATACACAGGGGAAAAGAAAGCAGGAAGCCTCTGTCCTCCACCAGACTCCATGTCTCCTTGCTCTCAGCTGGCAAGAAATGTAAGTAGGGGTCACTCTCAGGAAAGTGCTGTTGAAAGGGTGACTGAACTATAAAAATAAGGGCAAAAATACCAAGTGATCTCTCCCAGCCTCTCTCTCTTATGGACTTCAGGAGCAGACCCTGGTCTGAGAGTTTGGTCAGCAATGTACTGACAACATAGTAAGAACTTCACCTTGAACCAAGTTTAGAAAGTGTTCTGTTTATTTTTCTGGTTACCAATTCTAACTTTTATGCCTCATTACTTGTACTTGGTCTTTTTGTAGTTTAATTTTGATTAAAGAACCAAACAAGTTTATCTAGTGTAGTGACTCATTTAGGTAACTCCATTTAAGGTGGCAAGCTGTTATGTATTGATCCCCATAGAGGGCAATGGACCTAATATATCTGTACTGTGCAAGACATTTCTGGGGGGAAATCTGGGACTAGGAGCATGTTGGGTCACCCTCCAAGGCTGGTGGAAGCCGGAGTGTGGCTGGTGTTTGCTGACAGGCTGCTGGTTCAGGGCTGTGGCTTTACAGACACTCAGGCTGTGAGCTGCAGAAGCCTAGGTGGGAGCTGCAGCACCAAGGCACTCCAAGTTGCAGGGCAAGTGGTGACAGCCCCTCACTGCTCTGGGTTGCACCATGAAATGTCATACTCCCTCAGCTCCTGATCTGGCTCTCTGCCTGGCCCGAGAGGCTCCTTCCCTCTGCTCCTGTTCCCCCATCAGCAGCTTCATCTCCCAGCTGTAATCGACATTACTTCCTCTACCTGTGCCACACAAAGCAGCCCCCAGAATGCCATGCCTCTCCGGCCTCTCCAGGGACTGGAGGAGGCTAGACTAGGGGCAGTTCTTATCCTCTTCCAAATCATCAGCTCCACTTGCGGACTCCCAGGATCCTGCCATACATCACAGGGCTGCAGACTGAGGCGAGGATATTTGTGTACAGAAACCACCTTGCTCCCCAAACATTTCACTTCAAGTCCCTCATGAAGTTAGCAGTTAGTATTCCCATGTGCTCCTGGACAGAGATTAATGCCTCCACCCTTCAGAAGGCATTCAGGGTTTGATGTAGCCCCAGTACTTCCAAATAGGGACCATTAAAGCCAAGTTGATATCGAAGTGGGGACAAAAAGACAAGAGTATTCCAAATACTGTTTAGCCAGTCTGACGTTAGTCTGGCCTGGGTATAAACATGGCTAAAATGTAAATAGCTCCGCAACATCACCACGTGTCAACCAGTCAACCGTGTGTATTCACATTATGCTGCCTGCCTCACTGTTGCTATTAGTGCATTCTGGGAAAAATCAAGGTAGCTGAGATAGCGCCTAGGGAACACGTACAGAACAGTATCAGAAGCATACAAGGCAATTCATTCTGCACAGATCTGGGAAGAAGGGCCAGCGAGCTGGGTTATATGCACATAGAGGGGGGAACTGAGTCCCTACAGCAAGTGTTATGGCCTGGATTTAAAAAAAAGGAAAGTGTGCACACCAGCCCTGGGTGCTGGAAATACATGGCTCGCTGCAGTGGCTACAAATATTGCCTTGTGGTAGATGGCCACAAGCCATGTTTAGAACCTGCATATCAGCAACTGTTACAAGTTAGACTCAAGACCCAGTCTAAACTGATGTTCCTTCTCCTGGGAGTGACCAAAATAATTGGTATACATCAATGGAAGGCAGAGATCCCAAGCTTTCCAGGGGTATACAGCATCCATTCCTATACCTTGAAACGGTCACTGGTCCCTCCGACAAGGGAAAACGTATGATCATGTCCTAGACAAGTCAGGATACGCTCAGCATCCTTGGCTAGGCTTCACTGGGTACTGTGGATCACAGAGTTACATTGTACCCTTGGAAAGGATTTTTCTGTACTAACTGGTTAGTGAGTGGACGACACCAGCCAGAATATTGCTTAGGAAAGAATAGGCAACAGGACATACCATTTGCTTAGACAATCACCTCAGCTCTGTCCCCACCACAGGAGGCAGTGGAAGAGGATGAGTTGCATCCAGAAGGATCCCAGAATATTTTACAAGGAAGTCCCACTAACAGGGCTTCGAAGGTATGCATTGACAGCAAGCTCTGAAGTAATCCCAGCTTACCTCCCATGCTGATGAAATTTCTTGATCCTTCCTTTATGAAGCATCTGGCTCTGCTCACAAATGTCTCCAGATCATAGTCTGGTTGCTCTGTCATTTCCAACAGGTCATTGAGTTCAGTCATCTTCTAGATTTAGAAAAGTGACATTGATTAGGAAGTGGCTTTGTGCAAGTTCGGAATGTTTTCATGGCACGTCCTATGCTTCTGTTAAGCAGATCGGAGCTTCTGAAGACAGTCCGTTGCCAATGCCAGCACCAACCACCTGAAGGTTGTAACTGGTAGCGGCTAGACATTACCACAAGCCAGTTTACCTTGAGAGGGTGGGAAAGAAACAGCTAGAATAAGTCACTAATGAGCAAAAGGTGAACATTCTTTAACATTTAATTCCCATGTGCATCACAATCCCAGTTCCTAGAACGCCCAAACACAGTTTACTCAAATATGGCAAGTTGATATCAATATGCAGAAGACAACTTGGGCTCACCCGAATCGTCAAACATACCTGTCTCATTTCTCTGAGTTCTTCTACAGCCTTCTCCTCCAGTTCACTAATCTGAGTCATGGCTTCACGGAAACTGGACATATGGGGAGACAACTCCTCTTCCTCCTCCTTGGAGAGCTAGTGTTCATGGGAAGAAACAAATCCCTGATAAGTATAGAGAAATTGTTCTTTGAGCCTCCAAATTCTGTTCCCAAAGTCGGTTACTCCTAGCTGCTTGGCTATGTTCACTGTCTGAGGCTTAAAATAGTGGGGGGGTTATTATCCCTGCTTTAAGTAGATATTGCAAATTTAAATAATTCTGAAATGTAACCAATAATTTTAAACTTTGAAGTTTAGTGTGAAAGATACTAGACTGCAAAATAGATTTTTGCCCATTCATTGAATTTTGTGCACATTTGTGATAAGATGCTATTATATTAACAAAGTATACAATAATGATAGATTTGCTTTTACACAATAATCAAGTTTAGCCATATATTAATGGGAAATTTTAAACCACGGGTGTATATTAAGCAAAATCAGTTTAATAACAGTTAGACCTGGCTTGGCTAGTAGTCTTTAGAACATCTCTATAGTTGATTGCACTTCAATCTACCCTATATGGGTAACTAGCATGCAACGGACGAGTTTGTAATTTAGATGCCCAAGGATTTTTTTTTAATCTGTACACGGATATTTTCTGGATGTTTTGGTTTGTGCGATGCCCCGTGATAAAGTTTGTTTTTAGTAACCCAAATGTATACACAGATGAACTTACATTATAAAGTAAGAGACCAAATCATTTACTACAATCTATGGTTTGTTTTTATTTTTCCAATTTTTTTTAGCACAAATATACCTATTTAGATGCTTTTGCAATTTTGCATCAAGAGCATAGTTTTTGCTTTGAAGTGTGCATTACTAGCTTTTGGTAGCATAGTACCTAGCGCTGGTTATTTGGTCTCTGAAGCAGATTTCATAAACTGAAGTGTGGGAAAGCCATTAACTATAGAGTGTAACAACATACGTCATGCTGAAGACTTGACTCTTCTTCACTGCTGTCCAGTTCCTCATTCTCCGTTTCCATACAATTCTGCATCTCACCACTCCCACCATTGTAAGGACTGAGCTCTTTCACTCTGCACAGGAGGAAGACTGCTTTATGACAAAGTCTGCTTTGCCCCAAACTGTTACTTGGTAAGGGTCACCTTAAATAGTTACTGCTACTTCCAGATCTCTCCAAGCCAGCATTCGGCTCGGAGAAAGATGCCATGTTGACAGCCTTGAACGTTATCTCCCCACACAGCACACACACGGGTAGCAAAAACCCTCCTAGGGGTGCTGGGAGGTTAAATTCCTTAACAATTGGGAGGTGCTTCTCCCAAGGTGCCTCATCAGTATAGGTCTACCTGGCTTCTAGGACTTATGTCTAATCAAGCCACTGTTTCTATCAGAGACAAACTGCCAAGGTGGTTGGCAACACTGAAAACTGTCAGTTGAACTTTAACTGTAGACGAACTTCCCAAACTGACATGTCATTACCAGCTAGGACTTTAAGCAGTCATTGGGGTTAGCTGACCTAAATGCTAAACATTTGCTTTATGAGCTGCTTCGAGACAGAGGCTGTGACTTGAATACTCAGTACTAAATTAGCTGTAACCTACCTGGAAGGGGGGATGGTCACCAAATCAACCCACCAGCTCCTTTTTCCCATAACCATGAATAATCTGAGCAAGGGACACTTGTGATTATTGGAACCATTTATTCAAAGGTTATGGCTCCGAGGCGGACGGCTGAAAGGCATCAAAACTCTGCTTCTCTCAGCTCCATGCAGTCAGTATCCAGATTTAGGTATTTCCTTAAAGAGCTTTAAAGCCACCTATGGCCGTTAAACCTGCCATGGTATATTTCATATACGGCACTCCCCTCCCCACCCCCAGTATGCAATTGGGCACACAACAGGCACTAGATGGTTATAGTGCAGTGCCCTTTCTCCAGTGTTACACCTAGAAGTTGTTTGACTGGCGCTGGCATAAGGAAACTGGACTAAGGGAATGTCTACACTACAAACTTAAGTCAACGTACAGCCACTGCAGTAATTACTGCAGTTTTTCATGTCCACACTACCCTCCTCCTGTCGGTGGTGTGCATCCTCACTAGGAGCCCTTGCATTGACTTAACAGACAGGGGTGGGAGGGGGGGCTGCTGAGAGCCCAGGCAGTAGCCAGGCTCCAGCTGGAGCCCCCCACCCACTTCAGGGTGACAGCCTGAGCTGTGAGCACGGCATAGGGTTCGCAGTAGGGAACCTACAAGCCTTTCTTGTCAATGTCATGACTGCCTCAGGCTCACAGCAGCCAGGGGGCTCACAGCTGAAGCTGTGAAATTGACACAACAGGCTGGTAGGCTCTCTGCTGTGAAATTGAGCTGAGCCGAGCCCAGTGCCAGTTTTACAGCTGAGGCTGTCACCTCAGGGTGGGGGATTGGAGACTCCAGCTGTGAGCCCAGCTGGCAGGGAGAGGGCAGCTGTGAGCTCCATGCAGGGCTCAATTTCCTAGTAGGGAGCCTACCAGCCTTTCTTGTCAATTTCGTGGCTCCAGCTGTGAGCCCCCTGCTGCAGAGCAGAGCTGTGAAATTGACATGGGCAGTTGTAAGCCAGTGTCTGGGTAGACACTGGATTGCCCTGACTACACTGATATAAGCACTATGCCTCTCGTGGAGGCAGAGTTATTACATCAGTGTAGTTGGGCACTTACATCAGTAGGAGCAAGGCTGTAGTGTTGACACTGACGTAATTAGGTCAACGTAAGGCAGCTTACAGCGACCCAACTCTGTAGTGTAGACCAGGCCCAAATAAGGTCAGTGTGAAAGAAGATTCCATTTCAGAGCAGCTGCAGCTGTTACCATCACCTCCCAACACCCATATATGAAACATAGGAATTTAGAGACTGGGGAAAAGAGGTATTATGATCAATGACCTGAAAGTGGAACATCAGATTTGGAAGCATGTAGGAACATGTGTCAAGATTAGCAATAGTCAGTCTACCCAAAGAGATTATCCAAGACAAAAGAAAACGCTATTTAACACCTCAGTAGAAAATGATTGCAGCAGATCTACATCTATGAACTAGAGACCGCTCCCTTCATAAGGTTCTGATAATTAATGGCCTTTCATGGGATACTGGGGAAAGTTGCAGAAAGGAAGACTGCAGAGGAATAGAAACCTGTGGAGAGCAGGTGCCTGATCTTTAACATCCGGCATCATCCAAAAGTGACAAGTTCTGCATCAGTGGGATTTCTTCCCTCAACCCCAGATTCCAAGGCCAGAAGAAACCATTCTGATCCATCTAGTCTGACCTCCTGTATAACACAGGCCAGAGAACTTCCAAAATAATTCCTAGAGCAGATTTTTTTTGTTTTGTTTTTTGTTTAAAAAGATCCAATTTTGATTTAAAATTAGTCAGAGATGGAGAAATCCACCACGGCCCTTGGTAAATTGTTCCAATGGTTAATTAATTATTCTCACCAATAAAAAACATACATCTTATTTTCAGTCCGAACGTGTCTAGCTTCAACTTCCAGCCACTGAATCATGTTAGACCTTTTCATGAAAAATTGGAAAGCCCATTTTCCCCCATAGATATTTACAGTCTGTAATCAAGTCCCCCTTTAACCTTCCCTTTGTTAAACTAAATAGTTTAAAGGGATAGACTCAAGAAGCTCAAAGGATTAGAAAAAATGCCTTAATCATTCTGAAGGCTCTTCTCTGAACTTCAATTTATCAACAGCCTTCTTGAATTGTGAGCATCAGAAACTGGACAATATTCCAGCAGTGGTCACACCAGCGCCACATACAGAAGTAAAATAACCTCTCTGTTCTTATTTGAGATTCCGGTTTATGCATCTCAACATCCCATTAGCAATTTTGGCCAGTGTCACCTTGGGAGGTCAGGTTCAGCTGATTATCCATCATGACCCCCAAATCTTGTTCAGGATCACTGCTTCCCAGTAGAGAGTCACCCACATCCTGTAAGTATGGCCTACATTCTTTGTTCCTAGATTTATGCAATAACATTTAGCCATATTAAAAATGCATATTGTTTGCTTGTGCCCAGTTAACTAAGCGATTCTGAATTAGTAATCTGTTCTCTTCATTATTTACCACTTCCAATTTTTGGATCATCTGCAAACATTCAATGATTTTATTTTTTCTTCCAGGTCATTGATAAAAATGTTAAATGGCACAGGGCCAAGAACAGGTGCCCGTTGGACCCTGCTGGAAACACACCTGCTTAAAGACCATTCCCCTTTTACAATTACATTGAGAGCCATCAGTTAGCCAGTTTTTAATCCATTTAATGTGTACTGTTCTGGTTTTTTAATCTTACTTGATACTGCATGACATTTAAACAGCCTTACGGAAATCTAAGTATATTACATCAAACACAATTACCTTTACCAATCAAACTTGTAATCTCAAAAAAATTAAGTGAGTTTGACAGGATCTATTTTCCATAAACCCACATTGATTTGCATTAGTTCTATTACCTACCTTTAATTCTTTAAAAATAGAGTCCCCCATTAGCCACCTCATCAGTCTGACAGGTCTATAGTTACCCAGGTCAGCCCATTTACCCTTTTAAAAATTGGCACAATATTAGCGTTTTCCCATTTTCTGGGACTTCCCCAGTGCCCCAAGACTTATTGAAAAAAAAAACTCAACAGACCAGCAAGCTCCAAAAAAAAAAAAAAAAAAAAAAAAAAAACCACTCTTGTTGCAGGTTATTTGGACCCATGAATTTAAAAATGTCCAACCCAAGCTGGGTCAGACCAATGATCCATCTAGCCCATCTCCTACCTTTGGACAACAGCCAGTGCCAGATGCTTTAGAGGGAATCAACAGAACAGGGCAGTTATCAAGTGATCCATCCTGTCATCCAGTCCCAGCATCTGGCAGTCAGAGGCTTAGGGACACCCAGAGCATGAGGCTGCATCCCTGACCATTTTGGCTAATAGCCACTGACAGACTTATCCTCCATGAATGTATCTAGTTCTTTTTTTAACCCAGTTATACCTTTGGCTTTCACAACACCCTGGCAACATTGTACTTCCTTTTCTTGGTTTTAAACTTGCTATTAATTTTGTTGGGTGACCCTTGGGGGGGAGGGGAGGGGACATTTTCTTATTCACTTTCTCCACACCATTTATGATTTCATAGTCCTTTATCATATCCTCCCTCTCAGTTGTCATCTCTTTTCTAAGCTAACAGGTCCCTTTTTAATCTCTTCATATGGAAGCTGTCCTAAACCCCTAATCATTTGTATTGCCCTTCTCTGTACCTTCTCCAATTCTAACATCTTTTTGAGATGGGGCAGTCAGAACTGCATGCAGTACTTGAGGCGTGGGCACACCATGGATTTATGTAGTGGTATTATGATATTTTCGGTCTTATTATTTATTCCTTTCCTAATGGCTCCTAATCAGGAGGTCAATTAATGACAGTTAACTCAAGCGATTAACACAAAACAAATTAGATTTTAAAAGTCGTGATTAATCAGTTTTAAAATCGCACTGTTAAACAATAGAAAACCAATTTAAATTATAAATATTTTTTGATATTTTCTACATTTTCAAATATATTGATTTCAATTGCAATACAGAATACAAAGTGTACAGTGCTCACTTTATGAGATTGAATGCAGTACTATTAAATTTCTCAGATTAGAGAGAAATAAGAATTCAACAAGTCACTAAACTGAGTGGAAGAGAGGAAAGATAGTCCAGTGTCTAGGGTTAGATTGTGACTACAAAGACCTGGGTTGAATTCCCTGTTCTGCCACAAACTTCCTGTGTGATCACAGGCAAGTCAGCTCTGTGCCTCATTTCCCCCCATCTAAAGGGGGAATACTACCACCTGAATGGGGCATTGTGAGGACAACTATATTAAAGATTGTGAGGCACTCATACTACGGTAATGAGGGCCGTAAATATTTAAGTTCGTGCTGCAGGGTTGACACTAATAAGTCTGTGGGATACTATCTACTGTTTAAAAGTCAGTAGCATTCAGGACCTAAAGTACTTTGATCAGATGTGCCATCAACATTAATCACCAGCTACTGATGATCTTCTACCAACTACATCTCCCAACCAAATGAGACGCTGCCTAATGCCTTAGCCAACAATTACAACTTAAAAAAACTCCAGACAGCTTGGCAAGTTAACATACAGATTTATGGGCTACACATCCCTTTAGCCAGCTTTGTAGGGAAAAGGGACCATTCAGGAGATTTGGCATTATTTGCAAGAGTACCCCAACACAACTGGTACATAAATTTAATGTAATTTTAAATTAGATAGTCGCTCTGCAGTTTGCCTTTGATGACCCGCAACAAGGAAACACTAGAGTTTTTGCCCTTTTGTTTCTTTTTGACAAAGTATAAAGGGCCTGAAAGGTTTGGGTTTTTCCAAAAGAGTTTGCTTTTTCTCTCACCAGAGAAATTCAGGTCTTGTCCAAACTGTTTTTCCCTGGAAAATAGCCTGAAGTGCTAGTTGGTACAACATTGTATACGAAGTGAAGCAATTTGTATCCAAGCAACTTAAAATAAACACTCATTTTACTAATACCTGACAAATAGCAGGAAGAAAAACCAACCAAACATGGCCTGGGCATTTCTGAGTTCTCCAAGGCTGATAGCAGGCCAGGGAAGGCAAGACTTCACATTCCTGATCCTTCTAAGGTAAAGGCAGGCAGATTTTTTTAAAACCCTCCACTCTCCCCTTTTGCTTCTATACAACTGCAAGCAGCAGAAAAGGGAACAAATCCTGTTTTCACTTCTCAGGCCATTTTTAAAGTGCAATCCTAACCTGAAAGCTAGGAAACCTAACCAAGGTTTCAATGCATTCTCTTTATTGGTAATTATGCCCTAGCCAGGAAGGCTCTAAGTTGGCTTTTAGAACCCATTTTGATTGAGCAGATTTGACCCGGAGTCAGAACAAACATAGAAAACCAAGCTGCTCTGAAGAGTGACCTAAGGCGGGCGATAAAAATGTTTGCTCGGGAGTTAGAGAGTCATGATCCCCATTGCAATGGGAGAAGAAATTCACAAGTGAGAAACCAATAGAGGGTCCTGTGGCACCTTTAAGACTAACAGAAGTATTGGGAGCATAAGCTTTCGTGGGTAAGAACCTCACTTCTTCAGATGCAAGTCTTTGGCCTGGTCCACACTAACCCCCCACTTCGGACTAAGGTATGCAAATTCAGCTATGTTAATAACGTAGCTGAAGTCGAAGTACCTTAGTCCGAACTTACCGTGGGTCCAGACGTGACAGGCAGGCTCCCCCGTCGATGCCGCGTACTCCTCTCGCTGAGCTGGAGTACCGGCATCGACGGCAAGCACTTCCGGGATCGATTTATCGCGTCTAGACAAGACGCGATAAATCGATCCCAGAAGATCGATTGCTTACATCCGGACCAGGAAGTAAGTATAGATGTGCCCTTAAAGGTGCCACAGGACCCTCTGTTGCTTTTTACAGATTCAGACTAACACGGCTACCCCTCTGATACAAGTGAGAAAGGCCATTACCTGTCAGCATATCTCAGGGTGTTTAAGGTGTACTCACACGAACTCATGCCTGGGGAAATCATTGCAATCTGAAAACAAATGGAAGATAATAAGCAGGTGTCAAGCTTTTGCTTACTGATAAATGCTTTGCCTGACAAGACAAAGGCTCTCTAGAAAGCAAAACTATTCCTAGAAAAACTGCACGAAGTTTTGACTGCTACAGAAAGTCTTAAAACTGGGAATTTGGTTTCTATTCCCAGCTCTGCCACTGGCTCATTTGGGCTTCTGAAAGGGCACTAATGTTCTATCAGAGTAAAATGCTGCATCAGTCAGCATCCAGTAGGAAGTGCAAGTTTACTCAGCAATTTACTCTGGCCCTGCTCCCGGCTGTTACTCAGAAGCATCAGGGATTTGACTCAAGAAAGTTCACTAGCTTTTATCCCTGTAAAGCTGTGGGATGGGCAGCGGATTTCACTGACTTTCTGGTTCATGTATTTATAAAGCAATATCTACACCCTGAATGCACAGCCTTTCTGGCTCATCACCAGCCAAGAACCAGCTTTCTGATGCAAGGAAAGAAGGTAAACCTCTTTTCACTCGTGAAATTATCCAATTTGGCCTGGAGTCACCAAGACAAATATGAAACCACAGAGTCACCTAGAAAGTCACTTGTCAGATTGGCCCACACTTTAAGTATTATGAACCTCAAAGATGATAAATTGATAGAGAATTAGAACATGCATTTTAAGGTGCCCACAAAGCATTTACACTTACCATACAGGTCCTGGAGTTTGCCCCTATGAATGAGTCTCTCAGCACCTGGGTCAGCTTGCTTTCCCTGAAAGGTGTATGAGATTTGTTCTGACCTAGTGCTCGGATACATTCCTGAAGGGGCAAAATAGATCCCATTAATGTAATGTCTGCCATCTTGGTTGACAAGTCTCCACAGAATAGTTCCTACCTACCTTTTGTAACTGTTGTTCTTCGAGATGCATTGCTCATGTCAATTCCATTCTAGGTGTGCGTGTGCCCGTGCCCACATGTGCAGCCGGAGATTTTTGCCTTAGCAGTCTCTGTAGGGTTGGCTGTGGCACCCTCTTGAGTGCCATGTTCACGCGTCAGTATATTAGGTGCCGCCAGCCCTATGCCCCCTCCGTTCCTTCTTGCTGGCAACTCCGACAGAGGGGCAGGAGGGCAGGTAATGGAATGGACATGAGCAACACATCTTGAAAATTATATTGAGATGTGCCTATCTCAGAGCTGGAAGGGACCTTGAAAGGTCATCGAGTTCAGCCCCCTGCTTTCACTAGCAGGACCAAGTATTAATTTTTTGCCCCAGATCCCTAAGTGGCCCCCTCAAGGATTGAACTCACAACCCTGGGTTTAGCAGGCCAATGTTCAAACCACTGAGCTATCCCTCCCCACCCCCTACGAAAGGTAAGTAACTGTTTTTTCTCCGAGTGCTTGCTCATGTCGATTTTATCCTAGATGACTCTCAAGCAGTATCCCTGGAGGCAGGCTCAAAGTTCACGGTCGTCTGGTTTGCAACACTGCTCTGCCAAAGCCAGCATCGTCTCGGGCTTGCTGGGTAAGCGCATAATGAGATGTAAACGTGTGGCTAGATGACCAGGTAGCGGCCCTGCAGATATCCTGAGTCGGCACTTGGGCTAGGAAGGCTGCTGCCAAAGCCTGCATCCTAGTCGAGTGAGCAGTCACAGTCACCGGTGGAAGCACTCGTGACAATGTATCCCATAATGCTTTATGGAAATATGACATAACTGGAATGTTTTATGCTACATGTGCCATATAACATCTCTGTAAAGGTTATGGTCTACTGAATCTATTCATCTTATTTGTACACATCATTTTTGTACTTGAAATTATGAATATTGGCTGTATACTTGCTTGATTTCTAAGTAAGCTCTGTAAGGCATTTGGTCAGCTTCTTTAGAAAGGAATTTGCAAAGTTAAGTGCCCAATCAAGAAGCACTTAAAGAACAATGGATCTTGGAATGCTCCAATCCACATAAGAAGTCTACTTGAGAACGTTCAAGGTAGCATGTGAACAATGGCTGCTACCTGCAGTTCTGAGTCATGCATGGACATGTGGCTTGCCCATGTGACTCCAAAACGCCATCTTGGAGCTGGACTTTGCATAGGAGAGAGTCTCCACCCACAAGAGAAAAAGTCTATTTAAACCCATGGGAGACCCCTCCATTTGGTCTTCAGCTGGCTAAAGAGAGAGCCTCTCCACTCCCAAAGATACCTGAAAGAAACTGGAACAAAGGGCAACAACTACAGGGGGTCTGAGTGACTGCTGGACCCAGACTAGAAGGAGATTAGTCTGTAAAAGGAAGCTTACTGTAACTGGTGAGGTTTTTATCTGCATTCAGTTTCTTACTGTATTAGACAGACTCACGGGTTTTATTTTATTTTGCTTGGTAATTCAGTTTGTTCTGTTTGTTACTACTTGGAACCATTAAATCCTACTTTCTGTATTTAATAAAATTACTTTTTACTTATTAATTAACCCAGAGTATGTATTAATACCGGGGGGGGGGGGGGAAAAGGGGGACGGCAAACACTATCAGTGTATAGAGGGCGAACAATTTAGGAGTTTACCCCGTATAAGCTTTATACAGGATAAAACGGATTTATTTGGGGTTTGGACCCCATTGGGAGTTGGACATCTGAGTGTTAAAGACAGGAACACTTCTGTAAATTGCTTTCATTTAAGCCTATAGCTGTTAGGGGACGTGGTTCAGATCCTGGGTCCGGGTTTGCAGCAGGCTAGCGGGTCTGGCTCAAACCAGGCAGGGCACTGAAGTCCCAGGCTGCAGGGCAGGAAAGCAAGGGCAGAAGTAGTCTTGGCACATCGGGTGGCAACCCCCAGGGGGTTTCTGTGATCCAACCTGTCACAGCACTTTTGCCAGCTCGTAGCAGTAGCGGATGCAGGCCATGATCCAGGATGTAATCCTCTGAGCAGACACTGGGCAACCTTTCATCCTGTCTGCCACTGCAATGAACACCTGCGTTGACTTACGAAACTGCTTAGTCCTGACGATGTAGAAAACAAGTGCCTCCTGACGTCCAGAGCATGCAATTTGCACTTCTGTTCCAATTTATGAGGCTTTGGGAAGAAGACAGGTAAGTATACGTCCTGGCCAGTATGAAACTGGGAAACTACCTTGGGCAGGAATGCTGAGTGCAGCTGCAGCTGGACTTGTCCTTGTCTAACACCGTATAGGGCAGCTCCAAAGTAAGCACCCTGATCTCAGAGACCCAATGGGCAGATGTTATCGCGACCAAGAAAGAAACTTTCCAGGAGGAGGAGGGAGCAGGAAGCTAGAGGCTTGAAGGGAGGACCCATGAGCCACGACAGCACAAGGTTCAAGTCTCAGGGAGAGATGGGATCCCTGATGTGCAGGTAGAGGCACTCCAGACCTTTCAAAAACCAGGGGATTTGTAGGGAGGGGTTAAGGGTGTTTTTTTGTTATGTTAGATCACGATTCCTACAGATGACTGCTTGTTTACTTACCTGATCAGTAGTCGGGGGTCACCAGTGAGGTTAGGTAGGTGTGTGGTCCCAGCTCTGTGCAGACAGCTGGCACGGCAGACCATGAGTGAACTGTCCAATGACAAGAGCCATTAAGAGACAGCCATCCAGCTAGGTTTATTGTCGACAAAGCATGGTAGTAGTATCCCACAGACTCTACTAGACCACTAATACATATATGCCCGTAACAACTGACCAGCTCAGTGAACGGCGGGACTTTCCATTCCTCCCTAAGGCCAGACAGATACTTCCTTTGAGATACATCTTTATACCCCAAGACAAACAAGTTAGTTACTGCCCCCTGACATCACTAGTTATCACCCATCATCTTGTACATGTTGCTTCGATCAAAACCTCTCCTTTACATACGGTCATCCTGACCTTATCTTTTAGGAGGCATCAGCGTGTTCCTGTTATCCTTGGGTAATGTTTTTGTACTATCATTGCTATCGGGATGTTCTGGTACCACTTGATATCAGTTTGCATGAATAATCTGACTAGCACTTCTTAGGAATGTGTATTTCTGCAATATCAGCCCTGTTTTTGCCAGATTGTGAGCAGGTCTTGCCTCATACCAGGCCTCTAATACAAGGGGTTATATCTCAGTCTCTCTTCCTACTACACCAGGGAGGGGACGATGGAGGCCAGGGAGACCATGCAAATCTTCAACTTCCTGAGATATTTGAGGCATCGTAGGTACAGAATGGGTCTGAGGCCCCCTTTTGCTTTGGGGATTAGGAAGCAACTGAAGTAGAATTCCTGTCCCTTCATGTCCCAAGGGACCTCCTCCTCCCCCACCCCCAGGTCCAGGAGGTTCTCGACCTCATGAGAAGGGTCCCTGAAGAGGGGGGATGGAAGGGAGGGGTGACTGCGGTGACCCGCGACCAGGCCGAATGGTAGGGACGAAGATGGTTGAGAAAAGAACAAGGTGGATCTGGGGAGTTGACTGGAACGTTGCTCTCGAGCACACCTTCAAAATGAGCGTTTCTGGCCCCTGGGATGTTTTAGGGGGCTGGGCTGCGCAGGTTAGCGGGAGGAGGAAGGGCAGCAATGACTAAAGCTCGTGTCTCTATCCCTTCTCCTTGCAGACCCCTGTCAAGGCTGCCAAGGCCTTGGTGGCAGCGGCCGGAACGGCTTCCTCGACTATTGCGGCGTATGCAGATCCAGGGAGCGAAAGGCAGCCCAAGTGTCCTTTAGGTCATGCAACCACGAGTCAGTCTGCTCTGTGAAGAGGCCATTCCCATCAAATGGGAGATCTTGAATTGACGCCTGCATTTCTTGGGACAGGCCAGCGGTCTGAAGCCAGGAGCTGCGCCTCACGACCACCGCCAATGTGACCACCCTCGCCGCCAAGTCAGCCGCGTCCCACTCAACTGCCCTCTGGGGCGTCCTGATGGCTGGCTTGCCCTCGAAGGGAGCCTTTGCCACTTCCTGCAGCACAGGCAGTGCAGTCGGCACTGGTAGAGGCCTCTGCTCTTTAGGCGCCAGTGGAGTCTGGGAAGGAGTCGGCCCCACCACAAGTCTGGGTCCCCTGCAGCTCCTGGGAGTCAGTGGTGGATCCCTTGGGGGGCTAGGGGCCCTGATTGGGGAAGCATGTCCATGTGGCTCCAGTGTGGGCGGGCAGCCTGAACTGGGACCTTTGCCTGATACTCCATGATCTTTCTTGCCTGGTGCCGGGGAGACATGCTTCTTGGCCTTCTTTTGGGCACTAGTGATGGAAAGTGGTGCTGGGCTGACCCCGGTGCGCTACACACCGAGACCGAAGTACTAGGAATAAAGTCTGGACAGGAAGGCTCGGAAGCCAGGCAAAGAGCAGTCTCCATGAGAAGGGCCCTCAGATGGATGTTGTGCTCTTTCTTGGTCCTGGGCTGAAAGTTTTTGCAAATGCAACACTTGTCCTTCACATGCGACTCCCCCAAGCACTTCAGGCAGCTGCTCTGGGGGGTCACTAACAGGCATAGGCCTGTTGCAGTCCAAGCAGAAATCCTCATTGGGACTCTACTATAAACAAATTATTTACACAGTCCTAAGGCTTGAAGTCAGAAGGGACGAAAAACCGCTAGCCAAGGAAAAGGCGAGCCAACTAGCCACCACGGGCGGTAGGAAGGAACTGAAGGGGTGTAGGGCTGGTGGCGCCTAATATATCAACGCAGGAGCGTGACACTCAAGAGGGCACCCCAGCCGACCCCCGGGATACCTCTAAGGCAAAAATCTCCGACAGCTGTGCACGTGGGCACACGCACACCTAGAATGGAACAAACATGAGCAAGCACTCTAAGAACTAGTCAATAATAAGCTATTGTAGCAGCAACTAGAGGACTCAAGCAGGGTCAAAGCCACATTCTGCTAAGTACTATACAGACACAAAGGAAGATATGGCCCCTGCCTCAGAGCTTCTAGCTATTGGACTCTTACAGGAACACCTTAGACAATCCTAACTGCTTGGATTTTTAAATACACTACTTGGGTAGCGCTTCAGAGAATGTTCTAGCAGTCCCTGGGCCAACAAGGTTTAAGCTCAGAGGGGGAGCTGTGTTAGTCTGGATCTGTAAAAAGCAACAGAGTCCTGTGGCACCTTTAAGATTAACAGATGTATTGGAGCATAAACTTTTGTGGGTGAATACCCACTTCGTCAGACGCATGTTTAAGCTATTAGACTCCTGACAAAAGGATTCTGAATGGAAAGACGTGCAGCATAACTTTCAATGTACAGAGTTGGCCTCCTTTGAGGACTGTCCATTTAAAAAAAAAGACTAAAAGAGCATCCTGTAAGGAACAGCCCTGCATTGCAAGAAGATGGATTAGATAATCCAATAGCATTTCCATCCAACCTTTGCTGATTCACATTGACATTGCTCGGAGTTCTACTCTACCTTCAAAGCCAGAAGGCTCTTGTTTATTTCTGCCCCTTCCATGCGTGTCTGCCGATCAGCACTAGAAGTATCTGCACCTCTCTCATTTCCAGCTAAGTCGACCAAGGAAAATTTGCCATGTAATTTCCCTCTTCTGCGTAGTATGATTTGGAAGCAGGCATGTGACCGTGAGGAGCTAGAGTTTGCAAAGGTCTGTCCAGATGTCCTACAGTGGAGATATGGATGAAGTTTATTACAATTTTAGATATCACAAAGCATCTTTCATGCCTAGCTCCCCAGCACTAAGCAAGAACATTCATAAGCTATTCACAAATGAAGTCAGTAAAAAGTCTAGTTTATCTGGTCGGTTTTAACAAAACCTTTCAGACATTAATCCAACTGAATTAAAAAAAAGTCATTTCATTATTCCCACAGCTTGATTTAATCAAGCCCTAATCCTTCTCTGCTATACTCCTTTGCAGACACTCCCATTATTGGCTGCACTTTGAGACTCAAATCAAACATCTCTTGAAGAGACTTTGAAGCTGTATATGGAGGCTGTCACTTTTACTAAGGAACATTTTTCCAGATTGCATGGAGAAAAATGCTTCAGAAAGCAGTTTACCACCAATCCCAACTAGTAACAGGAAATACATCAACCCCTGTGCCTCAGAAGTCTGACCTTGATGTTTTGTAGTTTGAGTGTGCACTGCCAGCAATTAGAGAGGTCTCAGGGTACAGAATCAGCTTGCCTAGCTAGAATGCCTCTGACTGACTACACTCCGATTGCTCACAGGTATTCAATGCCTAGAATGATACCTGCCCTCTCTTGAAGCCTTATAACCCTCATTCCGTTTCCCTACCATTTATACCCTGGAATAGACCACACACCATGCCATATCATGTTTTGTGTTTACACTGCAAGATGAGACCGGTTCCTTATTTTGGAACAGTTTACCCATTGTTTAGTACCATTCACACTTGGGTACCAGTCAAGTTAGTCCAGCAGTTAATGCTATCTGATGCACTGTAGATGCTCTGAAATCCTTAAAGATTTTTAAGTATGTTAATTAATAACCCCTGGAGGGTTGACAGGTCCAGATTTGGTTTGCTGCAAGGCAGCACTACACGTATTCAGCAAGTATATGGTGTGATCCTAAGAATCCCTCAATGCCAGCTGGAAAGGGCTCTCTGTTCTGTCAGCAACTCCTATCAGGCCTGACAAACCCACTACACCTAACACTGCTTTCAGAGTTTTTACCCAAGAAGCGTCTTGTGCAGTATCAAATGGAATCGGATGACACACTGGTCGGCACTATTGTTGTGCAATGTATGCACTGACACTACATGATGAATTGTGTGTGCCTATGCTTTAAAGTCTGTAACTAAACAAAGAGAAACAGATTCTCTTCCAGACAGGAGGGAAGGCAAGTCTCTGTACAATGCAAATTAAGCATGGTAAAGCTGACACAAAGGAAGCCCCATTTGCATGCAGAGTCAACAGGAAAAACAGGTTGATGGGGAGGGGATGTGAACTCAACATAGCACCAGCATACTAGAGAACAAGCAACTGGGAAGAAGTCTGATTTGGGGGTGCATTACAAAGATTTACTGGACTACTGAAGAAGGGAAAAGAACCCCTTTGTAGGACACAGGAGGATTCATGAAAATCTGGACCCTGGTTATGGACTGAAAACCCAGCAGCTCTGTCAAAGACTGAATTCTGGAGAGGACCGCTAGTTGTTTGAATAGGAAAGGTAACCATTATTCAGTGTACAGTTAGGATTGCATTTGATATTTTGTTTTATTTGTAACCTGATCTTAATATTCTTACTCAACTACTCATGTGAATCTGTTCTTTATTAATAAACGGATTCTTTTTTGTATTATAACTACATCTCAGTATTGTGGTATTAAGCAAAGTGTGAATCCTATATTGAATCAAACAATTCCCTTTGGGAGAGACAGCAGACTTGGTAATTACTGTGCATGGGACCGGACACTACAAGCTGATACTTCTGAGGTGCATCTAATAGCCTGCAAAGCAAAACAGGACTGGCAGAATCCTGAGGAGAGCATGAGTGGTTGAAAGGCTGGTTGTGTACAAGAGCTGACACCCAGCTACCACAAGATAAACTCCCTCATGCCAGAGGCTGGGGATAAAAAGGTGACATACAATCCTGGGCATGCTGAGACAGGGTCACATATGGGTGTGGACATTTAGCATGATGGTAGATAAGCTACCTTCATAACCCCACCCTCCCCTGACCTCCATTACCATCTACACTCTGAAAAGGCTGGCAAGTTCCCCTCAAACCTTTAGGGAGACAAAAACTCTTCATAACATATTGCTGTGGGAATTATTAGAGTTTGGAAAGATTTTAAAAAAATCCAATTGTCAAGTTCAGTTGAATGTGTTTAGGGAGTTCTAGACTAAGAATGGGTTAGGGTAGATCAATGCAGATATTCAGTGTGATACACAAGGCCTGCTCTAAACTAAGTTTTGTATTGCACTTCCAGCCTCTTCAGAGTCATGACAAGATTGCTTGCTACTGAACTGGAGGAAAAACTTCTCTAAAAACTCAACTAGCTACCAAAGGGGAGCTTCACAGAAAAGCCACCACAACATGTGGAATCAGCAGTGCACAGCCATGCTGTCACCACTGTTTTTTCAACCCTGGTATAGGAAGAGCCTTCAAGAATTCAGATTTGTTCCATGACCAGCAATTTGCATTAGACAGTCCTTGCCTCCCACTCAGAACCCTGTAGTGCACAGGTGCTGTCCCAGACATCCCATGGTACTGTTAACCAGACAGTTACCTTGATAGGTTTTGAATATTACGCATGAGCTAGCCATGTTTAAAACCTATTGTAAGACACCCATGTCCATGCTTTCCCATCTCTGGGATTGGGTCTACTGGCTGATTTTCTTCCTCTCCCTTAGAGTCAAGGTGCTGAGTCACATGCTCGTTATTGGGGGACAATGTTCATTACCCCTTATTTTAAGCCTGGCTATATAGATAGCCTATAAAAACTTGTAATAGGAAATAAAGGCTGGAAAGCTAAAAAATCATTAAGGAAGCAGAAGCCCAGAGAGACAAACCTGCAGGCACTGCCCATCTCGATCATTCTGATCACATCATCTGCACAGCTGACTTGTCTTTCTTGGAGGCCAACTACTTGGACCTGCTGCTTTCCATCCTCAAGCACTCGGAGTTTTGCCTTCTTATTCAAGAGATCAAACACCTGTATTTGAGCAAGAAGATGGAGAGGCACATGTAAAGACTCTATTTCAGTTTCCTCGTTTAAAGGACAGGTACATAGCATGGAATTATGCATATGAGAAATGCATACTCCAGACTTTCCAATTCAATACCAGAGGCGCAAAGGGCCCATGATCCAGCAATGACATGCAGACCGCTAAATAAAAATCGTACCATGTATCAAATGCAGAGTCAAAAAACTCAGGATAAAGTCAAGACACAAGATCTCACCTTTCCATTATATATTTCAAAGAATGTCACATAGACCTCCAGGTCTTGATTCCTGTACCTGGGTTGGCTTTGAAGGAGGAAGACATCGCGTGCTGATGGGGAAAGGAAGAAAAAAACATGACAATCAGATTTTAGAGCAACAATTTCAGCTGCCTCTGGGACTCTGCCCCTTCCAAAGTGCTTCACAGCAAGGCAGTTATAGTATCTAGTAGCTGGAATGACAAATGCCCCAGCCAGATAGTAGTGGACAGTAAGACACCTCCAAGTGAATCTGATTTCAGCTGTGTCCTCATTAGGACTGAAAAAAGAAAGGGATTATGGGAGCTGCTACTTCTGACGTTATCCGTGAACAAAGATTTTATTTTCTGGCTTGGTTAACACAGACAAGTTTTAACTTGGCATAACGTTACAATCCTCTATAGCTTTGAATCACTTGGTTGTTTTGGTTTTTTTAAATAAAGTGTTATTAGTTGGGATTCCTAGACAAGGAGACTTGCAGGTAGAGTTCAAAACTAGAATCTTCCTCTATTTTCTGAAAGGGAGAGTTCAAAAGTAAATCCAACTCCTTCCACCACTCCCTCCCGCCCTCCACCCAAAAAAACCCCAAAAAATACACACCAACTTTCCTTCAGGGCCAGGCTACTACTACTACTAATTTGCTAGGAACCAGCACTACCCTACGCACATTAAACAAACATTAAGCAAAGAACATAGGTCTCTGCCTCAGAGAGCTTGTTTTGATCTTGATTAATTTTTTTTGCTCTAATAAAAGTTACTGTTAATACCATTATATCCAGAAGCTATATATTGGGTAATATCTATAGTTGGTAATTTACATAAATATTGCAACTAAATTTGTCAGTGCTTATTGGGGACAACATATGATAATCAGGGTTTATAGGAATTCTTTAAATATTTATTCATAAAGAACTTTAGTAAAGTCCATAAGGCCTTTATTTTATATAGATGTGTGAGAAGTTATTGAAGTCTTTTATGAAGGAAAATTACTATACACAACTTGGATTTGAAAACAAAGAAGAGTCAGCTTACATGCAAAAGCATATATCCCCTTTGAGACATTCTGAGTTTTCCCGGAGAAGTCGCCTCCCATAGTCTATTAAAAAAAAAAAAAAGCAAGCCATTATAGAGGTGCAGTCCAAGCAAGCCAAGTTATCACTCAACTGTAGTTCCAACAATATTCTAGGAAAAGAGTCCACATGAACAGCCTGTGATCTCAATGGACTATCTAGACATGATGCTACGCAATGTAATTCAGGATAAAACTACAGCTTGATGTAGTTTAGTTCCAAACATTCAAAATGAGTTAACACGTCAGTGTGACAACCACGTTTTTCCCAGCACCTAGGACAGTGTCCAAACTGTGGCTTGCAACCCCAAATTAGGATTATCTTTCAGGTTCCCAAAAAGAGGACACTGCAGAGGGGATGCCTGTGGCCTCACTCTCGAGGTGGGGGGCAATGTCGCTCTTGGTCATGGTGGCTGGCGCAGGCCTGGGATACAATGACAGCTATCTCCCCCTTCCCAGGGCTGGAAGCCAGAGCCAGGATGGGTAGGATCCGGCAGCTGCGGACACAGCAGGAGAAATCATTCAGGATGCAGAGCCAGCTCTTTCGGAGGTGGCGGAATCTCCATCCTTAAAAACTTCTAAGGTCAGGCTTGACAAAGCCCTGGCTGGGATGATTTCGTTGGGGATTGGCCCTGCTTTGAGCAGGGGGTTGGACTAGATGACCTCCTGAGGTCCCTTCCAACCCTGATATTCTATGATATGGTAACCCTACTCCAAGGACAGTCATGCCATCAGCACGTGGGGTCATAGCAATCCCTAATGTGTGGAGGACACTATTTGCTCTGCACAAAGTCACTTCACATGTACAGTGTGTGTGAGGTCACACTGTGCAGGGGGTATCATTTTGGAGAGCATGTATGTAGTGCATATATGATGCATGAGAGGTCACACTGTGTGGAGGGCATCATTTTGCTCTACAAAATTGTGTCCTTCATGCCATCTGGGGTCCCAGGAAGAAATAATTCATTAAAATGGGGTCATACCAGCAAGGAGTTTAGGAACCCCTGGCCTGGGACAAAGGGACCCTCTAGGTGCTATGAAATGTAAGGGGAAGTCACATGAGTTCCAGCCAACTATTTATCTACAAGCAAGAATTTGGGATCTTAGCAATGTAACCTGACTTCCTCTGTTCAGAGAGGAAAAAAATTGCACTCCAAGATAGCAAAATTTTCTATGTGGCATTGAAAAGGCAGAATTCACTTTGTTTCCAAACCTGGCAGAACCTTGTTAGTGTCACTGTGACTACCATCTGGCTCATCCATCCACAATACTTTCAATTCCAACAAAACGAAGGGAGCTGCTGAAGTTAATTGCTGTAACCGTTATTAACACTACACCCTCTAAAGCCTGGAACTGGAGTTATTTAATATAAACCATTAGCCTAACAAGATCCAGTATCTTAGTCTGCCAGGGTTCAATGTACAGTACAAGTCCTTCCACAAGCAGCCAATTTTTTCCAGCACTAGTTCTGATCCTGGATCAGTGATCAAAAATGGAAAAATGTAGTTTTCTTACCTATAATTTGTACCTAGATCTCCTAGCAGAATCTACTTAGCTGAAGATCACTGCTGGGACAGACCTGCCCATTCCACGCTAATTGAAGTGGCCTAAGCTCTTTGCCTGTGAAATCAGACTCTGCTGCTGGACTGTAGCAGCACCAAACTGATGACGAGGAAGTTTTTAGATGAAGCTAATAAATCTCATTTTATAGGTGTAAACATTTATGAGCCCATTGAATTCAATCAGTAAGGTATATAGGGAGTGGCCACAACCAGGGATCACCTCCATTATGAGAAATTTAAAAAGTTGCAAAAGGAGTTGTTTTCTTTGCATGTCTGGGTAACACCAATGGGAAGTAACAAGCCACAAGACAATTCCTAGGCTACTTTTTGGACCTTTATCTTCCTTAGCATCAATCTTTTATACCAGGATTAGTCATGTGTCTAATCAACTAGTACTAACCGATTAAAGGTTTGAGTTAGACCACTCTGCTACATGACCTGGGGAAAATCATTACTAAAAAACACAGACCTGAGGGGAGAGAAATTCAGACTTAGCTTCCAATAATTGGAAAGCTACAGGGGAAGGAAACAGGTTCCAGTTACTGAAAGTCTAGTGTTGAGTATCCTGTAGGCAAAAAAGTGTCCACACTAGCAAGGTCTCCACAACCTAAAAGCTGGTGTGATGGAGGCAGTGAACCAGGACCAGAGTGTGATGCCACAGAACATCTGCAGAAAGTCTGAAGTGAAAGAGAAAAGCTTAAGATACCCAACTCCCAGCAACGAAGATCTGCCCACTCCACAAGCAATATCCAGATCAGGGGGTATTTGTGCATGAGAAGAGGCTTATTTTTGTAAGTGTATTAAGTATTACTGGAAGAGCTGAGAGAGCCTTTAAAGTGTACATCTTCAAAATATGATACAAACAATCCTTACACCTTTGAGTAGGCTAGTCCCCCATTTCACAGGCTGGGGAACGGAGACAGATTGAGACTTGCCTGAGGTTAGGGACAGAGCCAGGATTACAAGTCAGCAGGGCCTGGGCCTGGTCTTCAACCACTAAATAACACTGACAGAGTCAGCCTCATGACTGTCTGTGCAATACGAAAGGAAGCAGCTATTCGCTTGCTGAAGTTTTAGTGGTTACTAACTCACCTCTTGGTAAGATAAGTGACCTCTCTCCATTATCATTTCAAAAGGACGATCAAAAACCAAGATCCAAATGCTGGATGAAAGGCTATTTACCTTAAATATCCCGAAGTGCTTTAATCAGTTTATCTAAACTGAGATATCTGAGGCCTTTAGAAGACAGCCAGTCAGCCACTTACATGTGTTTTGCCGCTGCCAGTTTGCCCATACGCAAAACACGTAGCCTTTCCACCCTCAAAGATGGTCTGTACAAGAGGCCTCGCAGTGAACCTAGGAATTCAAAAGTATAAAAAGAAGAATAAGGCACAAAGAAAGGAGGCAGACACCTGACTAGCGTATACTTGGCTTCAGTAATCACTATACGTCTAGAATCTTCAAATAATTTCCAGGAATCCCAACAAATGGAATTGGATCAAGTAGTAAACTTTAAGATCAGACAGAAACCAAGCTAAGGGCTCCTGTTAGAGGTTTCACAGTCCACTGGTCTCTACCAAAACCAAATATGGTTAGCTGTATTGTAAACTATCAATCCCTTTAAACTAAGACAATCTGAGGTAATAACCCTTTAAATGTTCACTGTGACCATGTTAATCCTGTGCTGCTCACACCCACTATGTAAGAAGATGCATTACCTATAAACCACTTCATTGGAAGCAGTTTCATCAAATGAAAAATCAAATCTAAATGCCTGGGTCTCGAGATATTTTGTTAGGTCCACTTTCAACTTCGGCTCATGCACCAGCAGGACACACTTGCTGGGAACTGTAATCACATCACATTCCTTCTTGTGAAGTTCTGTTGATGGAAAAAATATTTGTAACATGAATCAGTGATGTCAAACTGGCGTCAGAGTCCAGGGTAAATTTTGCCAATACACATGCACACTTACCTTGCTTATTTAAAGGGCGCTTCCTTACACAAACACAGATCCTGCGCTCTTCTATCTTTAAGAGAAGGATAGGTTACCGAAAGACTGAATCCAGAGTATCCCTATTCCCCCCAACCACACCTGTGCTAAATCAGTGTCGCAGTGGAGGCTGTAAGGATACAAGAGCCTGGTCGACACTACAGCGTTAGGTTGACATAAGGCAGCTTACGTCAACCTAATTATGTCAGCGTACATAATACAGCCTCTCTCCTGCCAACGTAAGTGCCCTACTACACCGACATAACTCCATCAAGAGGTCAAGAACTGACATCTCCACAAGAGGTGCAGGGATTATGTCGGTGTAGTTCGGGTGACAGTGTCCCTGTAAAAACTGCGTTACTTGCATCTATTGGCTGTCATTCTTGTCAATTTCATGGCTCCATACTTGGCAGCCAGGCTGCTGCCTGCTCTGTTCCAAGCTGGGCTGCCACCCAGGCTCCCCACAGGGAGCCCTACTGCCACAGCGGGCTTCCCGGCTCCCTGCTGGGAATGGGGCAACCAACTGGACACTGGGTGCAGATCTCCCTGTTGGAAGCCCAGCTGCCCCCCACGGCTCCCCAACAGGAATGGGGTAGCTGCAGCAGGCTCCAGGCATGGATCTCCCCGCCCGAAGCCCGGCTGCCCTCCTGGGGTTTTGGCCCCTGCTCCCCACCAGGAGCTCAGCTATGCCTGGCAGGGAGCTCTGCACCTAGAGTCCGGTTAGCTGCCATGCCCCTGGCGGGGAGCCAAGAGGCCTGGTGCGATTGCCCCCATTCCTGGCGTGGAGCCAGGGGGAAGAGGAAAGGGGCAGCCTGGCAGGGAGCTGAGAGCCCTGACTCTCAGCCCCCCACATTGTCCCCTTAAGTCAGTGGAAGTGCTCAAGGTGAGGACGCACACCACTGACTGAAGGAAGATAGTGTGAACATGAACCACCACAGTAATTACTGCCATGGCTGAAAGTTAGCCTAATGTAGGTCAACTTAAGTCAATAGCGTAGAAATAGCCAAATGTCACTCCCCATCACTATTCTGTGAAAACCACCAGAGTTTTCTCTAACACTACTGATCAGAGGAGAGCAATTGCTGGCAGGTTATCCATGACCATATCCTATTATTGCAGAAAACTCACCCTGCTGCAAATATTGTAAGATCTATACATAGTGTGCTGGGCTAATGAGAGCCTGGTCCAAAACAGATTAAAAATCCAGACATGATATTTTGCAATGTTTATAATCAATGTGCCAAATTCAGCCCTCCAGTAGCTCCCCTGATTTCAGTGGGACACTAAGGTTGAATTTGGATGTAATAACTTTGCAATATGCAAATCTGGTCAACTACATAGTGACCTCACTAGATCAGAGCTCTTCATTAACACTGCAGTAAGTTTAGAAATCTCTGAAGTCCAGATATAGGATCATTTTGTTTGGGAAAGACCGCATTCCGCATATGTCACTGGCTGAGCTGAGCCGAGCCAGAAGAGGTATTTAAAGAATTTGTTGACTGGGCAAATCCCTATTCTGCAGTTTAGTGGCATTTACAACATCACCACTTCGTTTTCAGCCTCCTCATGTTAGAGGCATTTGACCAACATGTCAAGAGTTTGGAACACGGGTTGACAGCTAGCAAGCTACGTTTTACTTCTCCAGACTCAAGTTTTGTCACTGACAGATCAGAGTAATATTTTTCCAAGGGTAGGATGATACTTTAGTTATTCTGGCATTTAATGTAGTCTTAACTCCAGTGGTGGCAGTTTCCACCACCATCTTCACAGCTTGTTCTGCTGATCTGCTTTGAACTTACATTTTCCATGTTGTAGTGTGAACTCAATACTAAGCCATGATGTAGCGCTGTTCCTGCTTATCCATACCTACACCAAGTTAAACTAGGCAAGTCAAGGTATTTCTGGTTATGTCTTCGATAATGACTATCTAAGCACTAGTGTTCAATGAGTGGAAAAAAAAAAACCCACACAGGCAATATTGGTACGTTGCAGTCAAGAATTCCAAATATTTACTTACTGGGTCATTCATAGATATTGGTTGGCAGTCTAAAGTAGCTCTGAATTCCTTGATCATCCGTGCAAACTCCCAGTTTGGACAGCTGCTATCAAATTCCTGCAAAGCAATGACAGGCATTAGCGTACTTTATCAGTATATTGTTACTCTGTCCTCATGCTGCAAAGACATGTGAAAGACTCTGCATCTAGAAGTAACCTGATGGAATGATTAGGACTCTAATCTCATTTTGCTTGGAAGGGGGAATCTTCCTATACGGCAGGAGGGACAGAGCTGAAGGAGTTTTCAGTACTCATTTCAACTGCGGAGAAGCACACCTCCTCTCTACCCATCCATTGCCTTCTCTCACATTTCTCCATTTGTACCCCAATTTTCCTCTCTGTAGTACCAAATCTGTGTGCTGTGTCTGCGCTGTAGCACCTCAATCAAGCTGGGAAGTTTACTCTGACTGCCATACTGATGAGTTTCAAGACTTGACAATGCAGAACAGTAAGAGCATTACGTTTTAAGCATAGTAAATTCCTCCCCGTGCGTAGCGAGAAGAGAATAAGAATACCGCATTATGTCTGCACTCCCTGAGGTAGATTCACAGGACAGGGAAGAGGAGAGACCATTCAACAGTAATCTAGGATTATCTATGGGCCGATTACTTTGTCATCAGCCTACGCTACCATTTGTCAACGAGTCCCAGTATTGCAATTGTCACCACTCCTCTTTTCCATTGCTAGTGGCCAATCATTTTGT
Organism: Chrysemys picta bellii; assembly: GCF_011386835.1. NCBI lineage: Eukaryota > Metazoa > Chordata > Testudines > Emydidae > Chrysemys > Chrysemys picta. The sequence goes on from NC_088798.1 coordinate 2,748,464, forward strand.
TCAATTTATGCTTAGTTCAATGATCCAAAAAAGTGATTAAATCTGTTTCAGTAAAATACTGTGATAGTTTCAATAACATTGTGTTCAGTTCTGGGCTTCAGGAAAGATGTGGACAAATTGGAGGAAGTCCAGAGGAAAACAACAAAAATGATTAAAGGTCTAGAAAATATGACCTACAAGGAAAGATTAAACAAGCCCAGTTTTGTCAGTGTGGAGAAGAGAAGACTGAGGGGAAACATGATAACAGTCTTCAAGTACATAAAAGGTTGTTATAGAGAGGAGGAATTGTTCTTCATATCCACTGAGGAGAGGACAAGTAGTAATGGGCTTCAGTTGAAGCAAGGGAGTTAGGAAGTTTTTCCTATTGTCTAACTGTAAGGGTAGTTAAGCAGTAGAACAAAATTACCAAGGGAAGCTGTGGAACCTCCCTCATTGGAGGTTTTTAAGAGCAGGTTAGACAAACACCTGCCAGGGATGGTCTAGATCAGTGGTTCTCAAACTTTAGCAAGCGGAGGACCCCCATTTTGATTTAAAAATTTTCAGGGACCTCCAAACCTCACCAGTCAGCCCCAGACCCCGCCCCACCCCTTCCCCCCAAGGCCCCACTCCGGCCCCACCCTCCGTTCACTCCATCCTCCCCTCCCTCTGTTGCTCGCTCTCCCCCACCCTCACTCACTTTCACCAGGCTGAGGCAGTGGGTTGGGTGCAGGAAGGGGTGAGGGCTCCGTCCAGGCAGTGCTTACCGCAGGTGGCACCCGAAAGTGACCGGCATATCCCTCTGGCAGTGGCTCTTAGGCAGGGGGGCCAGGGAATCTCCACATGCTGCCCTTGCCTGCGGGCACCACCCCTGCAGCTCCCATTAGCTGCAGTTCCCGGCCAATGGGAGCTGTGGAGTCAGCACTTGGGGTGAGGGCAGCATGCAGAGACCCCCTGTCCCCCTCCTCCCCTGAAGGGGGGCAGGGATATGCCAGCCACTTCCGGGAGCAACGCGGAGCCAGGACAGGCAGGGAGCATGCCTTAGCCCCGCCAGACTTTTAGCACCTAAAATCTCCCAGCTTGCCTTCAGTAGCCTCTGGGAGATAGAGCCTGATTCCAGTAGACTCCTGGCGAAACTGAGAGGGTGGAACCCTAGCTGATCAGCGGGGCCAGCAGCCCTGGACATGATTCTGCTCCCTCCCCCAACCGCTCCCCATCCCTGCTCCTCCCCCTCCCTCCCAGTGCCTCCTGCACACTGGGGAACAGCTGATCAGTGGGGCCAGCAGACTCCCTGGAGTACCCTCAGAGACCCCCAGTGGTCCACAGACCCCAGTTTGAAAAATGCTGGTCTAATACTTGATTCTGTCTCAGTGCAGGGAGCTGGACTAGATGACCTATCAAGGTCCCCCTCCAGTTCTACAATTCTATGATTCTACGATTCAGAAATGCCACCTGCAACTGAAAGAGCAAGTCTGGGGTTTAAAAGCCTTCAACTGCAGAAACAGCTACCCAGGAGACCCCTAAACAAATTCAGTCTGGAGAGATCAGACCGGTTCTGATTACACCCTTATGCATGACACTTTAAAACAAAATCCACACGGAGTATAAATTGAAACCAAACACTGGCCATGTTGGTCCAAAATGTGTTTTAGTTTGACCACCATAAACACACTATCCTATAGAATTTTTCTTATTTGAGTTTATTCTGCAGAACCAAGGGTTACTCCCTGATCAAATACTGCACCTGTGCCCGTTTTGTTCTGATCTCACTTATCTGGGCTCTCTTCTCTTCCCGCTTGCTTTTCATTTTCTCCATCTCTTTCACAATATTAGATTTCCTCCGCACTGGAAAAAGACAGACATTTACATCACTTTTGTGAAGTTGTTACCACAAACAAGTTTCTTTTAAGCAGAATAATTTCTTTAGCTACACCCCCTCCCCTCCCACCCATGGACATACAAAACCCTCTTCTGTACAAACTGGGATATCATGACCTAGAGTCTTGTCCGGGAGATAGTGTTCCTTATCAGTTGTGTCCAGTGGTTGTGACAATCCAGGTACAGACACCACAAGGGTCTGAATCCCAAGGAGTTGGCAACTGAATCATCTGGTTTTGATATATTTATTAACAACCTTGTATACAAGTAAGGTCTCATGAAAGCTTGTAGTGTTCTGAACTGGATGGTCATTAGGAGAGGTTTATACAGACTGTGGTTATGAATCTCTGTACATAGAGTATTGTGCTCATACACTGCACTACAATTGCAAATACACTTCACAGCAGGCAGGGGCTCCTATCGAACCAAACAAAAGTGATGGTCCATAATATAGCCCAGGAAGAGAAACACAGAACCATTACAGTTAATGGGAAGACACTGAGACGCCCCAGCTATCAAGTAGAGAGGGAATTCCCCACACGCTGAATAACCATAATCTGAGAGAAAGAAAAAAAGGCTGTAAACCCTGTTAAAAAGGGAAGGGGTTTGAGGACAAAGGCTTCAGAAACAGGGGCAGCCTCTACGCAGGAAGCAGGTCCATGAAACACTGGATCCCCTCTGCGACAGGGAGTATGGTGGGAAGCTGTTCCGAGGCAATGGGTAACTGTATTAGCAAAGGGAATTTATCCAATATAGAAGTGTAAAGCCTGAAGTTGTGTCTATGTTTATTTTGTGTAACTTGTGTTTGCCTTTTCCTTACTAGTTCATCTGTGATTTTTCTATTAAGTGAACTTTATTTTTTACCTCAAGCATGTCTCTACTGTGCAATCTGTGAGGCGTGTGCATGCCAAAGTGAACTGATAACTGGGGGCTGTTCAGACCTTTGGGGGGGTGACAAGCAGAGGGGAAGTCAGAGTGCCTGGCAGTTACAGAACTTAGTAGACTTGAGACTGGAAGGGCTGTTGGGGTCACCCAACAAGGAGTAACTAGGCTGGTGGAAGCCAGGGGAGAACTTTGTGCTTGTGGGCTGGCTACTAGCGTCAGGACTCCAAGCCATAGCAGCACAGCATTAAGGCACCTAAAGCTAAAAGGTAGGAGGTCACCTTACTGGTATGGACGATTCACCCCCAACAAAAATCACAGTGACCAGTGGTGTCTTCAGTGCATAGCTACCAGCTACTGAAGCTAGTTAGAAAGCCATTGTATTGCTACTCTGGGGTGGAGCCAGTCCTTCCAAGCAGACCTATTTGTATATCAAAACTGTACCATATTTAAATTTGAAGTCATCAGGAGGTTTGCTTTTGCTGCTAAGCCACATTCCAGGAAGTCACATTAAACCTATGAGCATATGGGGAAACAATCTTAACCAACATTGCTTAGAGATGCAATGCTGGTCACTGAGCCAGCCAGTCCTCAGACAATAGTCCTTATTTACCTGGATTTGCTGAGGAGCTGCTTCTGATAGATGGATGTTCTTCTAGAACTTCATGTACATTTGTCAGTGAGGGTTCTGTAGCACAATGTGGCCTGGTAGTTCGGGCTCGGCCAGCTGTTGAAAGGAAGCAGGTCAATAGAACAGTATCTGTTAGACCTCAGAAGTGAGGGAGAACAGAATTGTGATTTGTAGGGTTCCAAGACAACAATAGAGCGTGGGGGGGAGAGGAGTCAGGCCATGAGTTGCCCTGCTCTCCCATTCTATGGTAGGTGAGGGAGACCGGGCTAACCCATGAGGGAGAGCACTTGCACAGGATGCAGGCACCCAGTGGCCACTTCATAGTAATTTAGTATAAAAAAAACTGCCAATCCAATAATAGTTCACAATTCGTAAGTGTTTCCTTTAATAGGCCAACATATAACACTGTATTCGGATATTGCAGAACTCTGCTGTAAGCCTTAGCTTTATTCCCATTTGTGTGCACTATGGTACTGCCAATTATACGATCACATCTTTGCATGTATTTGATCCAAGGTAAAGTTACTTAAATACTTGACTATGGAACTGAAGATTACTGCAGTGAAGATATCTATGCACTGTACCTTAGCTTCTGCATTTCTATCTTTATTACTTACCTGTACAGCCTTAACATTGTATTCAGATAGATCTTTTGCACGGATTTCTTAAAATCAAGGTTTGCCCAGTGTCAGAATTGCAGGCCAAGTACATATTTCTACATAAGGTTATTTAAATGCATAGTGAGCAGGTTTTTTTTGTTTTGTTTTTTTAAGTGAGGCACAAGTGCTTCTCACCCCATACCAATCTCTCCTCTACCAGCAAGAGGTCTTTAAGAGATTTCGGCAGCATAAACTCATGTAAAGGCTTAAATATGAGAGACAAAATGGGTGAGGTAATATCTTTTAATGGAACAACTTCTGTCGGCAAAAGAGACATTGCCTCACCCACCGGGTCTCCCTTAAGCCTTAACATAATTTATGATGCTTGAGTAGCCTTAGGACCCGATCTTGCTCCCACTGAAGTAGATGGGGACTTTGCCATTTATTTCAATGAGAATAGGGTAGGACCTTTAGATTTTTTCTTAAAAAGATTTTGGGAAGCTACAAAAAAGTACTGGCTAGGGGAAAAATAGCCTATTAAGAGGAAACTGGCAAGAGCTGTAGGCTCAGGACTACCTTATTTATACACATCACAGTTTAGGAGGAGTGGTCTTGATTTAAAATGTGAATAACTTTAGTAGTTTTATTAATTTTTCCCCCCTCAAGCTTGACTCCTATTAGAGGTCTGAGATATAAATGAAATCAAGTTTCAAGATCTATGCAGTATCTTCAGCCTTGGCTAAGTTTTTGCAGTTTATAGATCTCATTGATATAAGTCTGAAGAGTAGGGCATTTGCCTACTATAAGCAGTGTAACTTTAAAGCAAACTAGTTGAGAACCGTGCTTAAGAAAATGCTTTGCATCTGCATAGCGATGCATGTCTAGCCTTAAAGTTAGTTATACATGCTGTTTCAGAGCCACGGGATCTGTGCTATGCCCCAGCTTTTACAGTGTCCCTTGGAGGAACCTTCAATGTACCAGACCAGCAAGGGGTCCAACTCTTCCACAACTGAGCCTCCGGGCTCCAGCCTTTTTGTTTCACACCATGAGCTCTGCCCAGCAAGTCTAACTGGGGAAGACTCCTGTTCAGAGACTCTCTGCTCTCTTCAGGGATCAATGAACCTCAGCATGTATTTGTAGTGACACCAGGCAGCCTTTTCAAAGCAGAGTAGGGTTTATTACTCAACTGGAACACAGCATTGCGAAGTCCTTCCATTACCGTAGAGAAGCAAAGGTAAGACAGTCCATACTGGCCAAGCCAGAGCTCCCATACTGGTTTCCTCTCTCTGGTTATGTCTACAGTACAAGCGCTACAGCGGCACAGCTGCAGCTACACTGCTGTAGCACAGGCACTTACTACGGTGATTGCAGGTTTTTTTCCTGTGCTGCAGTAAATCCATCCCCCCTCAAGAAGCAGTAACTATGGTGACCAAAAGAGTTTTTCCATTGACCTAGCTGTGTCTACAGTGGTCATTAGGTTGACCTAATACAGAGCACGGGGTGCAAAATTTCACAGCCCTGAGCAACGTAGTTATATCAGCTTAAGTTTTAGATGTAGATCAGACCTGTCTGTCCATCCTAGGTGAGCTCCTGTGTCTCTCCAAAGGCCAACTCTTACCCTAGCCTCCTGTCACCTCAGGACACTGCCTTCTTCCTGCAGACTCATGCTGAGTTCACATGTTCTGCCTGCCAGAGTTTCCTGTGGATAGTTGTCAATTGTTCAGTTGTTTGGGTTCTCATTGTCCTTCTGGATCCTCCACTGATTGGGTTGTTTCAGCCAGACCTTTAACCACCCATTCATTTCACCCAGACTGTTATGTGATACAATGCACCTCATGTTTCCTGCTCTGCCCAAGTGCTGCTTTAACCTTCCAGTGTCTGTGCATAGCAATGCAAAGCACAGAGGGAAACTGAGGCACATAGGACTCCAATTACTAGTTCCCACATTTGTCACACATGCGCAACAGGCAATTAAAAAAAAATAAAAAATCAACTTTGTTACACTTAGACTACTTTTTCAAAGCCACAGTCCAAAGTCTGCATGGAACAGATTGAGTTTTAACAGGCAACCTCTCTAAAGTTCAGGGCCCATCATGAAAACTAATATGGAACACGCAGCACACATGCTTTTGCTGTGTGGTGTAGGAAAATTAACAGCAATAACTACCAATAAAGCATTAAGTCTGCATTTCCAAAAGAACAAAGCAGGGCTCAAATTCTTTCCTTACCCAATAGGTGTAAATACATGTGACTGTACCTGTAATCAGTACTGATGCAGAATTTGAAGTACTTTAGTTACATTCAAGTACATCCATATACCCAATTAATGGAATCGGTCCACCCAGTACAGCTCAGAGGCAATCCAGCTTTTTTTGTCCCCAAATATTGTCCCTATCTTAAGTTATCCTTGCTAAGTCTTTCAGATGAGATACAAAATGCACTATTAATAGCTCTTTTAGCAAGAGTAGGGCCATTAACCCTGCCACTCAAACCAAATTGCCATATGGGTAAAAATACACTTCGCACTTCCAAGAGAGCAGATATTTCACTTCCCATCCTAGCATTACGTATGCTATTGTGCACTGTTAAACAGATGTCAGATTCATCCCAAGACATGCATGTGGTGGATTAAGTGATTTATTTTTTCAACATCAGCAGAATTTCTAAAGTGATTTGAGATCCTTCTTAATTAGAAGCCCTATGTAAAATGCACGATCACTGACCTCTTGTGGTCTCTTCCCTTCTCTGTTTAAAAGGGGAAGAGATTTTGGTCAGTTCTTTCTGCTCTTACAGTTTGCACACCCATGAGATAAGCATTTAGAAACACATAAGACATTCAGTTCAGTTTAATCACGTTTTACTGGGCTTGTCTCCACTCACCAGGCACTGTTGAATGGTTTCTTGTTTGTGTAGAAGTGGAGGGATCCACCTCCATCTCATTATCTTGGAGGCTGCCCTGGGACTCTGTGATAACAGACATTCTGGTAGAACGGCTACGTAATACTTAGGAAACAAAAAATTCAAGGTCAGTATTGAGCACTGACAACAGCAGGCCAGTTTCTTAATTAAAAAAAAAAAATAGATCAGTATGCTCATGAAAGTACAGAACAATAAGGAAAGCAGCCTGGTTAAAAAGATACCATTCACAGCAGGATCTCAGAACCTTTAGAGAAGTTTAGGGTGAGGCAGAGTGCTAGAAAGTCATCAGTTTGGTGAAGAGTGTTCTTGAAAAATGCCACTAGTGCAAGATAAATAGTTCACTCCAGATTTGCAGTTCCAATGGATTCCTTTTCCTATTCCACTTTAATTAATCCTAATTTTCTTTTTAATTAATTTATGCGGAGGTTCCTGAGCTACCATTCCTGAAAGGGACCAGAAGGCTCATCTTCATGCTTCTGGTCACTGGATCAACCAATCTTGATGAAGGTGTTGTAAATCCAGTGACTATTTGACAGGAATTTGTCTGTCTTAGTCCACACATCACAAAACTGGCACCTTGGTTAAAGTCTCTGTGGAGACTTCCAAAGGCAGCATAAGCATGAAGACAGCTTCTTTGTGATCACTGTCTCCCCAGGTGAGGGTTGAGGAGGTATCATGCCCATCACCATGGTACCTAAGTACAGTTAGAGCCAGCGTGGAAACTTCCACCAATGCTAAATTCACTTAAAAGCGATGATTACAGCATCTGTCTAATAAAAGCTGCACTCTCTCAAGGTTTACCATGCAAGCTGCAAGGGAATTAAGGTCTTAGCAGTCACACATTTAGGTATCTATTACTTTAAGATAGTGGCCAGCTTCTTACTTGGAAATTCTTTTAGAGCTTTTATGCCAAGGCTATAGCACCCATTCAAATAGTTTAAAATAGGCCTTTTTTGTGAAGAAAGCAAATCTGACATGAAAAATTTGGAGTGCAATATAAAAATTAGATCTATTATCACCTCTAGCAATTGTAGGAATTTATCCAGAATAGAGCAATGAGTAGTTTCATGTGAAGACAAGATTTCTGTTGCACACCAAATGTTTCTTAGAATTGTGGATAAACCCTGTGCAGAGGAGTTGTAATTGTGCCCATGAAGCTCAGTGCAGATCACACCAGAACACTTTACCTGGTTGCTGCTGCTCGGGCGCAGACATATTAGGTGTTACCGTTGCCACTTTAGGAACAAAAAAGAATTGTACTTTCATTATGCTTGGAGATGGAATTAAATGCTATGTCCTTTGTGAAGTGTAACAATTTCCAAACCTAAGCTCACCAGAAACACTCTCAGTGTCTCCAGCACTCTGATCACTTCATTACAGAAAGAAACGGCATGCAGTATGGTGACACCACTGCTCCCTAGCAGGACAGAATACCATAATTCAGAACACTAGCAAAATTAGTTTAGGCAGAGCCAGCTTTACAATTAACTTTGAAAAAATTACCATTTATTTTAGCTTCCCTCACTAGCAGATCCAGTAGTACATTACACACTGATGGGGACTTTCTGCTTCCTTTTATGTGCTAGACTAAGAGGTCTGCAGGACCTGAAAGTGTTGAACTCTCTAACCAATGTAATGCAGGACTCAAAATAGGAGAATATTGTTCCCTGCGGCTGTAGCATAGATGTTTAGCAAAAGGGAACACAGACTACTTTGCTTTCCTGCTGGATTCGGAGCTGGTCTCTCTTTATGCACAAACACAGTGGTTCTCAATCTTTCCAGACTACTGTAGCCCTTTCAGAAGTCTGATTTGTCTTGCGTTCCCCCCAAGTTTCACCTCACTTAAAAAACTACTTGCTTACAATTTGAGCAAAAAATTGCTTGTTCTCATTTTTATCATATATTTATAAAATAAATCATGAAATATAAATATCATATTTACATTTCACTGTCTAGTATATAGAGCAGGGTCGGCAACCTTTGGGAAGTGGTGTGCCAAGTCTTCATTAATTTAAGGTTTCGCGAGCCAGACCAGCAACATGGGCGGCAGATGGAACCCTAGACCGGCAGCGGGCTGAGCGGCTCAGCCCGCTGCCGGTCCCAGGTTCTGGCCACCGGTCCCAGCCCCCCTCAGCCCGCTACCAGCCCGGGTTCCGTCCATCCAGGCCGGCAGTGGGCTGAGCGGGGCCGGTGGCCAGGACCCCAGCTGGCAGCAGCATGCCATTAAAAACCAGGCCGCGTGCCAGCTTTGGCACGCATGCCGCAGGTTGCCGACCCCCGATATAGAGCAATATAAACAAGTCATTGTTTGTATGAAATTTTAGTTTATACTGACTTCTCTAGTGCTTTTTAAATGTAGCCTGTTGTAAAACTAGGCAAATATCTAGATGAATTGACGTACCCTCTGGAAGACCTCTAAGTACCTGGTTGAGAACCATTGCACTAAAACACTGGGACAATAGCCAGGCAACATGCACTGCAGATTTTCACTTATATTTTATGCTTCAGAGTACAACAGTGACCTCTAGGGAGGGCATTGCCCATCTGTCAGTGACTGGCTGGGTTAAGAGCACTTGATTGGTCAGCTAGCCATTCACTACCAGGGAGTGACCAGCCTAGAGACAATCACTACTTAACTCCTAGTAGAATTTCCAGTCTACCAGTTTTATGGAGAGTTCCCTGGATTAGTGACAGGGACGTGAATTTGTGTCAGTTTGGGATGCCTGGGTTGTTCCTATCAGATCTGCCACTCCCTGCAACAAGATTTGAATTGCCTTCCATCTCCAGCATCACAGAGAACCAAGAGAGGGAGAGAGTTTAGAAAGCCAGTAGCAGCTGAGGTGGAAGCCTCCGGTTCCAGAACTTAGTCAGACTATACGGGACAGGACAAATGGTGGCAAGCAGGAGGCTTGCTGCACTTTCGGAGGGAAGGAAGGCAGAGCCAACACGGCAGGGGGCAAGGAGAACATAGCTAGCCTAGGATGCTAATTCAGAACTTTGCTAATGGTCACAAATGTGACTATTAGCATCGACATGGCAAACTGCACACACACTAGTAATCTTTCCTCCCCAAACTAACAAAAAGCCCCAAGGAATACATTAGTCAACTAAAATCTGAAAGCTGAAGTTAGATATGGGAAGGGAAGTATTTCCCAGCCAGCCCCATACCTGCCAGCCCAGGAAGAATAACCTCTTATGGACCACACCTTCCCTTGCAACATCCCAATCCTCAACTAGCTTTGTTCAAAACATTTTATTCTGTTGACACAAGAACCATTGACCGTATTCTGGAACCTCTCTACACATTCACTTTCCATTGGAATATGGAATTTGCAAAGTGGAATTTACTAGAATTCCCCTGAAACCTGTAGAACTATACAACTTAGAAGGGGGGGGGGAGAGGAGGAACTGTTGTGATAAAAGGCAAACTGTGATTACCAACTTGCCAGCTCAAACACACAAAAGCCTCCTGCTGGCGGTAGGCCTGTATTAGGGTACCCAAGGTAGGAAGCCTCCAAGACATAGAAAAACCTCAGAATGCCTTAGGACTATGATTTAAGACTCAAATTTCAATAAGGAACCAGCATAAAGTACAGTTGCTTAATTAGCACATTTTGTAGTGTTGTGTTGCCTAAATTAGAGTAAATCTCCAGCATAGTTTATTTTTGTCTTATGACTATAGACAAGAATGAAGACTGTCATTTTTACCTTCTCGTGGAGCAGGAATTTTTGAAAGGGTTGTTCTACGTTTTTGTTTCTGCAAAAAGTTAAAAAGCCACTGCAGTAAGTATCTGACGCATCTACCATGCTCTTTGCATTATATAATTAAGATATGGTAACAAATACAAGAATGTGCCTGTTTTTATAAAAAACAGCACAGGAAGCCCAAAAAAATCCAAATGGAACAAAACATGCATACCCAGAGACCTCAAAGTTTAAAGTGGAAGATAAGTGAAAGAATCAAAGCAGTTTTTAAAATAATCTGTACTTATTTTGTAGTTATTTATGTTCCAATATGCTGCTGTTTGAATTTTAGTACTATAACAAGAGTCTGAAGAGTTTAAGGATTACATACCTGTACAGTTACATTCTCCTGCAGAGGCAGGTTCTCTTTCACATCAGAAGCAGAAGGAATTTCTTCTAAAATCTCTGGATTTATTGTTATCACATCTTCAATCTCAATCTACAAAAGCAAAGACAAGATTTAGATAGTAGACAATTTCTGTTCTAACTCCCAATGGAAGACAAATAGCTTGACATAAACTTTAAATAAAGACAGCAAAATATAAGCCATTCATTTGTTTGATATGAAAAATTAGGGTTGCCTTGATTAATAATGTAGTATTTTAAATTCCACTTGAGCAGTCTAATCTGACTGTAATAGAAATCTGCTAGTTACACCATCTACCAGTGTCTGCCAACCACCACTCAGTGCCGCAGGAGCTATTGGGCACTTCTGAAAACACTAGCAAAGCACATTTGTCACTGTTTTAATCTCTTGTGGCTAATCTTAGTAAAGCTCTCAATCACCCCATGATTTCTGCTCTAGGAGAGCATTACGAGTTTACAATATAGTTGTGTTTATTGAAATAATTTTATTAAAAAGCTACTCACACTGAGGTAAATGAAGCATTCAGCATTTAAACCAAAACAATTAAGTTAATCTGCATTTTCCCCATATTCACCCTCCTGCTATTTGCAAGTAGGAGTAAATAAGTGATTTCACCTCAACCTCCAAACTCCTGGTTTACCATGTAGTGAAGTCATAATCCTTTATCTACAACATTCTGCAGCTCTGGAAAAGTGTGATGTCACAAGTGTCTGTGGGGGAAGAGGGGGGTAGTGAGGAGTTGGGCTGTGAAGGAGAAAACATAGGCACAAACTGAGCCTCTCTCCCTCGTTTTTACTGTGTAAAGATGACCTTATAAAACACTGAGTTTGTATGCCAGGTAGTTGTATAATTATCACTTCATCCTCCACAGAAACTAAACTGCCTTTGATATTGAAATAGCACCTATTCTGCACAAGAAAGTTAAGTTTATATATTAAATATTAATCTTTTAGAGGCTTTAGGTAAAAATGTGATTTAATCCTCTGTAAAATGAGCAAAAATACAATATTAACTGTTCTCATACAAAAGTTAAAGTATTCACCAGATTTTTAGAATAGATTTATAGATGTGTGATGGTCTCCCCAAGTATTATGGAAACCCAGGACAATCATCATCAAGTTTACTCACTTTTAAGTAAAACCTTGTTAAATGCCAGTCCCTCAAACTCACCTGGGCTCTGACAGTCATGGTTTCGTCCCATTACAATGGCAGATCACTCTGGAGGTTCTGCAAGTAAAAAAACCTAGGCCCCCATGATACCTGTGCAACCTCATGGAGCTTATGCTCAGGGATTTGCACTGGTAGAGCTCAAACTAATTTGCCTGCAAAACATCTGTTAATGGTGATTATGCAGGACATAGCATACCCAGCTTCAATGTCAGAGCGCCACCTCATCTTTCAAATCTACCTCTAGCTGCCAGTACATATTTAGACTTCTGACTAGCATAGATCTGATAAGAGTTTCAAGTCTCAGACAATGCAATTAGTAGTTGGACTCTGGCCCAAACTTCACGGCTAATTCCCCATCTGTTGCAAAGACATCTGGGAGCTTGTTGGTGCCACTAGGAGGATTTTTCCCTCTGTGGAATAAAGCCATCCCTCCTTTTCCTGAAGGCTGAGCCTGTCAGCCAGGTTTTTGTTATTATGGGAGTACGGAGGAGCTGCAAGCTCACCTACTGATGGGATGAGGGCATGCATTTGGGCGTAATGCCTGCTGTAACCAAAACAGGGGTAAAAAAAAAAAAACAAAGGCTTACTCAAAACAGCTTAAAATATAAAATAACACACTTGCTTGTATTTGCTGCGCTTAATTTAAAACATGCTGGTCTCCTAGTGCCTATTCAAAGCTCTTAAATAAATTTGGTTTGCTTCTCCACCCTAGTGTGTCTATTGGTGCAACGCACACCGGGCAACGAACCCTGTTGCCCCCCTCGGGCCCTCTGGGCCGGCAACAAGCTCATGAGCAAACTCCTCGCTACACACAGACACTAAGTGTCAGGGAAAGCAAAAGTTTCCCAGAGTGTAAATAAAAGAAGCAGAACTAAAGAAAGGAATGTGGTAAATTATGGAAGCTGGGAGGAGATTTACAAAATCCGAGTCCAAACCAAATGGGAAACAAGGAAAACCCTTTTCTACAGCCAATGGAGTGGGAAGATATCGGTCAGAATATTAGAAATACCTCCAGTTCTCTCTCAGCTTGTCTTTCAAAGACAATGGAGATATTTTATTGGATCACCAAGTTTAAGTATGGTTTTAATGCATAACTGGATAGGAAATGCCCAAAGTATCCAACTAATCTCACATTTTGCCATAGGTCAGGGAATTATTCCAGAAATTTTTTAAGAGATCATTAAAGGTGCTGAATACCAGTATAGAGCTGCCAAGGTTGCATAAGCTGGGGCTTTGTTAAGACCATGACAGTACAGCACTAATGAAGAAGTCGTAACTCACCACTTATGAGTCGTAAAACAAATGTATGTATATAAATACATAAACATTTAGTTTTATTCTGAATCAACTATTCTTACTAGAAAAAATATTGCCCTCAGAGGCATTGTGTGTCAGCAATACTATTGTAATCATTATTTGTGATTAGTTGGATTATAGGGGTCCAGTTTACAGCAATGAGCGATAAGGGGTTTTCACAGCTTTCCTACCCTCAAACTAAAGAGCCAAAGACAAACACGGCCCAAAATTAAGGATTTGTAAAAAACAGACTTAGTTTTTGTAAGGCCAATAAAATCTTAATTTTCATTGGAACGTAATGCAACAGATAGACCTTCATCTGCAGCATTTACAAACCAAATTACAACTTTTATGCATTTGAATCTGAAGAGTTAGAACATACTACAAGCAAAAAGTGAACTGCCCAAGCTGTTCTCCTTGTCCTAGGTGACAGAAATACTAAGATTATATTTTTAGCCCTGTTTAATGAGCCACAGAATTCTATGAAACACGTAAGAAAACTGGCTTTAAGCCCAAAGGATCTTTATTTAATAGAGTCATGGATTTCAGCCCCATGCTTTATAACTATGCAATTCAAAGTTGCTGCTTTATTCCAGACAGAGTGAGCGTGGGAACACCTCTCTCACTCACCTCTTTTCCTTTGGTTGAGTCCCCTTCTGACCATTCTACCGAGACAGACAGCCTTTCGACATTTACAGTCTTTATAATTGCACTGTGAATTAAGCCTAAGGATTAAAGATAAGTTCACATTTCATCAGGTCATTCAACACAACACACTTAACTTTTGCTGAAGAGAACAAGTCCCCATATTCAGCTCTGTAATACCAATTCAAGATTAGAAGGCTAGTTTTTCAGAGAGGAATTTGTCAGTATTCCGTATCCAAAGCTATGAGCCATTGTTAAAATCTGGGAATGGCCTTCATACTACATACTATAAATATTGGATAAACATTCAAGACACAAAAAAGCAACGAAGCTATTAACTCTGCTGTCAGCCAGCAATTTCCTAGGAGTGCCAATACCTTTGAGGACGCAGCGGCCCAAAGGAAATTAAGCTATTATTGTCCCTTTGCTGTGGCATTAAAGACAACTCCTTTTCTGGCAGGGATGCAATGTGCTATTTTTAGAGCCCGAACACTGAAAGACTTCTGACTTACTTAGTTTATTTTGACAGCACTTTGTATACGTTTTCCCATTTATTTGGGTTTTCCTACACGGCAACCAGGGAAGAGACTTTTTTTTTTTAAGTGGAAAAAAAGTCCCCTAAAAAAGAAAGCCACACACAAAGATTGCCTGGGGGAGTTCAAGGGTCTGTTTAGGACCAGAAACCACTTTTTAAATTGCATTGTATCATATTATTGACTTAAACTGGGACCATATAGAACATGGTTGCAACCAAGGTCCTGTAGTGGCACCAAATCTGGTCTAAAGGAGGTCAAATAGGGTGTCTAAGACAAGCTTATGGTTTGCTGGTTATGGTTATGCTATCTGTATATGGGTATCATTTTTGTAGTTGAAGTTATGAATATTGGCTCTATACGGTCTGTATTTCAAACTTCTGCTATGCTTCTGGGTGACCCCAGACAAGTTGGTGTCAGCTCTGCCTAGCCTGCTTGATGACCCATTAAGGACCATCAGCTATACAACTGACCCATTGAGAGAAAGCAAATATGCCTTGAGACTCAGCAAAGTATGCAGGAACTTGCCCATGTGACTCCAGACTTCATTTTGCTGTAATTTAACATAGTTAACATTAGCGTACATGGATTAGGAGCGGAGGTTAAAATAGGTGAAGAACAAGTTAAGAATTAAGGTATGTCTACACTTAAAATGCTACAGCATAGACGCTACCTATGGCAACGGAAGGATTCTCCTGTTGCCATAGGTAATTCACCTCTCTGAGAGGCAGTAGCTATGGCAACAGAAAAATTCTTCAGTTGACCTAGCGCCATCTACACCAGGATTTAGGTTGGTGTAACTATGCTGCTCACGGGGTGTGGGTTTTTCACACCCCTGAGAGATGTAGTTACACTGACCCAATTTTCTATTCTAGACCAGGCCTTAGTTAGGCAAGTTAGAGGTCTTCAAGTCAGCAGGCCCTGACAAAATACACCCTAGAATATTTTAAGGAACTGGCTGAAGAGATCCCTGAGCCATTAACAATTATCTTTGAGAATTTGTGGAGGAAGAGAGAGATCCCAGAGCACCGGAAAAGGACAAATATAGAACCCATCTATAAAAAGAGGACGAAGGATAACGCACGGAATTATAGACCAGTCACCTTAACTGCGGTACCTGGAAAAATAACGGTGCAAACAATGAATTGTAAGCACCTTGAAGATAAGGTAATAAGTAACAGTCAATACAGATTTGTCAAGAAAAAAAATCAAGTCAAACCAACCTAATAGCCTTCTTTAGGAGAGTAACATGTGATCTCTCTCAACTTTAGCAAGGCTTTTGATACGGTCTTATGTGACCTTCTCATAAGCAAACTGGGGAAATAGATCCTAGACAAACCTATTATAAGGTTGGAAAACCATACTCCTGGGTAGTTATCACTGGTTCACAGTGCAGCTGGAAGGGCCTATGGAGTGAGGACCTGCAGGGATCTGGCCTGGGTCTAGTCAAAACTTTCATAAAGGACTTGGAGAACAGCCTAGACTCCGCACACTTTTATAACGTGCGCAAACGAGGCCAAGCTGGGCGGGGCGGCACCTGCTTTTGGAGACGAGCATTAGCAGCATCCAGAGCGCAGCTGAGAACGGTGGGCAGGACAGCGGGGCACGTGCGGAGCCCGGAGAAGAGCAGCCGCGGGCGGGCGGGGACCGGAGAACAGGCCCCGGGGACGGGAGAGGGCGTGACCGGCGGGGGGGGGGGGGGAAATCCATTGTTCCCGGATCGCCTGAGGCCGGGACACGCCGCGAGGGGAGATTTAGGCCCCAGTAACCAGCGATGGGCTCTGGGTTCCTGCCTCAGCCCGAGGGGCCCGTCCAGCCCACACGTCTCGGGCTCTGCCTGCAGGGGAGCTGCCTCCCCCCCCCCCCCCCCGCAGCCAGACCCCCCCACACACACACACACACCTCGCTAAGGGGGCGGTACGGATAGCGGCGGGGGTCAGTCCTGTCAGACCCCCCACACACACACACCTCGCTAAGGGGGCGGTACGGAAAGCGGCGGGGGTCAGTCCTGTCAGACCCCCCCACACACACACCTCGCTAAGGGGGCGGTACGGATAGCGGCGGGGGTCAGTCCTGTCAGACCCCCCACACACACACCTCGCTAAGGGGGCGGTACGGAAAGCGGCCGGGGTCAGTCCTGTCAGACCCACACACACACACACACACCTCGCTAAGGGGGCGGTACGGAAAGCGGCGGGGGTCAGTCCTGTCAGACCCCCCCACACACACACCTCGCTAAGGGGGCGGTACGGAAAGCGGCCGGGGTCAGTCCTGTCAGACCCACACACACACACACACACCTCGCTAAGGGGGCGGTACGGAAAGCGGCGGGGGTCAGTCCTGTCAGACCCCCCCACACACACACCTCGCTAAGGGGGCGGTACGGAAAGCGGCGGGGGTCAGTCCTGTCAGACCCCCCACCACCACCCCGCCGAACGCTCCCCCCGCACTCACCGTTGCTCCGCTGAATCTTAATAAGCCGGCCGGGCTGGAGGCGGCTGCAGACCGCGGAGTCCATAGCGCGGAGGGGAGCGAGGGGGGTTCCTCGGGGCCGCTAGAAACGGAGAGGCGTGAAGGTCTGTGGTCCCAGCGGTACCGCGTCCAATCAGCAGCTGGGAATGGCGGGCCCCCGGCAACCGCCGCCGATTTAAACTCCGCGCGCCGGCGTGCCGCGGGGCCTACCGGGAAACGCGGCCTCGGAACCACAACCCCCAGCATGCTGTGCGTGTACAGGGAACGCCATCTCCCAGCATGCCGAGGGACTCCGGCCTAGCGCACCTACTGGGAACTACCACTCCCATCATGCCGCGGGCCCCTCTCTCAGAGCGCTGCGGGGCCTCTACGCGCGGTGCACGCTGGGAGATGTAGTCCTGCGGCGGGGCGGTCACAGTTTCCCAGCTTACACGTGGTGCTGACACGCCAGGCAGGGTTCCCTTTCGAGGGGCAACCGGAGGGGAGGAAATGGGGAAACGGGGGGGAGGCCCTGCCCCGCCCCTGCCCCTGCCTGTAGGACCCAAATAATCAGGGATAATGGAAAAGAGGGGACAGTCACTGGCCACCCCACTTCCATCCCCAGCCTGGACTCCTTGCTCTCTCCTTGAGCAGGAGGTTACATTACAAACACCTCCATGTATTTACAGTGAAAGCTGTAAAGCGGTGTCTTTCCCTGTGTCAAGCGCCAGCAGCTGTTTGGGTTCGGCCTGGCCAAGGGGAAGTTCACCTGCACGATGCCCTTGCAGCCCTCAGCCTCCACACAGGGCTGAACTGCATCCCCATGTTGTGGGTGTGGTGTGGAACAGGGCCTCTGCGCTTCAGGCATTTCGGGCTGTGAAATTAACTTCCAGAGTGCAAGAGGTATTTCAGAATGACGCTCCCAGCACTACTGTATGCAGTATTATTGTGGCCCTGTTCGTCCCAGAATATTACAGAGGCAAGGTGGTGAGGTAATATCTTTTGGACCAACTTCTGCTGGTAAGAGAGACAAGCTTTTGAGCTTACAGAGAGCTCTAAGCTTGTCTCTCTCACCCGCAGAAGTAGTTTCAACAAAAGATATTACCTCACCTCCCCCCCTTGACTCCCAACACTGACACCCCCGCTACCCAATAAATCCTCCCATCAAAAATGGGGGGGGGGAATCAAAAAGAAAAATCCTTCCCCAGCAGTTTTTAACTCTAAAAGAGGAGAAGCTAGAGACTCCACAAAGTCCTCTTTGGAGAGCTAGCAGCATGTCCAGTCCCATCTGGAGATGAGTCACCAGAACTAACACATGTACAAGACACTGCCAGAGGAGTGAAGGTGAGGGGACACTCATGGAGCTGGTCCCAGCATTGATTGGGGATAGTAAGGCCTTGTGTTTTTTCTGGTTTCTTCTAGCACCTGTAACGCCACGGCCTGTGCGAAGAGGGAAGTTAGCACGTGCAGAGAGGCTGGAAAAAAAAGGACAAGAGAGGAAATGTTCCAGGAACTAGTGATTGCATCCCAACAGAGGACCTTGAAGGCAGAAGTTTGGAGGGAAGGTTTCCTGGTGCAACCTCAAAGCATCAAAGTAGAGTGCATGGCCTCGGAAAGGGACATGAGACAGACTCAAACAGCGCTGTTGGAGCACCTTTTGTGACAAAGGTCAAGCACTGCTCCCCAACCTTGCAATGTCCTGCAGACTATAGGGAACACACCAGACGGGTACCACCATTTCATTCAAGCTTTCTTCTCATTTATTTACTGCCCTTAACTCCACCTCACTGAACGTTTTTTGTCGGGGAATCATGACTGTTAAGCAGAAGGAGAACTGGAGTTGGATAAGCTCGTCCTCAAGCACTAACAGCAGAGGGGACACAGAACCCGTAGGGACGTTGCTGTATCATCAATGCCCTTTTTTTCCAGCCTTGCCCCAGTGTGCCTGATCCCCTTTATCTGAATAACACCCACTGCTCAGGAGCTTAGGGGGAATCCACATTAAAATACACATTGCCCCCCACAGAGATACTCACCTCTAGAGTGATGCTGGCCTGTCTCTGGCAGGTGGTGTGATCCTGGTTCCCCATAGCACACATAAGGCCGTGCACCACTCTCAGCTGGATCATCTCTTCGGCCAGTTTGGTGGAGTCCTTGGCTAGAACGCTGCAAGGAAATCAACGCAGTCAGGCTCCAAGGCTCTTCTGCATGGGAGAAGACTCCCACAACCACAGGAGCTTTCTGGGAATGAAATGGAAGAGCCACGTCTAGCCATTTGGAGGGACAGATTCTAGTCCTGTTGCCTTAGGTGTGGTGCTGATCCAAGTGCAACGTGATGCCTCCATCTTTCCATGTCACTAGCGAATGACTAACACCAATGAACAAGGACGGATGCTATTCTCAAACTGAACAGGAAGCCCATGGCTGCATGTGAACTTTTTAACATGTATGTTTGGGGCTCTACAATTCTTTTAACGATTGACAATAAAAAACATCTGATTTACATATTAAATCCCAGCAAATCCACTACGTTACCCCACAGAATGCAGCATCCAGGGTGGAACAGTAAATTACATTATTTCATTATTGAGCACATCACTGGAGAAAGCAACATGGCCGGTGTTTTGTGTCATCTTCTGCTTTTAAAGGGAGCAATTTGGCATTGGCCCATCTTGTGGCAAGGTGCTAACACTGTCCCTCTCTATGCTGGCCTGGAAACAGAGGGAACATTCTGACTCTGTATTAATGGCCGGAGTAAAGGTTGATATTATATTTCACCTATAATAAAAGCTCTGAATAATTTCAGGGGAGGATCTGGATTTTGCTACCCAAGCGGAAGTGCTTCTCTCTAAGTTCCTGAGGACTGTTGTGGATGGATGAAAGCCCCCGAAGTCTATATGGAGGAGTTGCAGAGCCACAGGGAAATACTCAGACAGCAATGGCAGAGGGCTAAAGATTCCCTTGGAAGGATAACGACTGACCTTTTCTCCATGAAGGAAGCAGCTTCTCTAAATGCTGTATAAATCCCTGTAGCGAGGCAGACTGGTTCCCCGCCGCCCCGGAGGGGGACAAGCCCCTTTGGACGCTAAAGTGGGCGGAGCCAGTGGAGCTTGCGCCCGCCCCCCAGAGGTCAGGGTGCAGGAGAGGAACTACAAAAGCCCAACCCCAGAGCTCACTAGAGGCCTGGCCGCTGGAGAAGCCAGACGCCTGTGGCCTAGCTCCCGGTTGGGAGACTCTTGCAGGTTGCGACCGACCCGAGGACTGGCCAGACGCCGACCAGACCCTGGGGAAGCTGGTAAACCCGCCTGTGGCAAGTTACCCAGAGGAGCTGCCAAGCCTCCCGCTCGCCGGGTACCCAGAGGAGCCCATGGTGCTTGATTCTTTGGAAGACTCCGTCCAGACGCAGGTACCTCTAGAGGGGGAGGTAGGAAATAGCCCGGGGGCAGCCAACCCTCGTCTGGCTGCAGCACATCCAGAGCCCATGTCAGTGTGTTGTGGCCAGGATCCCCACTGACGCAGCAGCGGGTCTAGAGCCCCGGGCCGGGACGCAGTGGGGTGGGTGGGCCTGTGCCCCCCCTGCCACCCAACGTGCGGGTGGCCGTCTCCCCCTCTCCCAGCTCCTTCGGAGCCAGGACCTGGGCCTCCTAAACTTGTCTGCTCAGCTCCTGCCTGAGGGCCTGGGCCACTGACTCTCTACTGCCCGGCCCTGACCCAGGGCCTGGGCCTGGGCCTGTTATTAAACCGTTTGCTCAGCTCCTGCCTGAGGGCCTGAGCTGCTGCCTGCTGCACAGACAGGCTAATTCCCCGACTCACCTGACTTAAGTAGCGAGGTGGCCTGGTTCCCCGCCTGGTTCCTACAATCTCCCTTTGTATTTTGCTCTGAATTTTCTTACCCGATGGTTTTTGCTGCAGCGGCTTGCTGTATATACACCGACAAGGGCTCCGGAAGCTGGAGTGTGGCTGGGTCTGAATGGGGGAACATTAGACAGGATGAAAACTACGGCTAGAGCCATACTTCTGCCAGAAAGCTTGAGTTATAACCTGGGGAATCAGAGCAGTAGCACCTGAAGAAAAGAGGATGTGTGAGATTAGAGCAACATCCCTAAGGGAATCTACACACAAATGTACTGTAGCCCAGTGCATCACAAGGAGCTCTCGCTGCTCAGCGACTGTGTCAGGCTAATGCAGCAACTCAAACAGCCTGGGACGTTGCAGTCTGTTTTACTGAGACAGGATGGGGGTCAGAAAATGAAGGTTTCCCTGACTCTTGAAAAGGTGTCCTTTAATTTCCTCTGGCCACATGCAGAAGGGACCTGAGTTTAAGATCTCTGAGAGAAGGCGCCGCATCCCCTGCTCTCCATTCACTTTGCTGCATTCACTGAACAAATCCACACAATTCGCAAATAGCATCAAAATTCCCATTCCTGCTCCGAGGGCTCCAACAAGCTGCCTGGCAGTTCCCATTACCCAAAACAGTGACCCTCTGCAACTCGCCAGAGGGTCACTGGAGAACAGCACTCAGGAGCTGCATCAGAGGAAGCTATGACATCCATATGTGGAGGTACGTCTGTAGGAAGCTCTGACATCCATATGTGGAGGTACGTCTGTACACTGCAGTGGGGACAGGGGCAGGGGATATGGAGGCCTGGAGAGTGCAGTGCCGGCCTCTAGCTGCCAGGGGGCCCTGCTTGCCATCTCCTCTCACCCTGTCGCGGGAAAGGGGAAGGGAAAAGAGGGCGATCGCAATCCCAGGAAGGACACTAGGGTTACCATACGTCCGTATTTTCCTGGACATGTCCAGCTTTTTGGTTCTTAAATCGCCGTCCGGGAGGAATTTTTAAATATCTAAAAACGTTCGGGATTTTGCCATTATTATTTTTCCCCAAAGAAGAGTTGATCATTCAAGAAAGAGAGGGAATGTTGATCGTTCAAGAAAGAAAGTGAATGTTGATCACTCAAGAGAGTGCCCGCTTTTCCCCCCTAACTCCCAGCGCTTGTGCTGCGAAACAGCTGTTTCACATGGCTGGGAGGGAGGGGGGAGGAGGGGGAATGCGGCGTGCTCAGGGGGGAGGCGGGGCCGGGGCGGGGATTTGGGTTAGGGGTCCAATGGGGCAGGGAGGGGGAGGAGTTGGGGTGGGGACTTTTGGGAAGGGGTTGAAATGGGGGCGGAGAAGGGGTGAAGTTGGGGTGGGGGGGCGCGAGCTCCCACCGGCGCCGAGGAAAGTTGGCGCCTAGCCCTATGGTTCCAGATATGTATGATCATTTTTCCATAGTGGCGATAGTGCAACGTCAACAATTTCAGTTTCTTTTCGGAGTCTGTACCGTGCACGGTAGTGTTTCCTCCAGAGCTCTTTATTTGATATTTTATTTTACTACCCCTAAACACAATGCCAAAATGAAAGTGTAAATTCACTGCAGAACTAAAGATGAAATTCCCATGTTTTTGAAGTGGTAGAGAAGAATGGGAAGCTGGGTGCTTGGTATGTAGACCTGGTACTTACGTCTCTGTGAAAAATAAAGGCGCTAATGATTTACAAACTCATGTGGACTCAGACAAGCACAAAAAAGCAGTTCGAGGAGAGAGCTTATCAACAAAATTGACAGATTATTTTGTAAAACCAGGCAGTGAATCAGAGGATGCTGTTACTGCAGCAGAGGGTGCTTTTGCATGTCACACCGTTAAGCAACATAATAGCTTTAAGTCAGTGGATTGCGCATCTGTCTTCTTGAAGAAGACATTCCCTGATTCAGAAGTAGAATGGAAATTTTCAAGTGCTAGCACCAAGACAGAAGCAATTGTTATCTCTGTGCTTTCACTGCATTCTGTTGATGATGTTCTGAAAACGTTTGAAGAAAATGACATAGCTTACTGTGGAGTTGCTACAGATGGAAGCAATCACGGTTCAGTGAAAATATTTCCAGTAATTATTCAGTATTTCGACTGGAAAAATGGTGGTTTGCAGTCAAAATTGATTGAGGTCCAGAGCACACCTAGTGAGACTGCCGACACAATTGCTCATTACGTAAAAGAAACGCTTGAAAAAATGGTTTGTTCGAGAAGTGTATTGCATTTACAGGTGACAACTGCAATACAATGTTTGGAGGACTCCAGCATGATGAAGATGGAAAGAATATGTTTGCAAACTTAAAGAAGTTGTTGCAGAAGAGAACATTAATTGGTGTGGGTTGCCCAGCACACATTTTGAACAACTGTGTTTACCATGCAGCAGAAAGAATGAACGTTGATATTGAGAACATTATTTTTAAAATTTACCAGTACTTTCATATCTACACTGGCCGAACTGAGCGGCTGAAGGAGTACTGTGAGTTTGTTGATGTTGAATAGAGAAAGCTGCTTTCTCATAGCAAGACACGATGGCTGTCATTATTTCCAGGCATTACAAGGCTGATACAGATGTTTCCGGCCTTGAAGTCATTCTTTCTGTCACAGGACAAACCACCCACAGTGCTTAAGACATTTTCTGAGTATGAATTAAGTGAGATTTACCTCTGGCACATGCATTCACTCATGAGTGTATTCCAAACTTACATCCAAGAAATTGAAAGGGAAAGCAACTCTGTCGTGGAAGTGCTGAAAAGTTTGAACTCGGTTCGCACTATCCTTCTTGAAGACAAGACTCACAACTTTATGTCCCTGAAAGTTAAGGGACTACTGGCACAAAAGTGCATGGAAGGAATTGATGAAGAGTGTGACAAATTCTGTGCTGAAGTAGATAATATGTACAGCAGATGCTTAGAATATTTGGAGAAGTGGTTTAGACCCCTGGAAGACTTCTTTTGTTTCAGGTGGATTACACTGAGTGAAACACCGAATTGGAGTGATGTGGAACCTTTTATCAAGTACCTGATTGATAGTGGGGTGCAAATTGATGACATGAAGTGTTTTGATCAGGTCAGCAACCTGAAGAAGTTTATGGAAAGTTGTAACAGTGATGAAGAGTTCAGTAATTATTTGCTAGCACACCAGAAGTGGACCAAATATTTTGAGAAATCCAAAAACATTGAGTGTCATTCAGAACTGTTAAAGATTGCACAGTTCTTCTTTGCTATTCCTTCTCACAATGCAAATGTAGAGTGAATTTTTTCACTGATGCAAAACCAGTGGACAAAGGAAAGGAACAACTTGAATGTTGAGTCGCTGAAAGGAATTCTACTTGTACAGTACAACTTCAGACAAACTTATTGTAAAGACTTTCATGCCTTCTTAAAGAGCAATCAACCACTGCTGAGAAAAATGTGATCTATGTGTGGGCACATGAGGAGAAAGAAAACTGAAGAACTGGTGAAAGGAAAGGACTCACTACATATAAAGAAGTACAGTAAACTTTAAATAATTAAACTTCACTTTTGAGGCCATATCACTTTTTCTTATATATATTCAATATAGACGACATGTAGCGCACATCATATATAACAGTATAATAACACATAATACTGTCCTCGCTTACAGACAACCCCCCAACCTGAAGCAAATACTCACCAGCAACTACACACCACACCACAGAAACACCAACCCAGGAACCAATCCTTGTAACAAACCTCGTTGCCTACTCTGTCCCCATATCTACTCTGGCGACACCATCAGAGGACCCAGCCACATCAGCCACACCATCAAGGGCTCATTCACCTGCACATCCACTAATGTTATATATGCCATCATGTGCCAGCAGTGCCCCTCTGCCATGTACATTGGCCAAACCGGACAGTCCCTCCGCAAAAGAATAAATGGATACAAATCGGACATCAGGAATGGTAACATACATAAGCCAGTAAGTGAACACTTCAATCTCCCTGGTCATTCTATTACAGATTTAAAAGTCACTATCATTGAACAAAAAAACTTCAGAAACAGACTTCAAACATAAACAGCAGAACTAAAATTCATTTGCAAATTTAACACCATTAAGCTGGGCTTGAATAGGGACTGGGACTGGCTGGCTCATTACAGAAGCAGCTTTTCCTCTCCTGGAATTGACACCTCCTCATCTATTATTGGGAGTGGACAACATCCACCCTGATTGAATTGGCCCTGTCAACACTGGTTCTCCACTTGCGAAGTAACTCTCTGCTCTCCATGTGTCAGTATATAATGCCTGCATCTGTAACTTTCACTCTATGCATCTGAAGAAGTGAGGTTTTTACCCACGAAACCTTATGCCCAAATAAATCTGTTAGTCTTTAAGGTGCCACCAGACTCCTTGTTGTTTTTGTAGATACAGACTAACACGGCTACCCCCTGATACTAGAGAGACAAGGTGGACCCCACTTTCTGCTGGGGAAAGAGTGCAGCTTGCATTTTGCTTCTCTCTCTCCCCACCAGAAGTTGGTCCAACACAAGAATTACCTCCCCGCCTTGTTTCGCGTCAGTGTCTTGTCAGTGCAGAAGGTCAGGTGTTGTCACCCACTCCAGTAACTGGAAGGCCACTTGATCCCTTTTGTTACCTGCCCAGTGAGGCTGAGTGCACAGGCAGGCAGCGCCGTTTGAAGAAGTGGAAGATTGTACAAATGACCAGGGAGGAGTGTAAAAAAATATATATATATATTGCTCAGGCATGCAGGAGTGAAATCAGGAAGGCCAAATCGCACTTGGAGTTGCAGCTAGCAAGAGATGTTAAGAGTAACAAGAAGGGTTTCTTCAGGTATGTTAGCAACAAGAAGAAAGTCAAGGAAAGTGTGGGCCCCTGACTGAATAAGGGAGGCAACCTAGCGACAGAGGATGTGGAAAAAGCTAATGTACTCAGTGCTTTTTTTTTGCCTCTGTCTTCACGAACAAAGTCAGCTTCCAGACAGCTGCACTGGGCAGCACAGCATGGAGAGGAGGTGACCAGCCCTCTCTGGAGAAAGAAGTGGTTCGGGACTATTTAGAAAAACTGGATGTCCACAAGTCCATGGGGCCGGATGCGCTGCATCCGAGGGTGCTAAAGGAGTTGGCAGATGTGATTGCAGAGCCATTGGCCATTATCTTTGAAAACTCATGGCGATCGGGCGAGGTCCCGGATGACTGGAAAAAGGCTAATGCAGTGCCCATCTTTAAAAAAGGGAAGGAGGAGGATCCGGGGAACTACAGGCCAGTCAGCCTCACCTCAGTCCCTGGAAAAATCATGGAGCAGGTCCTCAAGGAATCAATTCTGAAGCACTTAGAGGAGAGGAAAGTGATCAGGAACAGTCAGCATGGATTCACCAAGGGCAAGTCATACCTGACTAACCTAATTGCCTTCTATGAGGAGATAACTGGGTCTGTGGATGAGGGGAAAGCAGTGGACGTGTTATTCCTTGACTTTAGCAAAGCTTTTGATACGGTCTCCCACAATATTCTTGCCGGCAAGTTAAAGAAGTATGGGCTGGGTGAATGGACTGTAAGGTGGATAGAAAGCTGGCTAGGTCGTCGGGCTCAACGGGTAGTGATCAATGGCTCCATGTCTAGTTGGCAGCCGGTATCAAGCGGAGTGCCCCAAGGGTCGGTCCTGGGGCCGGTTTTGTTCAATATCTTCATTAATGATATGGAGGATGGGGTGGACTGCACTCTCAGCAAGTTTGCAGATGACACTAAACTGGGAGGAGTGGTAGATTACTAAACTGGCTGGAGGGTAGGGATGGGATACAGAGGGACCTAGACAAATTAAAGGATTGGGCCAAAAGAAACCTGATGAGGTTCAACGAGGACAAGTGCAGAGTCCTGCACTTTGAACGGAAGAATCCCATGCGCTGCTACAGAGTAGGGACCGAATGGCTAGGCAGCAGTTCTGCAGAAAAGGACCTAGGGGTTACAGTGGACGAGAAGCTGGAGATGAGTCGACAGTGTGCCCTTGTGGCCAAGAAGGCAAACGGCATTTTGGGCTGTATAAGTAGGGGCATTGCCAGCAGATCGAGGGACGTGATCGTTCCCTTCTATTGGACATTGGTGAGGCCTCATCTGGAGTACTGTGTCCAGTTTTGGGCCCCACACTACAAGAAGGATGTGGAAAAATTGGAAAGAGTCCAGCGGAGGGCAACAAAAATGATTAGGGGTCTGGAGCACATGACTTATGAGGAGAGGCTGAGGGAACTGGGCTTGTTTAGTCTGCAGAAGAGAAGAATGAGGGGGGATTTGATAGCTGCTTTCATCTACCTGAAGGGGGGGTTCCAAAGAGGATGGATCTAGACTGTTCTCAGTGGTACCAGATGACAGAACAAGGAGTAATGGTCTCAAGTTGGGGTGGGGGAAGTTTAGGTTGGATATTAGGAAAAACTTTTTCACTAGGAGGGTGGTGAAGCACTGGAATGCGTTACCTAGGGAGGTGATGGAATCTCCTTCCTTAGAGGTTTTTAAGGCCCGGCTTGACAAAGCCCTGGCTGCGATGATTTAGTTGGGGATTGGTCCTGCTTTGAGCAGGGGGTTGGACTAGATGACCTCTTGAGGTCCCTTCCAACCCTGATATTCTATGATTCTATGATCAGGTGAGCTGCAGCGCAGCGAATCCCAAGAGGAGGGAGAAAACTTGTTCACCTTAGCCTCTAAGGATAGAACCAGAAGCAATGGGTTTAAACTGCAGCAAGGGAGGTCTAGGTTGGACATTAGGAAAAAGTTCCTAACTGTCAGGGTGGTTAAACACTGGAATAAATTGCCTAGGGAGGTTGTGGAATCTCCATCTCTGGAGATATTTAAGAGTAGGTTAGATAAATGTCTATCAGGGATGGTCTAGACAGTATTTGGTCCTGCCATGAGGGCAGGGGACTGGACTCGATGACCTCTCGAGGTCCCTTCCAGTCCTAGAATCTATGAATCTATGAATCTATGATCTGAGGTGAGCTACTTTGCAGCAGAGGCCGACCAAGCAGCAGGTACAATGCGGGGTCGCACCCGGCTGGGGGATAGAATCTCATGTCCGAGATCCCGGCTCCTGTTACTTTGCAAGGCGTGTGCGATTGCTCTGGGTTTTAGCTGTGGGCCAATTGCCCTCTGGCTTCTCGGCCGGGCTCCGTCCTCTATGCGCCTGGGCGTCAGCGGGACTGTCCCAGGAGAGCAGCTTCTCCAGCCCCCCGCCGCATCCCCGTCTCCGTCCAGCTGGGGAACGAGCAGAGGCAGCCCCGAGAAAAGACTCCTTTGAGCGCCGGAGACGGGCCGGAGAATCTTATTTGCATATGCACAGTGCCTTGCGCGCAGTGAAGCGAGTCCCTGGTCAAGGGGCTGGTTTTGCTCCCAATGTCCCCGGTTCCGATGCTCCAACGCGGGATGTAAACCGGTTCAATTACATTGCCTCTAAAAGCTAGAGGTTAAGCGGGCTGTGAGTGTAGTCACCCTGAGGTGAGATGAACACGCGGTTGCCCCGGCAGCGCCTGTGCAGCATATCCCTGCTATACTCTGGTTTTTCTTCAGATCCTATAAATCTTTCGTCTTTTACTAAAGATTTCCGTGGGGAGGAACATTTAAGAGTTTCTACCCAATTTTTTTTGAGGCTTTGCTTCGGTGAGGCTGTTCCCTGTTGTTGTGAGAAAAGTAGAAAGGTGGTTGGACTTTGCTACTTGAGCTTATGTTGACAGCTGAAGCTTCTGTATTGTCTGAAAGAAGACCAGAGCTTTGAAAACAGCTGTTTGCGATGTATTTAGCGCTTGATGTGTTAGTGAGATGTTTTTCCCAGCAGGGGCTATTTTGCGATCTGTATTCACCTAGTTGTTTGGTTTCATAGGTTTCTGGCATGAAGGGTGGAGGAGACTATATCAGGGTTGAAGAGCAGCAAAGAAATGCGTTGTTGTCCCTGTTAACGTTTGGATTGTACGAAGAGGATGGTTTTGAGTCGTTTGGGGAACTCTTTGGTTACTTTTTATTATTAGGCCCCTGAGTTGAAAGGCTGCTCGTGCAGATTTTACTTTGTCATTGTTGGTAGGTCAATTAAAGAGCTGCTTTCTTAGTCTATTCTGTGTAGGTTCTGAAACCGTTCTCCTTAGCATACCTTCCAGAAGGGATTGCATGGTTTCCCTCGTCTCCCCACAGAAGATACATTTTTCCATCCCTTTCCCGTTGGGAAAACGCCACTGTTTCAACTTAGGAAACAATCTCTGTAAATGGTTTGCCCAGACGAGGGACAGTTCATAGGAGCAGAAGAGGAGGAAGGTTGTGGCCCTTTGAGTCAGATTCATAGCGTTTAAAGCCAGAAGGAACCAGCCGATCACCTCAGAGCGGCAATGCTCCAGGCTCTGCAATGGCAAGGAATTGATTTGATGCAATTGACTGTATGTTTGAGATAGTTCTGTGGGAAGGAGCAGAAAAGAGCACTGGGGCTGCGGAATAGCGCTTGCATGGGCTTTCTTTGCCCAGTTTTGCTGTAAGAGTTAACAGTGAGAGATTGCTAGTCTCAGGTCAGTGGGTGGTTTTATGCAAATTAGGAGTATACAGGGAAACCAGCGAGAGGAAGGCATCTGCAAGACTTGTCTGTCTTTGAACAGAATGGTGTGTTATGGGCTCTTGCTTTGAATTCTTCCACTGGAGTCATTTCGGGGAAATGACCCTCACTTAGAGTTCCCTAGTTCTGGTGTTTGTTGCATGTCCGGGAGCTCGTCAGGGTGAGATCGAAATCGGTGGGTGCAGGGGTGTGCGTGCGTCGCAGAGTCTCAGCATCGCTTCTCGGCTCTGTATGAGCTAAGATCAAGCGTAGTACCTGTTCTTATCAGTTTAATATCTGATATGTCCTTTATTTAAGGACTGTATATTAAATTAATTTTTGAAGCAGGGGGTTAGAACAGCAGCTTGCTCTGTCTGCCCTATGCATCAACCTGGTATTGCAGTGTCTCCAGGAATGGTGCATCTCCCTTTTTGGGGAGAATCTTCTGGTTAGAAAAACAGAAAACTGGGATGGTACTTCTTTAAAGCAGATTTTTAGAAGTAGCAGAAAACTCTGAAGTCTTTGTTGTGCACCTCGATTTCACCCACCAAGTATCAAGTGTGAACTTCTCAGGCACTAGGACAGCCTGAACATGGAGTCACAGACAGCCCCCTTGGGCACCCAGACTCTATCTTGCCACCCAGGTGTAGTAGAAGCTGCTGTAACATGCAAGCTCTGTATGTCCCTTAGGGCTAACCCTAGCCAAACAGCCGGGCTCCCTTGCTTATGCTTAGAAGGCGTGCCGTCTCCCTGAAGTCCAAGCAGCATCGGGGGGGGGGGGGGAGGGGGGGGACACAACAGTTTCTTCTTGACAGAGATTTTTATTTCATTCCCCCAGAGCTCAAGCTGATGGGGGCAAGTCTTTGTGCAGGTCTCCGCCTCCTCGTGGGTGTGGATGGGTGTGTGAGGGGAAGCAATCAGCCGAGTCTTTTGTCCACAGATGATCCACAGTGGCTTGTCTGATGTCTCAGGGCCTTCTCTTGTTGGAAAGGAGATGTCTCCTCTTCTGGTAAACTAGCATTTCACACTGGGTAATGCTTCGCTCCTGACTGGTGGCGGGGTGGCGGCAAGGGGGTTTACAGTTTTAGTGCCAACGCTTATATATCACCTTCTAACATGGGATACGGCTATTATAGATGAGAATAATGCATGCAGCAACTCACAAGCTTTTCATAAAATCTAAACACAAAACACGTTTTTATAAATCTCATGCCTGTTTTAACAACACTAACAAACAGGTGAGCAAGACTAGTTTCCAGCCATGCGTTTGTCACTTCTCAGTAAGGCCTAGGGGCCTTGGCATGAGCTGGCACCTGGTCTGCCAGTGTCAGAAGAGGCTTTTCCCTCTTATCCCCAGGTGTCTGTACTGGGACCAGCACTGTTCAACTTATTCATAAATGGTCTGGGGAAAGGGTTAAACAGTGAGGTGGCAAAATGACAACATTGTTCAAGATAGTTAAGTCCCAGGCAGACTGCGAAGAGCCACAAAGAGATCTCACAAAACTGGGTGACTGGGCAACAAAACGTCAGATGGACGTCGGTGCTGAAAAATGCAAAGTAATGCACATTGGAAAACATAATCCCAACTATCCCTATAAAACGATGGGGTCTAAATTAGCTGTTACCACTCAAGGAAGAGATCCAGGAGTCGTTGTGGAAAGTTCTCTGAAAACATCCACTCAATGTGCAGCGGAGTGTTGGGAATCATTAAGACAGAAAATATCATAGCGCCTCAATATAAATCCATGGTACGCCCACATCTTGAATACTGCGTGCTGATGTGGTCGCCCCATCTCAAAAAAGATATACTGGAATGGGAAAGATTCAGAAAAGGGCAACAAAAATGCTGAGGGGATATGGACCAGCTTCCGTATAAGAAGAGATGAATAAGACTGGAACTTTTCAGCTTGGAAAAGAGATGACTAAAGGGGGATACGACAGAGGTCTATAAAATCATGACCAGTGTGGAGAAAGTAAATAAGGAAGAGTTATTTACTCCTTCTCATAAACAAAAAAATCTAGGGGTCACCGAATTAAATTAATAGGCAGCAGCTTTAAAACAAACAAACAAAAGGAAGTATTTCTCCACGCACCGCACAGTCAACCTGTGGAACGCTTTGCCAGAGGATGTCGTGAAGGCCAAGACTATAACAGGGTTCAAAAAAGAACTAGATAAATTAATGGAGGATAGGTCCATCGATGGCGCTTCGCCAGCGGTATCCCTAGCTAACCCCTGTTTGCCAGAAGCTGGGAATTGGGGACAGGGGATGGATCACTCGATGATTCCCTGTTCTGTTCATTCCCTCTGGGGCACCTGGCATTGGCCGCTGTCAGAAGACAGGATACTGGGCTAGATGGACTTTTGGTCTGACCCAGTATGGCCGTTCTTACGTTCTTATCCCATAACCACTTTGTTTTCTTTAGAGCCTTTGGTGAGAGACCCTGTCAAAGGCTTTCTGAAAATCCCAGTTCGCTATATCGACTGAATCATCGGCATCCACATGCTTGTTGAGATCCTCAAAGAATTCTACAAGATTGGTGAGGTACGAGTTCCCTTTACAAAAGCTGTGTTCACCCTTTCCCAATATATCCTGTTTATCTGGGTGCCTGATCATTCTAGTTTCTACCAATTTCCCCATTACTGAAGTTAGGCTCGCCGGCCTGAAATCGCCAGGGTCGCCCCAGGAGCCCATTTTAAAAATTGGCGTTACGTCAGCTACCTGCCAGTGGTCTGCAACAGAGGCTTGCTTCAGCGGTAGCTTGCGTACTACGGCTCGTAGATCTGCAATTTCACATCTGAGTTCCCTCAGAACTCGTGGTCGAATGCCATCTGGTCCTGGTGACTTATTCCTGCTTAATTTAACAATTTGTTCTAAAACCTCTTCTACTGGGATGGTACTTCAGATTTGTCACCCAATGAGGACAGCTCCGATGTGGGACTCTCCCTCCCGTCCTCTGCAGTGAAGGCCGCTGCAAAGAAGGCATGGAGCTTCTCTGCAATGGCCTCGTCTTCCTAGAGTGCTCCTTTGTCAGCTAGTGGCCCCGCCACCTCTTTGGCAGGCTGCCTGCTTCTGATGTACTTAAAAACATTCTTATGGTTAGCTTTTGTGTCTTTAGCACGTTGCTTCTCAGATTCTTTCTTGGCCTGACTCGTTAGACTTTGACACTTAAGCGGCCAGAGTTTGTGCACCTTCCTATTCTCCTCACTAGGACTTGATTTCCAGCTTTTGAAGGATGACTTTTTGCTTCTAACGGCCTCCATTACTCAGCCATTTACCTAGGGTGGCGTTCTTCCAGTCCTCCTATTGTCGTTTCTGATTTAGGGCATACGTTTCATCCGAGCCTCTAATTACGGTGCCTTTAAACAGTCTGCATGCTGCTTGCAGGCACTTCACATTCGTGACAGCAGCTCCTTTTAATTTCCATCTAACAATCTGTACTTATGCCGATAGGTTGACTTTAGGTCTTTAACTTTGACGGGTAGCTGGGAAGATGGTAAATCGGACAGAAACCCATTCGACAAACCTCTTCATTTCCTTGTTAGCGCCTGACTTCTTTATTGATTTTCTTTTCCTTATTTCCCAGCAGACTGACTAGACACCAGATCTGGGTGCTAGCAGAGGGACCCGACGAGCACCTTACTTTCTGATTTCTTTCGGCCGCGTCGAACACGCCAGGGCGCGCACAGATTCTGGATACTCATCTAAATGTAACGCCTAGCGCTCAGCTTTATTTCTGTTTGCTAGCTCTTCTGGGCAATCGATCTTTGGTCTGACACGTAGGATCCCTGCATTAGGGGAGATGGCTAATGAACGAGACCATAAACCTTGGAAATGAAATGAAACCTGAAGTCCGTAGAAGACCCCGAAAGTCCCTCGGGGAGTGGAGTGCAAGTTGAGGAAGAGTTGCCGGCACAGCTTACCTCTCAATTCTCGTTTTCCTGTGCTGAGCGCAAAAGCCGGGAATCAGCTCCAGGTAGGGAGGGGAGACCATATGTGTGCAGTGGTTAGACAGGAAACAGCAAGGAACTGGTCTGGAGTGAAACCATAAGCATCTTATGTATGCCTGATGAGAGAGTTGTGTGGGAAGTGGCGGTTTTAAGTGGGCTTTCAGAGGAAATGCAACTGAAAGGCAGCAGAAAGTGGAATCCCAGGTTTTTAAACAATCCTCCGATAACACACCAAAAAGCTCATGTCTCGCTACTCATTCAAAAGTAGAATAAAGTTACAGCAAGATTTCATCATAAATGAAGTAAAATCCTAAAGATTTCAGAACACAACTGCTTTAAGGAGCCACGAGGGAAGCAATACAAAGTCAACCTTGTCACAGAGAAATGCAGTGAAACTATTTCCCTTTTTTTAAGCAGCATAGTCTCCCCAAACGGAAGGGCACTGTTCCCGGAGAAGGGTCCTGCCTGGAGAGGGTTTTTCTCGTCGGCGCAGGCCATCCACCTCCCCGAAAGGCGGGAGCAAGGTCGACGGAAGAATTCTTCCGTCCACGGCGCGGACAGATGTAGCTGTGCCGACTTACGTTCCCCGTGCAGACTAGGCCTGAGGGTTGGTGCGCGCTGAACAGTTAAGTGAAAACAGCTCCGTCCGTCAGGGGGTGTGCCAAAGGGAAACCCGCTCCTGGGCGACACGGCCACGCCGACCTAACCCCCAGCATAGCTAAGGGCATTCGGGGAGGCGGTGGGCCTAAAGCGACGGAAAGACCTCCTCTGCCATGGGGTTGTGCCAGCCTACTCTCCGCAGCACAGACAGGGTGGCCACCGAGAGACGGGAACAGACAGCAAAAGCCAAAGCGGCCCCAGGGCAGGGGGCGAGCCTGCACGTTGGACGAGGGGACCAGGTGGGACAGGCATTTTTGACAGGCCGTGCTCCCATCAAAGGAGGAAGAGCCCAAGAAGGAGGGACGGGCAAAAAGCTGCAAGCAGGGAAAGAGACAGAACAGCCAGGCAGCTCCCCTTAGGGCAAAAGAAAGCACTGGTCCGAGCCCCCCCCCAAGGCAGACGAGAGAGCAGGCCAGACGTAAAAGCCCAGGGAAGGACAGGAAAGCAACAGAGCAGAAGAAAGCCGAGAGCCAAAGTTTACGAGCTGAGCTTTGCTTTGCTCTCCTCTCTGTTGGACCCATCACCAGTGGGAATGACAAAGTGCAGAGGGCTACTTACAAGTACGGCAAAAGAGACTTACAAGGACGGAAAAAATAGACACCGACTATCGGGTTTCTCTCAAGAACAAGTTGCAGAAGAGAGCAGTCAGAAAGACATGTGGGTAAAACCCCCCTCGAAAAACTAAGGACACAGCTCAAGGGTGGACCAAGAAAGAACCTTGAACCCACAAAACAGCATACCTAAAAACTTTTCTTTCTTTTCCCAACCAATCGCCAGGGGAGAGCGCGAACGCAGTCCCCCACTACCACAAATTATGCAGTCGAGTTTCCCGCATTTGGGGAAATCGCAGGGGTCAGCACACCCGCAGTGCAATGGATGAGCCTCACCCTGGGAAAACCACCTTCGTGATCATGGTATCTCCCCTGCCAGGTAAGTATGAGTTCTTAACGCCCAGCCGCCGCCCGCCCTCGCTCGCCTCCTACTTTTAACCCGCGGGGCGGACCGCCGCGCCCCGACCGCCGGCCTCGCCCACACCGGCCCCCAATGCCGCGAGCTGCCCCGTCGCGGCCCCAGGGTCCCTTCCTTCTCCATGCCGAGCCCGGGTGCCATATTCGGGCCCTGCTCCACAGCCTGCCTCCGCTCCCACAATCCTCGGCTCGAACAGATATCTGCATACTTGCTCACGCGGCTCCGCCCCTCCGGTCGGGCCCCTCCCCCTGCCTGCCCGGGCCCCGCGCTCTCCCCTGCCCAGCCCTGGCTCTTGCACGCCCCATATCCCAGGAATCCAGGATATCAGAGAGACAAGGTGGACCCCACCTTCTGCTGGGGAAAGAGTGCAGCTTGCCTTTTGCTTCTCTCCCCACCAGAAGTTGGTCCAACACAAGAATTTACCTCCCCGCCTTGTCTCGCGTCAGTGTCTTGTCAGTGCAGAAGGTCAGGTGTTGTCACCCACTCCAGAAACTGGAAGGCCACTTGATCCCTTTTGTTACCTGCCGAGTGAGGCTGAGTGCACAGGCAGGCAGCGCCCTTTGAAGAAGTGGAAGATTGGACAAATGACCAGGGAGCAGTATAAAAATAAATATTGCTCAGGCATGCAGGAGTGAAATCAGGAAGGCCAAATCGCACTTGGAGTTGCAGCTAGCAAGAGATGTTAAGAGTAACAAGAAGGGTTTCTTAAGGTATGTTAGCAACAAGAAGAAAGTCAAGGAAAGTGTGGGACCTTACTGAATGAGGGAGGCAACCTAGCGACAGAGGATGTGTTCTGGTGTTTGTTGCGTGTCCGGGAGCTCGTCAGGGTGAAATAGAAATCGGTGGGTGCAGGGGTGTGTGTGCGTCACAGAGTCTCAGCATCGCTTCCGCCCTCCACGCCGCCACCGAGAAACGAATCGGCAGACCTCCCTCCGACCAAGATGTGGCCACCTTCATGAGCGGCTCCCTGGATGGCGACTTCGCCCGGGACAGGGGAGACTTCGCCTCGCTGTGGACCCGCACCCGCAATGCCACGCGCCGGCTGGGAAAGCGCCTGGGCTGCCGCTGGGAATGGAACGAGGAACGGCAGGAGCTGGGAGTCCTGATACCGCGGATCGGAACGGAGGACAACATCATCGTCACCCCCGGAGCCAGAGGCGTGCTGGAGAGATCACTGAAGGCCGCCGTCCACGCGCTCTACGTGGACACCCTGAAGAAAAAGCCGGACCAGGGTAAAGTCTTCGAAGTAACCAGCAAGTGGGACTCCAGCAATCACTTCCTCCCCACAGGTAGCTTCACCCGGTTCGCCGACTGGCAGTTCATTCACCGCGCCCGGCTGAATTGCGTCCCGCTCAACGGTGCCATCCGCCACGGGAACCGGGACAAACGTTGCAGGAAGTGCGGGTACGTCAACGAAACCCTGCCCCACGTCCTATGCTGCTGCAAGCCCCACGCCAGAGCCTGGCAGCTACGCCACAACGCCGTCCAGGACCGTCTAGTGAAGGCCATCAACCCGCGTCTGGGAGAGATCACCGTCAACCGCGCCGTCCCCGGCACTGACAGCCCGCTGCGCCCGGACATCGTCGTCACGGACGAGGTGGGGAAAAAGATCATCCTGATCGACGTAACGATTCCGTTCGAGAACAGAACCCTGGCCTTCCGCGAAGCCCGAGCCCGCAAGCTCGAAAAATACGCCCCCCTGGCTGACACCCTGCGGACTAAGGGTTACGAGGTGCACGTCGACGCTCTGCTCGTTGGGGCCCTGGGTGCCTGGGACCCGTGTAACGAACGCGTGCTGAGGACCTGTGGGGTGGGCCGTCATTACGCGCGGCTCATGAGACGCCTCATGGTCTCGGACACTATCCGTTGGTCCCGGGACATTTACATCGAGCACATCACCGGCCACCGCCAATACCGAGAGTGAGCCGGGGAGACCTCGTGCACCCACACACACCCCCTGCTGGACCCTATCCCCTGAGCCCTAAACCCACCAAACCTAGCTGAATCCCGCCACGTGAGGGTCACCCCATCCCCATTACCCAGCCCGCTTGCTTATACCCATGACTGTCCCTGCCTCCCGTATGGGTGGTGGACCCTCACCGTTTATCGACTGTCTCCTGATCCCGCCCACCGGTTACCCACCCCTCATTGGGGACATTGCAGTGTGTATATACTATGTGTGCTGCCCAGCCCCAAAACACCAACATACCCCCTTACTCTGCATGTTACCCCCAATGACCAATAACTAACGCTTCAAAGTTTCTGTATCGTTTACTTCTTTAAATATTCTCTAATAAAATTTAAACCTGTTCTTATCAGTTTAATAAAACCTAGCTGAATCCCGCCACGTAAGGGTCACCCCATCCCCATTACCCAGCCCGCTTACTTATACCCATGACTGTCTCTACTTCCCGTATGGGTGTTAGACCCTCACCGCTTATCGACTGTTTCCTGATCCCGCCCAACGGTTACCCACCCCTCATTGGGGACATTGCAGTCTGTATACACTATGTGTTCTGCCCAGCCCCAAAATCACCAACATACCCCTATTCTCTGTATGTTACCCCCAATGACCAATAACTAACGCTTCAAATTTTCTGTATCATTTATTTTTTTCTAAATATTCTCTAATAAAATTTAAATCTGATATGTCCTTTATTTAAGGACTGTATATTAAATTAATTTTTGAAACAGGGGGTTAGAACAGCAGCTTGCACTGTCTGCCCTATGTATCGGCCTGGTATTGCAGTGTCTCCAGGAACGGTGCACCTCCCTTTTTGGGGAGAATCTTCTGGTTACAAAAACAGAAAACTGGGATGGTACTTCTTTAAAGCAGATTTTTGGAAGTAGCAGAAAAATCTGAAGTCTTTGTTGTGCTTTGGTTTCTTTATGATAAACAAACTATTGTTACAATTTCTTGGGAGTGTTTTGAGTGTCAATAGATGTGAGGCTGTTCTTTGTCTTGCTAGAGGATTATTTAAGAAGCTGGGATCCTTTTTTCTGCTGTGAATCTTTTCAACAGTATGAGGGACAAATGCTTTCCAGAGTCTGGGTCTGTTGGGGAGATGGTTGGTTGGTTGGTTGGTTAGTTTTTTGTTTGTTTGTTTTTTGGGGGGGCGGTTGGTAATATTTGAGGTCACACGTATATCAACAACCGCATGAGTTACATAGCCTTCTCTCCACCCGGCCTACGTTCTATGTATCTCGGTTCGTAAGATCAAGACAAGGCACTAGGTGTCGTGCTGCACCCGGCACACAGGGGTCCCAATCCTGATTTCCTCCCCCCAAACCTACTGTCATCTAAATGGTAAATAATAACCCTTAACTTCTCAGCGTTGCCACCCTCACTCTTGGGAAATCATGAGTCAGACTCCCCAAAATCATGACAGTGGCTTACAAACCATGAGGATTATTTTTTTTTTAAATGTAACGTGGGTTCTCTTTATTTCCCTTCCAGTTTTCTGAACCAGGCAAGCTAGAAACGTACCTTTCTAGTGCAGCCACAGCCCCAGAGAGCAGGAGCCCCGCGGGGGCGCCTGGGGCTGGCAGGCAGCGGGGCTCCTCACGGTTGTGTGTTCCGCATCTCGATTTCACCCGCCAAGTATCAAGTGTGAACTCCTCAGGCACTAGGACAGCCTGAACATGGAGTCACAGCAACTCACAAGCTTTTCATAAAATCTAAACACAAAACACATTTTTATAAATCTCATGCCTGTTTTAAACAACACTAACAAACAGGTGAGCAAGACTAGTTTCCAGCCATGCGTTTGTCACTTCTCAGTAAGGCCTAGGGGCCTTGGCATGAGCTGGCACCTGGTCTGCCAGTGTCAGAAGAGGATCTTCCCTCTTATCCCCAGGTGTCTGTACTGGGACCAGCACTGTTCAACTTATTCATAAATGGTCTGGGGAAAGGGGTAAACAGTGAGGTGGCAAAATGACAAAATTGCTCAAGATAGTTAAGTCCCAGGCAGACTGCGAAGAGCCACAAAGAGATCTCACAAAACTGGGTGACTGGGCAACAAAACGGCAGATGGACGTTGGTGCTGATAAATGCAAAGTAATGCACATTGGAAAACATAATCCCAACTATCCCTATAAATTGAACAGAATTGTGTGTTATGGGCTCTTGCTTTGAATTTTTCCACTGGAGTAGTTGTGGTGTTTGTTGCGTGTCTGGGAGCTCGTCAGGGTGAGATAGAAATCGCTGGGTGCAGGGGTCTGCGTACCTCGTTCTTGGCTCTTTATGAGCTAAGATCAAGCGAAAGAGGCAGAACAGCCAGGGGGCAAAAGAGAGCACTGGTCCAAGCCCCCCCAAAGGCAGACGAGAGAGCAGGCCAGACGTAAAAGCCCAGGGAAGGACAGGAAAGCAACAGAGCAGAAGAAAGCCGAGAGTGTTATAAGCCGAAAGCCAAAGTTTGCGAGCTGAGCTTTGTTTTCCTCTCCTCTCTGTTGGACACATCAGCAGGGCTACTCAAGGCGCGCAAAGAAGACTAAAGTAGCTAGCTGTGCCCCTCGGAGCAAACCTTCCTCCTGAAAAGAAAGGACAATTAGGAAGGGATATGGCTAAAGCCCCCCCTCCATGGACACAGCTTCAAGATGAGCCAAAAAAGAACAGGAAGGCCACTAAACAATACTGCTAAAAATCTTATCTTCTTTTGCAACCAATCGCCAGGGGAGAGCGCGAACGCAGTCCCCCACTACCACAAATTATGCAGTCGAGTTTCCCGCATTTGGGGAAATCGCAGGGGTCAGCACACCCGCAGTGCAATGGATGAGCCTCACCCTGGGAAAACCACCTTCGTGATCATGGTATCTCCCCTGCCAGGTAAGTATGAGTTCCTAACGCCCAGCCGCCGCCCGCCCTCGCTCGCCTCCTACTTTTAACCCGCGGTGCGGACCGCCGCGCCCCGACCGCCGGTCTCGCCCACACCGGCCCCCAGTGTCGTGACCTGCCTCGACCTGTCCCGAGGGTCCTTCCTTCTCCACGCCGAGCCTCGTTTGCCAAATTCGGGCCCTGCTGGGCAGCCTGCCTCCGCTCCCACAATGCTATGCTCCCATCCATATCTGCATACGTGCTCCTGCGGCTCCGCCCCTCCGGTCGGCCCCTCCCCCTGCCTGCCCAGGCCCGGCTCTCTCCCCTGGCCACCCCCGGCTCGTCAGCGGTAAGAGCCCCGCAGCGAGCCCCAGCAGCGGTCCTTGCCGTAGTGCTGCCCCGGTCGCCCCTCCCCCCACCTGTGATGAGCCCGGTCTCCCCGGCGGCCGGGCCGCTGCGTCACGTGCTGCAGCCCAGCTCTGAAAAGGCGGGGCCCGACAAAGCTGTAACCTGATTGCAATAACACTGCAGTTTCTTGCATGTAGCCGGGTCCCGTCCCAGGAACCCGGGATATCAGAGCGACAAGGTGGACCCCACCTTCTGCTGGGGCAAGAGATAAGCTTGCATTGTGCTTCTCTCTCTCCCCACCAGAAATACCAGGCTCCCAAAGTTTAGACGAGATGATTAAGGAGGGATACAATACCGCACTGGTTCTCAACCAGGTGTCTGCCCAAAGAAACCTGGCCTTGATCCACCTCCGACTAACTTCAGGGACTCACCAAGCCTGCTTGGCGGGAGGGTCATCACAAATTGCAGAAGAGAGATCTCCCCCCTGCCATCAGCAAGGGTTGCCTCACAGCCCCTGACTCGACGAGCAGGCTGCAGCTAGCCAAGGAGACGTGCCATTGCTCTGCGCTGCCCTGGTATATTAGCATTTCAGGGAGCATAGCAAAATGGAAGGGAGAACGTTGGGGGGGGGCAGGTGACCCCATGTGCCCCCCCCCCGCTTCCCCTCTGGTTGGGGATCTGCAGGGCTGTGTATTTAATTTTAAGGGCCTCTGGTAAAATAAGGTTGAGAACCCCTATGATAGAGGTCTATAAAACCATGAATGATGTGGCTGAAGTGAAGAGCAAAGTGTTATTTACCCTCTCCCACAATACAGTAAAGGGGTGGGGTGGGGGGAACCCACCTGACGAAATTAACGTGCAGAACTCCCTACCATAGTATGTTGTGAGGGCAAAAAGTAGAAGTGGCTTCCACAGAGAATGAGATGAGACTAGGTCTCTCCAGAGTTGTTAGTGATGCAATCTCATGCTTGAGGAAAGCCCCAAATCTATGACTACACAGAGACCGGAAGTGGAAGAGGAGGGTGGATCACTCCAAATTGACCTGTTCTGTATACTCCACTGGGCTAGGTGGACCATTGGTCTGACCCACTCCAGCCTTCTTACAGGATCTCATGGGGTTGAAAGAATTAATTATTCTTATGAATTATGAGCTCTGCTGCATAAAGTCATCTAGAATAACCAGCTCGGCCAGTGTGAACACTCTTTTTGTACCATTA
Organism: Chrysemys picta bellii; assembly: GCF_011386835.1. Classification (NCBI taxonomy): domain Eukaryota; kingdom Metazoa; phylum Chordata; order Testudines; family Emydidae; genus Chrysemys; species Chrysemys picta. The sequence goes on from NC_088798.1 coordinate 2,789,891, forward strand.
AATATTAACACCGAAAACATGGGGATTAGTTATTCAAATCCCTTCGTTTGGAAATGAGATCATGCATGAAAAACATGACATTTGAATACATACCTGAAAGTTATTTTCTACAGTATGCAAGGTGTCAGCAAATCACTAGTACTAAAAACATATGAAACCAAACAGGAAGATGAATACAGAACACAAAATAACCCCCTGTTGGAAAAACATCTCATTTGAGCTCTAAACATATTGTAAACAGTATTTTGTTGTATTTCTCCAGAGAAGTTACATGTAAAGAACCAGTAGAGATGTCTGAGAAATGGAACCATTAAGACAACTTCAATGAATGAATCACCAACGCTCCGTTTTTTTCACAAAATAAGCGCAGAGGGGCGGAGCTCCACGGACAGCCCGCCAATCCGCCCCCTTCTACAGCCTATTGCACTGGCCGGCTTAAAGCCCGGCTTTTACCCTCGGAACCAGGATCTCTGGGAGCAAACCCAGCCCAGGGACCAGGGATACAGGGCACGATGCGCAGTGCATTATGGGTAGGCATCTGTAAGTCTGAGAGCGCAGGGGAGCCCGGGCCTCTGAGCAGCGCCTGCATTGGTTACCCGGGGCTGGGCTTCGCTCGCCTGCAGCCACCGCGCCCCTCATTAACCCACCAGCGGAGACCCGGGGTGGAGCTGGGGAGCACCGACAATACGCGCCCGAGTGCAATCCTCCCGCGTCAGAGGAAAGCCCTGTAGGGGTGCAAACTGGTATTGCACCCGGCTGCTTCGTCTGTTCAAACACTTCATCTCAGGCTTCGCTCCCTACAGGCTTCAGCTTCCTGAGGCAAAAAGAGACCCCTAAGAAAAAGCGACTTCATTCTAACTTCCCCATAAAAAAAGTTAACACAGAACTCAGCCAATATTGATTATAGAAAATTATAATAAAAAAGATTTAGCATGTGTTACATCCTTTCTAATACATTTCATCTTTTTTTTTGTACATACCAGGGAACAATTTTACGAAAACAAAGCTGGAAAAAAACAATAAGAAACTCAGAAACTATGTTTGCGCCACAGCTCAGAGAGCCGAGAATTTCTCAACAAAAAACACTTTAACAAAAAAAAAAGCAACATATTTTATACTCTATGACGAAAAACCAGGGTAGCACAATAAATGTGCCTCCAAAAACACCACCAGGGCTAAAGCACTCCGCTTTGAATTCAGGGTGACCCGAATAAATCTGCCACAAATAATCAGAAGGAAGTTAGGACCTAAAAAGGAACAGCAGCGGTTATTTGAACAGGACTGCTTCCGTTTTACATCTTTTCAGCTACAAATCGGAGTTACAAACCTAAAATGATGAATGAATTACCACAAATATAGAAAAACATGGGGGGAAATGCCACTAGTTGCAAGCAAATTCTTTGGTTTACATCATTTAGAACAACCATACACAGTACTACGGGTGCTTTCTTTTCTATCATAAAATATTAACATAGAAAATCTGTAGATCAAGGTAGAGAGTGTGCGTAAAAAAAAACCACGATTGGGGATTAGTTAATGTCCTGAATCCTTAATCTGAAAATTAACGAACACAGGAAAGAAGAAACAACACGTAAAGAACTGTCAGAAAAAGCTTTCATAAAAAAACACCTTACAGATGTTGTCTGGGAAAGCAAATAGAAACTAAAAAAGATTACGCTGTACCTAACAGCAGAGAAAACAAAAACAACCTCTTAATTTCCTAGAAGTGTCACTAAGACTCTCAAACTGTTCACGCATTCACATAGTACAACAATGTTGACTTAATTAACAATCTAAATTTCAAGTTCCTTTCAATAAATTGTTCTATTTTTCACAACAAAAGGTAGCTTCACCGAAATGAAGCCTCAAAAAATTGGGTAGAAACTCATAAATGTTCCTCTCCACGGAAATCTTTAGTAAAAGGCGAAAGATTTATACGATCTGAAGAGAAACCAGAGTATACAGACTACGCTGCAGAAGCCGGGTGGGAGCAACAGCGTGTTCATCTCACCTCAGGGTGACTACACTCACTGCCCGCTAAAGCTCTCGCTTTTACAGGAAATGTAATTGAACCGGTTTACATCCCGAGTTGGAGCATCGGAACCGGAGACATTGGGAGCAAAACCAGCCCCTTGACCAGGGACTCGCTTCGCTGCGCGCAAGGCACTGTGGGTATGCAAATGAGATTCTCCAGCCCATCCTCGCTCAGGGCTGCCGCTGCTCGTTCCCCAGCTGGGCGGAGACGGGGATGCGGCGGGGGCTGGGGAAGCTGCTCTCCTGGGACAGTCCCGCTGACGCCCAGGCGCATAGAGGACGGAGCCCGGCCGAGAAGCCAGAGGGCAATTGGCCCACGGCTAAAACCCAGAGCAATCGCACACGCCTTGCAAAGTAACAGGAGCCGGGATCTCGGACATGCGAGTCTATCCCCCAGCCGGGTGCGACCCCGCGTTGTACCTGCTGCTTGGTCGGCCTCAGATCCTTGGGGTTCGCTGCGCTGCAGCTCACCTGATACACGGGAACAGCTTCAAAGGGCGCTGCCTGCCTGTGCACTCAGCCTCGTTCGGCAGGTAACAAAAGGGATCAAGGGGCCTTCCAGTTTCTGCAGTGGGTGACAACACCTGCCCTTCTGCACTGACAAGACACTGACGCGAGACAAGGCGGGGAGGTAATTCTTGTGTTGGACCAACTTCTGGTGGGGAGAGAGAGAAGCACAATGCAAGCTGCACTCTTTCCCCAGCAGAAGGTGGGGGCCACCTTGTCTCTCTGATATCCTGGATTCCTGGGACTGGACCTGGCTACAACTATACTGCCTGCGAGAATCTGAAGTGTTACTTAAATCAGGTTACGAAGTGCCAGACCCCACCAGGGCTGGTGCTTTCTTTGCTGCTCAGCCGTTTGGTAACTAACCTACAGCTAGAATTGTTGATGACAGTGTGTGTTTCCAGGCCTAGGGAGAATTTGAATGGGGTTGGAAGATCGCAGCTCCATTTCTCCCAATAAATACAGGACAATCAAAGATTAGGAGCTAATATGGAAACGCTAAAGGCCAGATGCTTAATTCGTGATTTCTTTTGACATCAAAAGGATATGACATCAGCTCCATATAAACTGAGGCCAGGACATGCCTTTCAGGACACAGAATCATAGAATATCAGGGTTGGAAGGGACCTCAGGTGGTCATCTAGTCCACCCCCCTGCTCAAAGCAGGACCAATTCCCAACTAAATCATCCCAGCCAGGGCTTTGTCAAGCCTGACCTTAAAAACCTCTAAGGATGGAGATTCCACCACCTCCCTAGGGAACCCATTCCAGTGCTTCACCACCCTCCTAGTGAAATAGTGTTTCCTAATATCCAACCTAAACCTCCCCCACCGCAACGTGAGACCATTACTCCTTGTTCTGTCATCTGCTACCACTGAGAACAGCCGAGCTCCATCCTCTTTGGAACCCCCCTTCAGGTAGTTGAAAGCAGCTATCAAATCCCCCCTCATTCTTCTCTTCTGCAGACTAAACAAGCTCAGTTCCCTCAGCCTATTTCACTCTATTCTACAACCCAGGTCACACAGGCCTCTTTGCCACTATCATACGAGCCTCTCATGCGAAGTGCTAGATCAGAAAAGAGGGGGGACTATAAAGAACATTTCACCTTCCATTTGTTTAAAAGCAACACAGAACCTGATGAAGCCGTGACTCTTCAGACAGAATGCTGCCACTTGCTCAGCCTTCACTTCCTGAGAAAGGGCCATATACAGACTTGGAGCCGTGGGGTAGGGCTCTGGGGGCTATTTAAAGGGCCAGGGCGGTAGAAGCAGGGGAGCCCCAGGCCCTTTAAATAGCCCCCAGAGCCCTGAGGTAGTGGGCGGCTCCGGCAGCTATTTAAAGGGCTGGGGCGGTAGAAGCAGGGGAGCTCCTGCCCTGCCCGCACCAGCCCCACACCCCCTGCCCTGCCTGCAGCCAACCCCTGCTGCACCCCCTGCCCGCAGCCAGCCCGTCTCCAGCCAGCCCCGAACCCCCTGCCCTGCCCGCAGCCAGCCCGTCTCCAGTCATCCCCGCAACCCCTGCCCTGCCCGCAGTCAGCCCGTCTCCAGCCAGCCCTGCACCCCCTGCCCTGCCCGCAGCCAGCCCCTGCTGCACCCCCTGCCCACACTAGCCCCGCCCCCCTGGCCGCACCAGCCCCACACCCCGCACTCCCTGCCCTGCCCGCAGCCAGCCCATCTCCAGCCAGCCCCGCACCCCCTGCCCGGACCAGCTCCACACCCCCTGCCCTGCCCGCAGCTAGCCCATCTCCAGCCAGCCCCACACCCCCTGCCCTGCCCGCAGCCAGCCCGTCTGCAGCCAGCCCCGCACCCCCTGCCCTGCCCGCAGCCAGACCCTACCTCCATTCAGCCCCTGCCCTGCCTCCAGCCAGCAATATACGTAATCTATAATTTTGTTTTTATGTATATAGTTATGGAAAGTAAATAATACATGGAAGAAATGAAAGGTTTTTTTTTTAACGTGTTGTTTTCTTTTAAACACGGGAACAGACCCGCTCTGGGGCCCCGCCGAAAATGTTTGAATTGGGACCTGCACTTCCTAAAGCCGGCCCTGCTTCGAGATTAGAACCTGTTCTGGCTGTTACTGCTGTTAGCGTCTGGGGCTGTCAACCGTCCCTGTGAGATTTTTGCTCGTGGAGGGAGTGTGGCAGGCTATTAGCAGGAGTGTCCCTGGGGTGTGTAAAGATATTCCTGAGGCGGGACTGTTCCTGGGGCACGTCACAGGGTTGCTACCGAGGCCTGGAGGGCAATGTTTGTGCATGGGGCTGTTCTCGCTGCCTGGGGGGAGCCAGGCCTGGTCCAGGGGCTGTTCCCAAGGCTGAGATGGAGCTGGACAGTCCCTGCAGCAGTCCCTAGGGGAAGGGGCTCTTCTGGAGTCCGGGCTGTTCCCAGGGCCTAGGTGCGGGGGGGTCTGTCCAAGGGGCAGTTATCGGAGGGGGGGCTGTTCCCGGGGCGCGGGGGGGTCTGTCCAAGGGGCAGTTATTGGGGGGGCTGTTCCCGGGGCGCGCGGGGGGGTCTGTCCAAGGGGCAGTTATTGGGGGGGCTGTTCCCGGGGCGCGCGGGGGGGTCTGTCCAAGGGGCAGTTATCGGAGGGGGGGCGCGCGGGGGGGTCTGTCCAAGGGGCAGTTATTGGGGGGGCTGTTCCCGGGGTGCGCGGGGGGGGTCTGTCCAAAGGGCAGTTATTGGGGGGGCTGTTCCCAGGGTGCGCGGGGGGTCTGTCCAAGGGGCAGTTATTGGGGGGGCTGTTCCCGGGGTGCGCGGGGGGGGGTCTGTCCAAGGGGCAGTTATTGGGGGGCTGTTCCCGGGGTGCGCGGGGGGGGTCTGTCCAAGGGGCAGTTATTGGGGGGGGGGCTGTTCCCGGGGTGCGCGGGGGGGTCTGTCTATGGGGCAGTCATTAGAGATGGGGGGGCTGTTCCCGGGGCGCGCGGGGGGGTCTATCTATGGGGCAGTCATTGGAGATGGGGGGGCTGTTCCCGGGGCCCGGGACGGAGCCGTGCCCCGCACTGTGGGCAAGGGGCGGGTCTGGATCCGAGGGTCACGCCCTGGCCCGAGGCGACAGGGGAGCTCGGCGGGTCCATCCCCCGGGCCTGGGGGGGGGGGGGTCTGTGCCCAGGGAGCGCGGCCCGCCCACCACGTGGGTCGTGCCCGGGGCCTAGGAGAGGGGCGGGAACTAACCGCTCCCAGCAACTCCCCCCCCGGAACCTACGCAGTCCCCAGGCCAGCGCGTCAGCGTCACGTGCGCAGGTCGCCGGGGGATGTCGTCAGTCAGCGGCCCCCTCGGGCTCGGCGGCATGACGTCCCCGTCTCGCGAGAGCTCGGCCCCACAAACCGCCCCGTGAGCCTTTGCGGCCCCTCTTTGCAGCCGGCGCCGCTCGGGATGGGTGAGTGGGGCCGCGGCTCCGGGCCTGCCGCCATCCGTCGCCATCCGCCCGCAGGGCCGGCGGGGCGGGACCCGGCGCGGCGCGGGGGCGCTGCGGGGCCGGCGGGGTTCGCGCTGGCGGGCGGCCGCTGCTGCTGCGGGGCGGGAGGAGGGGGGAGGCCGGGGTCCAGCGCGGCGGGGGTGGGGGCTGGGGCGGGCCCGCTGCCTCTTCCTGGGGGTGGGGTGGCTGCAGCCCCAGAGCTCCCCCCGCCTACCCCCGGCTGGGGGGCCCTGCACGGGCCTGAGGCCTCAGCGCCGCCTGACTCGCCCTGCACCCAGGTGGGTGTGAGCGCGGGCTGGGGTGCGGGGCTCGTGATCGCAAAGGCCCCAGGCTGGGACAGTTTCCTTTAGTGCCATGTGCTGGCTTTGCTGAACGCTTCGGGCGGGGGGCTCTGGAGTATCTGTGATGAAGCTTCTCTAATTGCTGCATTAGTCCGAATGCACCATGTGGAAATCAACCTTGGAGAGCTGAGTACTCCCAGCCTTGCTGTCGTACAATCGGGTGGGCTCGTCCGCCTCTCTGACCTGCTGCTTTTTGGTTTAACCCAGGTATCTCTAGGGACAACTGGCACAAGCGTCGCAAGACTGGGGGCAAAAGGAAGCCCTACCATAAGAAGAGGAAGTATGAGTTGGGGCGACCTCCCGCCAACACCAAGGTGGGGGATTTGGCCGTTGGGGATAACGGGATGTTGCTGCCCTGGCCAGCTTAGAAAACACTGTGTTAGTTTCTGGCTTCATGTCCCGGTGATAAGGGCTTGTGAAAATGCCCTGCTTTATCAATCAGTACTCTTAATTTCTTCCTGTGCTCCTCTGAGCAGTGGCACTTCCCCCCCTGCCTGTGGGATTTCAGCATTATGTTAGTTCAGAGTGTTACTGGGTTAGACGGCAATTGGAGTGATGAGAACTTCGCCTTAGGTGGGTACTATGGACCGTTTCGGTCGCAATTACTGCACCTGCCAATGCTAGGATCTGTCATAGTTACACTGACCATATTGCCTTTCAACCTGAAACTCACCGTCTGCTCTCCCCTGAGGATGTTGTTTTGTTAGCAGCTCTGGTTTTGTTGCTGTTACAGATTGGCCCACGCCGAATTCACACAGTGAGGGTTCGTGGTGGTAACAAGAAATATCGTGCTCTGCGCTTGGATGTGGGCAACTTCTCTTGGGGCTCTGAATGTAAGTAGAAAGATGAGAATGCGGGCCTTTTGCATCTGGAAAGCGACCGTGTCTTTTTCTCGCTGTGTCAGCCGTCCATGCTACTGCTGGACTGGAGGAATGATGCAAGCAAACAGCTTGGATGCTGATCTTCAGCAATGTAGTTGTCTGTACAGTGTTTGGTTCTGGAGCAGTGTGAATAATGATGATAACTTTGACCTTAGGTGGACTTATTAGAAGTCTTGGAGGCTTCTGTAAAGCTCACAGTGATAGGAATGTCATAGTTACACTGAGTACATTGCTCACAGAAGCTCTTATCTCAGGAGGGGAGCAGCTCTCATGGAGTTTTCACATTAAAAACAATGTTGATTGTCAAATCATTGGTGTAGATTTACAGCTTTCAGCAGAATGTGCTCCCTGTCCCCAAGTGTTTGTTATCTAAATAAAGCAAGATAAAACAGTAAAGCAGAGCGTGAGGGTCTTTGACAAGAACAGTTTGCTGGAACAGGTGGATTGGAAGGCGAATACCCTGCAACAGGGTTGGAGGGTGGGGAAGAGGTTTTAAAAAGGAGTCAGGCATTAAGGTGAGAGGAGGGGGATCTGTAACCCTTCTACTGCAGTCATCAATGCTCCTGGAGGCAGAGTGTCTTTTGCTTGTGCCATGCTGAGACCAGTGGACTCCAATCTTGGCTGTCTTTTTGGATGCTTCTGTAATACAAATAATAAATAGTAAATCTGGTGCAGGTTAATGATGACTGAAAGGTGGCTTGTCTGACATGAGGTAGAGGGGAAATGGTCTCTTCTAGTGGAGAAGTATCCGTACTGTGAAAATCACCAGCCCTTGTTAGCAATCTCAGCAGGGAGGCCAAAAATTGAATGGGCCATGAAGACTGCGCCTTCCCCCTAACCAACAGGCATGAGCCAGCACTGCTGAGCAGTGTGGGGAAAGCCAGCATTGCTGCTGTGCTTGTCCTGTGGACAAATTAAAGACTTGAGTCCCCAGGGAAGGCAACTGCTAACCTTACTAAAGCAAAACGACTACCATAAAGTGGTGTTTTACCCCACTGTGGAGTGATCTGTGGTCTCTAGAGGCCTGTGGAGGGTGGGAAACCCAGCTTGATCCTGCAAACCGTGTGTAGTGCTTGCTGCAGGGGGAGTCCCATTCACTTCCATGGGGTTGATTGGGAAGGTTTCACCAGATTGGGCCTTGACTCTCTGCATTTGCCTTTTATGCAACTTGTGTGGTAATAACTTTCGGATGAGAAGTCTGATTTCCACAGATGAGACCTGGGGAGGAGGAGGATAAACTCCAGCATGGCCCTGTGCATCTCGTGTTTTATTTAGAGCGTGTGTAGCCCTCCATTTGCAGGTCTCTTTCCTGAGCCCATATAGGCTGCCCTGGGAGAGGGAAGGATACTGAAAGGACTCGCCAAGTAGTTGGAGGATAAACTTCTGAAGAGCTGTGGCTCCCAGTGTGGGTTGAGCACTGAAGATGCTGTATTGTCCGTTTGCGTGTTTATGATGCATCCATTGTAAAAGCTTGTCTGGCTTGTGTGGGGTTTAATTAGTTCCCTTGTTTTCCAAGGCTGCACCCGCAAGACCAGAATCATTGATGTGGTCTACAATGCTTCCAACAATGAGCTGGTGCGGACAAAGACCCTGGTGAAGAACTGCATTGTTCTCATTGACAGTACGCCGTACCGACAGTGGTATGAAGCCCACTATGCCTTGCCCCTCGGACGCAAGAAGGGCGCTAAACTGGTATGTGCTGGGCTGGGCAATCTGTTCTTGATGCTGTGTGAATCATGCCAGTCTGCCTACTGGGCAGGGATTACATAGTCTGCACTGCTGTCCGTTCTGCCTCTTAGCAATTTTAAACAAAGTATCTCAGAATTGCATTCCGGACCAATTCTAGCCATTTGAGATGTTCTCATTTGGAGTCACATGGCCGTTCCAAAGGGAATGCTGGTTCCTTAAAACCGTTGCTCCACAGAGCCACCCCCATGGCTTTTGCACCTGGCTGTGTTAGATTAGTGGAGGGATCTGCCCCTGAGAGCTTCCTTGGTCTTCTGATGATGATAACTTTGTCCAGTTCTGCTACTGAATGGAGAGCGATGACAACCTGTGACGCTGAAGAAGACTTTGCAGGGGGAGGTTGGGCCCTCACTGTAGGGAGAAAGCTTCTGCTTCTAGAACAGATTCCTGCATGTTAGTCCGTTACATAGGAATTTGGGTCCTGCCTGCAATGGTTTTGGGGGGTGGGGGCATAGTTAGGACTGTTCGGTTTATTGTTGGATAGTGGGTGAAGGTTGACCTGTTCTCATTGTCTGATTGTTTGGAGACACATTCAGATCATTGCTCCAGACTGTGTGGTTGGGGGAAGGGAGATTAAGTTGATTTTTGGGGAGGAGGGTAGTTCAGACTTCCAAGAGGACAAACCGTAGAAAGAGTTTGTAGTGCATATCCCTTCCAGAGCCTGATCCCTGGCCCTGTGAACTAACCGCAAAGGCTGGTTGGAGTTATATCTGCATTCATGTCTCGTAGCTAAGGATTTTGGCTAGCAGAGGTTGCCTATTCTATGTGAGTGGACAATGACTAATAGCAGTCATTGCTGGAAGATGGGGGACAATTGCTTTCACTCATTCACTGTTAGTCGCCACCTCTCCTACCCTGTGTTTTCCATACGTGATCAGGCATGTTTTGGGCTAGGACTGTAACCAGGGTTATTGCACTGTAGTGTTCTCCAAAATGGTACTGGAAATACAAAGGGTTTATGTCTGACATGACAATTGAGTCCTATGCTCTAAAATCTTGCCTGTTCCTGCATAAACCATTTCTGCTCCTTTCCAGACTTGGAAGGAACATAGAGATGATGCCGTGGACCAGAAAAGGGGAATGCAGTGGGAGGCTTCAAAAGGTGGACAGCTATACGTTAAATGCAGCCTGTTCAGTCCTTTCTCTGGCTTTGTTTCAGACTCCTGAAGAGGAGGAAATCTTAAACAAAAAGCGTTCAAAGAAGATCCAGAAGAAATATGACGAGCGGAAGAAGAACGCCAAGATCAGCAGCCTCCTGGAGGAGCAGTTCCAGCAGGGAAAGCTGCTTGGTGAGTCCCCAGGGGAGGGAGAACTCGGTGGGCGATACAGGCACAAAGAGAAGGTGCCAGAGCAGAAGCGATTCTTATTCGTGTTTCTAAAATCCTGTCTGGATTAGCCAGCCTGATACAGCCATACAGAGGTGCAGGTTGAAAGTGATGGGGGGGAGTTCATCTGTTGTAAGGCTTGGCAGGACTCGATTTTTATAATTTTGACAGTTATCTGTGTTTGTTTTTAAGTATTTATTTTTATCTATTTTAAATTTTTCACAGTTGCAGGCAATTATGGGGGTGTTAGCCAGTAGTAATTATTTAATGACCGTAGATGTTGAGATTCATTAAAACACAAATTATGAGCATCACATGTCAAACTCTACCAAGTAAATATCTTTAAATCAAACTGTTAAGTTCTAAAATAGCGTTAGCTGGAAATGTTTGTTTCATCAGCTTGTGCTTGTATGGTGAAATAGACATCTACCAATATTTAAAAAAAAAAACGAATCCTTCCACGCCTAGTTGTAAAATGTTTTTACTGGATATTAGCCACAGCTTTCCTTTCATGTGTCTGGATTCTGGAAGGTCCAGCAGTTTTGGCCCTGGTGGAAAGGAAAAATTTCCCACTCACAGCTGGCATGTTTGTTCAGCTCCTGGAATTGCTCAGCCCTGGCTAGTGGTCATTCTCTATAGGCCTTTCTCTGGTAAGACTTGCCAGTGTTGTGAAAAGCCTACGGCCAGGTCTGTACTAACTACGTCGCTCAGGGGTGTGACAAATCCACTCTCCTGAACAACGTAGTTATACCAACCTAACCCCTGGGGTAGACAGTGCCAAGTCAGTGGGAGACGCTCTCCTTTGGCTTAGTAGTGTCTTCAGTACGGTGCTGAAGACCAGCCCGAAGGCTGCTTGTGCATCCCCTGCAGTGAGCAGCTTTCTTAGGTGAAAGGCGTTACTTGTTAAGCCCATCTGCCGTTGTGCATGGGCGGCCTGGTATTCTGAAGTCTTCTGGTGATGAGAACACTGTCCAGTTCTGCTACTGAATTTAAATGATGACAATTGGAAATCTGAAGAGGACTTCACTAGTGCAGATCTTCCCCTCACACTTGCATAGCCCCACAGCTGTGCCTGAGTGGGATCCTTTCAGGGAGATGCTCACTAACACATTGATTTATTTGAAGAGGCCAAGAAAGATTGACCATAGAGGGCAAGAAAGAGTCCAGCTTGTTTGGATGGACACTGTGATGTGAGAGTCCATAGCAGTGTCGCTCCCATTTCTTTTTCCCTGACCTAATGGCTGACTTCTCATTGCAGCTTGCATCGCCTCCAGACCTGGACAGTGTGGCCGAGCAGACGGCTATATTCTGGAAGGCAAGGAACTAGAATTCTACCTGAGGAAGATCAAGGCCAGGAAAGGCAAATGAATGTACGATATGCAACTAAAAGACCGAATAAAAACCCCCGAGTCTTGTTATAAAAGGGTAGTGTGCTTATTTGTGTGTGGAGTAAGGCAGGGCTTGGGAAGCTCCTTTCTCCTGCAGAGACTTGAAAGCAAAGAGGCTATAATCAGGATTTGCTGCTCGCTCCATGCTTTCAGCCCTAGGAAAGCGCTGAACCTGCACGCCCCAGTGCTAAGATAGGACCTAGCAGGAAATGTGTAGGAGTGACTTAATGAGGCAAACACAAGTGTGGAGAAAGGGGGGTTGTTAGTGGCTTGGTTTGTGCAGCAGCTTGTAGTCTGCACCATTGGTGCAGTTCTAGCTGTTCTAGATCTAGAACTTCCATTGCCGATGTAAAGGGGTGTTTGCTGTAAATGGGGATTCCTAGACTGGAGGAGACCTGTGGTCTATCTAGTCTTTTCTGTCTCCTGTACTTGATTCATTACAGGAGGTGTTAATAACCTGTAGCTGCTAACCCAATACGGCACCAATGGGGTCTTTTTACTGGGTGCTGGGAAAATCTCGATTTGGAAACATTGCCCATTTTGGACACTGGTTCCGATCTGTACATTGATTTACATTTTGTACAGAGAGCTTTGGCTAATAGGGTTTACTTAAGAGAGACCGGCTGACTTGTTTTCCTTTCAGACGTCCGTTTGTGGAACAGCGTAGACACTGCAACATGAGAACTGATAGCCAGGCTATCTTTTTTTCCTCTACCCCCATCACTGTGTTATCTGGACACTGTAACTTCTATTGTAGCAGGTACTGTGTGCTATTAACTCACAAATGTAACTTTTAAAATCTTACTACGCTATTTCAGTCAATATTCTGCAGCTGAGTGCTCTGGAGTGCTCCTCCAAACGCCACACACCCAGTACTTATTTTGAACTAGTTGGACATTTAACCCACATTTACGGTTTCCTGCTTGATTGAGAAGTTACTCTACAATTTCAGTTGTTTCTGTTTCAAGTTAGCCATTGGTTAGAACTGGTGCTGCACTGCCAAGTGGCTGGTTGGTCTTCTCCTTGACCTCCTGAGTCTCATTGCAGTGCAAGATGAACTCCCTTCTAGCAGAAGGGCCAGGCTATTTCAGTGGTCTGTCTCTTTCGATGGTTGGGTACAAACTTCCCTTTCTCTTCACCTACCATCCAGTGGAGAGGAGGTTGCTGTCGATTGTGCCTCTGAGGTGCCAGACCCTGGACATGGGTGAACAAAATTATTTTCCAACGTACAAATGGCTGTACTGGGTCAGGCCAATGGTCCATCTAGCCCAGTAGCCTGTCTTCTGACAGAGGCTGATGCCAGATGATTCAGAGGGAATGAACAGAACAGAGCAATTTCAAGTGACCATCCCCCTGTCATCCAATCCCATTTCAGGCAGTTGGAGGCTTAGGGATACCTGGAAACTTAGGGACACCCAGAGCATGGGGTGGCATCCCTGACCTCATGGCTAGTAGCCATTGAGGGACCTATCTGTGACCTTACCTAATTCTTTTTTAAATCTGGTTATACTTTTAGCCTTCACAACATCCCCAGGCAATGACTTCCACAAGCTTGACTGTGTTGTGTGAAGAAGTACTTCTTTATGTGTGTGCTGCCTATTCATTTCATTGGTGACCCTTGGTTCTTGTGTTATGTGAAGGGGTAAATAACACATGGCGTAGAGAAAGTGATTTTATAGACCTCTATCGTATCCTTCCTTAGCTGTCTCTTTTCTAAACTTAACAGGTCCAGCCTTTAATCTCTCCTTGTATGGAAACTGTTCCTACCCCAGGCACTTGCGTTGCCCTTCTCTACCTGTTTCAGTTCTAATATATCTTTTCGGATATCGGTTATCAGAACTGCACAAAGTATCCAAGGCTTGGGCGTACCATGGATTTATATAATGGGATTACAATATTTTCCTTTCCTAGTGGTTCCTAACATAGTTAGCTTTTTTCACTGCCGCTGCACATTGAGTGGATGTTTTCAGAGACATATACAACATGACTTGTCGATATCCACACATGATCTCTTTCTTGAGTGGAAATAGCTAATTTAGGCCACATCGTTTTGATGTACCCTGTTTCCCCGAAAATAAGACATCCTCCGAAAATAAGGCCTACTTACAGTTTTGCCTCTCGTTGTAATATAAGGCATCCCCCCGATAATAAGACCTCCCCGATAATAAGGCATCCACCGATAATAAGGCATTTTTCATTTCTGAAAAATAAGACATCCCCTGAAAATAAGACCTAGCGCATCTTTGGGAGCAAAAATTAATATAAGACACTGTCTTATTTTCGGGGAAACAGGGTATACTTGGGATATTTTCCAATGTGCATTACTTTGCACTTACCACATTGAATTCCATCTGTCATTTTGTTATCTAGTCTCCGAGTTTAGTGAGACTGCTTTGTAATTCTTTGCAGTCAGCTTTCGACGTAACCGTCTTGAGTAATTTTGTATTGTCTGCAAATTTTGCCACCTCGGAGTTCACCCCCTTTTCCAGATCACTTGTCAGTATGTTGGACAGCACTGGTCCCAGTACAGATCCTCGGGGGACCCCGGTGTCACTTCTCCATTGTGAAAAGATGCACCCCTGCCTATTGGTTTTCATTCCCTAATAGGGTCATTTCAGCTGAAGGAAAAAACGAGTCACAAGATTCCCATCTGCATCAAACTAAACAAGTCTTCTGCTTGAGCGTGTTTGTCTAGGTCTCCTGTAGGTTATCAGGTTGGAAATGCAACTCAGCCTTTGAATCTAAGAAAGGTGCAGACTTCTTTGATGCATAACTAGAATTCACCCAACGAGTGTTTTGTTCTATGCAAGTCTGTTCCTTTCTCCTTATTTCTTGGGTTTGCTCTTCTGTCCTAGCAAGGTGACCACCACCTTCTTGGTGGTGAGCTATTCCATCCACTAGGGGGCAGTGGAGAAGGCGCACAACTGGTGTCAAATGTCTGGGCTGCATAAAGCTTTTATTTAGCCCATGTGCCAGATTTCACAGCCCCCGTGGCTAAAGAGAAGCTACTAAACCAGTGTAGCCTGTTTGTATTGTTTTCCTGCTTGCAGACAACCTGAAATAGCTCTAAGACGGGCTCTGGCTTTATTCCTCACAAGGAGGTATTCTGCCTTTATGCTTCAGTGTGATACCGGACATCGCAGATCTTCATATAATTCCCCCGTGTTAGTTGTGCGGCTAGTTACAGTAACGTGTGTACACAGAGGGAATAACTGCATGTGAAAATGGCCGTATAAACAGTTGCTGGTGTCACTTTCCTATTTTTTACCTATAAAGTATAACCATGCTCTTGGTCTTTGTACAAACCTCTGTTAGCACTGGGAGCACCCCATAGCAGGGAGCACTTGCATCCTTAATGTTTGCTAAACCCTGAAGGTCACGATTGCAAATGTAGCTCGGCCATCCACAAAATGAGAAGTAATACTGTTAACCAGGAGGGAGCAGACAGTCACGAGCGTGGCTGAGCTGTTCTAACAGAGGATGCACAGAGAGCTTGTAGAGGGAACTGCCGGCAGTGAGAAGAGTGTCCTCAAATCCAGTCTGAAATAGTGTCAGAGAAGAATTGAGTAACCACTTGCATACACTCAAGAAATTAGGGCTTGTCTACATGGGGAAATAACCTAGAAAAGCTATTGCCCTTTAAATTCACACCCCAGCTTGTTTTTCAGTAGCTTCCCTGTGTAGACAAGCCCTTGGTTACATTTATTTTCCCTTTCAAATGTTGACTAGTTTCAAAAGCAGAGAACTACTAATTCCCTCTACACCGATTTTTCTTGGGAATAGGTGCAAATGTATACAGTGGGCTTAAACCACCCATATTTTTAAACCAAAAACATTTGCGTATGTGCTTAAAACATTGCTTTTCAATGCAGTATAAAATGGTGATTATACAACTTATTTCTCTAGAGACCTTTTAGGTGCACAAGAACCAAATCCTGTCGTGTGGAAGGAAAAAGGATTCTGACTTTAGAGCATGTGCAAAAGAAGTGGCTGTGTCTCATGTAACCCCCAGCCAGTGTCCTCCGTGCCCAGCCCACCACATTCTCTCACATAGCAGACAAAGAGGTGCAGCTGGTTTTGGTGTGTCTAAACTCTAGTACTACAGCATGTTCGGCCATGTTTCCCTTAACTGCAGCTGTCTGAGACGTGGCAGGCAATGGAGGATCAAATTTACCGGTGAGGTAACTGGGTACCTTTCCTGTGAAGTTAGTGAGACTTGTGCCTGCCTACAGCAGACCTGAACTTGGCCTGGAGGTTTGCCATACAGTTTACACAAGCACTCTTCACCATATCGCATGAATCAACTTTCTTCCCTCCCTCCCTCCCCCCCCCAACCACCACCAAAGAAATGCCAGAGGTGGGCTTAAGATAATAAAAGGCATCCTAGAAAAATGTCATAGCCAGTACCCCATCTCTTTTCTATGCAAGTGCAAATGGGTCAGAACATTCATGGGATATTCCCTGTTGTACAGATGGGGAAACTGAGGCAAATATTTGTTTATGATCACATTCAGTAGTGAGGTGGGAAATAGAAACCAGGTCTCTTGCTGAGTGGGATTATGTCTCATCCATCTGGCCACAATACTCCCCTAGCAATTCACTTCATCCTCCGCTTATTTCCCTGTCTGAAAAATGCTGTAGAGAGCTTCACTCAGAGACAGCCCGTTTGATTGTTGGCCATACTTACAGAAGGCAGAGACTGTGGAGAAGGAAGTGGTTCTGGAAAAGGTTTGACAGTTGCGGATAGTCTGCTGAGCCTGAGCGCCCAGTGTGATGCGGTGTCCAAAAGAGCTAATGTGATCCTGAGATGTATAAACGGGAATCTTGAATAGGAGCAGAGAGGTCAGTTATTTTCTCTCTGTATCTGGCCCTGGTGCGATCGCTGCTGGAATGCTGTGTCCACTTCAGGTGCCCACAATTCAAGAATGATGCTGATAAATTGGAGCGGGTTCAGAGAAGAGCCATGAGAATGTTTAAAGGGTTAGAAAACCTGCCTTGTAGCGATAGACTCAAAGAGCTCAATCTATTTAGCTTAACAGAGAAAGTTAAGCAGTGACTTGATTACAACCTATCTCCATGGGGAACAAATATGAATGGGCTTTTCAGTCTAGCAGAGAAAGGTCTATCATGGTCCAACGGCTGGAAGTTGAAGCCAGACACTTTCAGACGAGAGATAAGGTGAGAGTAATAAACCATTGGAACAATTTACCAAGGCTTTACCCAAGCCTGTCACCCTTGAGCTTTGGCTTCAGCCCTGGGTCCTAGCAAGTCTAATGCCAGACCTGGTGACCCCATTACAATGGGGTTTCAACTTACTTGGGGGTCCTGACCCACAGTTTGAGAACCACCGTGCTAGAGGATCACGATGGTCCCTTCTGGCCTTGCAATCTCTGAATTAATGTGAAGTTGGCACTTGATTAACTGGTCTCTTCATGTCCTGAGATGGGAGGGTATACAGGAGAGAGAATCCACCTCAGATTCCCCAAAGAGGCTTGGGAATTTGGAATGGGACCAGGCTGGTGCGGCTACTGCAGCAGCAGCCTCTAGGGGGCACACTGTGCAGTTCCCGAAAGTCACACAATGTGTGTACCCTGTTGCAAACTGTAGGGGATGCTAGTTGATTAATAACGGAGCCTTGAAGTAGCCCTATACATTTACACACAGCCTGGGAAAAGAGACAGCTGCCCTGAAATGCTCTATGCTAGGAACCAAATGGAAATATTTTACCTTGTTACCTTTAAATGTTTGTAGCTTTTAAACAAATGGACCAGTTTTCTTCCAACGTGGCTTGTTTTTTGTAGATTTAATTGAGACTTTACAAAATCCCCTTTGGAGATTATGTCCTATCACCTGTGTAGCGATGTGTGGTTCTGGGGGTGGGTATTCCATACTGTATGCTAGAAAAATAGCTCATTTTAAGCTGGAGGGTGAGGGAGGGGGATTTTCAGCCTGAACTTTGCATTTCAAACGTTGAAGGCTTGATTTCTCATCCGTGATCACTGTGTTATTTTCATGGAACTTGTTCTGATCACTACGTCATCCCCTTACAAAAACACCAAATCACTTAAACCAGGTTGGAAAGTTTTTTTGTGTTTTTAAATATCATGTAAGCTGATCTGTGGGCTGGAATAGTTTGGTCTCATTCTGGTTGTGAGGCTAGTGGGTGGGTGCAGGTGCGCATGCTAGATAGTGGTCCCTTCTGACCTTACCCTCTCGGACCGAACAACTGCCTAGGCAGGTGTGAGGGAGGCGCAACTCAGTAAACGACGGCTCCAGCTGAAAGTCTGAATGATTCAGAAGAGAATCCCTCTTGCCTGTCTTATTTTAGCCCCACTGCTCCCCGTGTGCCATGCACGCTTGGTGTCCCTGCATTTGTATTGTTGAAAACGACTGACATCCGCAATAAAGGATCACACAGCTGAGGCTAGGGAGAGATTTATTTACCCTCACGGGAGGCGTCTTGCAGCATTTTAAGTTCCCTGTATGAATATTTCTCCTGTGTCCCTCAGTTTGGTTCTTTGTCACCCAGTGAATCCAACAGTTGGGCCATGGCAACCAGAGGGGTGTGATGGGGAACTGGTGACGGGGCTTTCTGTAGAGCACGATCCTTCTCGAACCCTTTGCAGCGTTTGAGCTGATCGCTACAGTCTGGCTTCTGGCCCTGTGGGCCTGCTCCAATGCCCACTGAGTCAGGGGGAGTCTTGCCCTTCATTTCAGTGGGTTTTGGATCAGGCCCTTAGCTGACAGCACTATCACACGAGCTGCCAGGCCTAGAGGACAGATGCCGGGGCGCAGCTCGCACTGAGAGTGGAGTGACGAGGCACGCTGAGCTCGCTGCCTCTAGGCAGCCGACTGGTCGGTGGCAATGCTCTCGTCGGAGGGTTGCCTCACGCGGATCTGGGGGTTCTCCCTCTGAGGCCCCTGTGAGGCTTCCAGCCGGCTGGGTATCTTGAGGCGGGTGCCGGGTGTGGGGGGCTCGCTGGCCTCATCTTCCGTCTCTTCCTCCTCGATGCGGCCCACCGCTTCGGGGTCCTCGCCAGAGCGGGGGTTGGGAGAGGGGAAGCCGCCCTCACCCCTGAGGCGCAAAAGGTGGTGGTGGGCCCGGTTGCTCCTCCCGAAATTCTTCAGGCTGACAGCGGGGGAGGCGGCCGCGGTCAGGAAGCGGTTGAGCAAGGGCGTGTGCATGCGGGGCAGGCTGGGCGAGGCCTCCACCTGCTGGCTCTGCTCCGGGTCGTCGCTCATCCTGGGGAAGGAGCGTGGGATTAGGGCGCAGGCTCCGAGTCAGAGCCACTGGAAGGCAGGGGAAAAGGTCCCATTGATGTAAAAGGGCTTCAGATCGGCGTCAGATCGGCGTGCCTGGGACAGGCTCCTGGGACCACAAGGCCCCACCCAGCACAGACCTTCAGCCAAGCTGCCCTGGACGCTCCTGGGAGCTTTGCCTCAGCAAGGGGGCTGAAAGAAAGCACTAAAACGTGGCTAGTGCATCAGCGTCCCCTGCTTTAATATCTGAGCTTGGGTTTGGTAACCAGAGCAAGGGCTGCTGTTGCCCTTCGCCTCACAAACCAAGTTCCCGAACACAATTTAACGGGGTTCGCGTAAGAAAAATTGTTACTCGAAGTTAAGCTGACCAGACAGCAAATGTGAAAAATCAGGACGGGGTGGGGGGGGGTAATAGGAGCCTATGTAAGAAAAAGACCCCAAAATCAGGACAGTCCCTATAAAATCGGTAGGATGACATCTGGTCACCCTACGGGAAGTAGCCCCATCTCCCTCACAGACCTGTTCCTGTGCATCCTGGAGCCAGAGCTGCTGCCTAGGAGACGGTCTTTACTCCTGTTAGCTCAACGCCGAGGGAGCTGGAGTCTCTTTTGGCTCATGCATCATCAGGAGTGAGACACTCCAAGTGCAGAGCCAGACGATTCTGCACCAAATTTGCTTGGTAAAGTAAGAGATGTTTTTCCCTGACGACAAGCCCAGCAATCTCACTGCAGGCTGGGTTCTTCCCAGTTCATGCAGCTTGGTAAGTAATTCAGATGATTCCGGCCAGAGTCTTCCCTCACTTACCTTAGTGCACCCAATTGTCGTCATGTTCTGCCCTCAATTCCCCCTGCAGACAACGGGGTTCACTTAGGTGTAACTAAGGGCAGAATTTGACCTGCAGATCTTTAGAAATGGATGAGGCACAAGCTAGAACTTCCCACCCCCCAACTTGCCTCTTAGATTCCAGGATCAGTTTGTGACACAAGCAGTTATTAGACAAATCACCTTCCTACTTGTAAACTGAGTAAATTGATCTGGCGTGTCTGAGGGGCAAGAAAGGGGAGCCCGCCCGGCCCTTTTGAGAGTGGCTTTTCAGGTCCAAACCACCCTTCAGAGCAATCCCAGAGGCTCTCGGCCGTAGCGGCTGTTTTCGTTCGGAATGATCCCGCTGACCTTACCGCATATCGAAGGTGGATCCCAGGAAGGAGGGCTTCAAGGTCTCAGCAGCCGTGGCGATGGTGTATGGCGGCTGAGCTGTGGATTCATTCCAGTATTTGTCCTTCCCTGTTAGAGGCAGGTTCTGGTACATGTCATCCACGGAGAGCAGGGACACCTAAGGGTGGCAAAGGGCAGGCTCAGAGGAACAGAGCATGCCACAGGCTGGTTGGGTCTTTCAGGGGAGTGGGGCGCAGTCTTGCCTGTGAGGGATCAGCTGATCTGATGCTCTGGCATCAGGGGTTTCAATTCAGTTATCAGAGCCAGCTGGGGAAGCATCGATTGAGTTCCAGAAAGGGGTTGGGGGGGGATTGTCCTCTGTGACTGGCCCTGAGGGAAGAGGGTAGCAGGAGGGAAAGAGGAGTGGGCCCAACCCTAGGCAGGGGGCCTGGAGAGAGATTGGGAATAAGGATCTAGACTGGGGGAAAGACTCCAGGGAGGGAGCCGTGAGGATCAGCAGCTCGGGTAGGAAGTGGGGAGGGTCAGCACTCAGAGAGCAGGCGGAAGGGGATCTCGGGAGGGGCAGAGACCCTTCTATTTTACATGTCCCTTGGGACTATTGTCTAAGTTTGTTAGCGGTGCCCACGCGGGGGTGCTACAGAGAAGGCAGGCAGGCCACGAGGGTGACCCTGACATGCGTTTCGTGCATCAAAGGCAAAACTCCCCCTCACTCCAGCGAGGATGTTGCCTGAGGGAGAGTCAGACCCGGAGGCTGCATTCGCACAGGGTCTCATCCTGTACCCACTCCAGCCAACTGCAGCAGGTGCAGAACTGGGCACCAGGGAGACGCATTCTGTGATGGAACAATCCTCCGGCTCCACACTTTCCTAGCGTTTCTCCTTTATTTGTTTCCATTTCTCCTGTGGATTTTTTTATGGCTGGTGCATGGTGCCAGCCTAATTAATCCCAGAGGCTGGTGTCTGCCACCCACCGCATGGGCGTTAGCAGCGCTAGCTTCTCCCTGTCACACGGGCACCATCCCCTGAGGCTCGGCTTCACCCCTGTTCTGGAGAGACCCCAAAGTTGAAGTTCAGATACAGCCCATTCATTCTGTGTCTTCTCTACTGCAATGCCAATGAGGGTCACTTGTGATGTCAGTTTTGTGATGTGGACATCTGCCTGCGGAGAGCCCCAGTTCACTGGATCTAGGAACCTCGGAACACCTATACAAGGACTGGATTTGAATCTGACTTGGAGGCAAAAGACTCCCTGTCCTGCCCCTAATCCTGGCCTGTAGCATCTCTGTGCGGTCCTGATTATTCCAGTTTGATAGAACAGCCTCCGAGGCATCGAAGATGTGCTCCCGGCCGGCACACCTGTCTCTACACCACACCCTCTTTGGAGGGACGGGGCGCACCTGCAAGTTCCTGTCGATCAGCTTGTTAGTTTCAAAGTCATCGTCGTCCTCTCCAAATGGGTTAATGATCTGTTCTGCAACCTGGAGAACGAAGGCAGAAGACCCCATGAGACCCACACACTCAGACACCAGGCTAAGGGTTCTCCGGTGCTTGTGAAACACGCTACACTAACAGCGGTGGATTTTCACTTGAAGGCTTTACCGAAAAAGGAGCCTCGTAAGCAGGGATTTGCCGCCCTGGAGGCCTCTGCTTGCCCGCAGACGAGGTAGAGATGGGAAGCGGCGCTGTAAGGTGCCACAAGTCCTCCTGTTCTTTTTGCGGATACAGACTAACACGGCTGCTACTCTGAAACCCGATGCTGAGACACATCTGCCCTGAGCTGAAGCGACCCCTTCTAGGGCAGAGAGGGGAGCTCAGTCCCAGTGGCCCATTCTGTCATTGCTCAAAGGGTCCACAAGCGGGGGCCAGTCAGAGAATTCAGTTGTGTGAGGGGGACAGGTCTCTCACTGAGTCCATCAGCTGGGAAAGACTCACTCACCTGGGCTGCAACCACACCTGTGACTGTGAGACACAAGCTCATTGGTGCCAGTTGGCAAAGGGTTCACAGCTCTGTGTCAGCAACGCCTAACGGCTGAAAAACTCGCTGCGCCTAACAGATCGCTTTCATGGGATTTATCCCTAAACGACCGGCCCTTGCAGGGCTGTCCCTAGTCATTTGGGTGCCCTATGCAGCCCCCCCTCCCCCAGGGTCTGGGAGGCAGGAGCTGTGGGGGGGCACTTTTGGGAGCCCCACAGACTCAGAGTGGCCTGGAGGATTAGCGGGGGGCCAGGTAAGAGTCAGGATGGAGGGAGTTGTGCGGGGCCCCACACCCCCCTAGGGATGGCCCTTGCAGGGGGGGCCGGCCGAGGGATAGGGCTGGTCACCGGGGCTGGTGCAGCTGCGTATGCCTAAGGACGGCCCTGGGGCCTTGTAAGGTCTCCAGTGAAAGCCAGGATCATGTTGGTCCTTCATATCACTGTGAAATGCATATACCGATGTGATTTTAATCCTTGTGTCTATATACTGAAAATCTGACCTGGTCACACTGGGGAATATCGCTGAAAGTGAGAAACTGCTTTAGACAAGGACGTGAGCAGTTAAAGTCGTTTTGACTTTGCTAAGCCTGGTATCCGGCTGTTTTCCATGTAACTGTTCTGCTGCTAATATTCTTGCTCATGACACATTTGGCTCTTTGGACCTGGGCTCTGTCAATAATCGTATTTGGGTTAGAAAGAACTCGTAGCGCTGTGGTGTCAAGTGAAGTGCGACGACTCGGCTGGATTCACCAAGGTGACGTGCGCACTGTTCTCTTCCCGGGACAGCGAACTTGGGGCTGCAAGGAGCGCCGTGAGGACTTGGGGGTGGCTGTGTGTAAACCTAGCACTAGCCTGCACAGAGAGGGCGAGACTGCAGAGACCCAGAAGTATGGGCTTGCGGGGCCAGAGGTGGGTGGTTTCAGGGAGCTGAACCACGGCGGAGACAGACAAAGCTGCTTCGTGCTAAGGGCAGGCAGTGGGTGCGCCTGGGGAGCGTCACAGTGACCTAGAAGTGAAAAGCTCCTCACTGATTCCCCTGACATGCCCCAGTGCCCTACGTCACGTTCACAGAGGGGACAGGGGCTGCAGGGGAGTCCGACAACCGGGGGCAAGGTCAGCTCTCCCACCAAGCTGGTGCCCGGCAGGGTCCTGCGCCAGGAACGTGCTCACCTTCAGCCAGCCGGCATAGAAGAAGAACTGCAGGAGGGTGGTCAGAGGGACGTACAGATCCAGATACCGGTCCTGATCCTGCTCTGGGTCCAGGGGCTCCAGAAACTGCCGCCCAATCACACAGAAGGCGAAGAAGGAATAGACGGCGATTGTAACTACCTGCATCAGAGACACTCGGTTAGCCAGAGTTGGGTGTGGAGGAGCCACTGGCTAGTCCCAATGCACATGGGAAATCCTAAAAGGGGAACTAGTGCTTTGGAAAATGAGACTAGATACAGTTTGACAGACGGAGATAGATGAGAGTAACACTGAGATCCTGCCACTGGTGAGCGTGAAAGAGTCTTGTGGCACGTCTCACAAGAGTAGCCGTGCTGTGTAAGTTGGTATCCCTGCCAAATTCCAACTCGGGGTGATTCCATGCTGCCGCTCTACACTCTTCCTACAGTTTCATTAAGAAACGGGATCCTTCTTCCCTCCCTGTTTGAACCTCTCCTTGTCCAATGTTGCGGTGTGCTGTTAAACAGCTGCTGCACCCCACCCCAGAGGTGGATGCAGTGTAGTGGTGGGTGAAGCGCCAAGTGCTTTGAGATGAAAAGTGATAGAGAAACTCAAGTTGTATCTAGGAAGACATGGATCTACCTCACCATGGGTCAGCCGCCAGGGCCCCATAAGCTCTCTGCAGATGCTACATGTAAAAGGTCGTCTCTACCCTGTAGAACTAGCCCGAAGCGGCTTACATGTGAAGGGTGTGTGGTTGGCAGGGAAAGGAACTGTCACTGATTCCCTTGCTGTGAAGGGGCTGGAGGGGTCAGTTTCCACGGGCCATGTGGTTCCCACCTCCGGATGCCATTGGAGGGTTGGGAATGGAGGGTGAGCTGAAGGCTGGGCACTCACTGACCTGTGTGTACACCAGCGGGATGCTGATCCAGTCGTAATGGAACAGCATGCTGCATTTGGCACGGTACAGATTCAGCTCCTACGCAGAGAGGGGAAAGCGGGGTTATCACCTGGGTGATAGCAGCCTTGGACAAGCTCCCGCCACCAGCAGCTGACACCCCAGGTCCCAGCAACAAGCTCCCAGATCCACACTCCCTCCCATCCCTTGACCTTCCAGTCCCCCCCAAACTTACATCTATGAGTAAGCGGAGGGCCACGTCGTCCCTGACCCGCCCATCTCGCCTGGCCTGGGCAGCCAGGTTGGTGAACCACACGCAGGGGATCCAGTACTTGTTGAAGTCCGAGTGGAGGCTCTCAAACTTCTTGCGCTCTTCCTGTGTCATGAAGCCTGCAGCGTGGGAGACGGCAGGTAGGGGAGAGATTCAGGGTCCCTTCTTCACCCCCTTGCCTGGCCCCTGCTCAGCGGGTTCCTGGGTTTGCTTCCCATGAATCCAGCACTGGTGAAAGGGACCAGACTGTCTGGCCTGGCTGCAGCAGCCCTCAGTCCTCAGAACAGATACGTCGCGGGCAGCAGCAGGGCAAGCCCCCCACACGGTGCCCCGTCAATATGCACCCATCTCGAGAGCGGGGACACCCGCTCCAGGAGGCAGATCAGTGTCCATGACCCGCTCAGTCCTTGAGCTCTCTGCTGATGCTGCCAGCAAGGGAGTTGGTTGTGTGGGGTGGGTTTTGTGATGGGCACCCCTGTTCTTAGCAGGAACCGGATTGAGACCAAAGCTCATTTCACACAGGCCACCAGGCAGCCATCAGCAACTCCCAGTTACTACCGACTTGGGCTGGATCTGAGCTCTGCCTCCCAGCACCACCCCCGGAGCTGTCCAGCCCCCTTTCTGCGACTCAGCCAGCCATGGGGAGCTCCTGGAACCATCTGCCTCAGTAACTGGTGACAAACTCCATGTGGTTTCACTGCTAACCTGGCCTCCTGGTTGCCCAGGAGGAAGCCGCTCAGGGTCACAGATTCCAGAGGAAGGCTCCACCCCTGGAGAAATGGCCCCTAGAGTCTCCGGTCAGTGGCGGGAGTAGGAGACTCCAAGGCCGTCACGGAGCACGGCATGACTTGCTGCTGGGATTGTAGCAGGGGAGGCCGATTCCCAGCAGGAGCCCCGAGATTTCCAATCCCACCCTGAAAGCCTGGCCCCGTGGAAGTCAAGGCGAGTTTTGCCATTAACTTCTGCCAGGCCCCACCCCACCCCGTTGCTCCCTGGGCTGGCGGGGGATGGGGGGCCCTGTGGCTAGCATTCTGCTCAGCCACGTGGGCGACCTGGGTTCAGCTTCCAGTCCCTGCTGGCTCCGAGTCTGCAGCTGCCGCAGAGACTGCCTTGCGTGGCTCCACGGCTGATGAAGGGCTGCTGGCAGGCGTCAAATCAGGCCTCACAAGAGTACGAAGCAGAGGGAGAAGTGGGTCCCTCAGGATGGGAGGGGGCCAGGAAATCATCCCTGCAAGAAAACACCCTGCCACGCTAGGCTTTCCCTGGACACTGACCTTAACTCCAGCCCTTGCTGCTCCGTAGGCAGAAGGCTGCTGGCCGTAGCCTGGAAACTAACCAACGCAGCAGTGCTCTGCCCCGGCCCTGAGACGAGCTCACCTGCTTCTACCACATGGTCCATGGTTGGAAACCTCTTGAGCACCCTGGTGCTGACCGAGCGCAGGATGAGCACGGAGGACAAGTTGGCGTAACGGATGAGCGAGCGCCGCAGGATCCTCCCCTTTTCATCCTTCCCGTGGACGGTGCTGGAGATGACGCACATCAGCTGGTCAGGCAGTGGGATGCTGGTGTACTGGGCCCACCACCGGTTCACGATCAGCGTGACGTAAAAACCTGCCCACGGAGACAGCCCACGGGGGCACGGTTACCAGCTGGGGAGGCAGTGCCGGCAGCCGCAGCTGAGCGTCGGAGACCCAGCAATGAGAGGCAGGAGCAAACGGGGTCATTAACTAGGGATGGCGTCTGGTGACGTGCGGGTTGTGCTGAGCGTGAGGGGCTGGCAGAGCTGCAGTGGGGGACGTTGCTGCGTTGCCTTGTCTAGATGGGATGTGAGTGTGCGGGAGCTCGCGTGTGCTAACGGACGGGTTTTAAAAGACAAGTGCAGACAAGGCTCATGGGGCCCCATTTCCAAGGGGATCTAGGCCCCTAGAGAGACTGACAAGTGCTTCTGAAAATCCCACTAGGTCCCTCTCTCAAGCCCTTTGAAAATCTGGCCCATTGCCTTCAACATCCGCTAAACGAGGTGAGTGAAAACCTACCCTCCTCCACTGGCTTGAACGTGCCCCCTTCAGCATGTATGAGCCCGTCACCCTAGAAGACTTCTCCAATGCATTACTTGGAAGGTGTTAGCCCCCATGTTGAATCCAAGTCTAAGCCACGCCTGAGCAACAGCAGGGCGAAAACGCTCGTTGTTAAAGAATCACTATTCCCACCAAAGCCAGGGCAAAGCAGACCTCGCATAGCTCATATTCCCAACGCAGAAACCAAGCTGGTGTTTGGGGGCAGGCCCAGGAGCTCTTTCCACCCTTTCTACACACGATAAAGAAGAGACAGATTTTCCCCTCGGCAGGTAGTTTTCACCTGTGACAACTGTACCAGCACTCTGATCCCTGGACCACCAATGACAGCGCTCTGGAGGAAACCTGAGGGGCAAAGCTGGGCCTAACTGGGGATGGGCAGGAAATCACGACAAGGCTAATTAACCCATGAGCCCAGAAAGCTGAAGAGACACAGGAAGGAAGAACAGGGGGCCAGACTAGAGCAGAGAGAAGCAACATGACTGACCCACCCACCTACCCACTCTCCGAGCCAGAGCCCTCTGCCTCTCAGAAACCTTCTGTCTCCCCCCTCCATGGCTGTGTGCGCTAAGGAGTGCATGCAGCTGTCAGTCCAGAGCTGCCCACGTTTGTAAGGTTGGTGAGGAGAACGCTGTATATAAATTGCACCCGGGAGGTAACCAGAAGACGGTCCCCGAGCGGTTTGTGGCTAGAAAAGAGACAGGAGTGGGAAGACACCCGGTCACCATGTTTGTCTGGTTTCCGTGGGAGACGGATTTCTCTGTGGCAGGAGAGATAAAGAGTAGCTGAGCGGTTTGGAGGGACATTGTGCTTTTCCTTTGACTCATTTCCCCTGGCAATAGCGGAAGGCTCAGGACTGACATCCGATAACCTACAGCTGGGCTTGAGTGAACGGCTCAAGCAGTTAGCCAGACTCTGGCTGAATTCGTTAGAGGAGATTTTGTAAAGAGCAGTGAAAAGACCGGAATTCCCGAGGGAACAGCTGGTACTTTCAGGGATGCTCAGACAGGGTGAAATTCACCCTGTTGGTGCGCACGCCTTGTGCCAGCAAAGCTCTGCACAGGGGTGAATTTCTAGCTCTTGTGAATATCAGGCCTGGGCACCAGGGGGCAGCCGGAGGGCAGGCAGCCACCCCAGCCCATCAGGTTAGCTACTGCAGGAGTCACCTCTCAGAAAGGAGCAAAGAAGTTCCTCATTTCTCCTGCACAAGGGAGGGGCAGGGGCCACTAAATAATGCACCAGTCATCTGTCAGAGATAACCCCGTTCCCAGGGCACAGCAGGGTGGGAGAGCTGTTGAGGAGTGCCACTGCATTCCCACAAACATCTCCCAGCTTGGGAAGCTTTGGCCGGGCGAGGGCTTGTTTTAGCCGGTAAATGTCTAATCATTAACTCCTTGCTCCAGTCTCCAGTCTCCCCACTCCTGCTTGGTGCCCTCTCCCACCCCTCCCTTCTATCTGTGCCCTCTGCTCACACATACAACCGTCTCTCACGTTTTTGCAGGACTTCTCTTCCCCAGAGGATCCTAAATGTGCGGTACTTATCCACAGGGGTCGCTGAATTGCAGCCACCTCTGGGGCAGAACAGCAGTGCTACATAACAGCTTAGCAGAGTGTGTGAAGGAGAATGCAGCAGGGGGAATAGAGAGGCCGAATGGACTGTAGTGGGAGGAAGTGCGGTCAAGTGGCTGGAGGCAGGATGCCTGGGTTCTGTCCCTGGGTCTGCCCCTGGATATGCTGTGCGACTTTGGGCAAGTCATTTTCACCTGCCGGGGGCTCGGTTTGCTCATCTGTAATCTAATGGGGATGATAGTGCTGCCCCTCCTGTGGCAGGTGCTTTGAGATCCTGGGGTCAAAGGTGCAAATGATGCTGGAACTGAGCTAACTGCCCATGTGTTTCTGGGGCCTGGAGCCAAAGAATTGGGTCCCTTCCGAGACTCACGCCCTGGCCCATCTGATCCATTCGCTCCAGCCTTAACCGGGCACTAAGGATGGAAAAGGAAGGAGAAGGAGACCCAGGAGGGGGCACTTTACCCAGGACAAAGGACATGGGGATGAGGTCCGTGGAGCGGTTGCAGTACTGAGCCACTTTCACATAGACACGCTTCTGCTCTTCGGTCAGCAACCGCCTGCAGGGACACAAAGAGCCAGGATCAGGCGCTCACCCCGGTGTGCGTTACTGCCTGGAACCTCCAACTCCTCTGCGCTCATCTTGAGATTCTTCTTCCCCTCACTGCCCTGCACAGGAGCGCTTACTTCTCCCGGCTCTATCCCTGCCCAAGTGACCCCCCCCCCCCACCAGCCTGCCTGTGGTATGTTTCTTAAAGAGTTCCCACTCCAGCTGTCACCCAAGCCAGGGATCTTCCACTGATGGGCGCCTGCAGGATCTCTCCAGTGACAGATTTTCCCTGAGACTAGCATTTCCAGATGTTCTCCAGCTAAATGGATGGATACTCTAATGGCAGGCACTGTCCATCAGCAGAAACGGGGTTAATAAAAGAGAAGCAGCAACAGCAAGTGGGTAAAGGACACAGGTATTTCCAGCAAGTCCATGTGCAAGTGAAACAGTCTGACTGCTGCACGAAAAGGGAACAGCCTACTACTGCTGCTGGCTCGTGAAATCAATCCTTTCTCCCAGGTGGCAGAGGGCTGCCATAGGTCCTGGGTTCTGTCCCTGGAGTGTGGACAGCCCATGTGGGGAAGCCGTTCCACATACTCACCGGTAAGTGATGCTCAGCATCGCGTACAGCATGACAAAGACAAGGAACTCCTTGTAGAGCAGTTTGTAGATGCTCCCCTTCCACCTGAAGAGCAGCTTGGAGAAGCCCCCGAACTGGGCATTGGCCACCTTCAGCGTGTAGGAGACTGTCATGGCTGCCTGCCTCCGCCCCCTCCGGGCTGCAGCGGGGAGAGACGGCGTTAGAGTGAGATTTCCCCTCCGCCTCGCTGGAGCTCCGCCTGCGAGTCTGAGGCAGCTCTGTTGTCTCCAGTGCCATGGCTGGAGGTCACAGACCGAGCCCGAGCCCACTTCGGGCCATCAGGCTGGGATCCAGCGGCCAGCACGCATTTCCAGTGCAGGCCCCATAATCATCCATGGCCGCAGACGCCACACTTGTCAGCCAACTGCGAGCCCATGCTCGTTCAGCCACCAAGGGGCAGCCGTGCGCCTCGATGCACACCGCCTGACACCCCCCATACAGTGGGTGGCGCATGTGTAAACCACGCTAGGCGTGCATGTCTCTGTCGCCCTCTAGTGGCTGTTCCACATCAGAGGGTAAGAATCTACTACATCTACCATGTGATAGTTATTCTTTTAGCTCAGGTGGTAGAGGTCCTGTGTTCCATCCCATGGTGTTGGTGGGGAAACCATACCCGTGCAAGCGCATACACACCCAGAGCAACAACTGTTACTAGATGGCACCAGCTGATCGATACACGGGCGAGTGCATACGCCCATTGTTAGTAGACAGTACCAGCTGAGCAGATGCGTCTCTTCATAATGCCAGTTTTATTAATACCGATTGGTTCCATTCAGCCCAGGTGTGATCCGATAGAACTGGGCTGAGCTCAGTGGAGTTACAGCCACTCACCCCAGGTCTGGATTCGCACTATCCCATCTAACACGCCTATAATCGATCGCTCTAGGCTGCAGCTTGGCCCATTATAGAAGTGACACTCTCCCTGCTTAACATGTAAACCCACAGCTGGTGCAGGGCCCGGTGTGAACCGAATGGTTTGGAGGGAGGCTGGCGGGCACAGAAGCCCTTAGTCTGGGGGTCTCTGCTCTGGGGAATACCCATGCTGTATGGTGCAGTTGGGTGAACACCTGCTCTTCAGGCAGGGTAAAAGTCAGCCCCTGCCGGGGATGGTTTAGCAGTATCCAGAGAAGGGGATGCAGCCCAAACAAGGTGGTGACCCCTCCACCTTCCCACCTTGCTTCCCAGAGTCCCCCTTGAAAACCATTGAAGGAAAACGGTGCTGCTTTGGCTCAGACACTAGCATGGAGAATACACACGATTTGTTTCTGTTCCACGAGCCGGTTCAGTGGTAACAGGTGATTCTCCCATACGCTCCCCTACAAGACACTGCTAGTCCAGAACTACTTCAAGGGTGACATCCCCAAATGAGCAGCCTTCGCTCCCCCCGCTCCTACCCACACCAGTTGCTGCTCCCCTTGATGGGAGAGCCTCCTACCTGCACCAGGAGTCCAGCCTGTCCCTTTTTGTCCCACCAACGTCCAGGCAGCGAGAGAGCCTTTACGTTCTCCCTTTAAATACCTCCCCAGGGCCATAAACCACATTCCTCAGGGTGATGGATTGGGGGTTATCGCCAGGCAGAGAACAGGGAACTCACAGGGAGGGTCACACCAGCTATGCCTCTTCCACTGTAGAGCTGTGTCCTGAATTTAACTGAGCCCCTCTGGCGAGGTATAGCCAGCACTCCGACTCCCAGCGCTCCCAGCTCGTCCTGCTGTCCTCACGCAGGCCTGCCTGGCCCGTGGCACATGGCCGCTAACATCAAATGGGCATTGCCTGCTAACTCCCCGTGTAGCAGAGATTCGGGAGAGATCCATGCACAGATGCATCCTGGGCTTCCTGCTCAACCTCCGCAGTAGCGCCTGGCATTGCTGCCAGGAACAGGGACCTCTGGGTCATTTGCACACATGAAGCGCTGCACTGTGGGTTGGCGTTGGGAGGACCAGCTGAACCTAACGCAGAGGCAATGCTTGGAGCTTCCATCCACGCTGGAGGGAAACCGTGGCAGCTGGCTCTGGTTATGGGGAACCCAGGCCTGGAAAACGCCTGGTTTTGATTGCGTGTGGTGTGCAGACAGTGCAGGCTCAAGGCATTCCAAGCAGGGTCATGCAGAGAGAGATCAGGCAACTGCTCTGTGCCACTGCGTCTCTTTGCTCCCATAAGATTCAGCAGAATTTAAGATGTGGGTGTTGTTGTTGTTTTAATTAAAGTTTCTAGCCTTTCTTGTTGCAAAGAAACCTTGTGAAGGTAACCTGACCCCCCCTCTATCTGCAAGGAGACAGAGACAATGGTTCTAAGGGAGTGAATGGGGGGTTTATTCTGGAGCCTAATGACAACAGTGAACATTGGAACATTAACTCTTTCATTGCTGACTAATGTAGCCAAAGCATCCAGCTCCTCTGGGGCTGTGGTGGATTTTGGGGTTAGGAGCAGAGCTGGAGTAGGTGACCAGCCCAATTTCCCCCCTACTCTGAGCCCTGGTTTTAAGCAATGATTTAAAATTGCACCAGTTTAACCTACACTGAGAATTTCAATTGATTTAATTCAACAAACCTCTTATTCCAGACCAACCGTTTTGTGGTTGTTGCTGTTTGTTTTTTGTATTAGCTCAGGGGTTCTCAAACTTCACTGCAGCGCACCCCCTTTCTTACAACAAAAATCACTGCATGACCCCAGGAGGTGGGGACCGAAGCCTGAGCCCGCCCTGGGCAAAGGGGGCCAGGGCCAAAGCCCAAGCCCCATCACCCTGGGGTGGGGTGGGGGGGGAAGCCATAGCCCATGGGCTTCAGCCCCAGGCAGGGGGCCTGTAACCCTGAGCCACACCACCAAGGGCTGAAGTCCTCAGGCTGGGCTTTGGCCCCGGGCAGTGGGGCTTGGGGTTTGGCCCTGGGCCCCAGCAAGTCTAACGTCAGCCCTGGCACTTCCATTAAAATGGGGTCATGAGCGACCCACTTTGGGGTCCCAGCCCACAGCTGGAGAACTGCTGTATTAGTTTAATTCAAGTGAGAACAGGAATAAGCAAAAGCAAAATAAGTCCCTCTTATACTGAAGTAATTGTGCCCACACATGGGTTTGCATTGGTTTAAAAATGAGATCAGCTAAACCGGTGTAACGTTCCCATGTCGACAAGGCCTTAGAGAGAGAAAATGTACTAGTAGCATCCACAGCGTTAGCTCTAACGCACTAGGGCATATGATTCCTCAGTGTTGCCAACTCTCATGATTTTGTCAGGAGTCTCATGACCATTCTTGTTTTCCTTCAAGCCCCAGCGCCTGGAGTCAGGTGGATCTGTGACGGTTTCAGCCTCCATTCTTTAAGAAAAAGTAAGTTTCTAGCCCTCGTGGCTGAGGAGAAAGCTTCAAAATGTGACCCCCAGCACACCCTAAAGGGTCAAAAAGCAGAAGGCAAATAAAACAAACCCCCAAATCGATTATTTTTACATAATCTTGTGATTTTATAGCCAATCTCATGATTTTTGGTGAGCCTGAATCACCTCCCTTCACTTCATTGAACACAAGAGAAAAACTCCAGCCAACCTCTCCGCTTCTCTGCCCGGGAACAGCGGATGGGGGAACCCTGAAGGCATTGAATTCTTCTGCACTGTGCTGGGGCAGCCTGGCCCTTTAAGAGCTGGACCAGGCCTGTGTGACCCATCTAATTAGCCCTGCCTGTCACACCTGGGAGATTAATCAGCAGAACCAGCTGAGTCGGGAGGGGCTGGTTCCCCGAACTGCACAGAGCGGGAGGCCCAGGGAGAGAGAACTCGGGTGAGGGGGGCAGTGAGTAGGCTCCCCGTAGGGAGTCCTGAGTCTTCAGAAAGAGGCTGCAGGCCGGGAGAGCCTGGGTGACCCCCCTCCCCCTGTCATCATAGGAAAGATGGGGAGTACAGACTTGATGGGGATTTTAAGAAACTTTGTTTGGGGAATGGTTTTGTTCTTTTAAGAAACCCAGCCTGGGGGGCAGGGCAGTAGCTGAACCAGAGAAGAGTTTGTTGGGTAGCTTGAGTGAGTGAGCGAGCCCTGAAAGTGGGGAAACCGAGGCAGGGTGCCAGCAGAGTGACCTCAGCCCATGAGGGAGTGCCCAAGAGGTGGCTGCTCTGTTCACAGGCAACCATTCCGCCTTTGAGACTCTGACCAGATCGGCGTTCCTCAAGCATCTCTTTATTGAATTACTGAGGTGAGTGCCCTTGGTGGGAACGTGACCATGTTTGTTCAATGCTAGAAAGGAGCCAGTTTCTCACAGAATGGTGGATTTGAACTAACTTCCCTTGAGATTCAAAAGGAAAGCTGCAATGGGACGTAAAATAGTTTCCAGTCTCTTGAGTGAGGCTACCACACAGCTAAACTAGTTACAATGCTCTGTCTCTGCCGGGGCGGGGGGATAACAAAACACAAAGTCATGAAGCAGGCGTGGTGGAAACCTAACATGTCAAGCTAGGTTTCAGAGTAGCAGCCATGTTAGTCTGTATCCGCAAAAAGAACAGGAGTACTTGTGGCCCCTTAGCAACTACCACATTTATTAGAGCATAAGCTTTCGTGGGCTACAGCCCACTTCTGCGGATGCATATAGAGTGGAACATATATATGCATCCGAAGAAGTGGGCTGTAGTCCACAAAAACTTATGCTCTAATAAATGTGTTAGTCTCTAAGGTGCCACAAGTACTCCTGTTCTTTATGTCAAGCTGGGATGACCAGCACTGCAGCTGCAGGCAGATGCACAAAGAACGTCCGGCCCTCCCAGGAGCTTTCTGGGGTTTGCTTTCGAGCGTGGCATCCATGTCCCGGTAATGCTCTCACCTTCCTGCCTGGATGTGTCCTCCAGCTGCATTTCCTGCTGGAATCCTCCCGGACCGCCCTCGGGGTACTGACCTGCTAGTCAGGGCGTGTTAATGAAGATATTTTGAAACATGTTAGATTAAAGCCTGATGTTCAATTTCTTTGTTTAATTTACATATGCAGATTAAGTATATTTTTCTGCAGCCCCTCTGGGTCTTCTATATTTAACTGGCATTGAGAAAACTAAATGCATTATCTTGTTAACCATTTTTTATTTCCACAAGGTGGGGAAGAGGCTGAGCTATCCAGGTGCTGTGGCTTAAAAGACTCTCCTTTCCTCAAACCCTTCTGGAAGGAAACCGTGTATCACCTGAGCGTCTTGGCTGTGCTAATCCCCCTCACTTTCATACCCCGGTGGATATTGATCCCGCCTTGGTGTTGAGTAATTTAGAGAATTTTTTCACTTCAAGGTCCCAGAAGCAAAGGCAAGGTTTTCATCCCGAGGCCAAAAGACCAAAAACATCAAGACACTTGATCACGGCCTTGGATAGACCAAGAGACTACTAACACTTTGACCACAGCTCAAAGAGCCGAGAAGTTTGCTGCTGCGTGTTTCGGACTTACCCTGAAGTACCCCCCTGGAAGAAAGCATTGGTGGGATATAAATAAATGCTCAAATCAAAACAAAGCAACAACATATGGGGTGGGAGCTCCTTGCCAAGCAGAGATTTCGGAGCGATATTCTTTGCAGCAAATGCTGCTTCCTCTAACGGGGATATCAATGTGTTCCTTGGATCTCTTTCTCATCTCCCAGTCCTGCCTTACCTCTAGTGCTGGTATGTCTGATAAGGCCAGTTATAGCATCCTGCACCCCTTTCTTCCCCGTCCCCACTCAGATCTTTGCACCCGCTGAAGCTGTGGTAGCTAGGGGAGAATCTGGCCTGACGGTTAGGGGAGATCCAGGCCACGCTGGAGCAGGTCACCTTGGGAGCTAGTCGGTTCCCAGGAGAGGGCGTCAGGTTTGGGGTGTGTCCGGTGAACCTGCTTGGCCTTCCAGTGCTGAGGCTGAGTGAATGTTAATGAAACGTTCCCCGTAACTCTGCCATTCCTTCCTGGGGCCAGTACGTCCCTCCACAGAGGGTTAACGCCAGCCTAGACCGCTCCTTTCCCTGGCGTCCTGGGAAGTCTCAGTTCCCAGAGCCTGGTGACCTTGGAGAAAGGAAGGAATTAACTCCCTGCCACCCACTGCTCTGTCCCCCGCACAGCCCTTGCTCCCTCCCGTCTCATTTCAGCCTCTGCCTCCTTGAGCCTTTGTGTGCCCGGATTCTTTCACTGGCCGCAGCGACTCTTCCAAGGAGGAGCTGTGGCAGCTGGAGTGAAGGACTCTGGGGTTCAGGGGGATCCCCAATGCTGCCCGGGGGTGGGGCTAGCTGGGCAGAAACTCCACAGGCAGAGGGCAGGGCCCTGGTGAGGGGCTGAGGTAGGAGTGTCAGCACTCATACAGCCTATGCTCACGTCTTCCTTTGCCTGCAGCGGACGTATCCCTTGAACTCTGCCTTGGCCCTGCACTGGGTAGGGGATGATTTACAACCCCTCTGCTCCCTTCTCCTCTTTCCCACTGGAGCCCAGCTCAGAGGAGAGGGTGGTAAACAGCCCTGATTTACAGCAGGCCTGCTCCGGTGACAGCTTCCCTGTGCAAAGGGTGCAAATCACCCACTGCAGGGCGGGGCCAGGCCGGGCTGGGCGGCCCAGGAGAAGTCCGCAGCGGTGGGAGGGATACACGGACACTGCTGACGCTGTCCCCCGAGAGGCCGAACCCCCTGTGAAAGCGTCGGCCTGGCTCTGGACGCTGCCCTGCACAGAGCGACGTGGGCTGGCCCGAGTGGAAACGGGGTTCCTCCACACGTCCCTGGGAAAGGAGGCGGGATCCCAGCAGCGGCCGCGGCTGTTACAGTGTCAGGGGCCTCATAAAGATAAGCTGTGGAGTCGATCGCCAGGAAAAGTTGGCCTCGGGTTGAAGCGATTATGGCTGCTCATAAAACCATCCTTCATCCTCAGCTGCTTTGCCTGTGGGCCTCAGGGAGGGGTCCCCTTTGCTGGCTTGCCCTGGCTCCAGCAGCATGCCAGCTGGCTGCAGGCAGGGTTGGTTCACGGCGGGAAGGAAGTGGCAGCAAGGAGGGGTGGGCATGAGGCTGGGGTTCAAAGGAGGAAAACCAGGAGCTCCTCATTACTCCAACAAGGATAAAAATGCCCCTCACCAGCCGCCTGCCTCCCCACACAGCCAGCGGCCCTGACACAGCTCTGCACTGGGGCCCCTGGAAGCATGAGCCAGAGAGGTCAGACAAGGGTTTGGGGACTGGGTGGTTGTGGCTGGATCTGGCCCTTTTCTGAGGCCGACAC
Source organism: Chrysemys picta bellii (assembly GCF_011386835.1). NCBI lineage: Eukaryota > Metazoa > Chordata > Testudines > Emydidae > Chrysemys > Chrysemys picta. The sequence goes on from NC_088798.1 coordinate 2,826,276, forward strand.
CCATGTGGTCCAGCAGCAGGGCCGGCCAGCTGCAAAGCCTGCTTAGCTCGGCACTTCTCAGCTTCACGCTGCGCTCTGCACGCTGAATGAAGCCTCCCACCCAGCCCCAGGGCCATGTCAGCTTTACCCCACACAGCAGCTGGGGGCACAGAGAGGAGCAGACCTGCCCACAGCCCCCCAGACAGGAAGTGGCAGAAGAGGAATTAGACTGTGGCGTTCCTGGCTCCCACTCCTGTGCTCCGGCCACTAGCCCACACCCCTGCCATGCTCAGGCCTAGGGAGCCCTGGAGCCACAGGATGTGGGGCTGACGTCAGCGACCCTTGCGGCAGCAGGGTGGGCGTGGTGACCGGCTGCCTCATAAACAATACACGCAGGGCCAAATCCTGAGCTCCTTAGCCCGAGCCAAGGGGAGAGGGGAGCTGGCCTGTTCTGCTTTGCGTCTTCCCAGCGTTTTACGTCCCTGCAGCAATAACTGACTCGCCTCCCAGATGTTAAAGGGACAGGAGCTCAGCTCTGCGGCCGCCCTCGTGCCCCGGGACACTGTTCTTTATTAGCGCCATTGGGTTTGGGGGCCCAGGAGCTGTGGCCGGTTCCCTCTCTGCCCTGCAGGGAAATGCAGGGACTCTGCCCGTCTCTGGACAGCAAGAGCCGCGAAGACACCTCACCGTTGGGTCCTTCCTCTTCCCCCAGTGACCCTGCTCTGTCCCCAGCAGCGCAGCCTTGGATTTCCAGGGCCTGATTCTCCTCCCACTCATGCCAGTTTTGCTGCCGGGTCACCCCAGTGGCTTTGATGGAGATATTCCCGACCTGCACCCCGAAGGCAGGAGCAGAACCAGTGCCCTGGCCTCTACCCAGACCCCAGGCCAGGGGTGGGAGCGTGGCAGAGGCCTGCTTGGGTCTAATTTTCAAGCCTGAGGGAGACGAAAACCTGTCCCAAGCCTTTTTCAGACCCACCCCGTGTCAGTGCCACCACCTCGTTCTTGGGGCTCGGCTGGGCAAGGGCTTCCCGCTCCCCATGCCCGTGACCTGTCTCCAGCTGCCTCCTGCCCACGGGGTCGCACTGACAGCTCCGTGCCCCCTGCTTGGTGCATATGCGGTGGAGCAAGAGGTGCTGCGGCTCCTCGACACGCTTCCTCCGCTGCGTGCCCAGGCCGGCAGGAGCGGGGCACACAGCCGCTGCGGTGCCAACCCCCTGGGCAGGAGGAGGGGAGCCGCGCCGTGCCTGAGAGGGTCGGATAGTTTTCCAGGGCATTCAGGGAGCAGCACAAAGCCCTGCTAAGGACGGCTGGCCCTGAGCGCCAGTCGTGGGCGGCCGCGGGAGCCTATGATGGGCTGGTGAGACTCAGGCTCCGCATTTGGGACAGACGGCGTTATACGCTCCTGCCTGGTGGGAGTGTGTGGGAAGACCGGACCGTGACAGGCCAAGGGGGTGGGAATTCGGAAGGCAGCACGTCCCGCTCTGCAATGAGCCAGCCGAAGTCATTTCCAGACATTTATACCTCACGTACAATCGCTCTCGCTCCAGTCCAATGGATCGACATGACAACGGTCGTTTGAGTGACAAGCTCAATTCACTGCCCTCCAGCCGCATCCCGCGCTAGCTCCCACCCTCTCCCACCCCTGGGAGCGCGCTGGGTGTCAGCAAGGGCAGGGTACGGCCCCAGGTTCCCGGGACACCCCTCACGGGCCAAGCCTCAGTGCAGGTCAATGGTCTCGTACTCCTGCTGGTCGGAGTCCTCCAGCTCGATGGCAGGCACCAGGTTGTAATAATCCACCGCCTGGCCCATGTAGAGCTTCTCTCGGTCCACCGAGTCCTTCAGCACGTCCGTCACGCTCACTGTCTCCGCTTCCGGGTCGCTGCCCGCCAGCTCCTCTGCCGCCGGTGCCCCCGCGGGGCCCGTCTCCTGGCTGAGGCTCCCTTGGTTGACCAGCACAAAGGAATCCTCCAAGGCCCCCAGCTTGATTTCCACCTCTTCGTAGAGGTCCCTGTTGCTCCCCAGCAGGGCGGTGGAGGGCTTCAGCAGGACCTGGTTCCTCAGCAGTGTGTTTTTCTCGCTCTCGGCTGGGGCAGTGGGCGGCTCACACTGGATGTAGCGGTGAGGCTCTGCCAGCCCCTTGGCACCGTTCCTCTCCACTGTGGCCAGGTGGCACTCCGGCCTGCGGCTGAGGGCGTAGCCCGTCTTTCTCTTCTGCCTGCAAAAGCACCAGGCGACCAGGGCTAAAACGACCACCAGGGGCAAGCAGATGAACAGGGCGGTCAAGCTGTGGGCCCGGCAGAGCTCCTGCTTACGGATGTCTCGGAGGTCCATGCTGCGGTAACGCTCTGGGGTGCTGCACACCACGACAGGGCCCTGCATGTCCCCGCTGGGTGGCTCTGGGGGATACTTCTCCAGGTCACCAAGCAAGGCGCAGGTGCAATCCCAGCTATTGTTGGCGAGGCCGAGCCTGGTGAGAGAGGGCTTAAAGACACTGGCGGGAAGGGAGGCCAAGTCATTGAAGCCAAGGTGAATCTCTTGGATTTGGGTGGAAGCTCTCAGGAAGGATTTGGGCAGCTTGCGAAGCTTGTTGCTGTCCAAACGAAGGACCCTCAATCGCGGGGCGTCTTCTAGGAAACTTTCTGGAAGCTTTTCCAACTGATTGTGATCCAAGTGCAAGATCTCCAGCCTGCCGGGCGCACCGGGCGCATTGACAATGTCCACCACGCCGCAGTGCGAGAGGTATAGCTCTCTCAGGCCTGTTACTCCACCGAAGAGGCTCCAGTCCAGGGAGCCAATTTCAGCCCCGGTGAAGTTCAAACAGCATGTCTGGCGGGCCGGAGCTGCCTGAAAATCCGAGAAGGCCACGGCGGTACTGCAGTTGCAGGCTTCCTCCACAGTTCCTAGAGCAAGTTGCGTGGTGAGCAACAGCCCAGCCCAGAGGATGAATGCCCACAGCTCGCGACCTAAAGCAAAGAGGAGAGGAAAATAGATTAGTGATTTCTTCTGAGTAAAAAAAGGTTTGTAACTAACTCACAACATTTCTTGTACAGCAAACACCAATCGCTGAGTAAGCTGCAGTTCGATCCGTTTAATGCCGGGGTGGCCAACCTGCGGCTCCGGAGCCACCTGCGGCTCTTCAGAAGTTAATGTGCGGCTCCTTGTCTAGGCACCGACTCCGGGGCTGGAGCTACAGGTGCCAACTTTCCAATGTGCGGGAGGTGTGGGGGTTGCTCACTGCTCAATCCCTGACCCTGCCACAGGCCCTGGCCCCACTCCACCCCTTCCTGCCCCCTCCCCTGAGCCTGCCGTGCCCTCGCTCCACCCCCCCCCCCCAAGCCTCCTGCACGCCACAGAACAGCTGATGGGGAGGTGCGAGGAGGAAGGGGGAGGCACTGATCGGCGGGGCTGCCGGTGGATGGGAGGTGCTGGGAGAAGCTGCTGGGGGGCTGCTGACATATTACTGTGGCTCTTTGGCAATGTACGTTGGTAATTTCTGGCTCCTTCTCAGGTTCAGGTTGGCCACCCCTGCGTTTAATGGGTCAATTTAACTATTGGGGAATAGTTTCTCTCTTCAAAAACTTTCCAAACTTTATCTGTACAAGGGTCACTTCACCCAGCCCTGAAAAGTAGCCGTTTCTGGGGTGGAACCCCACAGCGTACAGTCATTCTGCAAAGCGACTTAAGCTAGGCGGTGAAAAAGAATCCTACCCTAACTGAAATACAGGGAAACAGCCTGCAGGTACCCAGATGAGAACTTAGCAAAGGCCGGCCCTGCTGCTCTTCTGAAACCTGCCATGGGATCTTTAACAACAATGAATGTTCAGAGCCGCCGTTGTATGTGTCGTGGGAAAGATGGCACCCCCCAGCAGCAGCACACCGCCCCCTATTGGCAATGCATGTTTAGCCACTATCGCTACTTATAGGTAATTCGAGGGATTGTGCCACCTTTAGCATCTCACATTAAAACATCCTGCAGCAGGGGAGAGGAAAGGGTTGGGGTGACCCCCCCCCGTCCTTCTTTTGAGCCCTAAATATCTGTGACCCACTAGCATCTCCCAGTTGCATCTGGCATGAAAGGAGGGAAGAGGTGAGGGGAGGGACTTTCCTTTTTCAGCCACTAACTAAATTCACCCACCCGCTCTAACCCCTTCCCGAGAATGAACCCGCCTGCCCCCCGCACGCTGCGTCCATCTAGGACTTCCCTCTGACTGAGCACGAGACCAGGGCTGATTCTGGCAGGCAGCTGATGTCAAGCTTCTAATACAGTGTCTGAAGCAACCCAGCCCTGGCGCAAACAAACACGGGCAGGAGCCCTGCCTCTGAGCTGGCCAGATCCTGCTGCTCTGCGAAGGGTTACCTGCACCAGGTAATCAGCTCGGCGCTCAAGAGCACCCTGATTACACCTGCTCCAGAGGAGAGCAGTTCCCCAGGCAACGGCTGGGCAATTGTCAGCTCTCGTACTGAAAAGGGGCGTGTGTTGGGCAAACCACCAAGGCGGCGTGTGGGAATCACCCGCCCTAAGGCACAGAGATTGACTGGGTACCCACGACCCTGCAATACTTGGCCAACGAGTGATCCAGATTCCTAGGACGAGGGGTGTCGGCGGCGTCTATGCTGCACCGACAGGACCATGGACTCAAAGGGCTCATCCACACACACAGTAAATTGCAGAAAGATGCCAGGCTGAGTTAGTTCCTGCTGGGAGAGAAACCTTTGGTTTCAAGGAGTCCAGGGATTTCAGACTTGATGCCCTCCACTATCCTCACCAGAGCCCCAGCTATCTGCCTGTTCCTCTTATGCCGCATAACCTCCTTCCCACGCCTATGGCCTTTCTTTCAGGTGGTTGGAGGCATCTCTCTAGGATACTTCCATACAGCACAGCCACTTCTCTGAAGGACAGCCAGCCAGGTTACTTCCCCACGCAGCCTACAGGGGGGAAATCCTGCTCCCCTTCCTTTGGTGCAGAGGGCCTTCACTACAGTGGAATCGGTGTGATCCTGCTGCACAGAGCCCGGGGCACAATATGGGGAACTGCACAGAGGGGTCTGCACCCCAAGAGTGTCCTGGATTGGGGCTCCCTGCACCCCAGCACGCAGGAGCGAGGGCGTAGGGGCAGGGATCTGGAACAGGTGAGCTTTCCTCCGGAGGTGACGTCACACTGTCTGCGTGTGCAACAACAGGACCAGAGAAATTAACAAAGCTCGTCTAACAAAAGTCCACCCAGGACTCCAGTCTGACAGGTCGGACCCCAGTGACCCGGAGAAGAGCTCTGGGTAAGCTCGAAAGCTTCTCTCTCTTACCAGGCAGCTGGTCCCTTGAAAGATATGACCTCATCCCTCTTGAATCTCCAATATCCTGGGACCGACAACACTGCAAACAGGTCCGACCCTACCTTCTCTTCCACCCCACGGCCTGTTAGGACCGTGTATAGCTATCCCAGAATGCCCTGCTACGGACAAACTGCCAACTCAGTGGGCAGACCTTTGTACTGATGGGCCACGGCAGTGCAGCGGGGTAGGGGGTGTTGAAATCTACATGCCAGGCTTTATGCAGGACGAATCAATTCAGTGGAAATTTACTGGCAGGACAAGCTATGCAGGCTTTGCTGCAGGGTAAGAAAAAGTCAACCCCACCGGTCTCTGCCGGAGAGGGGGTTCGATCCACCCAGGAAGCGGCTGTATGCAGGGCTTGGAGTTAGATGGGCGCTGCTTGGTTCCCCTTGTCTGGAGTAATCGGCGACACCTAGTGGGTCCTCTGGTGCATTGCGACGGCTGTGGGGCGAGGGAGGCCCGTGCCCTGGCCTCGTTCCCCATTTAAGGGTCAGACGTTTACTGAGGAAGCATTCAGGGGGCTTGGGTGACTCAGGATTCCGCCTCCAGCTCCAATCCTGCCCAGATACCAGCCTGGGTACCTCCTGGAGACTGGTCAGCAGCTTGGGCAGAACAGGTTGGTGGGTGTTAGTCCAGAGTCCAGGAGCCTGAACTCCCCCCTCGGGTCAGGGTCGAGGGTGTGTGTGGAAAGCTCGTCCTGTCGCTACCCATGTCCTGGGGAGAAGCAGGGACTTCAGTTCCCTGGGCTGTCAGGCTGGGCTCCGGGGGAGCACGTGCCGAGGGAGGCGTCCAAATGCTTTACAATGCCCGAGATGCAGGAAAGGTTCAGGAGCCGAACCGCTGGAGGGCGAGGAGGGAGCTCCTTGGGAATCAAAGCCCCAGGCACCGGGACCTGTGGTGCATCCGCTCATTCCCCAGAGCCATCAGCACAGCTGGGGCCAGGGTGTCAGTCCCAGGGCTGGAGACAAAGACCAGCCACAGCTGCGGTGCTGAAGGTAACCCGAGCCCCAAGTCACAGTCGCTGTTTCCTCTCTCCCGGCTCTCTCTCAGCCAGGAATGGCCCTCAGCAGTGGGGTTACCAGAGACCCCACTACGCCACCCCCAAATCCATGACTCCCTGGGCTGGTGGGACGGTGATTCTACCTGGCGGTCCTGGTTCCGCACTTGCCTCTCCTCCCCCACCCTGCAGTCATCTCTCACCCCTTCTTTCTCTCCTTCTGCTCCCAGCGCTTCCCTTCTCCCCTTGCCCCTCCCTCAGTTCTCATGCCCTCCCCCTTGACTCTCTGCCATGAGTCCATGACGCCTCCTTATGGCAAGGCTCAGAGGGCCTGGCAGCCCCAAGGCACAACAGGTGGAGGGAATTTTGACGGCAGGTCCACGCAGAATGTCTCTGATACACAACCCGGCCTGTGTCTTCAGGCCCTCAGCAGAGGTGCTGCCCATACAAGCTAGCGTTCAAATGAGGACCTGGGGATTTCCCCCAGGCTGCCCCTCGTGCTTAGGAGGAGCTCCCTGGAAACAGCTGCAAAACAAACTCATTCTCCCCCTTTAAGTCCCTCCCAGCTCTCCATTGCCATGATGCCTACGGACGACAGCTAATTCGCTGGTGTGCGGGGAGCCCTGCCTGTCACACGGGCCAGTGTTTCCTTTGTTCACCTGTTCCCCACCTGATGGCTCTTGGCTTACATTGTAAGCTCTCTGGGGCAGGGGCCGCCCCTTTGCTCTGCGTCTGTACAGCGCCTAGCACCATGGGGTCCCAGTCCTAGGCGCTACGGTAACGTGCATAGGAATAATACTGTATGCTGGAGACATTACAGGGCCCCGGGCTCCGTTCCCTGCCATTGTGCGGGACAGGAAACGGCAGCACTTTGGCCCGTGTTCCGGTTACCGTCAGTTGGTCTGAGCAGGGCTGGAACAATGAACAATCTCTGCTTATCAGCCACGCCATCCCCAGCGGAACTCCTGCTCAGCCCGACACTCCCTGGGCCCTTCCTGGCCACTGCCCGTGACGTCGGCTTTACCTCCCCGCCCTGCTCTCCTTAAAGGCCCAGGCCTGGTTTTTAACCAAGAGCCTTGTACGGCTTAAACCCTGAGCAGGCCTGTTCTGGAAGCCGGGGTGACGAGGGCTCGGTCGTTCGATGTGGGAAAACGGGGCTCTGGTCCCAGCTGTGGGAAGGACTCTTGTGAGGGGGTCTCACGAGGGACCGTGTGTTGCTCAGCTAGTTAAGAGGCAGTGTGCATGGGGTGTGTGCATTTGTGTGTGCGCCTGGGGGGGTGGATGGCTCAGGGGACCAGGATGGGATGCAGAGACCTTCACCTCCAACTCCAGTCCAGTCTGAGGCTGGGGGACATGGCATTTAGGCCGGGGGTCCCGGGGGTCTTTCACCACTAGGTGGCTTGTTCCAATCCAGCACAGGCCAATTGGCAATAACACCCCCTACCCCTCGCTGGTAGCCCCAGCAAAAGGCCAAGGAGAGCAACTGACGCTGTCACGGCTGGAGGGAGCCCACTTGCCGATGCCCTGGCTGTACCTGGCCATGGATACCCCGAGACCCCCGGGCTGCCAGCGGAGCACCTTTCACCGGCAGGAAATTCACACTGAAAGCAGCCGTGGGGATGGGCTCCAAAAGGGGACCCTGAGCTGCCTTCCTGGTGTTTTCCCCGCCCTGTCCTGCCCCTAAGAGAACCAGGCCCCATGGCCCAGCGCTGCTCTCTTCCTCTCTGGGCTGGATCTCGCAGGCTGTGACACAAATCTGTCAAAACTGAGGCTCTCCCAGGAAATGTGGGGCCCAGGGCAGCCTGTTAGCAGCTTTTCAAGGCGAGGCGCTTTCCCGGGAGGGGAGGGGAGAGCCAGCGGCAGCGCTGGAAGCCCTCTCAGCCACAAGGCATGTCCCTTTCATTGCACTGGCTTTCTGTTTGCTATAGTGACACTGTTGTGCTTTGGCGAGGCCTGTCCCCTGGCAACGGCCCAGGGCCGAGCACTGGATGTGATCACCTGAACGGGGCACTGTGCCGGCAGGACTGGTCACCCAGCTCAGCCGACAGAGCTAAGCCTGGCCCCTGGGATGCCAACTGCGCACCGGCCCTGCCTCGAAACATTTGTTTTCTGTGACTGTCCCAAACACGCGCTCTGTGCAGCTGGCACCTGGCAATGGTAGAGGCTGGTGCTGTGGCTTTCCAAGCAGTTACCGGCAACAAACTTCAGCCTTAACTCGCATCCCCCCATCCCCAGTTCACTCAAGGGAGACTGCGTTACACGGCGGGGGAGATGTTTCTCGGCTGAGGCCTCCAAACTCGTTTCACTGGTGATACAAAGCAGACCTCCTGAAGGAAGGCTTTAGAACGCACCGGATACCGCAGGGAAATGGACGGGAGAAAGGTGCTTGTTACTGAGGGTCTGGTCAGACCATCTGGGCAGCCCTCCCCCGATCTTCTGTGACGCCGAGCGGCAGCTCAGCCTGGTTAGCAGCTTTCACCGAGGCCCCGCACCTAGTTTTAGTTCCTCTCTGAGCCCTGCTCATGAGAAGCCTGGAACTGCTATCCCCTCTCCTAGAGCCCAGGGACACCCCTGCCAATTCAACTCTCCCCCCATGCGTGGCACAGAGTGGCACACACACCCAGCAGGGTCCTGGATGGCAGCAGCTACAAGCAGCTCGCTGACACAGCAGGAGAGAGTCCAGCAGCAACGGGGTATCCAGCCCGAGTGCAGCTGGACCCCAGCTCATGGTGATCAGCACAACTCCTGCTCTGTTCACAGTCCCTTCTGTCTCTGTAGGCCCCGTGTGGGGCTGTGTGCCACCGCTCCCCAGCACAGCCAGCCAGAGCAGGGGGAGTGGAGCCGGCTCCTGGTACCTTCCCTCCTGCCTCTGAAGCACCAACTGGAACTCCCACTCGCTCTGTGCAACTGCAGAACCGGCCCGTTCCCCTTGGCTGGTTACAGCATGCTGCGCTGCTGCTCCTCTCTCGGATCCCGGGGGGCCTGGGCGCTGAGCTGAGGAAAGCACTTCTTGCACTTACTTTTCACTGCATCCCCTTCCCCCCCAGGCGCGCACCCATTGTTACAGAGGCTCTAGAGAAAACGTGGATCCTGGGTTCACACCAGTGTAGCTGAGAGCAGCGTTTGCCCGACTCGTGCATGGGTACACATGGAAAATCATTAAGGCGGTCACCCGGTTAGCGTCCGATTTCACAGACTCTGGGCAAGATTTTCAACAGTGACTAGGCCAGGGGTTCAGAGCCGGCCTTAGGGAAAACGGTGCCCCTGGCTCTTGGGCTCCCCTGCCCGTCACCCCCGGCCCCTGCTGGCTCCCTCATCGCCCCCAGGCTCTGCTGCCACCCCCACACATTGCCTCGAACTTCTTTCTGTGGCCTCGGAGCCCAGGCCTGCCCTATTTCTTGCCTCTTGACCACAGTGCCGTAAGGCCAGCCCAAACCTGTCGCCAGCATGACCCTGTTGCAATTCATTATTTCCTCCCGAGACCCCAGACACCATGGAGGACGCCATTTTGTAGAGCAGAATGGTCTCCTCCGTGCGCTGTGGTCTCACATGGATGGTGCGTGCGAGGTCACAAAATGGCGTCCTCCATACATGAGGGGCCGCCGCCACCCCATCTGCTGGTGGCACACTCTGGGAACTGCTGGACTCGTGATTTGGGCACCTAACTTGCAATTTCTTTGGAAGGGGCCAGTTTTTCACAGGGGCTGCTCAGCGCTTCCTGAGAAATAGGCCCCCTGAGGGGTTTCAGCTTGGGTCCCCAAAATCACTAGCCCCTTTGGAAAATCTGGGCCTCTGACAGCTCCATTCTTGCAGCCCGAAAGTCCCACATCCCTTTTCAGCCAGGATGCACTTTGCACGTCGCCAGCACCTTCCACCCAAGGGTCTCGAGGCACCTGACAAACATTCGCGAATTTAGCTTCAAATCCGCCTGTGACGTAGGAAATGAACAGACTTCCCACGTTCCTGGAGACTTGCTCCAAGTTACAAAATGAGTCAGCGGCAGAAGTGGGAGTGGGGCTTCATTTGTAATGAAAGAGGTGCCGGGGGCTCAAGCAATTTTTTGTTTTTACATTCATAACTGATGCAGCAAGTCCAGGGGCTCTGAACCGCCAGGCCCAGAGGTGCCGGGCTATGAACCCCCAGGCCCAGAGGTGCTGGGCCCTGGCACAAATTAAACCCCGCTGACGATCAGGAACGATTTTTTCCCATCTCCTCCCTAGCAGCAAACTACCCCCCGCTGGCCTGGGGCACTGAAGTCGGTATTGACGCCGGAGGAAGAGCGCCCCCTATTGAGACACCAGCCCAAACGCTGGGGCACCCGAGTGCCCAAGGGGGCCGTGCTGGGAAGGCAGGTGGTGCTCGGCTTGGGCAGGGGGCGCGGAGCGGACTCCCGGCCAGGGTGGCACGGGGGAGAGGGGGCTCCGCGCCGGGCTGCTGGAGGGACCCGGTGGCCCCTGCGAATGGAGCCCGGGGAACGCAGGCCCCTGCCCCGGGAGACCCAGCCAAGCCCCAGCGCACCCGCTCCCCGGCAGCCTGGCCCGAGCCAGTCCGCGCCCGCGGAGCCCCAGGCGGCGCGCAGTTCCCAGGCAGCCGGGGGAGATGGGGCTGGAGGGAGGCGGACCCCGGTCCCGGGACAGAGCCCCCGGGCGGCCCTCACTCACCTCCCGCGGCGGGTCCCATCCTCCCGCGGGGGCTCTCCGGGGAGCCGAGCGGCGGGGCCCCGTCTCAGGTGTCCATGCCGGGCTGCGCTCCGCGCTCGCTCGGGCCGGCCCTCCCGGGGTGTGGCTCCGCCTCGGCTCGGGCCGCCTGCGGAACAGAGGCAAGTAACTCCCCGCCCTCCGGGATTTCCCCGTCCCGTGCCCCAGAGCTAGCCCCCTTCTCCTTCCCAGCCGCCCCTCTCCAGCCCCTTCTCCGCACTCCCCTTCTCCTCCCTAACCCTTCTCCCATCTAGCCTCCCCATATCCCCCCCTCAGTCCCCAGCACCCCCGGGATGCAGTCTTCCTCTGGTTCCCCAGCCCCTCAATATCCAGCCCCCTCCCTAATCCACAGCCCCACCACCCTCCTTTTTCAACCCCCCCATATCTTGCACCCTTTTTTCTTCCCAGCCCCCAGCATTCTCCTCTTCCAGCCCCCCCCCCCCGAATGCCTCAACTTCAGCCTCCAGCCCCCCAACTCTCCAGCCTCTCTCCCGCCAGCCCCCAGGGCCCTGCTAGGCACCTGGCTGAAGTCCCCCACCCCCTGTGGATGGTGGGAAGCAGCTGTGTGTGTTTCTGTGGGTCTGTTTCCCCTTCAGTGGAAACCCGCCTGGAGACACCAGCCCAGGCAACGCGCACAACTCCGTGACTGAGAGTGTGTGTAAAAACAGGAGCCCTGGAGAGAATCTGCCCCGGGGAGGCTAACTAACCCCCGGGGCCCCGCTGCCGTCTCTGTGTACACTGGTGTTCCTGTGCAAAGGGCCGTAACTAGGAACGATTAGGGTGGAATTGAGCAGGGGAACACTTACGCTGGGGCTTTGGGGTGTGGCAATAGCGGCCCTGTGGGAGGGCCTGGCTGGGACCCCATCACTTGGGATGGACCAACTGGATGGAGCACTTGTAATTGGGCTGTAGGGCCAGGAGGAGCTCCGAGGGGGGTTATCCATCTCTAGTTCCCTCCATTCCTGGTTCTGGGAAATGCAGGGGGGCAGGATCGGACTGGCTGCTGACCCAAGGGGTGTCCTTCTGTCTGTGGCCGTGATCCTGCAAACACCCACTTGCTTAACTTGGTGCACACGAGTATTTCTGTTGAGTTCAGTGGCACTAAGGCCTGAGTGGTATTTAGGTGCTGAGTGAAGAGAGTTAGGCCTTGTGAGGATCTGGGCCTAACTCCTGTGGGTAAAGTTAAAAGTGAATGTAAACGCTTGCCGGATCGGGGCCAAATAGATCAAAGATTCTTCCTCCCGTTGTGTCTCTTGTGAATGTTCTTTTTCCCAGTACAAGCGAAAGCCCAGGGGCACTTGAAACCAGAGAGATAAAAGAGCCCCAGGCTGAGGAAACAAAGCAGAACAATAAGGAAAATTATTAATCCGTAATACTGAGGCTTGGCAACTAACATCTTTGAAACATCGGCCATGCTAACGAATAAATCCTTGCTCCAGCAAGTCATAGAATGTTGATTCCCACCATGACTCTGGGTGGAGGCAGATAAAAATGACCATACAGCTAGGTAAACTGAGGCTCGGGGTGCCCCAGCGCCCTCAACCTTAAACCATCCTTTAAACCTGTGCAAAGTTTGTGCATCAAACCAGTAGCGTTTGACACCCACTTTGCACATACGTAAGTGACTGTGCAAGACTGGAGGGAATCAGATCTCGGTTGACTAGCCGGGGAGTGAGTGTGTGATGGAGCCCGTATAATACTGGTGTGGGTCTGACTGTACTCACAGGCCTTGTCTGTACTTGAAAACACTGCCGCTGTCGCTGCACCTTCAAAATCCGGCTAGTGTAGCCACAGTTATACCAGCACAAAGGAGCTTTTGTTGGCACCGCTCATCCCAGTTTGAAATCAGACGAAAGCAGGTTTTTGCCAGTATAACTGCGTCTACACGAGGGCTTTTGCCGGCCCAGCTACATCATAAAAACGATGGGACCCCAACCAGCACCGCATGCCGGCAAAACTTTTAAGTGTAGACCTGCCCTAGCGTGAGATCTGTATCTGAGCATGCTCAGTGCAAGCTAAATGTTTCCAGAAGCCTGAGGAGACTTGGGGTGAGCTGAATGCTTCTACAGCTACTAATAAATGTATTCGGCCTTTTCTCCAACCCCTCTGCCTCCTGAGCTCCTAGTAAGCCTGCCAGAGATCACAGAACATGCCTGGAATAAACGGTGCCGTAAGATGTGCTGAGAGGTTGTTTCAGAGTAGCAACCATGTTAGTCTGTATCCGCAAAAAGAACAGGAGGACTTGTGGCACCTTAGAGACTAACACATTTATTAGAGCATAAGCTTTCGTGGGCTACAGCCCACTTCTTCGGATGGCTCATCATTTAAGACAAAGGTAGGTAGGGGCCAATATTTTAAAGGATTTATTTCTTTGCTTTTCTCACCTGACGTATGTGAGGTACCCCTGCAAGTTGTAATAGTATTTAGCGCTTACGCTGGTTTGTTCGTCTTTTGAGCTTTTTACGATTAAAGGAATGTAACCCACTTAAAAAGGTGCAGTACCTGGAGATTTTGTTCCGTGTGTGCAGTGGGGCCATGGTCCATGGCTTCCCCCTCACTGCTGTTACAAGTGACAGCTAAGATCGCTATAACTGAAAGAGGTTGGGGGGGGAGGCAGAATCTCTCAGTTTTCCAGTGTGTTAGCTTTGTACATTGCCCTCGTGTTGGGTCTATTCAGTTTCACGGTTTCCTTTGCAGAGGCAGGTGGTTTGTCAGTTTCCCGTCTTGTCTGCATGGTTCTTTCTCACAGCAGTGAGGGTGAGAAAAACACTTTTGAAAAACAGGAAAATGTGGTTGTCAAGCCGCAGAAATTGGCAGGGAGACCCCGGTCTCAAAACGGCGTTTAACTCATGTTTGAAAAGGGACTAGGTTTCATTACTGTAAGGAGTCCACTGGAGTCCCCCCCGCCTGCCTTTCCAGTGTTACTTCTCTTCCCGTTGCCTGAATGACCCTGTGCCTGTCCCCACGAGACTCTGCCGACACACCCGGAGCGATCCCCTCGTGAGCTCAGGTGGGTCAGCAGCGAGAGCTGAGTGCAGCAGATGAGCAACGGGCCTCGTGAAAAGGCAGCCGGGCTCTGTCTGCAGCAGGCAGCAAACAAAACAAACTCCATAGCAACAAAAGGCCGAGCGTGCCTGACTGGGGATTTCAGAGCGGGTGAAACAGAAACAGACACAGTTCCTTGTTGGGTGTGATGCAGGGAACGAGTGTTTGAAGGTTACAGGAAGAGGGTGCAGAGAGGAAGGGTGGTGCATGAGGTAGGGCGCTAGTGTGGGAAACCTGGTTTCAAGTCTCTGCTCTGCTACAGTCTCCCTGTGTGACCCAGGGCATGTCCCTTAGTCTCTGTTCTCCATCTGTACAACGAGGTCATAGCCCTGCCCTCCCTCCCAGGGGTCTTGCGAGGGTAAGAACACTACATTGTGAGGGGCTCAGATATTATGGAGAAGGGGACCAGACAAGGACTGCAGATGGACGGCTTTTGCTATGCAATACTCAGTGCTGGAAGCAGAGAGGCCTTCCCCACAGCCCTGCAAACGTGGTCTAGTGGTCAGAGCCTGGCTGGGACTCCAGACCCTGGGTATTTCTAGAGTTTAAGGCTAGAAGGGACCATTCAGATCATCCCGCCTGACCTCCTTGACAACACAGAGCTTAGAGCCTCGCCCAGCGATCCCGGCAGCGCGCGCACGCGACATGCGGTTGAGCTATCGCGGATCTTTTAGAACAATATCTGGGTTTGATTTAAAGAATTAAAATGACAGAGACTCCTCCCCACCCTGAGGTCAGCTGTTCTGATGGCTAATTCCCATCACTGTTAGAAATCAGGCCTTATTTCTAGTCTGAATTTGTCTAGCTTCAGCTTCCAGCCACCGGATCTCGTTCTGCCTTTTCCTGCTAGGTTAAAGAGCCCTCGGCTGTCTCAGAAATCTCCTCCCCTCTGAGGTACTTGTAGACCATGAGTAAGTCCCCTCTTAATTTTTTGGGGATTAGATTGAGTTTCTTCAGACCCTCATTGGAAGGCAGGTTTTCCAGACCTCAGATTGTCCTTGTAGCTGTTTCCTGAACCCTTTCCAATTGGTTCCCATCCTTTCTGAAGTGCGGATACCAGAGCTGGATGCAACAGCCAGTAATGGCCTCGCTGATGCTGTATCCGGAGGTGATGCCCACCCCTCTACTCTACCTGATTGGCCATTCCCAGCTCTGTCGCTGGGTGACCCAGGAGAACTCACACCCCGGCTGCAAAAGGGGGATAGTGACCCTGCCCCAACTTTGCAAGGGACGCTGAGCTCCGGGAGTGAAAAGCGCTGCATGAGTCCGGGTACTACCCTCATTCTGTAGGCTGTCCTCCCAGCCAGAGGGGTTCCTGGTCGGCTCTCTCCATGACAGCTGGGCACTGAGACAGGGGCACTCCCTCCTGAAAACCTCAGCCCTGGTCTGTAATGCCCTGTGTCCTTCCCATGGAAATCGGGTGCCTGGAGGGGGGCTCAGAGTGGCTGAAACCACATCCTGTTGAAGGCCCCGACCGCCATTCTGCATGCACCGGGTGCGGGCAGCGTAGTGCTCCAGGCAGCTGTGGGTGGATCCCAGCCATGCCAAGGAGATGCACGCCCCCTTACCTGCCCCCTTGCGCTCATGGACACTTTCCCTTTCCTGTTTTCTTGGTCTCCCCTGACTCTAAAATAAAAGCTGGTCCCTGCCTCCTTTCAACCTGCGCCTTGGGATATTTAACTGCCCCCTGCATGGGCCCTGCTAAAGGCTGACAGGGTGGAGCTGGGCCCAATGGCTCATCTCTCTTACTCCTCCTTTCTTCCTCCCCCTTGTTACTATCGCTGGCTTCGCTCAGGTCCCATGGTCTGGTGATGCTTGTGGCTCAGGCGAGGCCCCCCCTTCCCCCTGCGTTATGTCCCAGTTCTCCTGCCACAAACTGATTGTAACACGGTTCTGCCCTCACGCCCTGGGGGCTGATGAACTGCAAGGGCCCTGCATGGGTTGGGATGGACCGTGTCCAGCAGAGGGAGCTAATGGTCACTGACCCTGGGGCCGATGCACGGATGTGTGGAAACTGGTGAAGCAAGAGCAAAGGTGGGTTATGAAATGGGGGCCGGTCCGACCAGGCCAGAGTCCAGGTCCAGCATACAACTCTGTAAACGCCCCTCCCAGGCCTAGGTGCTGGAACTCGGGGGGCTGCCGCACCCCTGGCTGGAAGTGGTCTCCATCATATACAGGGTTTACAGCTTAGTTCAATGGCTCTCAGCACCCCCACGATACAAATCGTTCCAGCCCCCCTGCTCCCCAGGGCACCTTCCAGCCGGTTGTTGCTACGTCTGAATATAGACATGGCCTGCTGGTGTACCGTGCAGCCCCTCGACCTCACGCGGGGGTCTTGTCCGCTCTCACAAGCTAAGCCGGCCTGGGCAGGGGCAGCCCTTGGATGGGAGATGACCAGGAGAATATTCAGGCTGCTGACGGGAAGGGGGTGGGTGACGCCACACGAGGCGCTGGCCCCTCTGAATCAATACAGACCTCACTGCCCCAGTGTGATGCCAGGGGGCAGAAAACCAAACCCAGCCTTACCCTCCCAGCTGCGGGGGCACCTCCCCAACAAGACAGGAGCTGGACTCGCGGGAGAAGAGCTCCGTGGAGCTCGAAGGCTGGTCTCTCTCCCCACCAGACGTTGGGCCCATTAAAGATATGACCTGACCCACCCGGGTTCTTTCGTTTCCTGGGACCAACACGGCCCCAGCAGCTCTGCAAACATACACTCAGCAGGTCAGAGTCCATTCTCTCTCTCTGTGTGTGTGTGTGTGTGTGTGTGTACACACACGTCACATCTATGTCCCTCCACCAGAGGGCAGCAGTACCCACAAATATCAAGCAGGAGCAGAGTCCGCCCCGCATGCGGCCTATGTGCTGTCTCATGCATACAATCGCCTACATGGTGTTATCCAGATGATACACTGCAAACCCCTATAGCAATGGAGATCGCAGTCAGGTGCTTTTGACCATCTCCTCTGCATCGCTCTGCCCACCCGTCCATTTCCCCTGGGACTTACTCTAACACCCCAAGCCTCTAAGCAGCCTTAGAGAACCAAGTGCCCTCACCCCAAGTCAGCCCACCAAAGAAATTATTCCTAATGTGGAATTTGATAGTTACCCGACACTCAGGCCATGGGTCAAATCCAAATCCTTACTGCGAATCGGGGGGACAGACCTTGCTCCGAAGACATGGCGTGACCTCTGACCTTGGTGGGATTTACGTGTGACCCTTCAAACACTCAGACGTCACCTCCCGGTTCTGTGTTCCGGGTTCACTTAAAACATCATCAGATCTTTACACCTTCTGCCCTTGAGCTGTATGGGGAGGTGAGTCCTAGTGACGGGAGCCCAGGCCTGGCACTGGTCCCGCTTTGTCTTTGGGCAAATCACTTCATCTCTTCATGCCTTATTGTCCCCTTCTGTCAAATGGAGACACTGATACTTACCTCCGAGGCGGCTGTGGGGTTGAATTAGGTAACACTTGTTCGGGGCTGGGAAGATGGAAAGTGCTTTGCAGGTGCTAGGCCCTGTGCTGGTACATGGATTGTCTAGACCCTTGTCTATTGTTCTCGTAGGACTCCTGGGTCAGCCATGCTTTGTCATGCGGCCCCTGGTTTATCTGAGCCTCCAGCCAGTTTGATCAAAACCTCAGGAACTGAGCATTTGCATCAATAATAATACAAACTCCATCCTCTGTTTTCATTAGCTTGGACCCCTTTGATTCAATCAGTGAGCCTTTAATTCAATCTCTCTGTGGTCCCATCACCAGAGTAGCCAAATGCCTCACAATTTCTAATGTATTTATCCTACCACCACCCCAGGGAGGAGGGCAGCGCAGTTATCCCCTTTGCACAGGCAGGGGACTTGGCCGAGGGAGTCTGTGGCTAGCAAGGACTTGAACCAAGATGGCTATAGTCAGAGGCTACTGTTCTAGCCGCTGGGCCACCCTTCCTCACAGTCTTAATGCCCCTTGGCATGTAACTAATGAAGAAGGGGCAAAGGTGCTGAATGAAAGGGTTCAACATAACCCAAGGGAAATCGACGTCGGGAACGAAACGCTGTCCATGGCATGTCGTTGACACATGAGCACTGCCATGTGCCCTGCCGGCTGTGCCACGCCCCCTGCTGGTGGGGTGGGTAACAACACGGCCCCTTAACTTGTGTCGATGGGAACCGATTGGACTAGTAGAAGGGGAGGCCGCAATGTAGCTTAAAAATGAACGAAAACTGGCTCCTAGGACAGAAAAAAACCTATTGACTAAACTAGAAGCCATATGTTTAAAGGCACTGCGGATCTCCGGGCTGCTCCCACTCCACAGAGCTTGCTGCCTATCTCCTGGTTCAGTCCTGTCGTGGCAGGGATCAGTGCAGTGACAACTCCATTGGCCTAGGGCTCCCCGCCGAGCTCTGTCCTCCTGCTTTCAGGAGCGGGATCCTCACCCAAACCGCCCCTTGTCATTCAGCCAGATTCCCAGGCCAAGTCATCCATTGGCTAGTGTCTGCAGTATGCCTCGTGGTGGAAAAGCAACAGGATGCAGGTGGAGCGAATGCAAGAAGGGATCTTTCCTGAGGTTGCTGGATACGGGCCGACCCTGTGGCGCTCTCTGAGTAGCCCATCTTGTGCTGCATGGTGGCACCACACAGCCTCTCTAAGTCCTGGTCTGGCCTCTGCAGTCAAGAACCGGCCCACCCTAAATGAACCCAGCTCTGGCCTCTGGGCACGGCTGGCGTCTTTTAACTGGGGAGGCCACATTGCTGGGGGGCTGGAACTTCTCAGCCCTGGGGGGCGGCCCCAGACCTGCTGTCCTATCCTAGCACTGTCCAGGGTGCTCCCAGGGGAATTGCATGCCAGGGCCCCAGTGACACTCACGAATTGTCTCCAGCTTTCAACCCCCAAGGGCAGGAGTCCAGAGCCAATGGCAAAATGCTGACACCAGCCTGCGTTATTGGGCTGTGCAGTCACAGATGCTGTTCTGGCAGGGCCGGCTCCAGGCACCAGCGGAGGAAGCACGTGCCTGGGGCGGCACATGCTAAGGGGCGGCACTCCGTCCATTCTTGGGGGGCACACTCCGGGCGGCTATTTTTTTTTTTTTTTTTTTTTGCTTGGGGCGGCAAAAATGGTAGAGCCGGCCCTGTGTTCTGGGGCCTGGTCCTGCTGCCGCTGACGTAAAGGATTGGGCCCCGGGGTTGGACACTCACTTCTGGCTGAGGCTCATGGTTTGCAGGGATGACTGGGGTGTGTGAAATTCTGCCATCCCCGGGGCTAAGAAACTGCTTCCCCAGCTGTGGCCGGGAGGAGAAGGGGAGCGTCCCGATTGCAAGCCAGGATCAGCGCCGACTGGCCAGCGGCTACGCCAGTGGGGCAAAGAGCAGAGCGGGGTGTTTCTGGGCTCCACGCACCCAGGAGGAAGGACCCCGAGCCGTGTGTGACTAGGAGACGGGGAGGCAAACCCGGAGCGCAGCTGCTGGGCTCTGAGCAGCCAGCAGAGGGCTCCCAAGGCCTGTGACTCAGAACCCAGCCCAGTTAGCCATGGTCAGGAAACAAACCGGGGGATGGTATCAGGGTCACCCCCTCCTGCCAAGTGGCCGATTGACGGGGGCGTTGGGGGCTGCAGGCACCTGGCTGGCCAGCCTGTCTGGGGGCGGTTCCTGGGCTGGGCAAGCCAGGGCGATCCAGTGGCACCTTTTGCATTTCCCAAATGCTGCGACGTGAGGCTGGCTGGGCCCCTCCTCCTGCCTAGGCCTGCAGGGCTCCGACCTGAGCCCATGCCCTGGTGAGCCGCACCCCTGCCCCGGAGGAATCCCCACGAAAGGGAGAGGGAAGCTCGGTCTCCACGGCCCATCCACCTCCCTGCTGGGGACATTGGCGAACAAGCCTCCGGCTTAGGTACTTCTCCGTGTACCCCCATTACTGGGGCATCTGAGCACCTGACAGCTGTTAACCCTCCCACACCCCTGTGAGGCAGGGCAGTGGTATCATTGGCAGGGAACAGATGGGGAACGGAGGCTAAACCCCAATGGGAGCTGGGCACCTAGTTACCTTGGAGGATCTGGGCTTAAGTAACTTGGCCAAGGTCACGCAGGAAGGCTGCAGCAGAGCAGGGATTTCAGCTCAGGTCTTTCCAGCCCTAGCTTAGTGCCTTAAGCACCAGGCCATCCTTTCTGCTGCCCCTAGGTGCTGGCTTGTGACCCCCTGTCTCCCATCCCCCACAGGCCACTGAGCAGCCACAGACATAGGCCCAACCTGAATGTAAGGGTGAAAGGCTCCAGCCCCCTTACGGCCAATCAAGCTCTACTGGGGCTCCTCCAGCGCTTGGGCTCTGTTGTCTTGTCTAGTCAGCTCCCTGTGGAGAAGGTTCCACGCAAGCTGGGGCTTCCAACGGAAAGTGCAGGGTTGCCCCGTGACGCCTCCTGCCCCCTCCCAAGCCTGGAAACAGGGGCTGGGGGTGGTTACGGCTGGGTGGAGAGGGTTAGTTTCTGTGAAGTGGTGAAGGTCCTCCCCTCGGCATCTGTTCTCACCAAGGGCGGAGCTCCCTTGTATTTGTTGTGGTGGTGGCTGGTATGTTTGTTTCCTGTGTGACAGCTGGAAATGTGAGAGAAACAGAGCAAGGCGGAGAGACAGCAAGGAACCATTGCTAACGCTCAGTGCCTCGTTTTCTCCATCTCTAAAATGGGGGTGAGGCTAAATCCGTCTGTGCTTGTGAAGTGCTGAGCTCCTTGGATGCTGGAGCTGGGCAGAAAGTCGTTCTAGTATGTAGCTCTCTGCAGCCTCAAAGAACAGTGAAGCTTTCCCATCCCCTCTGGGAGGTGGGTGGGTAACATGTCCCTTAGTGGATAGGTGGGGAAACAGAGGCACAGAGCAGGGAAGAGGCATCACACAGGGAGTCAGGGGCAGAGCCTGGGAAAGACAAAGGAATTGGTTCTTTGCATTCGCTTGCATTAAGGGCCATTGGGCCACAACATTGGGTCTGTTTCTTTGGAGGGGATCCTTGGAGGGAAACTTGGGGTGGTCCAGGAAGGCGAGGAGAACAGCGGGGTTGGGGAGATGGGGGTGAAGTAAGTGATGCTCCCTTGAGAAGTCTTGTTTCTTTGAACCCTAGAAGAGAGATTCCTGGGACCCCACCAGCCCGCTCCCCATGTTGATACGTGACTGGGAAGCCAATTAAGCCCCTTTTGTCTCCTCTACAACCTGCCACCCCCCTTTCCCTCTCTGATTCCTTCTGGAGGGTCATTAATCTCGAAGCCAGCTGTGGCAATTAGAAGTCCCACCAGGGTGCGAACTGCAGCAGCAGGAAAACCAGCCTGCCTGGGAAAGACAGCTCTTGATGGCAGGGAGGGCAATGCCTTGATTCGCTAGTGGAGGGCAGCATCTGCATGCCATCGTCAGCTCAGTGCATTGGAAGAATTGCTACTTGGGACTCTAGCTTTGCTGGTGACAAAATCTTGGGCCGGGTAGAGTAAGAACCCCCTGGAGATCTTGTACAACTCCCTAGCTGGAGAAGGAGGCAAGGAAGCGTCTGCCAGCAGGACACCAATGCTCGCGCCACCAAGAGATGTGTGAGTGTGTTACTGAGCCGGCAACACAGGGATGGCAGCTAAGGCCTGGGCCCGTCAGACATTGGCCCGGATCCCAGTAGTTAGGTGCCTAAATACCTTTGAGCACCTGGGCCATTATCTTACCCGAATAGACCCAAACGCAGCAGGTTGCAGGAGCGTTGCTGCAGTATTTGGGGCCATTGCTGCAGGATAGCGGAGTGATTTGGTTATAAAATACTTTTGGAAAGAAACCTCCATCTCTTGTTCGTCTAGGAAACAGGCCGGGGACAAGGAGGGCTCTGAGGGGCTGTGGCCGTTCCACCAAGGGAAGCAAACACCCGGCAGCCAGCGTTAGGGCCCAAAGGACTAAAACAAACAAATTAAAAACAAAACCAAAACCCTCCAGGGAACGAATCTGCAGCCTTTGTTGTGCTGGTTTCTGTGAAGTGGTTCAGAGTTTCCAGGCCTGCCCCTGTGAGCTGAACTGCCCTTCTTTGGGTTGGGGGGGGTGTCAGGTCAGATTTACCCCCCACCTGCAGGTTAGTTTGTTTAACGCTTTTCTGAACATGCCAGTGGAAATACCCCGCGGGTTTTGCCACCCAAACCCCGCAGCACTTGCGCCAGGGCGGGCAGGAGACCCTGAGCAGGGACCCGGCTGCTCTGATTTCACCCCCAGCCGGGTCCAGGGGGAAGGGGAAGGAAAGCAGGGAGCAGCACAGCCAATGGAGGTTAACATTCCCGCCAGCTGTTCGAGGCGCGGGCGGGGGATTTTCGTGTCCCCGGGATAAGTCACATTCGGTCGGAATTCGAGGGAAACCCCTCTCCCCGCCCGTCCTCGGCCCCCGCCTGTGAGCGCAGCGGTCTCTTTAAGAGCCAGCCCCGCCCCCAGCGGGAGGGCGGGGCTCCGGGGGTGACGTCAGGTCCCTTCATTGATTAAAGCCTCCGGGGTTCCCTGGCTGCGCGGCGCCAGTGTGTGAAAGTTCCAGGGCGGCTCGCCACGTGTGAGGGGCTGGAGGCGGATCGGCCGGCGCCCCCCATGGAGCTCGCCTGCTACACGCAGCATCACCCCTTCCACTGCAGCCTCATGGGCTCGGAGCCGCACCCGCCTTTCCCCGCGGCCGGGG
Organism: Chrysemys picta bellii; assembly: GCF_011386835.1. Lineage (NCBI taxonomy): Eukaryota > Metazoa > Chordata > Testudines > Emydidae > Chrysemys > Chrysemys picta. The sequence continues at coordinate 2,848,972 of NC_088798.1, forward strand.
CCGCCCAGCCCCACCAGCCGGCACCGCCGCAGCCCAGAGCGGCCGAGCCCACCCGGATGATCGCCGACCCGGTCAAGGGCAGGCTTTACTGCAAGGGACGTCTGCTGGGCAAGGTACCGCCTGTCGCGGGGGCGCTCGGCAAGGGGTGGCCTGCTGGGGTGGGGGCCTTGTGGCCGGGTCGGCGCCTAGGGGGGGCAGAAGGCCCTTCCCCTGGCCTCTCCGTGCGGTCGTGGGGCGAAGCTTTGGACCCACTCCCGAGGCCTGGCTGGGCTCTCCGATCCCAGCCCCCGCGCGGGTAGGAGCTGCTCGTGGGCTACCTGCCGATGGGGGGTGGAGGCCTCCGTAGGCAGCCTGGCTCCGCTATCTGCGTGCACGGCCCTGGGGGGGTGCTGCGGCTGTGAGCGGGTGAGTCACCCCTTCCTTCCCGCCCCCCTCCCCGGCACTGGGCATCGGGAGACTCGGGCTCTCCCCGGGCTCGGCTGCCCGCTGGCAGCTTTAGGGACTTGCTCTGGGGTGGGACCCGGCAAATCTCCCCCGGGCCTTCCTGGTCTCTCCCCCCGCCCCCGGTGAGCCCCTGCGGTGCCTGTGTCTCTTTCTGAAACGGCCTCCGGTTTCATTGCCCCGGGAGCCGCCCCCGGATCCAGGAGCTGGAGCAGGTGTTTGGCTGAGACACACCCACGTTCCCCTGCCTGGGGTGACCCCAGTTGGCTTGTGGAGGGAGGTGTCCCTGGCTCAATCCTCTCACCCTTGTGACTCCATAACTCATGTTTAGAGACACCCCCTTCTCCCCCCCTGCGGCTTTTGGAGGCCTCTGGTGAAATGCTGCCTTCAGCCCAGCTCTGCAAACTCCTCTTAGCACCTCTGTTTCAAAGCCCTGCCCCGGACCTCACAGCCGGAGGGAGGGGAAGTACTGAACAGTGCTGAGTTCTTTGTTCACCCCTGGCCAGTGCCTCATGGTTGGGCCCGTTGGCTGCTGGTGCTGTGGGGCAGAGGCTGATCCCCCAAGAAAGAGCAGCTCGCCTTCTCCTTACCCTTCAGAGCATTGTTCCACCCATGGCAAGGCGCATGGTGTGGGATTCTGTGGCTTTGTGCCTTGCATCATTGCAGAAAAACCTGCCTGGACGGTTCTCTCTCTCCCCGTGGTCCAAAATCTCGGCCTGTTCTCACTTCCCTCCCATGTGCAGGACTTTCCAGTCGCTCTCTGGGAGCAGACTCGCAGTATTGATGGTGTGGTGGGAGGCGAGACACGCTACAGACTTTACAGGAACTGATTTTAAAAACTGGCCTGACTCAGGGCTGTCACTCCAGGTTTTAATAATGGGGCTTCTAGTATGACAGGAAACCAGATATTTTGGCTGTCTTCAAAGCCCATGTGTCCCCGGGGAAACCTCCAGGAAGTCAAATGGCAATTGTTCTATCCGGACCGGGTGGAGCTGTGACTAAGTGAGTCAGTGACATGTGTTGAATGCTCTGGTGACTTCCCTGAGAGCAGAGGGGAGGATTGGAGAACTGGTGACGGGGGTAATGATTGCCTCTTCCTTTGCAGGGCGGATTTGCGAGATGCTATGAAATGACAGACGTCAACAGCAACAAAACCTATGCAGTGAAAGTGATTCCTCACAGCCGAGTGGCTAAGCCACACCAACGGGAGAAGGTATGTGTGGAGGTGATGGCTGAGCGATCCGCTCTGGGGGAGAGCAGAGATTTCAAGCTTGCCCGGAGCAAGGTCTTTGCAGAGTGATGGGGCTGCTGGTTGATGAGCTCCTTCCTCCTTTTCAGATTATGAATGAGATCGAGCTGCACAGAGGCCTGCATCACAAGCACATTGTCAAGTTCTCGCATTACTTTGAGGATTCGGAGAACATCTACATCTTCCTGGAACACTGCAGCAGGAAAGTAAGTGGTGGGCTCGCCCCGTATGACACCAGGGCTGGCGTGACGCTGTTGGGAGCACTGGAGTGTGTCAGTCGTGTTAGGGGGGGGGAACTGTACAGCAAACGCACCCGATTTGTCTAGTGTAGACAAGGCCGTAGCTGTGTTTTTGTTCCCGGAGTCCAAGCAGGCCCCTCTTGACTCACCACTCATGCGCGGATGCAAATCTCGCTTTCTAACGGATGCTTGAATTCACACTCAGCTGCTTGTCAGATGTGCCCCTTTCATTTTCCAGTCCTTGCCTCATGTGTCATCGGCTGGGTAAACGCCACGTGCTGGTCTTGCATAACCACACTAACCTTGTGACTGGGCTTCTGGCAGGGCTGTTCGAGCAACTTACAGGCTCTACGAACTGTTCTAGTCTGACTCTCTTGCCAGCAGTTCACTCCCTTCATGGACTCTCTTGTAAACACCAATGGGGCTGACCCAAAATCCTTCAGTACCCCAAGGCTGCTAAGGTGGCATCTTTGGGCCTGCCTGGATCAATTCCGGCTTTCACCAGCCAGTTACGCTGGCAACTTCTCAGAACAGTCCCTGTGTAAAATGAGCAGCTCACGGCCACAGCTTCACCCGAGGTGGTACTTAGAGTCTCTGGCCTGACAAAACGTGCTCCAGGAATAGGCAGCACCTCTTGGTCCTAGAGCCTGAGGCCGGAAGAAATTGCTGGGGTGATCTAGTCTGGGCCGGAGAACAAACCGGAGCTTACTCACACAGCCTTGGTGGTACCAGAGCCAGATTAAAATCAGGTGTCTGCACGCTGCAAACTGTTGCTCACACTAGTGTCTCAGGCCTCTGAAAACATCCTCCATGCCTTTCTGGCCCAGTGTCGCTAACAGCTTTGCTTTTCCTCTTCCAGTCCCTGGCTCACATCTGGAAAGCCCGGCACACGCTGCTGGAGCCAGAGGTGCGGTATTACCTCAAACAGATCATATCAGCCTTGAAGTACCTCCATCTCAAAGGCATCCTCCACCGGGACCTCAAACTGGGTGTGTACAATGACCTCAGACCCTGAGCGCCTGTTCGGGAGTGTGGGGTGTGGAGGAGAATCCTGGGTAGCATCTGTCCCTGCGCTGGTATCCTAACGCCTCCCTTCCATTGTAGGCAACTTTTTTGTCAATGACAACATGGAACTGAAAGTTGGAGACTTCGGCCTTGCCACCCGGCGTGAGTCTATGGACCAGAAGAAAAAGTAAGTCTCCAGGCTTTCCTGCTCACCTCCACCCGATACTTGATTCTTCCTCTCGGCCCCATACCCTGCCTGGGAAATGCAGCACTTCCCTCCATCGCTTACCTTGCTGTAATCAACTGTGGCCCTGCCTGGCCAGAGCGGAGGGGAATGCACAGGGAAGATGGTGCCTCCTTGTCCTGGCCCCGCACCCAGGCGGTGGTGAGGGCAGCTGTGTGGGGATCTGAGGCTGGAGGGAGCTTGGTGCTGGGTCAGCAGAGTGTGGAGGGATTGTGGGGGTTAAAGTGGACCCTGAAGGGATGGGGCGGGGTGCTTAGTGCGTTCCCTTGAGCATGGGGGTGATGGAGTTCTGCTGCTCTGGATGCAGAATGGACATGCTGGAGCCCAGGGCTTGGCTCTCCTCCCCTGTCAGACAGGGGGCTGCATGGAGGAGGACACCAGCTGGGGCAGAGTTGACTTGTGTTCTGGTTTGTTACCGCGCCGCTGACCGTGCTCTGCTCTCCCCATAGGACGATATGTGGCACCCCCAACTACCTCGCTCCTGAAGTGCTCCACCGGCAGGGCCACGGGCCAGAGTCGGACGTGTGGTCTCTGGGCTGTGTCGTGTAAGTTCCCAGCTCTCGTTGCAAAGCAGGGCCGGGCTGGCGGGAAAAGGGGCTGGAAGAATGAGGCCGTCCTGAGCAGCTCCCTGGGTAATCCAGCCAGAGCCACTCCCCAGTGCAGATGAGCGAGCTGGTCTCTACTCTGGCCTGCGGTTTGCACCAGTACCGGTCCGATGCCACTGAGAGCAGTGGGAGCTGCTCAGGCCTTGCCGAGGGCCGAGTTTAGCTTGCAGAGGTTTTTACTTCTCATGGATTGGAAGCAAAGCCCAGCTGGACTGATCCTGGGGCATCTGCAGGGCTGGCAGTTAAGGGGGGAACCGCCGTGCTTGTAAATGGCTGGCTCTTGGGGTGTCCTCCAATGAGCCCAGCAACACAGGACCCCCAGGTGCTACCGAGTCCTGTGTTGCTGCAGACCACACCGCTCTTCAGAGCGCTTTCAAAACAATGGAAAATGTCAGGCGCGGGGGCCGATCACTGATCTATTTATATGGGCGGTGATCACTCCCCGCAGTGCGAATCATAAACATCTCACGCGTGGCTGTTCACCCTGGTAAGCCACAGGCTTCCTGTTGAACTTTCCATTCACTCAGCCGCTTGGACAGATGCAGACAGAAGGTGGGCTCTCACAGCGGTGAGCTCAGCTGCCGGGGGGCGGGACCCGGGCAGAGTTTAGCCCCGCCCCTGCTAAATATAGACGTGGCTCAACCGACATTCCTGGTTCCCAAGGTTTCCTTATCTCTGGGGCATTCCGGATGTGACTGCAGCCTCTTGCTCCCCAGAGGATGGTGTTTGCTCAGAGGCTCGTCACAGGTGACACTTGGAGCCAGGTGCTGCCTCTTGTCAGCACCTGAATAACTTCCGTGCCTTGTAATTGCTGGGCCGGGGGTGAGTCAGGCCGGGGTGTGGCCAGGGGGACGTGTGCCCAGCTCTCACCCCCACCACCTCTCTTTCCAGGTATACCTTGTTGTGCGGGAACCCTCCCTTTGAGACCTCGGACCTCAAGGAGACGTACAGGTGTATCAAGCAGGTGGAATACACCCTCCCGGCCTTCCTCTCCACGCCAGCGAAGCAGCTGATCACAGGCATCTTGAAACGCAACCCGTCTGACCGCCTCACGCTGGAGGAGATCCTGGACCATGAATTCTTCACCAAAGTGAGTGGCTCTCCTGCGGGTAGCTATCCCCCCTTCCACCTTCCCCTCCCCCCCGCCACCCCCACCGGTCAAAGGAGAATAAAAGCAGGGTGGGCCTGGTCTCTGCTCAGGTGGCAAACCTCCCAGGGTGTATGTCTCAGTACACTGCGCTCTTCCCATGACCCAGTGCCCTTGCAAAGGACACCAGTCTGCTGGAGACACCAACCTGCAAGTGACAGCTGTCTATGAGCCTGGCCTATTGGCCATTAACATCACTGGCTGTTTAGCCTTTGTGTGCCGTCTAAATCCCCTTGTATCCATTTGAGCTGTTTCGCTCTTGGCAGTTCTGCACTCCTGGGCCATGTGGCTGTTCCACGTGAGCGGAGGCTGCGTCTCAGGGCTGGACGATTCCCAAGTGTAGCCCTTTCAATGCAGCTCCCTGGAGAAGTGAGCTGCCCCTGGCTGTCAAAGGAGAGAAAGTGCCACTGCCACCAAACCCAGGGCAGCTGTTGTCTTGCTGTATGATGTGTGATCCGTTGAGGAAGGTGAACCAGACCATGACACTCTGTCTCCCCAGGGCTACACACCTGATAAGCTCCCACCCAGCAGCTGTGTGATGGTGCCTGAGCTCAATCCTCCCAACCCGGCAAAGACTCTATTTGCAAAAGTCACCAAGACGCTGTTTGGGAAAAAGAAACCCCAAAGTAAGTTCTCTCCCTCCCGTCTGTCTTGGCTTTTGTTGTTGGCCAGCAGGTAGCATGAAGCCAGTTAAACCTGGTGGAGGATGGCACGCCTGATGCCTAGCTGCCTGGAGCTCAGTCGCTCTCTGGAAATCTGGGGTCTGACCTTCCCCCGGAAGCTCTTATTCCGGCGTTCTGAACAGAGCATTGCTCCGAGCAGGCGAGGCCCCGCTCCGGAGATGCTGCAGGGCGTGCTCAGATCTGACGTTTTCATTCCAATCCCTTTCCCTGGGGATGCAAATGTTCCCTCGCAACTTCGCAAGGTCAGCGGGTGCATGAGAACCAGGAAATGAAACTGACTAAAACTGCCCAGCCTGGTTTCGCTGGTCCAGCTGAGTGAAGTGCCAAACTGGAACAGAATCAGGGGGTGGGAGAATGTAAACAAGATGTCAAACTGCTTCTGCTCTCGGCCGGGCCAGCGGAAGGACTCTAAATATCTATCCTCTGACCCACCAACTCTGCTGGCCTCCCTGACATCTGCTGGGTCTGCTCACTAAACATCTCCTTCCTTCCTTCTAGTTAAGAAGGGCCACTCTGAAGAGAAGGATGACATCTCCAAGTTGGTGGTTGGCCTCATGAAGACCTCTATCTGCAGGCAGATGAGCTACAAAACCATGGAAGGGAATGAGGTAAGAATGGAGGCTGTGAAAGGAGTAACTCCTTGTATCTTGGACGCTCGCTGGCTCCTTGGACATGGATGTGCTTCCCTAAGGGTCAGTGTCCTGGCAGGGGAGCAGGGGTGAGGTGGAATCTCAAAGTGGGAGGAGGTGGGGCTGCTCCTGGAGCGGGGCCCAGGTGGCACAGTGTCGATATGCACAACCTCTCTCCAGGTGACTCCCGTGACATGTCTGAGCGCCAGCTGCAACCCCGTGGAGACGCTGGCAGAAGAGGGCTCGCGGAAGTCCGTCTCCAGGTCCATTAGGGGGACAGCAGCCAGCAGCTGTGAAGGTGAGAGAGGCGGAAGCCTGCTTGGAGCGGCCCCTGTATGTAGCGCTGTCCTGTGCGGAGATTCTCGAGCGCCTTGCAGTCCCGCCGCTGGCCTGCCGGGTGGGAGTGGCGGGGAGACCCAGGAGCTGCTGCCGAAGTGTTGCACTGGGCTGGGGGAGGGGCGCTGATCCTCGTCTGCCCCACGGGGGTTGGTGCTGACGCTGCTCTTCCCAGCAAGGAGAGGACCCTGTCTAGAGAACACGTTGTGCCCAGCTGAGGGCAGGGGGGTTGAATGCCAAGTTACTGTAGACCCCAGATCTCTTCCTCCCATGCTTGACTCCCTGGTTCTGGCTGATGTGGTTTCCTGTTGTGAAGACGGGGGGGCCTCAATGGAACCCCTCTATTCCCCTCCTGACCTTAGAGCTGTGAATTCAAACAGAACAGTAGCTCTTTGTGGCAGCGCCATACAATCCCCGCCCTTGCCGGGACGAGAGGGGACGTCCTCTTGTGTCTTGGAACCTCATTTGGCTTCAAACACCGCGTGCCCCGCGGCAGCAGCCGATTGGGCTCCTGTCTTTCAGCCTCTGAGCTGGTCGGCGGCTCTCCGCGGGCTAGTAGGTGCCTTCAGCTGCCTCCGGAGCTCAGGCCTGACGGATGGAGCTTTGTCTTCCCCTGCAGCATTTGAAGAGTGCATCACCGCCTCTGCAGTCACCGACTCTGCCATCGGGCTTCTGAAGAGCTGCCTGTCTGCCATGCCACCAGGTAACGTGGCTTCTCGGGCTCTTGCCAGTTCTCCAAGCATCCCCCTGCTAACCCTGCGTATGGGCCAGGCAGTCGCTTCTCCTCGAGGCTGGTGTTGGCTTGGTCAGAAAAGGCTTCCCAAGTCCTGGAGTGTGACACCTATGGGGGGGATGTGTCCCCATGGCTGCCCAGTGGTACTTGTGGGACTCCAGCATCTGTAAGACACTCAGAATGGAGACTGGTGTCTCCTGTAGGGAACCGGCTACTTCTGGTGCTATCTTCAAGCCTGGGGGTGTTGCCCGGCCTAATAGGCTTAGGGAGGAAGGTAGCTGGGGTGGGTAATGTGGCTGGAGCAGAGGACTGGGCCTCTGGAGATCTGGCTGGCTCCAAATCCACCTGCTAGGACCAGCGGAGGTTCAGGCCACCCGGTGCTTGCTAGCATCCTCCTTCGTGAGCCACGTCCCGGGTGTCACCCCACTCACAAGCCCTTCTTGCCCCCGCCAGCCCAGCGGAACCCTGCCTCTCTGGCTTGCCACGAGCACTTCGCCTGGGTGAGCAAGTGGGTGGACTACTCTAACAAATACGGCTTCGGCTACCAGCTGTCCAACCACCGCATCGGGGTCCTCTTCAACGACGGGACGCACATGGCTCTGTCGGCCGATCGGAAGTAAGTGGAGGCCGTGGGCCGCCTGGATGTCTCTGCTCCATGTGGGGGGCGGGAGGGATCTCCTGGCTTTCTTTCTGCGTTGGCCACTGGGCAGCTGCAGGGCACTTAGAACTCAAAGTGAGAAGGGGAGGAGAAAGTGAGTGCGTAACAGCAGTCTTCCCTCCCCAGGGGCTGGGCCGAGCAAGGACTAGCATGGCTACAGGCCCATGGGGAGCGGGAGGCAGTAACTGTACACGCTGAAGGGTGTGAACTCCAAGGAGCACATTCAGGTCCCAGGGGATACGACTGCTCCATCCCACGAGTCTCATGGCTGCCGGAGACCTGGCTGGCTGTGAGCCCTGTTCCTAGACTCCAAGCCGGCTTGGGCTGGGCCGGGGAGCCAATGCCTTTCTCCCCAGGTCTAAGATCAGACTCTAACAGGGCTGCCAGCTCCTCTCCTCCGCAGGGCCACTGTCCTATGGGAGCAGCACCAAGACTATTGTTGGCTTTGCCGCTTACACTAGACCCCCCCACCCCCCAGCCAGCTGAGGGTGACTTGGGCTCCCCCCAGTCTGGAACCTGATGGTGGAGCCCATGAGTATTGCACTGGTGGCAGTGCAGGGACGCGCTGCTGGAGACGGAAGCTCACCTGGTCTCCTCCCCTTCACAGGATGGTACATTACAACCTGACCAACAGCAAACACTTCGCCTTTCCCATGTCGGCCATCCCAGAGCAGCTGCGGAGCCAGACCGGCGTCCTGCGGTACTTCGCCTCCTACATGGAGCAGCATCTCATGAAGGTGAGTGGCCGCCGGGCTGTCCAGCAGCAGGTGCTGGGGGGTGGTCTCCGGGCAGAGCGCACTCGCTTGCTGAAAGGGGGAGTCTGCCGCTCAGCAGGTGGCATCGCATAACTACCGGGACACAGGGCCGGGGGTGCTCCCCGGGAATGCACCGTGGGAGTCCTCCGTGGGGAGCTCAGCTGGTGGCTTGTGCCTGGCCCAGGCGCTGTCTAAAGCTTCACCGCAGCAGAAACCCGGACCCAGCGCATGGCGGAGACGCTAGCTGGCTTGTCCTTGGCCCGGCTTGCAGAGGCGGCCGCTCGGGCAGGGATCAGCGGCTAATGCGGATTCTTCTCCTAGGGGGGAGACCTGCCCAGCATCGACGAGATCGAGCAGCCTGCGCTGCTGCTCTTGCAGTGGGTGAAAACTGACCAGGCCTTGCTGATGCTCTTCAGCAACGGAACGCTCCAGGTACGTGTGGGGTCCTGTGGCTCGAGGAGGGAAGATGGCGTCTGCCTGGCTTGCCGGTCCCTAGGTCTCTGGGTAGGGTTCCCAAGGCTGGCTCTACAGAGCTAGCCCCCACGCCTCTGCTGATGGCGGCTTTCAGTGCTTCTCCACTTACCCCAGAGAATCTGTTTCAGGGCTGGAGTTTTCACCCCAGGGCTTAGGAACCAGTTCTAGTTACGGGGGATTTCTTAGTCTTCCCCCAGAGCTCTGGGGCTCCTAGGCAGAGACACCAGCCACAGAGCACCATCCGCTTGGTCTCTTGCTCGGCTAACCTCTTGATTGGAAGCCTTTGTAAGGGGAAGGGGGCTCCTTGGCTGAGTAGCCCACCCAGGGCTTCCCAGCATGGGACCCTTAGCCACGGGCGTCCCTCCCAGCTTTCATTAGCCTGGAGGCTCCCTGCTGCTGGGCCCGGCCGTGGCACGTGGCTGCCCTCCTGATCGTGGGATGGGGTGTGGAGCAGGCAAAGCTCTGTCCCAGCTCAGGGAGAAGGGGCTGGCTGAGGCCTGAGGCTGGAGAAGTAACTCGACTGTCTCTCCTAGGTGAACTTCTACAACGATCACACCAAGGTGATCCTCAGCAAGCCAGACCATTCCTGTCTCCTGACCTACGTCACCAAGGACCGCAACTCCTACACCTACAAGCTGAGCAGCATCCAGGAGCTGGGCTGCTCTCCAGAGCTCCAGTACCGGCTCAAGTATGTCCTCAAGCTCCTCCAGGAGAGGGCCGACACCTAAGCTGGGGCCATGGGAGAGGCCTCCTTGGAGTCGAAAGCCTTCCCCTGTCGTGTCAATGGAATGAGTGACCGCGCTGGCTGCCCACCAGAACTTTCCTGCCGGGCGGAAGGAACTTAGATAGGGGCATCTGGATATTTTGGCTTATCAGCAGCTGGCCTCAGCATCGTTCATCTTGGGATGCCTGCCAGCTGTTTATACTGAAATCATTGCCCTGGCGTCTGTGAGCTGACTGCTTCAATCCATGGAGGAGAAGGGGAGGTGTGTGTGTGTGGGGGGGTGAAGGTACACATCCAGTTTACTCCTGTGTAATCTTTACACAGCTTAAGTCGTACACGTGGTTGGGAAGGGGAATCTCCGGGGGACAGCTCTTCCTTCTCCTCCTGTGCAGAGCAAGCTGAGGAGAGAAGGAACAAACCTGACTTTTAAGGAGGAGAGAAATCTTTGGCCATTGTCTAAATGTTAAGAGCCCCATGCCTGTCTGGCCTCAGAGCTGGGGGGGGAGCTGAGAACCCTGCTCCATCTGGGCTTGGTTAGAACCTCCCTGCTCCCGCCCTGCCTGGCCATGTGGGGGAGGCTCCTCGTGAAACCTGCCCAGCCTGTGGGTTGCTGGGGTGAAGTGGAAGCTGCTTAGGCCGAGCTGCTACCCTTAGGGACTCTTCTGCAAGGGCGTCGTCCATGTCCCTGTCTGGCTCTCGGGGTGGGCATGGGATCTTGGCTAAAGCGAGCCTCTTGCCTAGAGGCCTGAGAGCTGGACGGGGGCTGGGGCCCCCCAGGAGGGTGGGAGAGCCTGCTGTGCTGTGGGGCAGACCAGCCTACCAGGAAATACTTTATTCAACTTGAAAAAATCTGAGCGTAATGCTCAAGGTGCAGCCAGAGCCTCATGGCTCTGGCGCGGGGGGAATGATGATGCCCGTGCTCGCTCTGAGGGAGGGCGTGGGGTGTTGCCATCTTACCACTGCCAAGAGCTCTAAGGCAGAGCCTTTGTCAGCCCAGGCTGGCCCCCCTTCTGGCCATGTGTGGGGAACAGGAGCCCTGCAGAATTGTTACACTAATGAGGGGGCGGGGTCCTCGGTGCGGGCGCATCCCCTGCTTGTCTTGCAGCGTGCGCCAGGGAATGTGAATGGCCACGGTACAGACACAAAATGCTTTAAGGGACCCCACGAGCCCTCGGCCAGCTGGGCCCTAAACAGGGTTGATTTTTTTTTTTTTTTCTTGTTTCCAAACACCGGTGCTTTGGCCTGATGAAATTATTTATGTATTTGTATTTATAGTGAATTATTTATTTCACCCCTTCCTTGGTCTCCTGTCTGTGCAGGGCCCCGTTTGCTCTGTCCCTCGCTCAGTAATAAAAGTGTTCCTTTTATAAAACACAAGGGCCTGCTACCGCCCTTCTCTGTGCCTTCTTGGGCAGCTTGGCCCTGGAGGGGGCAGGGCCATCTCACGCAGCAGGGCAGCAACCTTCAGGCAGCCCCGGCTCGAAGATGGTTGCCTGTGTGCATGTGCACTGAGGACATTAACCTTCCCTAGGCAGACGACTCGCATGTATCCTCCAGTTCCTGGAGCTCGTGGGACGCTGCCCCTTCCCAAGAGGGTGAGCATGGCACCTAGGATGGGTGCAGGGGTGTGTTTATAGCAGGGGGGCAGTACCCTAGTCTGTTATTTAGCAGCTGTTCTGTACGGGGTTGGTCTGAGTGCTGGGTGTCAGCGGAGTCCGGGCTAGCATTAGTGCTCCCATGGGGTGGGGGGGAGTAAGGGGTGCTGGAAAGACAGCACCCTAAAATCAGGGCCATCCCAGTGCTGATTCTCAATGTGGTCTGACACACCACAGCCATGCTTCCACCTGTGCGGGATTGATTGCTGCTGGGCATTGGTTGGGCTGTCACCGCCAACCCCCAAGGGGCTGTCGCTGCTGGCGGAGAAGAGAAACTGGTTTTAGGCCCCTCTTGCTTTAATGGTGACGGAGTAAAGCTCAACTCCTGTCCCTCCACCCTGCTGGAGCAAAATCAATCCGTGCCCCTATCCAAAACGCTGCTCCCGCCCCTGCTTACCTACTGTAGGATTCTGAGCAAGGGTCGGGCTGGTGCCACCTTACCTGGTTGAGGCCAGGTGCGAAGGGGGGCTGGAGGGAGGAGAGCTCTTAGCAGAGAAACCTCCTGCCCATGGCCTACTAAGGAGTGGTGGTTAAAGCGCTCTCAAAGCAGGGGCTGAGGAAGATTGTCTCGGATGTGGGCTGCTGGGGTGGAGGTCAGAGGGTTGGATCTGGGTTCCTAGACACCTGCTCTCTCCTTATGAGCCGCTTGACGTTTTCAGAACCCCCTCAATCCGCAGCAGCGAGGTGAGCTGGCAGGCACAGGGGCCAGGTGCCGCGTGAGCCGAAATGGTGCTTGGTGCATTGGCAAGGCAGCGGGCGCGGCTTGTCAGCCTGAACTCTGCCTTGGTGGAGAGGCTAGGCAGTGACTTACAGCTGAGAGCGGGCTGGTTTCTGCAGCTCTGGGGGGAGGGGGAGGTCCAGCCAGCCCCCTTCCATGGCTCATAGGGCTGGTAGGACACAATGGGGCCCCTGGGACAGGGTTAGCCTTTGTGAAAGCAGGTGGGAGAGGAGCCAAGAACGTGCAGTCCTTTAATCCCGTGCCCGACCCCTGAGCTCTGAAAGTGAGAGGCCTGAGAACAGCTGGCCTTGCATTAAATCCCCCAGCTGCTGGCTTTCCTCCCCAGTGGGTGTGGCCTGGCTGCAGGTCTGGCTCAAGGAGGTGCTCGCTGCTCCCCCCAGGGAAGTAAAAAGCCCCCCACGGTGCAGTTTCCTTTGCCTGGTGCTTGCGGGGCGGGGAGTTTTGGGCAGGGGCTAGCAAGGGGCTCCTTGCCACTAGAATGTGAGCACCTGCCGCTGGTTAACAGCTTCACCCCGCGAGGCAGGGAAGAACTCGCCCCATTGCGTGGAGGGGGAGCTGGGGTGCTACCAGCGGAGAGCAGGTTGCCAACCACACGCAGTCAAAAACCCTGAGATTGGCTTAAGGTCCCCAGATTTCAGACCTGAACCTGGCCTTCCACCGGCTGAGTTGTGGGGTCCCCTCAGCTCCTTTCTCTGAGCTTCTCTCCACGCTCTCGAGGGCTGGGAACTCCCTCTGCCTTTTTGAACGGGAAGCGGCGACGCCCCCGTGCCTCCAGGAGCTGGGGCTTTCCGAGGGCCCTCAAAGGTGAGAGGTGGCAATGGTGGCTGAGCTGGGCCCTGAACCCAGCTCCCTCCAGCCCCGCTCCCCAAGTACCAGCCCAGCCTTCCTCCCTAGGGTGCGCCTTCCCTCTGCAGCTTTCCAGCCATTTCTGACAGCACCCCCAGGATTCTCCTTTTCTGAGCCACCCCTTGCCCCGTTCCTGTTGCCTCCAGTGCCCTCCTGGCCGGAGCTGGCTCCTGCAGACCCCACTAGCGCGGCCGGCGCCAGCTGCACCTGCCTCCTCCCGGGTGGGCGCCCGCGCAGACTGGGCTGGCATTGTCAGCGTCCAGACAAAGGGGCTGTTCTGTGGGTGGGAGGCTGCTGGCGGTGACACAGCTACTCTCTCAGTCTGGGCCCCCCCGGAGGCACAGCACGAGCGAGCTGGGGCCTAGCGCCAATGGGGGCACGTGCTGACAGAGCTGCAGGGCCCTGCTGTGGCTGTGGGAGTGGGAGGCAGGGCTACCGGCGAGCCCAGACCCGCTGGGTCCTCTGGCGCCCAGTTCCCTGCCCTGCGTGGGGCGAGGGTGGCGCTCCATACCTTCCCACTCGTGCCCTCTGGAAGGCTCCCAAGGCCTGGGCTTGGGTGGGAGGGTGTTAACATCTGCCCATGAGCGCCCTTCCCTCCGGTTCGTGCTGGTCCTTGGCCTGCCCTTAGGGGCTAGTTACCCTCTCGCCCGATGGAGACGAGTCGGGACCACTGGCTCAGACCAGTCCCTTGTGGCTCAGGGCAGGCTGGGCGAGCTGTGGTTGGCTGGGTGGAGGTGGAGCGGCAGGAGGGCCTCCAATGCGCCCCTGTCCACGGGGCTCAGTGGCCTCTCCTACCGCAGGAGTAGCCAGAAAGCTGGGGCTGGGAGGGCCCCAGGGACTTGCTCAGAACAGCCAGAGCTCTGGTGCTCAATCTCCGCCCTCACTTTCCCAGCAGGACAGGCCCCGATCCAGGCGCCAGCGGGGGATGCAGGAGTTGTGGCTTCAATTCCCGGCTCTGTTACAGCTTCCCCATGTGCCCTGGGGAAAGTCCCTTAGGCCGAGATGTCGAAACCTTGTAGGCAGGTGTAACAATCTGAGCTTTCCTCTCTCTGCGAAAGGGGCAGAACGTCCCCGCTCCTGCCCCTTTGCCTGCCTGGTCAGTGCACACACTGAGCTCTCCCTCTGGCGTACAGCGCCTGGCACAGTGGGGCCCCGAACTCCGCTGGAGCCTTTAGGTGGTACGGCAGTCCCCATCGCAACCCCCCGACAGTGAGTGGAACCTGGGGAACGGCCATGCCAGCAAAGCACAAAAGCCAGGCTTCCCCGTGCCGCTGGCCAGCCCCACATCTGGTTAAGAAAACACATGAGTTAATACAAGCCCCAGAGGTCAGGGCGGGCTTCTCTTTATTGCTGGCCGGGCCTCTCCTGCCGTGCCGTCGGCGGAGTGTGGCACTCCGATCCTGGCAGGAGCTGGCCCGGGCGCTACTCGAAGTACAGCCCGTGCACCGTGGCCACGGCAAAGAGGGAGGCGTTGACGAAGGTGGCGGAGGCGACGCTGTCGTTCTCCGGGTCCCAGAGGCAGCGGCTGGCCACCTGCAGGCTCTGCTGGCCCTGCTGGCCCAGGAAGACGTTACAGACCAGCTTGTAGCGGGGCAGGGTGAGGTCCTTCAGGCGGCTGCGGATGAGCTCAGACAGGCTCTGGGCCAGCTGCCCGCTCGTCACCGGGTTGTACTTGGCATCCCCCAGGTAACTGGTGAGGATGGACTCCAGTGCCCGCTGGGCCCGGCAGGCGTCGAACTTGCAGCCTTCGTCTGGCCGGGTCTTGTAGGTGTTCTCATACTGCGTCTCCCGGATGGGCTGGAAGAGGGGGAGCCCCGAGAAGCTCACCCGCCCGCTGTGCATCCAGGGGCCGATGGAGAGGCGCCTCCCTCCCGTTGCCATGGAGACAGAGTTTCTTCGGCTGGTGAAGGGGGCGTTGGCGATGCTCATGACGGAGCTCCTCCGGGAGTGCAGGGAGGGCGGCTTCCCCTCCTCTATGCTCTTCAGCCGCATCAGGGGCCTGGGCGGGTTGTCCACCGAGTGAGAACTGCGGCGGGTGGACAGCGAGCCCGCCCTCAGGCGTGCGGCCTCCGGGTTCTCTGACGCTACCGCCTGGTTGAACTGGGCCAGAGCCTCCTGGGACAGTGCTAGCGGCTTGCCTGCCATGGCCCTGGGGTGACACCTGGGTCTGGGCAAAGAGAAGAGCTGTGCTGTCAGGTTACCCCGCTTCCACCACCCACCCAGCTCGCCGCCTGCCTGGCCGATGGCAGGCAGGACCCCGGGGCTCAGGGTTATGGCGACTAACGCCTTCCCGTAGCGGTGCTGGAAATGGCATTGTCCTGCTACGCTCAAGGAGCTTCCAACACCAAATGGGGACGGGGATCTGGGCGGACCTGGTACTGACAACCATTGGAACAAGGGGCCATCTCCCTGGTGCAGCGAGAGCTCGAGGCACGTTCCATAGCCCCGGATGCTCTTAGCAAAGTGTCTGGGACCATCAGCGAGCCTGAGCGAGCGGCTCCTGCTTCCAACCCGCGTAGCGCAGGAACCCCGGTGCCGGAGCTGCCTCCCGCCAAGTGCCCTGGCCTGCGCTAAGCGAGTTCCCTGGGAATCGCTCTCCTGTTGTGCTGCGGTGGTGCTTTGGGGATAACGCCCACAAAAGCCAGGAAGGTCCGAGTTAATTCACAGACACATATGAACTCCTTCCGGCTGCTTTCTCCCCCCCTTGTGTCTAGCCATTGGCAGCATCAGACTCTGCCTGTCCCTAACCCCGCTCTGAACTCCCCAGCCACTGTGCTTTAGCTGGTGAGCTCAAGGCTGTTTCTATTCTGGTTCGCTAGTATTTACTCTGCCCCCAAGTCTCTGCATTCCACGGCGAGCCAAACGGCTCCGGAGAGGCCCCGGCAAGAGTCCCAGCGGCTGGGCCGGTGGGAGGATGACCGAGAGCCGATCCCCTTTCCCTTTGGGAGATGTGTAGAGTAGCTGTGCCAAGGGCAGCAAAGACAAGGGCCTCCAAGAAAGGCCAATTACTCAGTCAAAGGGATGTAACTAAGGCCCGGAGGATGGTCCCGTTGCATGTGACTGGGGCATTTTAAACGGAGCACCAGCTCCCTTGGCTTTGACAAGAGATTTCCTATTTTAGTCTCCTCGGGCCCATCCCCGTGGTATCTGGTGCCTTTGTGACTGGCAGAAAACTGGCATGGCCGGGACAAGCCCCGACCCGGCGTGCACTCTCCTTTCCGTGGAGGAGTGGGGGAGTCTGGCTGGCCTCCCTGGGGCTGCACGTCCCAACTGCCGCCCAGAGTCGAGAAGCAGAACTGACAAGGAGGGAGGCTGGCTTTCTGGGCTGTTTCTGGCCTCGCTGGATACGGGAAGTCTCTCACCCCTACGCCGGGTGTCAGGAGAGCCCCGGCCAGAGAGTCGGACTAAGGATCGGAGCCTCTGGGGGCCGAGCTGGACCACACCCGAAAACTTCACTGAAATTCACCCGTCACCCCCTTGCGAGCATGGGGTTGATGTTAACACGTCTCTCCAAGTTTTCAGTGCCATTCCCCGTTACCGACATGGGCACGCTTGGGGGTTTCCCCCTTTAAATGGACTAATAAGAAACAAATTCCAGCCAGAGACGTACAGGAGCTAGGAAGGACGTTCCTCTGGGATCAAGGCACACACGTTCTCCACTGCTTTGTCCAGCTCATGCAAAGAGCCTGCTCATTTCTGGGGGCGCCATTGAGAGAATATGTAGCCACTAAAGCGCGCCTGCTTCATCTTTCCAAGGGGCAGGAGTCTCCCTGCTCTTTGAGTCAGGTGCAAGTGCCCTGGGTACAAAGGCAGAGACCCCAGCCTTGCAGTGCCCCTGGTTCACGGGGCGGGTGAGCAGGTGAGTACACCCCACCGGGCTGTGTCTACACTGGAGCTGGTGGCGTGATTCCCAGCCCCAGGAGACATACTCGCGCTAGCTGTCCTAGAGCTACCCATGAGGTCTCAGTGGGTTTGTACTTGGGGCGGCTAGCCCCTCCCACGGCTCACCATCCTGCTGAGCCGGCTCGCTCTCACCCTACTTGAGTTGGGTGTCCCACCTCCAGCTCCGAGTGTGGCTGTAGGCTGGGACCCAGCCCCCACCCACACCTCGGCGGGATCTCCCAGTGCCTGATCCTCCACCGGAGAATTCAGCGGGAGCTTCACCATTGACGCCAACGGGTGCCAGCTCACGTCCCTTGTGCATGGGGGTGGGTGGGCGGTCCCGGTCCCGGTCCCGGAAGGCTCAGTTGTACTATAAGCAATGCAGTGGGAACAAATAAACAAGCGGGACACCTCGCTGCCCGCGTCCCATCTGCACTGGGGCGTTTTCACAGAACACGAGGCTCCATCTGCATGCAGGCGAGTCACAATGGAAGCCGGGGCAATATTATTTCTGAGCTTCACTGTCATTTGCTTTTCCTTTGCAAGGGCTAGAAAATAAACGAGCCTGCCATTAATAATTGATCCTTCACTTGGAAACAGCCCGAATGCAGTGGGGCGAAAGGAATGTGTGGGGTCATTTCAGCAGGCAAGCCTCCGGCGCGCTCTCACCTGGCAGTGCCACCCGCTCCGATGGGGGGCTGTGGGATTGGTCACCGTCCCCCGGATCTGTGAGCGGAGATACCCTAGGAAAGAGTGTTAATGCCCATTATCTCGCCAGCACCTGCACTGGCTTGCTGTGCGCTCCCCTGGAGGCCCCTGCCCCTGCCTGCTGGCTTAATAATTCCCCCCGCTGCGGTAAATCATTGGCTCATTGATGTGACAGTTCAATGCAAGAGTTTTCAAAAGGACGGGGGCAGGGCAGGCAGGCTCCGATCCGTGACTGTGTTGCCTGTACGATTTCTCTGAAGCCCTGGGATTTTTTCCTTCTTTCCCTCCTGAATTTTGTGGCGTTTTGGGCAGCAGGGTTTGCTTGCTAGAAGGCAAGGCCAGGCTGTCCTATCCCCTCCTCTGGCAGGGGCCAACAGATCACCTACCTCGACCTCCAGCCCTGACTCCCAGCCCTGATCCTGGAATCGGATCCCAGCAGCACCCCCTGCGCCCATGGGGCACCCCCGGGGCTAGACTTGACCCACGGAGATCTAATGGCAGGATTGGGGCCTCGGTTTGGGGTGAGATGCAGGTTTATTTGCAATTTTTTTTCTTTTTAAAGGGGCAGCAGCCCCCGGAGGGAGCCGATACCAGCCCTTGCCATGTGCCGGGGGTACCGCTGTCTTGTACCCTGACCCATGTCACGTGTCTGGGGCTGGCAGCCAAGGAAGTTCCACCAGCTCTTCCCAGCACCCCGGGGGGGTTGTTATCGGCCCCCTCCTCACTCACCACTTGTCTTTGGCCCTCCCCTGCATCAAGACGCTCCCTTACGTCTCTGCCATAGACCTAAATATCCACTACTGCCCGCATGTCCCTGGCCCCTCTCCTTGCCCAGCCATAGTGGAGGGCAGGAACCTGGGAGTCCCACTTCACCCCAGACGCCTTTTTCCTCCCTCATTGCTTTGGCCAACAGTGTCAGAAGGGGCGAGTGGATACAAAGGCCTTGATTTCCAGAGGGCCGGGGCTTTAAGGGGTCTCAAGCCGGGCACCCAAAACCAGGGCTCACTTTTGGTAGATCTTGTCCCTGGTCTCTGAGTCCCCTGCCTCTCTCGGGAAGGGATCCTGGCCTCGACCCTGCTTCTAATCAGAGCCGTATTCCTCTCTCAATCACGTCCTGCCCTGGCTATCACCACACCTTTCATGGTCTCCTTTATCTCCACTCTGCACTTCAGAGGCTTCGGGATGTCGCGACCCCACTGATCTCTGGCTCTGAGGACCTGTTGGACCCTCTCACCCCAGCCTCCGTCAGAATCCAATTCAGAATTGCCCGGCCTGGTTTGCAAAGCTTCCCAGGACTAGTGCCATGCATCCTCCCAGACATCACCCCACGCATCCTTCCTGCTTGGTCACACTGTCCTTTGACTCTCCACACTGCTTTGTCCTGCGGCCTCTCTGCCCTCCCTCACTGCATCCCCCGACCTCGGTCCTCTCTGATGCTCCAACCTGCCTGGTCCCCTCCATGCCACTGCTCCCACCCACTCAGTCCAGTCTCAGCCCCCGCCTCGTCCCACCATGACTCTCCTGAGCTGGAGTCATTGCCTAGCCGCTGATTTCTTCACCGCCAGACCTACCTTTCCCCCTCCGCTCCCGTGTGACTTTCCAGGAGGGGCCGGGACATTGTGTAGTAGGGACGCTGCCCAAAAATGAAAGGCATTGTGTTTATTTGGTAGTGAAACATTAGGTGTTGCTATGTGACTCTGAAATCCTTTGGCCCTCATGCAGAATAGCTTTAACTCTTCGCTGCCCGGTACCGGGAGCTCTCCTCTGCATTCTGCCGAACACACGCCTTCTCTCTTTGGGGATTCATTTAAGAAAGTGACAAATCCCGACACCAAATCTATACCTGTCTAGCTACCAAATCTAGCTCCCTGTAGCATCGAGTGTGTGAACAAACTTCCCTGAACACAGGGAGTGACTGCGGGTGTCAACTCTAAAAGAACCAACTCTTATGGCGTATGATTGTTTTGTGGCCTGTTGTGACGGAGCAGGGAGCGGGGCGGATTTGACCTGGGAATGTTGCAGGGGGGTTCCATTGGAGATGGAAAGGAAGCTACCTGAGCTGTAACCTGAGCCAGGAGGGGGTTGGGAGAAGTGACACCTTCTAGCCAGGAGACAGGTCACATGTCAAACGTTTCTTTGCAGCCATGAGGGCGAGGGACATTTTTTTTCTAGTGAATGCTGAGATTCTGATCTGGCCCCAAGGGCCAGGAGTTGGCACGAGCCTGAAGTGCTTTCGCCTTCCTCCAGCCCTGCTTTGGTGTCTGTTTGTGTGGACAGACCCTGTGAACAGGAGAGTTCTGCACCAGGACCAGTCCAGATGTTCAAGGGACCAGCCCCCTGCTCCTGAGGGTCACACTCCGGGCACCGCTCGTTCCTGTGGGCACGTGTCTGAGGGCGGGTGGCAGGGGCAGGGAGGTTCACAGCTCATTGAGGCCCCAGCCAGCACCTCCCAGCCGTTCCCACTCCCCATCAGCATTGGCACTGTGCCACCTGGGTCGGTCATGTCTCCTGCAAAGGAGCGTTGCACCTGGGAGCCACTGGTGTGCTAGCGGCAGCCCAGGGCCTCTGCCAGGGTGCCGGGCATTTGCTGAAAGGGAGGGGGGAACAGGTGTGATCCTGATCGGACGCCACATGGGAAGGCTGGCGAGGACGAGGGGTGGCTGCAATGCTCCTTTGCCGCGCCAGCCACCACCGGGACTCACCGCTGACGCGCCGAAGCGGCATCAGGAGACGGGGAGCCGCATTGCTACAGGGGGTGGCCACAGCCCTCGGAGTGGTGCGAGGAAGTGCCCGGCAGGGTGGCCCCGTTTCCAGGGTCGGGCGTGCGTGAACGTGGGCTTGGGTGCAGGACGGCAGCTGGGGTGCCTTTTGCACTAGCAGTAGCCGCAGCGACTCGAGGCCGGGCGTCGCAAGGCCGCTGTCTCTGCCACGCGGGCCCTGGCTCCTTGCAGCTCATCCGCGAGATGGCACAAAGAGACCCTTCGTCCAAGCAGCGGCGCCCCCGCCCTCCCTCCATCGTCCGGCCGCAAGGGGACCGGCAAAGGTCAGCGGCTGCCTCAGTACCAGCTTCTCGGGGACAAAACCCAGGCAGGGGAGGCTGGAGACAGATCTTTAGTGTTGAGTGTGGGCCCCTCTGCTGTGGGCCCCTCTACTGTGGGCTATCGCTAGCCAATAGGGGCACAGGGCTGGTGTGTGTAGACTTCCTCTGGGCTTTCAAGGACACCCATGGGATGAGAACACCCCACCTCCTCCTGCAAGCACTGGGATCTCCCCTGGAGGCCTGGCCCCGCTCCGAGCACTGGCCCAGACAGCGCCATAGCAAAGGTGCGTGCCCACACGCCCACGCATGCATTTGGGACCCCAGCTGCGACTTTGCCCTACGTTTGGGAACTAAGAGCCTGCGGGGGCCCCGGAAGTGGCAGCAGCTCTCCAGCCGGCCTGAACGACGGGTGGGGCTGGGGGGGGCCGGAAAGGGCTCAGCCGCGGGGATCCGTTTGCTTTCTCTCAGGGACGGAGCTCAGCGCAATAGTGTCGCCCCAGGAGCTGGCCGCGGCCCGAGGCTGAGCCACTGCTGAGCTCAGAGACCGTGGCTGGCTCTGGCTGGCTCTGGAAAGGAGATGCTGGGGGGGAGGGGGGAGATTTTCCAGCTGCTTTCCGGTGCAGAACTCCTGTCCTGCCACTCCCGCTCCCCTCTGGTTTGCTGCCTTTCCTCGGCCTGGCCCCCGGGCCGGCTGGCTGCCTCGCTCGAGACTCTGACCCTGCTCCTCTCGGTTCAGGCTCACGGGTTTCCCACACACCCCGTCGGCAGCCGCTGGATTTCTGGAGCTGGGCAGCTGCCGGTTTCCTTAGTGATGAGCTCTGTTGCTTGCAGCAGGGGCCTCCTCCCCGTGGCCTAAGCCTGCCTCCCCATCTCTGGCCCTGCTCCCTCCCGTTCCCGCCAGCTCTCTGCAAGGCGCTGAGCAAGATAGTGACCCGCAGGCCGGGGGAGGCCTGGCTGAGGCTGAACTTGGCTGGCTCTCTCTGCCACACGCTCAGGCCAGCTCCCTCCCGCCTGCCTCGGTCGCCACCCCAGGCCATGGCCTACGCCGGCTCCGCCGTCCTGGAGGGGGACGCGGCTGCCTTCGCCGCAGCCGTCAGGAGCCTCATCAACAACCCGCAGTTCAGGTGAGCTGGGCCCGGGGAGCGGCTGGGCTAGGCCGGGGATATGCCTGGGCACGGAGGCTACGGCTGGTACTGAGGGTGGGCACTTAACTGTCCCTGAAATCCGCCCTATGGAAACTCAGCCACCCTCCCTCTGCGCCCACTGCCAGAGTGTGTGCGGGCACAGCCCTCTGCCCGGCCCCACTGTACCCAGCATCATTCCTGACGGCCTCTATGCTGTGGGCTACTCCCTTTACTTCCGGTCCTAAACCTTTGTGCAGCGTTGCTGTGGGCCGTGAAGCAGTTGCCGCGTCTCATCCCAGAGATGGCTGCATTCCTGTGCTGGACAAAGTGCTCTGTGTGGGGCGGTTGAGAATTTCAGAGCAGCCTAGAGGGTTTAGACAAGTATCTAAACATGTGTTGAGGTCCCCTACACTGCTTTGAAAATCTCAGTCTCTGTCCATGTAAGTTTGCAAAGCTCGCTGGGCTCCGTCAGAATGAACGGTGCTCTGTGAATGCAATGCAGAAGATGTTTGACTTGGTTACCACGCGGTGGCCGAGGACCCTCAGCTTTATGCTTAAAGCGAGCGTTGTCAGATGTAACCTAGCGCTCTCACGAATAGCTGGCCCCGCCGTTGCCGACAGCAAACCCACGGGATAGGGTAGCTGTAGTTAAATTGGCCCCCACGCTAAGAATATTATGCAAGCTTTTGCAATTTCAATTTACTTCTTGAGAACCATTTGATAAGCCCGTGTGCGGAACCGGCTGGCACCTGAGGGCTGATTTCGCCAACCTAGGGACAACCCTGCGCTCTGATGCAAGCAAGTCACCCACTGAAATCCATTCGAGGGGGCGGGGATGGGGCCGTGGGGATGGGTCTGTGAGCTGAGCCATCGACAGTTCTTTATTCTGGGGGGAGCATGCGGGGCCCATCTGAGCACTGAAACCGAGGGGAGGGTGGAAGTCCCTGTGGGAGGCAACGCAGGATCTGATACTGAACTCATAAACGCACCAGACCCCAGACTTCCACCCTCCAGGCTCCCCTGCGGAGGGGCCACAGTCTTGGAGCCGCTTCGCCCAGTCTGACGAGTCACATTGTTCTCCTTGGATCTGAGAGCCGATACCATCACCTCCATTTTGTTGGAGAGAACGTCATCCGGATGAACCGAGCGGCTGCCTGCAGAGGAGACATCCCCCAGCGGCGTTGCTCCTGGCCGGCGAGCAGGCTGGAATGCAGCTACTGGCGCACAGCGCAGCCGCCCCGTGACTGTTTTAGGGCACTTGCTGTCTGCTAGCCGTGCTGGGGAGAGTTCAGAGAGGAACCAGGAGCCTGGGACGGCCGGTGAGAGACCCCGGCGTGAGGAAGGTGTGCGCTGCCACTGCTCTTTGGGTTCCCTTCCTGTGAAATGGAAACCGCCTGCTTGACGAGGGGGCTGAGGCCATGGCTAGCTGGTGAGCGCGGGAAGCCAGTCGCATGCCCTCGACTGTTGCTTTTGAGGAACTTAATGCCCCATGAACTCAGCCACGTCGCCTTGACTCGGGCCTGGTCTACACTAGACAATTAGGTCAGTTTAACTACGTCAGTTGGGGGAGGATGAAAAATCCACACCCCTGAGCAGCACCGTTAAGCCGACCTAAGTCCCCGTCTAGACAGCGCTGGGTTGACGGAAGAATCCTTCTGTTGACCTAGCTACCGCCTCTCGGTGAGGTGAAGGACCTCTGCTGGCGGGAGGGGCCAGGACGAGCTGGGATGAAGTGGGAACTTTCTTCATGTTTTGTATGAGTACTGTGTGTGCCTCAGTTTCCCCTATGTGTTGCACAAGTATCTAGCTGGTGGGACAGAGGTGCGTGATTGTTGCAGAAACCCTAGCAGGTAGCTGCCGACACCCAGACAATGGCCGGACACTCTGTATCCTGGCAACTGATGGCCGGGGCCCATCCTCTTCAAGGAGCCGGCCGAAGGAGTTGGAGAACAAAGAGAGACATGGAGGCCAGGTGACCAGTTTGCCTGGGAAAGAGACAAAGGATGGAGGAGGGGCAACTGGGCAACAAGCGAGTCGGTCTCCTGGACTGGGACTCGGGGGGAGAGCCGAGGGCTCTGGGTCCCCCCCAAGACAGACTTTGCTGAACCTTCCTGATTCCTGTCATAGCAAGACCTGTTCTACGCTGTGTTCCAGACAACTAATCAACCTTCTGTTTCACCCGCTGGCTGAGAGTCACTGCAGAGTTGGGGTGCAGAGCCCTCTGGGGGCGTGAAACAAGCCCCCATCGAAGATAGGATCAGCCGTGCACCCTGGTTCACACGCGCTGGTGACGCCATGCTGACTAACCCGGCTGCCTGGAGCCTGGCCAGCCACCCCCTCGTCGGCAGGCCTTGCCAGCCCCATACTGGGTCACTGCTCTGTCTGGGGTCCCTGGACCCCCTCTTCTGCCATGGGGCAGAGGCCAAGCATCAGTGTCTGTACTAGACCCCGGAGGCCCTGAGCGGAGCCAAACCCATAAATACAGTTGCATCCACTCACCATTGGATAGCTCACGCCTCGTCTCAACATCGGGCCAACTACGCCTGCCTCCTGGCCATTATCTAGTTGTGAAGGGTCGCGGGTGCGGCTGGCGCTGCCCTGGACATGCCGCTCCTGCCCCACAGGGTCCTTCCTCCCAGGCCAGCCGGCTCTGGGCAACAGATTGGTGAGGCATCAGGGGACTTGGACAGTCCCAGCATGGCAGGTACGATGCAGTAACCCGCCCCCCCGGGGCACCCAAGGAGGGCACCTCATTCCCCAAGTGCAGTTAGCCGGAGAACCGCTCCGCCCCAGCGCCGCTGCGGCTGCTTTGTTCAGCCACTAGAATCCCAGGGACTTGCTCCGATCCAGGGAAATCCAGGTGACGGGCGACTAACAAATCGGGCAGGTTTTCAGCGCTCGAAAGCTGAGCAGAGAAGGACCTGTCACAAGGCCCAGCGGGGCACTGGGCTGAGGGCAGAGCCGGCCCAGCGGGGCAGGAGCGACGTCTACGGCATGCCCCACACACGGCTCCGCCCCGCCCCGGACAGGACTGGCCGCGGACAAGCTAAGCAGCAGCCTTTGCTCCCGGTGGTGGGTTTCACCAGTTGGTGCAGCAACATGTCACCCAAATTGAAACCCAGGAGCAGCCGCTGTGTCACGTGAGCCCTGGTTCGTGCCAAAGGGCCTGACCCAAACCTTTCCATTGGCTTCGATCAGGCGCGACGGGGGTGCGGGCGAAGTCACCCCTCCCTGCGAGCTCTGCACAGCTGGGCGCCAGGCGCCAGTCCAGCCTCGCTAGGGGCGGGCCCAGAGAGCCTCCCAACACCCCAGCACAATTGGCCCATCACTGTCTCCCACGGTGGCAGCTGCGGTGGAGAAGCCCAAGAGCTGAACGGGGCAGCGCGAGGCGGGGCTGGCCACTGGCCCAGGCCCTGCCTGCGCTAGGGCTGGAGAAGAGCCTCTAGTCTCTAGAAGCGGAGCGGAGCCGGAGCCGGAGGTGTAGGAGGAAGCTGGAGCCGCGGGAAGGAGGATCTTTGTTGAGGCTGCTAAGGGAGAGCAGCGAGCAAGGCGTGCTGGGAAGAAGCATCGCCCTAGGCCCGTGCACCTAGCTCTGGCTCCGGTGCCCAGCGCTGCTGCTCGTGGAGGCCGTGTGGGGTGAGCAGAAGCAGGGTTTCCTCTCCAGCACCGTGCAGGGCTGCAGGCGACTGCCAAAAGCACAAAGACAAAACTGCTGAGCTGGTGGAAAAATGTGGTTAACAGATTTTCTAGCACCTCATCAGCACTTTCATCTGTGACCCAAGGGGCAGGATTCTGAGCGCTCGCTTCCCCCGGCTCCTAGTCCCGCTCGGACCGGGAAGCTCAGGCCTAAAGGCCGATGGCACGTAATGGAAGGAGGCAGCTGGAGCAGCCGTCAGCCGTGCAATGGCAAGGGACTGGCAGGTGATGTGGGACTGCCGGGCCGGTATCCTGGCTGGGGCCCAACCCAGTCATTACAAACGCAGCCGGCATTGTCTGGTGGCCCCATGTTCTCCACTGCCTGGCCTCAGCTGTTGTGCCATGTTGATGTGCACTGTTAAACAGCTGCTGCGTTTCACCCCAGAGGTGGCTACAGTTTCGGGGTCCATGACGTGAGGCTGGCTTGGGAAGCAGCTTGGGATGAAATGTAACAGGCAGTGATCCCTTCCCCTGCCTTTTGCCCTGTTCTGCAAGGCTCTGCCCTGAGCGGGGGCCGGGAGGTGCCCTTTTGATTCCCGGGGTTCTCTGTGCCGTGAGGGCCAGTTTGATGCTACAACGCGGGAGCGTCTTGTGTGGGGGGGAATGGGACGGCTCAGGGGCTGGGATACGGAGCTTGGCCCGTGTTGGTCACTCACTCAACTACTCTGCCAGGCAAGAGCCCTCCGAAGGCTGCTCTCCCCTTGCTAAGGATGGATTTACACAGTTCGCCCTAGATCCTCCAGGGTATTTAGGCTCCTAATGCTTGTTGATTTCTGGGCCTTCCTCCCTGGCGCAGGCTCATGAAATACCCCCCAGGGGCCTAGCTGGCTGCTGTCAGCCCGCGTTACCTTCTATGGCTGCAGTGCACGTGGTAGGGTGCAGGACAGCACCACTCGGCCCCGTGCATCGGGCACTTGAGAGACCTGGGCTTGATTCCCTGCTCTGCCACCGAGTCCCCGTGTGACCTTGGGAAAGTCCCTTAGTCTCTGTGGCTGGGTCCGAGGCAGGATGATGGGGGTTGTAATATTAAAGCTACGCGGAAGGTAGTAAGGTGCTCGGAGGTGCTGGGGCCGGATAAGGACACAGCTCAAGCCACTGGCTTGTCTCAGGTGGCCAAAGTTCCTCAAAGGATGGGGTTCCAACGTTCTTAACACCAGACCCGGGGGGGCCCGTTTCAATGAGTCAGGTGGCTTTTCCCAGATGCTTGGGGCAGCCTCGGGCTCCCACTGCCCGCCAGGAGAGGAACAGGCTGGGCTGAGTGAGACCGGTCCAGGGTTTGCAGTCTGCAGCGGGAGACAGGGACCGTGCTGCAGTGGCCTTTGCTGGGAGAGCCCAGACCACTTGGGCTGGAGCTGCCGGAGAGCGTTTGTGGAGAGGGTGGATGAGCCCCATTCCTGGGCTCATTTAGATCTGGGCTGGGTGATGCAATGGAGAGAATATCCCAGGCTCCGTAGAGGAATGCAGCACGCGCTGCCCCTTAGTGCTAACAGGGTGGTTTATTGTCTGAGCATCATCTCTGCATTCCCAGGGCTCCGGCCTGGGTCCCACAGGGTTGACTCAACCTTCCAGCCCAGGCACATTGAGTCCCCTGCCGCTCACCCCTGTGGCATTTTGGCTGAGTCCTTGAAGCTCTGTCTGCTCTACCCGGGTATTAAAGAGCCCACACTCCATCAGAGGGTAGCTTTGCCTTGCTGTTCTTGGCCAAAATGCCACGCTCACCACCCTTCCGCTGGCACACCGTGATCGGTGCTGGTGGTTGATGTCTTCCACACCAGAGGCAGCTGCATTTCATTATGGGTGTATAGATCCCGAAGTGCTTTGAGATGGAGATTCCTCGGGGAATGGCAGGTGTGCCTGTGATACGCTGGCAGAGAGAGGGCCCCAGCGATAACGCTTGGCGATGGCAAAAGTCACTAAACACAGAACAGGCTCAACCTAAAAGCCAGGTCAGTAGACTCACCAGCCCCTTCAGGCCACAGCCTACACAGGCAGCCTATTGCCACGTCCCAAGTGCCTGGCGCTTGGGAGATTTGGGTCCTGGGCTTGGCTCCACCACAGACTAGGCCCAGACTTTAGGCCCCTCACTTCCATGTAAATCCTCAGGCCCCTTGAGGCGCTGCCCCTCTATTCCTTCCCTTCCAAGTGGGGACCATCAGAATCCTGCCTTAGCTCACAGAGATGCGGGTGGATTGGCCCGTTGCCTGGGGGCGAAACGCCCAGATGCCATGGTGAGGTGGGCCCGGGCGATCCTCGGGTGATAGAATTGGCTCGTCCTGTGCGTTGTGAGCAGCGGCAGCCCCCAACCAGGCCGGCCCCGCTGTGCCCCCAGGCGGGTGTTGGCAGAGCACCCACATGCTGGCGTCCGGGGAGGTTGGAGGCGTTTACCCGCCGTGGAATTATTTGTCAGCATTTCTGGTTCTAGCCCAGCTGCCTGACTCAAGGGTCATGAGTCAAAGGAGTTAAAAAGCAGATTTCTGGTTCTCAGCAGCCGGACTTTCCATTCCCTGCTGCATGGAGTGAAAACCCCTCCGTGCAGGCGATGGGCCCACGGCACTTTCCTTTTCAGTTCTGACTCCACACTGGTGTGCAGCCCGTAGTTTTATGAATCTTCCAGAGGAAGTGGTTTACCTGCCCTACATGGAGTTTTGAACCAAACAAACAAACAATAGCAGCCATGCAAACAATGAGAACCCTCAGCACTTCCCAACCCGCTGCACAAAGCCTGGGGGGGTACGCAAGGGGAATCTCCATTAGCTGCTAGCAGTACAGGGCCCGTGACACTTGGTTGGGCAGTTGAGTCCAGCCAGTAGAAGGCAACGTGTGTGTGTATGCAAGGACATACCCGCCCAGTGGGATGTAACCCCACCCCCATGGTGGGATTGGTATTTGTGGGTGGGAGGCGAGGTGGAGGGGTGAAGGCTGCATGTCCTGGCCTCCTGCTGGAGTCGATTTGCTCAGTCACTTGCAGGGAGGCAGCACATGGATGGCTCTGCATGGAGGATGGGGTGTAGGGGGTACATTGCATGGTGGGCAGGGATCCTGTCACTGGGAGATGGGGGCATCTGCATGGGGGGTTGGGGGTACTCTGCATGGGGGAAGGGGGTACTCTGCATGGGGTATTAGGGAGTACTCTGCCTAGGGGATGGGGGAGTCGGGGTACTCTGCATGGGGTATTAGGGAGTCAGGATACTCTGCATGGGGGAAGGGGGTTCTCTGTGTGAGAGTAGGGGGTACTCTGCATGGGGGAAGTGGGTACTCTGTATGAGAGTAGGGGGTACTCTGCATGGGGGAAGGGGGTACTCTGTGTGAGAGTAGGGGGTACTCTGCATGGGGGAAGGGGGTACTCTGTGTGAGAGTAGGGGGTACTCTGCATGGGGGAAGGGGGTACTCTGTATGAGAGTAGGGGGTACTCTGCATGGGGGAAGGGGGTACTCTGTGTGAGAGTAGGGGGTGCTCTGCATGGGGGAAGTGGGTACTCTGTGTGAGAGTAGGGGGTGCTCTGCATGGGGGAAGGGGGTACTCTGTGTGAGAGTAGGGGGTACTCTGCATGGGGGATGTGTTACCTGCTGTGACAGTGCTGCCCATGGGAGCCAGCTGAAGTCACTCAATCAGGGTGAACTGCAAACCAAACGGGGCAGACAAACCCCGAACGCTGGTGGTTATTCCAATACTTAGATTTACCAACCAGCCCAAAACAGCTTCTGTAAAACCTCACTGGTTACTCAGCAGTTCCCTTAACGTGCCCAGCGTCCGGCCTCCGTCCAGACACACCTGTCAGGTATGATGATGATTACTGAAAATCTTATCTCATCATATAAAAGAAAAGGTTCTTCCGACCCCAAAGGATCAGCCACACGCCCAGGTTCAATTATAACTTAGATCTGACCCAAAATACACGCTATAGTCAATTCTTATTAACTAAGCTACAATTTATTTAAAAAGAAAAGAGAGAGAGAGTTGGTTAAAAGATCAATATACAGACAGACTTGAATTCAATTCTTGAGGTTCAGATGCATAGCAGAGGTGATTTTGTAGTTACCAAAAGTCCTTTTAGAAATAGTCCATAGGTTATAGTCCAATGTCCATATTCAGGGTGACTCCAGTCAGTGACGGGGGGGATCTCAATCCTTGTGGCTTAAGGTTTCCCCCTCTTGAAACCCAAAGCGGATCTGAGATAAAGGCAGATTGTGTCCCAAGGTTCTTATACATTTCCAGCAGCCTTTCGGCCTGAGAAAACAATAGGCTTAACTCTCCTTCCAAACATCCTGGCAATTAGCACAGGGTAATTTATCCATTAAACAGTTCAGATACAGGTTACCACAACCTTCAAAGAGACATAGAGACAATAATACTATTTCCCTCAAGTATCATCATAAATGTTAACATTCCTTTTTTGATCTTTAAATTGAAGTTATAGCAATAGACAAGACTTGTTTGCTGACATCACAAGACCCGAGCAAACATCTACCATTGAGCTCTCTAACAATGCAGACTTGCATTTCAAAGCTCTGTGCATTTACATATCTTCCTAACCAGTGTCTACAGTTCACCCATGGGTCAGGGCAGTCTGAATTAATTAACTCTTTCTGGCCCTGTCATCTTTCAATGAAATATTATTTTACACTCATAACGTCACGCCTGCACACATTAGGGCACCCCACCTTTTCCCAAGCCGTAGGGCTCCGGGTGTTTACTACTTCTGCAGGTGTGCAGGACCTTTTACCGGTGAAAGAGCCTTCCACAGTGATACCCCGATCCTCTCGTTATTAACAGTCACCACGCAGAATGCCCACTAAGCACACAGTGCCAGGCTCACCAACCCAGCTCCCGCAGGCGGACTTTCCCCGTCGGCCGGGCCAGGCCGGTCTCGGCTGGGCCCTAGTTGCTGCACGTCACGCTACAGAGGCTTCGTAACAGCTCTGATCTGAGGTTGAGTCTTGGGGGTAAGATCTTCTTCCTCCAGCACTTTCCTTCTTCTTCTTCTTCTCTTCCCAGCTGGTCTCCTTCTTGGACCCCAGTTTATAGAGTGAAACTCGAGTCCTGCTTAGCTAGACCTTAACCAACCATTGTACTGAAATCTGTCTAACCAATCCTAACCTACTGTAACATAATGCTCTGCCCCATATATCCCACTCCCCTAATGAACTGACCCCTAGCCAAATTAATGGTACAGCAGACAGACAATGAAAGAACCAGACAGGTAAACAATAGGGAAGTGGGGACCATAATGAAAGGAACGAGGATTTCACAACCACAACCATTGATCAGTGAGCTCTTGCTGGCAGGCTGCTGTCAAACTCCGTTTTCTTTAACCCTTTAAGATGTGTTTCTGTCTCTGGTGCTAGTGGGGCCATTAGGACGGACGGGGTGTCCTTCTTCCCAGCCGGATCGGACAGTCACGTAGATGGAATGTGAGGATGTGTCTTCCTGCTTCTCCGCTCAGGGCTGCTGCTCCGCTGCTCCAAGGCCTGATCCGTACACATTGGGGATTAGGGGTACTCTGTATGGGGGATGGGGTACTCTGTATGAGAGATGGGGGTCGGGGATACTCTGCATGGGGGTTGGGGGTACTCTGTATGGGGGTTGGAGTACTCTGCATGGGGGATGGGTGTCGGGGGTACTCTGTATGGGGGTTGGAGTACTCTGCATGGGGGATGGGGGGCAGGGGTACTCTGTATGGGGGTCGGGGGTACTCTGTATGGGGGTCAGGGGTACTCTGTATGAGAGATGGGGGTCGGAGGCACTCTGCATGGGGATCAGGGGTACTCTGCATGGGGAATGGGGGTCAGGGTACTCTGCATGGGGGATGGGGGTACTCTGGATGGGGGTCAGGGGTACTCTGTATGGGGGGCAGGGATACTCGGTATGGGGGATGGGGGATGGGGGTACTCGGTATGGGGGATGGCGGTAGGGGCACTCTGCATGGGGGATGGGGGTACTCGGTATGGGGGATGGCGGTAGGGGCACTCTGCATGGGGAATGGGGGTACTCGGTATGGGGGATGGCGGTAGGGGCACTCTGTATGGGGGATGGGGGTACTCGGTATGGGGGATGGCGGTAGGGGCACTCTGCATGGGGGATGGGGGTACTCGGTATGGGGGATGGCGGTAGGGGCACTCTGTATGGGGGATGGGGGTACTCGGTATGGGGGATGGCGGTAGGGGCACTCTGTATGGGGGATGGGGGTACTCGGTATGGGGGATGGCGGTAGGGGCACTCTGCATGGGGGATGGGGGTACTCGGTATGGGGGATGGCGGTAGGGGCACTCTGCATGGGGGATGGGGGTACTCTGCATGGGGGATGGGGGTACGGGCACTCTGCATGGGGGATGGGGGTACTCGGTATGGGGGATGGCGGTAGGGGCACTCTGCATGGGGGATGGGGGTACTCTGCATGGGGGATGGGGGTACGGGCACTCTGCATGGGGGGATGGGGGTACTCTGTGTGACTCAGTAGGGAGCAGGGCGGATTGATCTGGGAATGTCGGTTAGTTTTACTGGGACTGTCTGCATTGGGGATGGGAGAGCAGGGGATGACTTTACCTGAGAGTTACCTGAGCTTGTAACCTGAGCCAGGAGGGGGGAGGTGCCAGGTGACTGGACAAAGGGAGGGGAGGAGCTGGGAGAAGGGGGTCAGAGATGGCTAGAGGGGGGTTGTTTTTCAGTTTGGGCAGGGAATCCCATAGCTGGGGTCTAAGCTCAGAAGGACCTGGCTGAGGGGTCCTGTTGTACCTACAGGCTCTGTTTCAGACTGTGTTCCTGTTATCCAATAAACCTTCTGTGTTACTGGCTGGCTGAGAGTCACGGTGAATTGCAGGAAGAGGGGTACAGGGCCCTGACTTCCCCCCACTTTGTGACACTCTGTATGAGAGGGGGTCGGGGGTACTCTGTATGGGAGTTGGGGGTATTCTGCATGGCGGATGGGGGTCAGGGTACTCTGTATGGAGGTCGGGGTACTCTGTATGGGGGATGGGGTACTCTGTATGGGGGTCGGGGGTACTCTGTATTAGAGATGGGGGTCGGGGGCACTCTGCATGGGGGATGGGGTACTCTGTATGGGGGTCGGGGTACTCTATATGGGGGTCGGGGGTCAGGGGTACTCTGTATGGCGGTCAGGGCTACTCTGTATGAGAGATGGGGGTCGGGGGTACTTTGTATGGGAGTTGGGGGTATTCTGCATGGGGGATGGGGGTCAGGGTACTCTGTATGGGGGCCAGGGGTACTCTGTATGAGAGATGGGGGTTGGGAGTACTTTGTATGGGAGTTGAGGGTATTCTGCATGGGGGATGGGGGTCAGGGGTACTCTGTATGGGGGTCAGGGGTACTCTGTATGAGAGATGGGGGTCGGGGGCATTCTGCATGGGGGTCAGGGGTACTCTGTATGGTGGTTGGGGTACTTTGTATGGGGGATGGGGGTCGGGGGTACTCTGTATGGGGGTCCAGGGGTACTCTGTATGAGAGATGGGGGTCGGAAGCACTCTGCATGGGGGTCAGGGGTACTCTGCATGGGGACTGGTGTACTCTGTATGGGGGTCAGGGGTACGCTGTATGGGGGATGGGGGTACTCTGTATGGGGGTCGGGGGTTCTCTGCTTGGGGGACGGGGGTTGGGGTACTCTGTATGGGGTCAGGGGTACTCTGCATGGGGGACGGGGGTTGGGGTACTCTGTATGGGGGTCAGGGTACTCTGTATGGGGGTCAGGGGTACTCTGTATGAGAGATGGGGGTCGGGGGTTCTCTGCTTGGGGGACGGGGGTTAGGGTACTCTGTATGGGGGGCAGGGGTACTCTGTATGGGGGTCGGGGGTACTCTGTATGGGGGTCAGGGGTACTCTGTATGAGAGATGGGGGTCGGAAGCACTCTGCATGGGGATCAGGGGTACTCTGCATGGGGACTGGTGTACTCTGTATGGGGGTCAGGGGTACGCTGTATGGAGGATGGGGGTACTCTGTATGGGGGGGCAGGGGTACTCTGTATGAGAGATGGGGGTCGGGGGCACTCTGTATGGGGGTCGGGGGTACGCTGTATGGGGGACGGGGGTTGGGGTACTCTGTATGGGAGGCAGGGGTACTCTGTATGAGAGATGGGGGTCGGGGGCACTCTGTATGGGGGTCGGGGGTACGCTGTATGGGGGACGGGGGTTGGGGTACTCTGTATGGGGGGCAGGGGTACTCTGTATGGGGGTCGGGGGTACTCTGCATGGGGGACGGGGGTTGGGGTACTCTGTATGGGGGTCGGGGGTACTCTGCATGGGGCACTCAGTCAGCGGCCGCCCTGTTACAATCCCCGCTCCTCATGGCGTGGCTCGGCCTGTCTCTGTCTCCACAGCGATGTGACGTTCGTGGTGGGCAGGGAGAGGCAGGAGGTGTTCGCCCATCGCTGCATCCTCGCTTGCCGCTGCCAGGCCTTCCAGGGGATGTTCAGCCAGCCCCAGCCTGATGCCCAGGAGCCGTGGGCCCCCCAGGCCCCATTGGTCCTCAGCCACGTGCAGCCCGAGGTCTTCCTGGCCGTTCTCGAGTTCCTGTACACCAACAGCGTGACCCTCAACAGCTTCATGGTGAGTGCTGCGTGCTGCCCCGGGGCCGGGCGCTGTGGGAAGGGCAGGGGTAGGTCAGACGCAATGACAATGGACCCCAAACCGGGCTGCAGGGAGGGCATGGCAGGATAATATATGGGGATGGCGCATGTCCCATCCCTCTCTAGCAGCTGGGCCACAGAGAGGATTACAGCCTACTACTGCTGCCCCCTAAGGGATCTAGTCCTTTAGCTCAAGTGGTAGAGGGCTGTGCCCAGTCCCGGGTTCAAGCCCAGCCTGTGCAGGGGAAGGTACATGTGCTGTGACTTGTAGAGTGTAGTTAGACTCTGCAGTGCTGGATCCAGACAGCGCCACCACCCGATTGGGGCTGCATCTGCCCCGCTCAGCTCCCCCAGCCTTGCCTGGCTGAGGGGAGAGGGGGCAGTCCCTGGCCCAGGCATGGTTAGCTTGGGGGCTGCAGGAAAAGGCCGGCGGGGGGTGGAGTGCTGGCTTGTCCCAGCCCCCGCTCTGCCAGCTTTGTAATCCTCGATACCCCTCAGAACGGGGTCTGTGGCGCCTACCACGGGGTCAAGGGGAAAGGGTGGGGGTGCCAGCGGGAGGGGGATGGAATTGGAGGCTGCTTGCTCCAGGCTATTTTTAGAGCAGTGTCCCTTCCCCCGCCCCCTCCCCTCCCTTTCCCCGCCCCCCCCTTTCACACACCCCATGCAGCACCGGAACAGGGTGCGAATTACCTGGCTCAGAGAACTCAGATAAACGCAGCCCAAGGAAACGGGAACCACCCCGGGAAAACCCTGCCAGCCAGGGGCATCCCGGCCATTGCCCTGCCCAGGGGTGGAATCACCCGGGGAATTCAGCCCATTCTCTCCCACGCTCCTGGCTCAGACACCCCCCACCTCCTAGCCCCACGCACTGACCTGCTGAGCCTTGGCTGGGGGAATCCAAACCCCCCGGCAGCCGTGGAGAGGCCCAGGAGCGCAGGTCAGCCCCGGCGATCACCTTATGTTCCTGCCGTGAAATGGATTTTAACCTCCCCGCCAGCCCCAAACCGAGAGCCCACGGTGCAGAGGAAGGGCCCCAGAACTCAGCAGGGAGCGTGGGCACAGCCAGGCCTTTCCCCAGCCCCCAGCAGCCCTGCAAGGTGGATCCTGGGCTATGGAAGAATCAGGCTTCTCCAGAGGTCCCTGTCCCTTGCCCCAGTCCCGCGGCAGAGCATGTGGCAAGTCCAAAGCCAGCTGGAGGGAGAGGAAGCGCCCCTCCCTCGGCCATTCGCACGGCCATTCGCACGGTCATTGCACGGCCATCCTCATGTCGTCCCATCCCCCCCCACCCGGTCCCTCCTGCTGCCCCTGGATCTAGGCAGCTGCAGGGCGGGCGGGGCGGCCTGGCAGAGGCCCCAGCAGAGCATCATGGTCCCCCTCTGCTGATGCAGCAGCGGCGCTGGGGAGTTCGGGGGAGTCCCCTCTTAGCCACAGGGCAGAGGTGGTGACGCAGGGGCTGGAGGCTGTTGCAGCCCAGAGCCGGGTGTGACATCCCCAGGGTCCAAGCCAGACTAGTGAGGAGCTGTGTTCCCCTGCCCTTGAACCGGGGTGCCTTTACACGGCCGTGCTGCTGTCGCCTCCAGTGCTAGCCTGCTCGCAAACAGCCGCCCACAGCCCCGTCGGGGTGTGAACTGCAGCTGGACACCCACACGCCCTCTGTGACGAACTGGGACTGTTCTTAATGTGGGCTTTGAATGCTGAGTGGGGAGTGTCTGTGCCTGCAAGACCTGTCTTGGGCTGTGTTCCTGTTGTCTAAATAAACCTTCTGCTTTACTGGCTGGCTGAGAGTCATGGTGAATCGCAGGAAGCCGGGGGTACAGGGCCCTGAGTCCCCCACACTCCATGACACCCTTGGTCTGGGAGTTCCCCCCAGAACCACACATCCTGCACGGGTCAGCCCGCCCCAGCCAATACCAATTCACAATGGTCAGTGAGCTCAGCGAGGGACATAAAGCACAGACTCGGTTCCCTCCGATGGACTTTCCCAAACCCCTCCACACTGGATGAGCTCAAACGAGCTGATTAACTCCGAAGAGGGAGATTTTACATGAATACACAGCACGAGGCACCACAGTCAGAAGTGGCTGCAAGAGTGAGACCGATACAACGCAGCTCACACCTGACGCCCCGACCCCGGTTACAGCTCTCTCGCCCCACCCCTCAGCCGCTTTCCATCCGGGTCCCTGCCCCAGCCCAGCGCTGCTGCTTCTGTTCTTCAGGTGTCTGCACTGCCAGAGGCAGAGAGAATGGCAGGGAAACTTTGGGGCGTCTGCCCCCCGTTTTATAGTCCCCCCTCCCCCAGCTTTGAGAAGCGGCTCCAGCTGGGAGCGGGGCAACGGGCAGGCTGCGGGGCTGGGCACCCCAGGCTGTTTCTTTGCCAGGATGGAGATATTTTGCCCTGCCAATGAATGGGCACTTAGCAGGCGATGGCCCGTGTGACCTTGTCCACGCCTGGCCGAGGCGCCAGCTTACCCTCTGTCTGAAGAACGGGTCTGGCCGATCCCCAGGCTCGGAACATCAATGGCTATTAGCCAGGATGGGCAGGGATGGTGTCCCTAGCCTCTGTTTGCCAGAAGCTGGGAATGGGCGACGGGATGGATCACTTGATGATTCCCTGTTCTGTTCATTCCCTCTGGGGCACCTGGCCTTGGCCACTGTCGGCAGACAGGAGACTGGGGTACATGGACCTTTGGTCTGACCCAGTACGGCCGTTCTTATGTTCTTAACAGGTGGAGTAGCTCCAAGCTTATACATTCACACACAAGGTTGCCAGGTATTTTACCAGGACTGTAATGACCAGCAAATAGGAGTTTTATACTTTGTCCAAGGGGTGATGCCAGGGGTCAGGACTGTCACAAGGGGTCTGCTTGAAAGGCCAGGCTGTGTTCCCTTCCCTGCCGGGGGCTGGGCTCAAGGGTTGCTTCCCAGGGCGGCCTCCTCACGGCCCTCACTGCAGACAGCCAGTCGCGCTGAGCTGCCCTCTCGCCCCTCCGAGGCCCGCGTGGCCTGGGGAAGACGGAGGAGAGACCTGGCCACACAGGCTGTCGTGGGACAGAAACTGTCTCTCTCTGCCCAGCTGGAGGCCAGTGCCCGTGGCTGTGTGGGCAAATGCCTGATCCTGTTCAGAACAGTCCAGTGTATGGGGGGCACTGAGCTGGGTTCTCACCCTGGCTCTGCCACTGACCAGTTGAGTCTATTCCCCTCCTGCCTTGTGCTCTCTACTCTCATAGACTCATAGACTTTAAGGTCAGAAGGAACCATTATGATCATCTAGTCTGACCTCCTGCACAACGCAGGCCACAGAATCTCACCCACCCACTCCTGTAACAAACCCCTGACCTATGTCTGAGCTATTGAAGTCCTCAAATCATGGTTTAAAGGTCTCACTGGGGCGGGGAGCGTCTCCCTCTCAGGATCTGTGCAGCACCCAGCCGGGGAAGGGGGACATCCCTGGGTGGAAAGAGGCACTTGCCTTTCATGCCCAAGATGCTCTGGAATTACTCCAGTCGAGGGAGCCTGGACCAGCCTTTAGTGCTGTCACCTGGCTGTGTTCTCTGGGCCCCGCAGCTCTGAGGTCAGTGGATGGGGACGTGTGAAATGCTCCTCTCGAATGCATGGACCTAGGGTGACCAGATAGCAAGTGGGAAAAATCGGGACAGGGGGTGGGTGGTAATAGGATCCTATATAAGAAAAAGACCCAAAAATCAGGACTGTCCCTATAAAATCGGGACATCTAGTCACCCTAGATGGACCAGCTGTAGTGGGCCTGGCTGCTGGGTTGGCTACGCTGCGTGGAAACCCAGCTGGCGTTCTAATGCGAATGGTATTTGAGGTTTCCTCTGAGGCAATCAAAAGCCAAACAGTGGGCAAACGTGACCTGGTGAAGCCTCTCAGCACACCTGTGAGGCAGTGGGGAAACTGAGGCACAGAGAGGTTTGAGCTAGAAATCGCACCGAAGAGCCCCAACTTGCATCCCCTGCTCTAGCCAGCAGGCCCCAATGCCAACTGCCAGTCTGCAGCCTTCTGGGCTAGGAGCACTCCTTGCTGGGGTCATGTTATCCTGCAGTGATCCCGGCAGGGAGACGGTGGTTCCCAGCCTGGGGTCTGCAGGACACTCGCTGGTGGCTGCAGAGAGCTGGCTGATCACATGGGGCTGGGTCTTTCTCCTGGCTTCCAGCTGTTACTCACACTTGCTGCAGAACTAAAAATATGCCCACTCCTTTACCTTCCCCCAGAAACAGCTGCTGTAGTAGCCCCTGTGACTGGGAGGGCGAGTGGCAGAGGAAGGGACAATCTCTCTGTTAGGGTTTGGTTCATTAATTAACCAGGAAAAGAGCAATAGTAAAACTAATGGCAAGGATCACTGCGTTCAAAGGAGCCATCTGGCATGTGCATTTGCAGTTAACTTTAACTGGGGTGTAGCCCTTGCTCCAAGAAAGCCCTGGCTGGTTCTTGGATGCACCCGGGCTTGTTATGAGAGGCCCAGGGTTAGGGACCCTGTCTAAGCTGGGGATCTCCGGCCAAGGGAAGAAATTATATCCGTGCATCCATCACTGCAGCTGTCGGTATCCGCTGGCTGGGTGAAATACCATTGCCAGGAGCAAAAGCAAAATGCTCAACATTCAGTGACATTGGTAAGATCCTAGGCACGAGGGATGGTTTGGTCTAGTACGTCCCAGCTAGTCCACCTCGTGCACTGTCCCGCCCAGTGCCTGGTCCGGCCCAGCCTGCTGCCCCGCCACGAGTTGCGTCGTGGTCTGGGGACCCAGCATCCTCACTCTGGTGCCGCATCGCACCATAAAGACACAGATGTCCAGCACTTCTCTGGCATGCTCAGAAGAAGGTGGCAGCCCAGCTCCAGGCAGCAGTGAGGAAATAACCCCACGGGGAGAGCGAACAGGAGGCTGGGGGTGTCACCCAGGAGGGGATGTCTCACCTCCTCTCTGACCCATTGTCCCTGCTACATAGGTCCCTCCCTTTGCACTTTTCAGGCTGGAGGGGATGGCGGGAAATTGCAAACCAGCCGGAGGCTGGATAACAGCCCTGCCGGGCTCATGGGTTCCCAGCGGCCTGCCCCTTTCAGCCACTGTCTCCATAGCTCCTCTCCTCAACTTCCACCCCTTGTGCTGACCCCAGCTCTGAGCAGACCTCTCCTGACCCGTGCCTGGCATGCGTGTCCGGTGGGTCGCTAGGCCGCAGGAGTTGTGCACATCAAGCCAATGACACAGGCTCCCGGCGTTACCCGCTGTGGCCAGCAATTCTGGGAGAGGGTGAGGCTGGGTTGCGTCCTGCTGCTGGGAAGTTAAGAATCAGGCTTTTCCAGTTTTCCTGGCGTTCCTGGGACTTGTTGAGGCAACGCAATGGCTTTCCCTCGGAGCACCTCTGACTCCGGCCCAGCTCCCTCCCCGTTCCCATGTGGCTGCTCACTCCTGGAGCTGCGGGCTGGGGACTGTCAGGCTAGCAACGCCCAGTGATGCGGGGAGGATGGGCTGGGATCCATCCACCCTGGGTGGCCAGGTCCCCTTTGCTCTAGGCTGAGGGGAGAGCAGCCGTCCTGCCTTGTGCGAATGGTAGCGTGGAGACTAAACTGGGCCTAGGGTGACCAGACAGCAAGTGTGAAAAATCAGGACGGGGGTGGGGGGTAATAGGAGCCTATATAAAAAAAACCTCCAAATATCAGGACTGTCCCTATACAACTGGGACATCTGGTCACCCTAACTGGGCCCTCACAGCTGGGTCACATGGACGGGGAGTTGTGCAAGGAGAGCACGAGCTGGTTCTGGGGCTGAGCAGAGGCCTCCCCTCTCCAGGCCGACCCAGGAGAGCCTGAGGGTCAGATCTGTGCCGCCTGGCGCTTGGCAGCAGTTCTGCCAGCTGTGAGCGGGCACAGAGCCCCGAGCGTTGCTCGGATCCCGGGCTAGCGCCGCCCCCGGGCAAGGGGAGAATGTCTGTGCCGTCTGCTGCCCACAGCTTTGTGAAATGCCGAAGGGTCAGAATGGGCCCTGGTGCTTTGCCGCCTTGGCGGCTGACGTCTGCGGTGGCTAGGCCACGTGCCTGCTTGGAGGAGGGCGTCGGGGGAGAGCCTACGGACGTGTGCGTCTCCTGGCACTTGTCAACACCTCAGCTCCCATGAGCAGGCCAGACTGCTTCCAGCAGGTGCCAGCTTCCTTTGTAACGTTTCCAAAGCCCCCTGGGTCTCTTTTCAAACACGTTTATCAGGTGGGGGCCCCCTGCTGGAGCCCCCAAGACACTCTGTCCCCCCAACCAGGGCCATGCATGGGGGGTGGAGGTGCGACCAGCTGAGAGCGGCTGCAGGGGACAGATGCAGAGAACAGACCCGAGGGCCTCGGCCCCACCAGCCTGGCACCTGCGCATTCTTGCTCACCGGTGTGTTTCTTCGCTCCGCAGGCCCTGGAGGTGCTCACCTCGGCTGTGGAGTACGGGCTGGACGACCTGAGGAAGGTAAGGCCCTCGCCTCGCCGCCTGAGCTGCCTCTTGTTAAATACACGGGTGCTGGGGGGACAGGACGGTCGGGTGAGGGGCGGTGATGTCCGGCGGGCCAGGGACTGCACATTTAGCCCGGTGGGGGGAGGGAGCGAGTGGGTGTATTTCTGTAGGTCGACATAGGGGGCACGTCACCCCAGCAATGCAGATTGGCACCATCGGAGGGCTGGGCCGGTACCATGCCAGGAGGGACCCAGCAGGAGCGGGTGATTGTGTCACTTGGTCACAGGCTTGTTCTTACACCTCGGATTGTACAGCTCTAAAGGGAGCTGAGGGCAGGGGAATGGGACCAGTAGCTGCTTTCAGCAGGTCGCTGGAGACAGTTAAGGGTGCAGGGAGGTAATGTCTCAGGGCTGTTTGTTGCCATCTGCTTCCACCCTGCCGGCGATTGTCTGGAATCACTGCAGAGAAAGCAGCCAGGCCAGTGGGAACGGACAGCTTAGGTACTGGCCCTGTGGGTGCATTGCATTGCGGGACTTTGTAGTCAAGGGCCAAGGCTGCATGAGTAGACTTTGGGCGACTCTATTTCTGGGCAAACGGGGCAATGGGAGGCTCATTCTCTGTGCTCAGTCCAGCAAACGGAGCCGAGTTCCCCGACGTGATCTCAGCGGAGCCCGTCGGCGCCCCTGGGCAGCTCAGAAAGTGCAGAGGTTATGAAAAGTTACAGCAGAACCTCCGAGTTCCGGACACCTCGGGGATGGAGGTTGTTCATAACGCTGAACAAAACGTTCTGGTTCTTTCAAAAGTTCACAACTGCACAATGACTTAGTACAGCTTTGAAACCTTACTATGCAGAAGAAAAATGCTGCTTTGAACCATCGTAATTTAAATGAAACAAGCACAGAAACAGTTTCCTTAGCCTGTCAAATCTTTCTTTAAACTTGCCCTTTATTTTTTAAGTACTTTACAGTTAACCAA
This sequence comes from Chrysemys picta bellii, assembly GCF_011386835.1. Taxonomy (NCBI): domain Eukaryota; kingdom Metazoa; phylum Chordata; order Testudines; family Emydidae; genus Chrysemys; species Chrysemys picta. The sequence continues at coordinate 2,890,579 of NC_088798.1, forward strand.
GCACTGGTCTGTATTGGCTTTATTTATTTTTTTGTCTCTGCTGCTGCCTGATTGTGTATTTCCGATTCTCAATGAGGTATGTGGTTGACCTGTCAGTTCTACTGTATTTATTTGACAGGTTTCAGAGTAGCAACCTTGTTAGTCTGTATCCGCAAAAAGAACAGGAGTACTTGTGGCACCTTAGAGACTAACAAATTTATTAGAGCATAAGCTTTCGTGGGCTACAGCCCCCTTCAGATGCATCTGAAGAAGTGGGCTGTAGCCCACGAAAGCTTATGCTCTAATAAATTTGTTAGTCTCTAAGGTACCACAAGTACTCCTGTTCTTTTTGTATTTATTTGATGACAGAAGCACCTGGAGGCCCAAGCAGATCAGGGCCCTCTTGTGCTGGGCACCGTATGTATGCACAGTAACAGACGGTCACTCACCGGAAGAGTCTGTATCGATGAAGGAGGGATGATGATCCCTGTTTTACAGATGGGGAAACTGAGGCATGGAGGGATAATGACATGCCTGTCCTCCGCAGCAGAGCCAGGAGTTGAACCCAGCTCTCCTGACTGACCGTCCGGTGCCTCACCCACCGCACGATCCTGTGTGTCCAGAGCCGACGGGGTCACCACCTGCCAGTTGTGTAGGTCCAGGGCCCTAGCTCGCCCTGTGCATGTATCTCAGAGCTCGGCTCTTCGGCACCCATCTTAGAGGGGGACAGGTACCCGCTTGCTCTTCAGCCGTTTTCCTCCATTCCAGTGCGTGGATGCGGCCGGCTTTCCCTGGCCACGGTGTCACAGGACCATTGAGGTCCGAGGTGGGAAAACCCCATGAGGTCATCCACTCCAAGCCAGACGGCCCCGTACTTGGGCTACTTCCTTGCTTTCTAAGTAAGATCCTTACACTGATGACTCAGACTCCTCCTAGCTACATACACTCGGGATGTGTCAGGGTCATTCCAGGCATGCTAGAGACACAACCCATAGTGACTTGGCTGAGTGCAGCAAAAATGCCTTCACTCAGCCAGTCCTCTCCGCACGGGAACCCCCGACACCATGTAATGGCCAACTTCCCTACGACGCGCAGCCATGAGCTGCTCCAGTCTCCTTTCAGTTACACATCGGCCTAGCTGTGGAGTGGCTCCGAATGGCCGATCCTGCACGAAGCAAGAGACTTCCCCTGCTCAGCCGTGACTGCGGCAGTGTGAGAGGATCCGAGACAGGCTGAGCCGTCCCTCTCAGAGCCGGGAGTGAAGGGAACGCTCAGAAAACGGGCAGAGATTCCAGGCTGGGGGCAGGGATTGGGAAGCCAGGGCTGTGCTTGTCTGAGCGAACTAGTGAAATCCTTCTGGTTAGGAGGAAGAGGGGGTGAGGAATGGAAAAACAAAAGGGAAGTGACAGGCAGACTCTCCTGCCCACTCCCAGGACTGGGGTGGGGGGTGGGGAGAGCAAAAACTTCCCAGGCCAGCTGCCAAGGCACTTGAGAGCATGGGACGTTGCAGTCATGGGGTTTTTTAACCACTGGCATCTCTCTGCTGGGTTACACACACAGACAAATATGCGCAATCAAAGAGATTCCTAAGTTAGGATGGAATTGGCCTTATGATCCGGAGACTCACCCAGGGTTTCCCCTCTCTCTGTACTGTACTCCTCACAGACGCTAACGCGGATATGAGAGTAGCCATGAACCACTTTAATTCCCGGTGAACGCAGCAAGAGAGCGCCGGGAGGACTCAAGGATCTAGAGCAGAAGGGAGGAAAGGGTCACTCCAGCCAGCGGGGAGTTCCAAGGGTCCGCACATCCCAGACTGGGAAAGAGGCGTGTGAGATAAGGCTGACATGGGGTTCTCGGGGGACTGACTGCTCGAAACCCTACGGTTTAAAACCCGGGTGGAAGAGGAGAAGGAAGCAAACCAGAACAGGCAGTTATAGTGTGGGGGAGGGGTGCAGCCCAAAGGGAAGGACAGTCAAAGGGACTAAGAGAAACTAGCTCTTTATGAAGAGCAGGGAAAGGAATTCTGCGCCTTAGCATGGCCAGGTGACAGGCACCCTAGAGCTGATAATTATTCCTAAAATAACACCCAGGTTTTGTACAGCGCTTTTCATCTGTCGAGCTCAAAGCACGGTTTGAAGGAGGGCGGTATCATTACTCCCATTTTACAGATGGGGAAACCGAGGCACAGAGCTGTCGGGGAAAATAGGGGCGGCACTAGAAAATTGTCAACTAACCCACGTGACACTGATCTTCGAATGGGAAAGGAGGGTCCTCCAGGCAGTTACGCTTTGGGGGATGAAATTCAGTCCCCCAGTAAAGTCACGGAACCGATCTTCGGCGGGAAATGGCGCCCAACTCCTACCAAACACAACCAAGTGCTATAAGCAGCACGTGCTTACCCAGGTCAGAGCTCGTCAGGCAAAGCTGACTGCTTGTTTGGCTGGGTGGACGCAAGGAGCGGACGCAGGGAAGGCCGGGTGTGACGTGCGCACAGGAATTTTAACTCAGTGTTTGCAATCTCGCATGAAATGAATGCAAATGCGCTTTGGTATGCACTGTTCCATGGACTGCAGACTGGATGTAGACACGGGCTGAGGATTCACTGCAAGGTATTTAATCAGGAAGGAAACGTCCAGGGGTAGCGCAGGTCGTCTGGTCTCACATTGAATAGCTTCATTAATGACCTGGAAGAGGGGGGGAAACAGTGCAGCTGGTCCTAAACTGAGGCATTGTGAGGCCAGTTAATGATGGAGGAGCTAGAAATCAGAGCAGAAACCACCCAGCTAGTAAATCTAAGGCAAAGTCATTCAAACCAGATATGCAGCGAGAAAGCAGGGGAGGGGCTGAAAATGGGCAGAAAGTTGCAGTGTCACATCGCATCAAAGCCCGTCCAGTCCCGTGGTGAGCTGAGCACACAGAATCAGCCGGTCACCGAGCGGGGAGGGAAGGCCCTGTTTGACTCTGCAATCGCCTGTGGGATTGCGTGGCCCCTTCTCGGTTATTCTGTTACCGGGACAATATTGACAAACTGGAGGGAGTTCAGAGAAGAGCCATAAAAAAGATCAAGGCCTGGGAGCGGTTTCTGAGGAATGCTTTAAAGAACTAACCTCATTTCTTTGGCTAAATGAGGACAAAGTCCTTGGCTCTGCTGAGTCTGTATTGAATTGGTTTAAGCACTGATGGCTCCATGTATCCGCACTAGTCATGCCGTAAGCATTTTCCTAAGCCATTTCAGGTGCAATGCCTTCTGGGTACTTATCCCACAGTTCCTTGCTAAGCTTCCAGAAACAGTGCGTTGTGAGAGACGCCCCAAGATGGCTGGTGCCCTGTGGGGTAGCAGTGGGGTGACTCGTTGAACCGTTTTGATGCAGCCGCACTGACACTAACCTGGGATCTAGCCCTGAAAATGCACCGGTCCCCTTAGCACATTTGTGAACTGGTTGGAACCTGTGTGCGTATGTGTGTTACGAGCAAACTAAGAGGTGAAACCAGTTCTCAGCATGGTCAACTTCTCTAGTGTAGACGAGACCAGGGGGGTGGAAGGGGAGCCATAGGAACCCTGCGTTGGTCTGATCGATGGCGGAGGGGAATTATTTAGAGGCATGCTCTGAGGAACAATGAGGAGCCGTAGGACGAGATTTAGATGGGGGGGATATTTAGGCTGAATATCAGGCTGAGCATCTTCCTCATGCCTGCACGGTGTGATTCAGAGAGGTGCTGGGATGAAGCCAGCGGCCCCTGGCTATCCGCTCCCAGCTCTTTCCCAACCTGCGTGCCATGCGGATCTCTGGGCACTTTCAGTTTTTCAGGAATCCCTCTCCGGGTGCGGGTGGTGTCAGCAGCAGGGAATTCGCCCCTTCCTTCCCGCAGAGGCCCGCATTCCTTTCCCATAACCTGCCCGAGGAGCACGTGTCGCTAGCGCTCTCTGCATGTGTCACTTCCTCTTCCCAGCGGCTCTGTTCCTGGACTAGCACCTCTCGTTTCCCGGAGCCTGCCCGGCTGGCGACGCTGGTCGGCGAGGGAACCCACGCCCGCTGCTGGTTCTCCCAGCCATCGTGTCAGGGGAACCCACAGTCAGGGCTCGTCTACGGCCCGCGCCTCGGCTGTGTCTCTTAGCGGTTGGGCTTGGGACAGAGGAGCCCAGCAAAGTATCTTCTGCAGGGTCAACCAAAGCCAGGCTGGCAACTTGCCAACAGCCCAAAGGCCACACGGGATGAGCAGTTGAGAACGGGAATTACAGCGGAGAGTGTCATTCCCAGGATGCAGCGCTCCACCTTGGGCATGATGGGATGGAGACTGCATGGTGAGTTCTGGGAGGGTCCGGAGTTTCCCCCATGACTTAGTCAGGCCCAGTGCGGGGTGTTGGACCCACCTGGGGCGAAAGGGACCCAGCCAGTCCCGTGCAGGGCTAAGGAATTGTCCACCCGAAGCACACGGGCCTGGGCCTGCTCCCCGGGAGCCCACGGCTGTGCGGGAACGTTTCCTTTCGAGCCCAGGCCGACGCAGGGCGGAGGGGAAGCTGCCTGGCGGTGAGGCCTGGCAGGCAAGGCAATGGGTGGAAGCTACTTTCTTGGGTCATGGAAAACCAGCCCAGCCTGAGTTCCGGGGCCTGAGGAGGTCTCGTCTCCCAGGCCTTGTCCAGCCCAAGCGGCTGCGGGAAGGGGCTTTGAAGGCTAGTTTCCTTCCCTGGTGTTCACTGATGTGGGGCTGCCCCTGTGACTAACAGGACAGTGGCTCCCCAGCCAGAGGCAGAGCTGGATGGGGCAGGAGCCGGCTGGACAGGGAGACCAGAGTCCCCTTCCGTAGTGGAGAGACTCTGGTTGCGCTGATCCCATCCTGTGTGATCAGGAGGAGCCGAGGGCTCCCAAGCTTCCTCTTAGCCGAGTGTGACGAACGTGGGGGGGGGGGGGGTATGTGTGTCTCACCCCCGCTAATTCCTGGATGAGCATGTTCTGAACACTGGGCCTGAAGCCGCGGCTAAAGGCCAGTGTGTGGGGGATGGGGCTAGCAGACCCAGGCCAGGGAGCTGTGGGGTTGGCACTGGGGGCATGGGGCCAGCAGTGGGGGAGCTGTGGGGCTGATGCAGGGGGTGCGGAGCTGGCAGACCCAGACCAGGGCCTGGGAACCATGGGGCCTGGGCATGGGGTGTGGGGCCAGCAGTCAGGGAGCTGCGGGGCTGGCAGTGAGGGGGGTGCGGAGCTGGCAGTGGAGGAGACGTGGGGCTCGCAGTGGGGGAGACGTGGGGCTGGCAGTGGGGGAGATGTGGGGCTGGCAGTGGGGGAGATGCTGGGCTGGCAGTGGGGGAGATGCTGGGCTGGCAGTGAGGGGGGCGCAGGCTGGCAGTGGGGGAGATGCGGGGCTGGCAGTGGGGGAGAGGCAGGGCTGGCAGTGGGGGAGATGCGGGGCTGGCAGTGGGGGAGATGCGGGGCTGGCAGTGAGGGGAGCGCAGGGCTGGCAGTGGGGGAGACGTGGGGCTGGCAGTGGGGGAGACACGGGGCTGGCAGTGAGGGAGACGCGGGGCTGGCAGTGGGGGAGATGTGGAGCTGGCAGGGCCAGACTTGGGGGCCGGCGCAGGGGGTGTGGACCCAGCAGGCCCATGCCCGGGAACGTGCTTCTCTTTGTTTTGATTGTAAGGTTGCCTCGTTCCCCGTCCGTCCGGGTGGGTTTTGTTGAGCTTGTCTCCTAAAAATAGCTGTCTGCTCACCTCCCCGGGCTGGGAACAGCCGCTTCCCGCCCGCAGCCCCCGGGTGCCTCCCCCGAGCTGGGAGCTGGGCTAATGAAAGCCAGGCAGGTGGGCCGGGAGGCGGGGGGCTCAGGAAATGACCGCAGCGCTGGGCCGGGGCCAGCACTGCACAGCTGCCGTCCCACAGACAAAGAGGAGCTCAGGCCTGGGGAACGGGGCCGGGGGGATCCAAGGATTCGTTCGGAGCAGTCGTGGGCCTTGCTGCCGTGCCAGGCGGCCGGGGCGTCGAGCTGCTCCCTGCTCTCCCTGGCGGGGGAAGAGCCGCAGCGCTGGGCCGTGGTGGCAAGATGGACGCGGGTCGCCCAGCACTGTGGCGTGGCTTTGATGTCGGTTCTGCCCCCAACAGGCAGGCGCCGTGGGGCCTGGCTGCCGCACACGCAGCAAGGGGCATCCTGGGAGAGACAAGGAGGGGAGCTCAAGTTGGGGGAGCACAGCTAACAGCTCCCCTTCTCCCCCTGGCTGGGGTAACAGCCCCCCAATTCCTCTTCTCCCCTGGCTGGGGTAACAGCCCCCCAATCCCCCCTTCCCTCCCGGCAGGGGTAGCTACCCCTTCAACACCCCCACAGCCCCCCTTCTTCCCCCTGGCTGGGGTAGCTACCCCTTCAACACCCCCCACAGTCCCGCTCCTCCCTTTGGCTGGGGTAACAGCCCCCCATTCCTCCCTTTGCCCCCTGGCTCGGGTAACAGCCCCCCATTTCCCCCATAACCTCCCCTCCTCTCCCTTGACTGAGGTAAGCAGCCCCCCGTCTCCTGGGCTGTCTGGCTTGTCTAAGGGCTGCACCCCGCAGGCAGGATGCCTGGGTTCCTTACCCAGCTCCGGGAGGGGAGTTTGGTCTAGAGCAGAGGACTGGACGCCTGGGTTCTGGTTTTGATGGTTCTGTCCCGACCCACTGGGATTTTAGGCAAGTCACTTCGCTGTCTGTGCCAACTGGAGACCCCAATAGGTCCCTCCTGGGCTGGGGCAGGGGGCTGTGATTCTAAACCCGAGTGGCTTTGAGGTGCTTTGGAGTGGGGGTGGGGCAGTCACAGCCAGTGGCTACCCCGTGCCCCCACCGCTCTCACGTTTTACAGCCCTAGGCACCTGGCAGAGGGCCGGTCTCCCATGTCGAGCCAAGCAGCCAGCAGGACAAGGAACAAAGAGCAGGTCTGGACGTGCCGGCAGCGGGGCCTAGTGGTGTGGGGGAGAGGCCGGGGGCGTGCGGTGCTGAGCCCTCCCCCGCAGGCCAGGCGGAAAGGAATCTCTGCCCAGCCCTGCGTGAAGTTCTCCACGTCCCCATGGGGAACGCTCTGTGCGCCGGCTCGGGGCAGCGCTCGGGCACCGTCCCAGCGTGGGGGCAGGCGGTGATGTGGCAAACTCTGCTCTGGAGCAGCGCAGGCTTTGGCGATGCTGAGGGGCCTCCAAGGGGGGCCCCGATCCTCAAAGGCACCGAACGAACTCCCATTAACTTCCATAGCAGTGAGGAATCGGGCCCGGCTCCTCAGTCGCCTGCCGCCCTCACAGCATGTGGGCGGGCGATGCCCCCGGGTCACCCCCCGCTCCTGGCGTTCCTGGCCGTCTGGTTGGCATGTCTGCATGGGGGTCTGTCCAGCCTGCGCCTCACTCCCACCCGAATACTCCACGCTTGGCCCTTTTCTAGGCCCGTCCATGCCCACAGCTCCAGGTGCTTCACAGACAGCCGGCACCCGCCCTGGCCCACTCTGGTGCTTTGACTAAGCCGGGGGGTTCACGGAGCAGACGCCCCCAGCGCGGACGCGGTCAGACTGGGATAAAAGCACGCAGGCCGGAGTAGCTCATGCCGGTCGGGTGAAGCCAAATAATCAGTACTGGTGTAAAACGCCTCCTCCCCGCGTATCTGCATCCCCACGTTCGAGCTGACCCCCCACCGGCCGCCATGGTGATGCTGGTAAAACTCAGAGTGGAGACCCCCTTGTGACAATGTGGTTCTGGCGGAACCCAACTGAGAGCGCCAACTCAGGACAAATTGCTCAAATAGGGCAGTTACAGCCCAAGGCTGGGGTTTTTTCCACCTCTAAGGCAAACCAAACCAGCCAGACTAGGAGGACTTCGGCCTCACCCCACTGGCTAACCGCAAGTCACACAAGCAATTCCCTTAGACACTCCAGTTTCCCAGTATTCCCACCAGTGCCACTCGTTATGGGGACAAATGGTTATGAAAACCAATACCCCAGTGAAAGAAAAAGGTTCTCCTGATCCCAAAGGACCACGCCCCAGACCCAGGTCAATATATAAATCAGATCTTACCCACAAATCACGCTGTTGCCAATCCCTTAGAATCTAAAATCTAAAGGTTTATTCGTAAAAGGAAGAAGATAGAGATGAGAGTTAGAATTGGTTACATGGAATCAATTACATACAGTAATGGCAAAGTTCTTGGTTCAGGCTTGCAGCAGCGATGGAATAAACTGCAGGTTCAAATCAAGTCTCTGGAATACATCCCCAGCCGGGATGGGTCCTCAGTCCCTTGTTCAAAGCTTCAGCTTGTAGCAAAGTCCCTCCAGAGGTATGAAGCAGGATTGAAGACAAGATGGAGATGAGGCATCAGCCTTATATAGTCTTTTCCAGGTGTAAGAACACCTCTTTGTTCTTACTGTGGAAAATTACAGCAAAATGGAGTCTGGAGTCACATGGGCAAGTTCCTGCATACTTTGCTGAGTCTCAAGGCATATTTGCCTTCTCTCAATGGGTCCATTGTATAGCTGATGGTCCTTAATGGGCCATCAAGCAGGCTAAGCAGAGCTAACATCAGTTTATCTGGGATGTCACCCAGCAGCATAGCGTAAGTTTGAAATACAGACAGTATAGAGCCAATATTCATAACTTCAACTACAAAATTGGTACACACATATAGACAGCATAATCATAACCAGTAAACCATAACCTTGTCTTAGACACCCCATTTGACCCCCTTTATACAAGATTTGGGTGCCACTACAGGACCTTGGTTGCAACAATGATCTATATGGTCCCAGATTATATCAATAACGTCACACCCCTAAGCCTCGCTCCCTCCTGCCGGACGGGTGAGTGCCATTGTCTGTTTGCCCTGTTGGAGAAACTGAGGCAGGGAGCAGGGGCCTGGCCGAAGTCTGCCAGAGCTCAGAACAGAATCCTGGGCTTCTGACCCTAGCAACCGGCTCTTCCCCACGACCATCCTTCCCTCTCCCTCCCCCGCCTGCACGCAGGGTGAGTTCGGGGGGGTGCTGGGGGGCGGTAGAAAGCCGCACCCCTGGTCTCGGTGAGCAGCTGGCACGTGGAATCCAGAGCCAGGCTCCTCTCGGCCCCGCTGTCGGTTCCAACGATGCTGCCCACCCTGCGGGGGAGGGGCCGGGGGCCGTGATTTATTTGTGAAGTTCCCAGAAAGCAGGAAGCCAAAACAAAAAGCGGAGGCTGTTTGTGACACAGCTGCGGTCGCCTGCCAGAGCGGTGATGTTGCTGCGCGCCTGGGAGACTCACAGCCACAGTGGGGCTTGAGCTCAGGCCCCGTCACTGGCACAGGGAGCAAATCTCCATTAACTGGGAGCAATATAGGGACACGGACCCGCAGCCAAGCAGCTCTGCTCCTTCCCGGAGAGGGCTCTGGTGCATGGGGGCGACTGCCAGTGAAGAATAAAGCAAACGGCAGGGAAAGCGCAGAGCAGGGAAGTGACGGGAAAAGCTGCGCCCTGCTGGGAAGCCAGGAGGATGGAGCAGTGGGGGGAGGACACCACGCTGGGAGTGGAGGACAGTGCAGGGTTTTAGGAGCCCCTCCGAGGCCTGGCTAGCTCATACCAGCCTCGGGCTGTTTAGGGCATTGCATTTAGCGGCCTCTTTTTGTGTCACAGGCTCCCAGCCGTGTTTCAAAATACACCGTCCTGGCTGGCTCAGCCAGACTCTAGTTAAACAGAAGGCAAACGCTGAGCCGTTGGAGGGGGAAGGAAGAGATCACGCTGGGTGGGGGAGGATGACAAAGTCTCACATTGTGGGTGATATTTGGGGTCAGGCGGCGGAGAGGGCAAGGTCGGCTGGCTCTTGCTATCCCTGGCCTGGCCCCAGGACACCCCTCAGGATCAGCCCGGCGAAGGCTGGGATCCCATGGTGCCGTTTGCTCCTTCCCCGTCTCATCCTTCAGCCGGCCCGGGCTGTGCTTCCCTTTGCCGTGCCAAAGTTTCTCCGAGTTCCCCCCTTTGCAGGGGACAGCCCATCCCCTCGGTATTCTGGGCACCAGTTCGGCCTCACGTCTGCGATAGCCGGTTTGGCCCCTGGCTCTCCGTGTCCCCCAGCGCGGGCCGCGGCCCTGGAGCTGTCTCTGGTTGGCCCGGCCCCGCCTGGCTGGCTTGCGCCCTGCGCCGTTGCTCGTTGTCGGTTAATGAGACGTTTGCTGAGCTCGCTCGTTGGGAAGTGGTTCCTGTGGCTGATTGTCCTCCCGGCGTGCGCTGCCCCGGCGAGAAGTAGCCCCCGGCGCGGCGGGTTAAAGCGCACCCGAGGTGAAGTCCAAGGCAGGCCGGGCCGCCAGCTGCCATCCAAGGGGAGTGGTTCATTCTCCATCCCGGGGAGTCTCCCAGTAAACGCCAGGCAAGCTCCGGCACCAGGCACTGAGCTCACTGCTGGCTTCCCAGGGTGACGTTCTCCGGGGGGGTTCAGACCAGATGCTCAGAGCGGTCCCTGCTGGGCGGGAGATCTCTGGCTACTCGAGGACCGTGGCTCAGCCCAACCCAGCGGCCCATCTAGGCTGGGATCCAGGCTGGTCCCAGTCCAGACCAGTGCGCTCTGATCCGGTTCCCGGTCTCTGACAATAGCCAGCGCTTGATGCTCGTTCCAGTTCACGCTGGGACCCTCCTTCTGCCTGGCGACGCACTGCGTCACTCCGGGGGGAATTTGCGCCCGCCCCCAGCGGCAGAGCCTCGTGCCCAGACACATGCGGGCTCAGCCAAGGGGGTGACAGCTCTTCTGTGGAGCCTGTGGTGGGGGCTGTGGTGCAGGCAGCGTATGGCAGAGCACGATCAGCTGGGGGCAGTCTCCACCACGCCCCCCCACGCTCCATGTGCCTGCTTCCATCTGCTTCATGGAACATGAGGCACGACGCTCCGGCCCCCTGCGCGTCGGTCGGTCGTGGCAAACCTTGGGCTTGCCCAAGTTAGAATCCCCTCTGCCAGCCCCCTGCATGGCATGCTCCCTCCGCCCTGCCAAAGCAGTGACGCCCAAGGGGGGTGGGATCGACGCCGCCTGGGTCTCCAGGGCTCTGGGGTCAGAGCAGGCGTTTAACGTTAAAACTGGGTGCAAGTCCAGCGCCCCGGCTCTCCACGGTGCCTCCGGAGCCTGGCTTTGACTGGCGAGGAGGGGGGCACTGGCTGATGGGTGAGGATGGAGAGCCGGGTACTCTGATGGGATGGACAGTCCCTACCCCTGGCTGTGGTGGGTGGGGGTTGGAGAGATGCTGCTGAGAAAATGCCTCCTCTCCCCCCTCCAGGAGTTATGGCCTGGCACCCCGCAGGCAGGCAATGGGGCCAGGAATGGGGGGGGGCTCTCTGTGGCCCAGCTGGAAGGAGGATTAGGGTTTTCCTGTTGCTCTGGATGGTGGGAAGCAGCTGCAGTCGGCGGCCTGCTGTGATACTGTTGACACCTCCTGGTGTTACCTCCGGGCAGCGGGATGGGGCAGTGGCGACCTGCCAGCTGGCCCTGGGCCCTGGCTCATGGAAAGCGCTGAGAGAAGAGGCCTGTTTGCCGATGCTCAGGTGACAGTTAATCCTGTTTTCTCTGCCCCAGGTCACCCCCCAAACGCCGGCCACCCTCTGGGAAAGGCTCGCGAGCTAGTCACCGCCAGGCTGCCTGGCAATGTGGGTGCTGCCCGAGCCAGGCTCTGCAGGGGTGCAGTTTGTCATGGCAGGCGGCCCCTGCTCGGGAGAGGGCCAGGACTGGAGTAAGAGGGGTAGTATGGGATTGAAGGGCCTTGGTGGAGCTGGGGGGGGGAAGCCCAGGGTTGTGGGTCAGGATTGAGGGGCACTGGCAGATTTGGGGGGGGGGAGCCCAGGGCTGTGGGTCAGGATTGAGGGGCACTGACAGAGCTGGGGGGGGGGAGCCCAGGGCTGAGGTAGCAGGGGCTGCGGGTCGGGAGTGAGGGGCACGGGGGGAGTCCAGGGCTGGGGTAGCAGGGGCTGCGGGTCGGGAGTGAGGGGCACGGGGGGAGTCCAGGGCTGAGGTAGCAGGGGCTGCGGGTCGGGAGTGAGGGGCACAGGGGGAGTCCAGGGCTGGGGTAGCAGGGGCTGCGGGTCGGGAGTGAGGGGCACGGGGGGAGCCCAGGGCTGGGGTGGCAGGGGCTGCGGGTCGGGAGTGAGGGGCACGGGGGGAGTCCAGGGCTGGGGTGGCAGGGGCTGCGGGTCGGGAGTGAGGGTCACGGGGGGGAGTCCAGGGCTGGGGTGGCAGGGGGCTGCGGGTCGGGAGTGAGGGGCACTGGCTGAGCTGTGTCCTGGCGCAGCGGGCAGAGGGTGCTGCTGGAAGGCCCTGTCCATGTGTTGCCTGCAGCTGGGCGCGGGCTCTGCTGATAACAGCAGTCGGTCCATGCCCCTCACCGGAGCAGACGGGATGTTCTCCGCAGCGCTGCCCAGTCCAGTTCTCTCTGTCCCTGGCACCTTTCTCTGTGCTCTGGGGTTTCATTCCCGGTGGGGTGTTCACTGGGTGACCCTGTGGAGCCATGGATCAGGGTGCCCGCAGCCAGCCCTGCCCCGCAGGTGCCCGACGCCAGCTAGGAAGATGCCAGTGAATTCCCTGCTGTGTGCCCCAGCTTGGCAGATGGGCCTGGCAGAAAGGTGGGAGCACGGGGTGCTGAGTTTGACGAGAGGCCTGGCTGCCAGCCACCAGGCACAAGGCCGGCTGTTTGCTTTGAGCCCAGGTTTGCCTCAGCACGGCCTATGGCTGGGGAAAGCTGGGCCTGCTTTCCTCCCCGCTGGGCCAACAGGACGGCAGCTGCCGCCTCCGCTGATCTGGTCCTGAGCCCCTGGCCGGGCGGTTGTCATGTCTGGGCTCCGTGCGTTTTGTTGTCCCAGGCCTGGGGTGCATGGCTAAGGCCCCTCACCTCCTGGCGGGAGGGGAAAGTTTGCCAGCACTGGAAAGAACTGGGCTGTGTGTCTATGCACTGCCGCCCCCTACAGGCTGGAATCAGACCTGCTCTACTCTATGTCATAGGCCCTATATTGCTCTCCGATAATTGGGAGTCTCCCTTTGCTCCAGAGGCAGGGGCTGCTGCTCTGGGAGCTGGCTCTGAGTCACTGTCACTGTGAAGTTGTCTGTAACTCTGGCATGCAGCTGGGTGAGAACCAGGAAGCTGTGGGTGGCCCTGGAGTTGATGCAACAGCAAAAGTGACCTTCCAGCCAGCTCCTCTGGCAGCCGGCGCGCTCTCGCTTTCCACATCCTTGCCACGCTGACACCTACCTGAAGGTGTGGTGTCAGCCCGGCTTGCAGCAGCGCTCCTGCACAGCCAACAGCCTCGCCTGCGAGCTCCCAGGCCCACGCACAGGAGCTGGGCACCTTGCCAAATGCTGACAGGGCAGGGCGCCATCCACCCATTGGGGCTGTACCGGCACTCACGGGGCGGGAACAGGCATCGCGCCCTGGGTGAGCTCCGGCGGGGGCCTCGGGCGCTCTCAGCACGCTTTGTGCAGCCTTGAAGCCCCCAGCGGCCGGGAAGTGGCTGCCGCCAGCGCTGTGCCCCACCCCCGTTGGTGAGGCGGGCACCTGCCTGGTGGACTGGTCTGAGCTCCGCGCAGCTCATTGCACGTAAGGGCCATCGGCCAGGAGTGGGTCCCAGCCCCCGAGCCAGGAAGCTGGAGGCCAGTTCCCTCGGTGGCTCATCAATCCAGCTCTTTTCCTGCCAGAGGGGAAGGGATTTCTCTTCTGTAGCTGGCCGGGCGGATGTGGCTGGGACAGGCCTGAGTCGGAAACCCAAAACATCGGCCTCTGCAACGGCTGCAGGGGCTGCGGGCCAGGGCGTGTGCGTCAGGAAGGGACCCGGAAGAGAGAGCGTTTCTGTGCCATTTTCTCATCACCTGTGGGCATAACGATCCGGGGTGGCTAACGAGCCCCAGCCCCTGTGATTAGACCAGAGACCTCCACGGGCCAGCCGGCTGCCTCCTTTCCTAACGCTGCAGCAGGCGGGGGGAGGGGGCGTTGCCCCCTGGGATGCAGGTGGAGGGGTAAGCAGGAAGCAGTGGGAAATCCCCAGCCGGGCAGCCTGGCTTGGCTGGGACGCAGATGCGAAGTTTAGGCTCCCTTCCCAGTGCTGGCGGGCCCAGCTCCTGATGCAACGGCCCCAAGGCCATAGCCGGCTTTTCCCACACAGCGTCTGGCACAGAAGCTACTGATCCAGCCAGACCAGCCCTGCACCTCCCCAGTGCCCCAACTCTGCTGGATGGGGGCCCTGCCCCGGGCACTGCAGAGCCCCGCTCCGGGGCGCAGGCTGGGGGTGAGTGGGGCAGCGGCTGCACAGATACACTTATCCCTTGGCCCTGTATACGCCACAGGCGGGGGGCCCCGCTGCTCCAGCCCCCTCCTTTCCGCAGGCTGCCTTTGGCCCAGTGTCTGGGGCTGACAACACCCCATTGCTCAATAAGGACAAATGCAAAGTACTCCACATAGGAAGGAACAATCAGTTGCACACATAGAAAATGGGAACTGCCTGCCTAGGAAGGAGTGTACAGTCCTGCGGAAAGGGAGCTGGGGGCCATAGCTGACCACAAGCTAAGTCTGAGTTAACAGTGTGACACTGCTGCAAAAAAAGCGAACCTCATTCTGGGCTGTATTAGCTGGAGTGTTGTAAGCCAGACACAAGTAGTAATTCTTCCGCTCTACTCCGCGCTGATTAGGCCTCAGCTGGAGTATTGTGTCCAGTTCTGGGCGCCACATTTCAGGAACGATGGGGACAAACTGGAGAAAGTCCAGAGTGAAGCGCAACAAAAACGATGAAAGGTCTAGAAACCATGACCTATGAGGGAAGACTGAAAAAACCTGGGTTTGTTTAGTCTGGAGAAGAGAAGACTGAGAGGGGACATGATACCAGTTTTCAAGTACATAAAAGGCTGTTACAAGGAGGAGGGAGAAAAATTGTTCTCCTTAACCTCTGAGGCTAGGACAAGAGGCTTAAATCGTAACCAGGGCAGTTTAGGTTGGACATAAGGAAAAACTTCCTAACTGTCAGGGTGGTAAAGCACTGGAATAAATGGCCTAGGGAGGTGGTGGAATCTCCATCACTGGGGATGGTTAAGAGCTGGTTAGACAAACCCCTGTCAGGGATGGCCTAGATAATCCTTAGTCCTGCCATGAGTGCAGGGGACTGGGTGGGGTGCGTGGGACCGTGACGGGGCAGGTATGGCCGAGGGGAGCATGGGTGGGCAGGACCGTGGAGGAGTAGGCGAGACTGAGGGGAGCAGGACTGGGCAGGTGGTGCGGGGCCATGGTGGAGCCGGCAGGACTGAGGGGCACGGGGCTGGTGGGCGAGGCCATGGGACACATGGCGGGGTGGGCGGAGCCGTGATGGGGTGGGCGGGGCTGTGGCTGAGGAGAGCGTGGCTGGGCCAGTGGAGCCATTTTGGGGGCGGGGGGGACCGTGGCAGAGCAGGGTTGGGCTGGGCGGGCTCTGATGGGGTGGGAGAGGCATCTCACCCACGTGCCACGTGGTGGGCTCAGCTCGGTGCCTCCTGGCGCGCCTCACCAGCGGGCTAGAGGGGCCACCCGTGGCTGCAGTAGGAAGTCGCCAGCTTCCCTAAGCCCTGGCTTCTAGTGCCAGCATCGCTCTCTGCTGCAATTTCCTTTGCTTGTGGTTTGCTTTCCGGGGCCGCGCTGGCTGGACACGCCCGGTCGGGAGCAGGGCCGAGCAGGCTGGCCACAGTGCTGAGCGAGGCGTAGCTGCCAAGGGCTCCTGGGAAGGCCGCGGCTTTTCCTTCCTCTGCTCACAGCCGCTGGGTGAAACCGGGGGAAGAGGGAGCGGCCAGGCCATAGAGGGGGTGACCTGTCCCCTCTGAGCAATCCTGGGGCTCCTGGAGCGAGCGGGTGCCCGGCCTGCTCCCCCTCTGCTGCGCCATGTAACCTCCTGGCGCGGAGTCCTGGCTTTGTGGCTTCCACCTTCCCTTGACCCCTCAGGCAAAGGCGCCAGCTTCCTCCCCTTGCCCTCGTGGGCCACGGCCTTGCTCTCCCGCGCCTCCCCGCGCAGGAACCCGGAGCCTCTCCGGGGAGCCTCAGAGCCTGGGACTGAATCACAGCCTGGGGGCCGGTCACCGCCAGCCGGCGGCAGAGCTGGGCCTGGAGCTGAGGCCTCCGGACCCATCCTCCAACCTCTTCCCTCGTCGGCAAAGCACTGGTGATGGGAACCCAGCGACCACCGGTGCTGGCGCCTCTCCCAAGGGAAGAGGGGCCGTTGGGGAGAAACGCCAACCCCAGCCCAGCTCCCTTCTCCTGGGGGCTCCTTCTCCCATCCCGGCCGGGCCTCCTGCCCAGGTCGGCCGAGCCCCGGTGGGACCAATGCGAGCTGTGACGCTGGGTAACTGTCTCTGGGTGACGGCAGCTTGGGGACGGACTGGGCGCTCGGAGAGGGCGCTGCCCAGCGGGGCCTTGTTCACCGGCAGCACGTGATCGCCTGCTTTCTGCCTGGCTGAGGAGTCAGCCCATCCTCTGGCCTCCGGGGGAGAGGAAAGAGCCCGAGGCCCCCGGTGCTGCCTGGCCAGAATAGCGGGGCTTTGATTTCTTCCTAGCACCGTGGTAATGCAACCCCCGTCCCTGCGGGGCTGCTGAGCGCCTGGGGCTGGGAAATCGGCCTGCCGTGAGGAACCTCTTCCCCGGCTGCTCCGGAGTCCGAGGTCGGCTGGAGGTGAATTTCCACGGTGACGCCGGGACTCCCCTTCCCGGGACCTTGTCTCTGGCGTCCTGTGCCCTGGGTGACTCAGGAACGGCCGGCGCTGACGGGCTACAAGGCAGGAGACAAGCCCAATAATGCCACCAGAGCCATCGCCCCCAGCCTGCTGGGCACTAAACATCTGGGGTGGGGATCCCCCCTTGGCTGGCCCTTGTCTTTCCCCGGGCCCAGGCTCAGAGATGGGGATTGGCACCTTGGGTGCGCTCCCCTCTCGCAGGGGTTGAGACCGCGGAGGGTTTGCTCCTGGCTGCTGGGCTGGGGAGGGGCTCTGGGGCTGAGTGGCTGTTGCGATGTATTTAATGGCTCTGCTAATGATCCCCCCAGGAATCCGTGGCTGGGGGCCTCGGCCCCCAGCAGAGTCCCGGCACAGTGGGGACCCGCACTAGGCGTGACTGTGAACCGCTTCCGGCGCGGCGAGGGGTTGGAGGGAGGCCGGATGGGTCTCCATGGGGCTCCTTTGCCCTCCCACGAGGAAGGGAGCCAGACACGCCCATCCAAGCAGGTTGGTGCCCTGTGCCAGAGTCAGGGCACCAGGCAGAGTGGGCGGCACATGGAGTGGGCAGTGTGATGGTGCACAAGGAAGCAGGCAAGGAGGGTGGCTGTGACTCCCAGCCAGGAGTGGGAGTCAGGGCCACTGGCTACAAAGCCGCAAACATGCCCTGGCCTGTGTTCCTAAGCCCCCCGCCTCCCCTCCCCCCGACCCTGCTGGGGTTCCAGCGAGTGGCAGTTCAGTCCGTGGCCTTTAGCACCCGGGACCATAGACCGGTGTTGACCAGCGTTTGGACAGTGGCACAGCCAGGGCAGAACTGTGGCACAAAGGGCTGGGGCAATTGCTCGGGTGAATGGGCCAATGCCCCCGCAGGAGCTGCCCGTGGGGGGTGAACCCGGGAACTCTGGAGCCAGGCGCCCGCAGGCAGGAGCAGACTCGTTCTGTTCTGGGCCATGTCGTTCTCAGCTCACACTACTCCCCGGGCACCTTCCGGGCGTGCGCTGAAGGTGTGGCTGCCCAGGGGCTCGAGCTGTCCCCAGAGGGAGAAGTGGGCGTGCAGTGGGGTGGATTGTTTTGGAAGGGCTGGCGTTTGTAAGCGCTCTGGGTGTAGGCCGGTCGGAGCCCTGCGCCGGCACCAGGGGGGAGGTTTGGCCTGGTCTGTAGTTCCACAGGCTGGGCCCAGCCCCGAGGAAGCACTGCCTCCTGCACGTGCGTCGGTCCCACCCCAGGTTCTGGGGCTGGAGGCAGGGGGCTGAGCCCAGACGTCCCTTCTGGCCTGGCCACCTACGACCTTGGCCCAAGTTCGGGGCACTCCCCGTCTTGGTTTGCATGTGTCCCGCGAGCAGCAATGCTGTGGGGCGATGTTCCCGGGGCCCGGGGGATTTCCCAGCTGGCAGCATGGGGGCGTCCTGGACATTCTGGGAGAGGACCCAGAACTGGCTGGTGTCCTGCAGAGGGCCAGGGGCGTCAGTTGATAGGACCCCAATGGCTGGGCTATTATCTGGGCCAGGGCCAAGCCAGCTAGACGTCACCCCCACCTGGCTCTTGTTTCTGCAAAGGAAACAACCCCCCCACACACACCTAGTTACCCAGGCAGCACATCGGGGAAACTGAGGCACACACACAAGTCATACAAAATATTATGAAAAGTTCCACTCTGTCACACCGGGGTCGGCCAAGCCGTTCCTCTTCAGTCACCCCCCCCCCCATTAATTTTGCGAGGGGTAGAGGTCAGGAACCGCACCAGGTCATCCCACTGGAACGGCGCAGCAGAAGCCTCCTGCTCCACCCCCCTTTAGTACATCTTGGGGTGGGGGAGCTTTGAAACCCCATTTCCCCCAGCCACAGTGCCACATCCCTGCCGGTGCTGCCTGGCCTCCCTCTGTGAACCAACCAGCCCAGTGCACGGGGCTCATGTGTAGAACCAATGTGAATGAAATTGTTTTTAGTTATCCACTGTACCATTGTAACTTCTGTTCACCATTTCATTACACTTGCCATTTTGCCTACATTGTAACTTTCATTACACTTGCCATTTTGCAGTGCATCCCACATTGGGCGGTTGGCTCGATCACCATCCCTGGGCAGCCCACGCGCCGGCTCCTTTCAGCCACCTCTTTTCCTGTCCACTGCCCTCTGGCTCTCGGTGATGGTTCCCGAGATCCAGGCTAGTGCTTAGTTCACTCACCCCTTTACCTGCCTCAGTGGGCACAACCGTTCCCAGGCCGTATTCACCACCCTGCCCCGTCTTCCACGAAATGCAGCCTCCCCCGGGCTCAGGCCCCCACGTCACGCCAGGCCTACGCCGTGACACTCCCCCGGATCCACCTGGCAGAGGGGCCCCGGTGAGGGGCTGGGGACTCCCCCTTCTGCCAGCCTCCCCACGGTGCTGAGTCAGACTGGAACGGTGCATGTCAGAGCCGTGGTGGGGATCTCCTGGCGGCGCTCGGTGTGGGAGGGGGAGTGACGGTGGCTTCTCACCGCCCCCACAGTCTGTCTGTCTCTCTGTGTCTCCTGCAGCTGTGCGTCGAGTTCCTCACGGGTGCGCTGAGCGTGGAGCTGGTCTGCGAGGCGCTGCAGGTGAGTCCCCTCCCGCCCCATGGGCTGGCTCTGTTCCCAGGAGCTGGCTGGGGTGGGGAACCCGTGACTGTGATCCTCCTCCTCCGCGGCTCTCTGCCCACGCGCCGTGCGGCCCCAAACAGCTCGGCCCTGGCCCCGGGAGGCCGTGCCCTGACCCCTGCCAGCTGTGCCTGGGCAAACCCCTTGACAGACAGGGCACGTGGCCTGGGGCGGGGCGGTGATGGCGAGGAGCGGGTTGGCCTCTCCCCTGGAGGGTCCCCCAGCAGGATCTGGCCCCAGGCAGCGGGTTGATGTCTAAGGTGAGAGGAAGACTGGGGCAGCTGGGCGGAGGGGTCCTTGGGACCCTCTGAGGTGTCCCGGAGATCAGCCAAGGCCCCCGCAACAGGCACGAGGGCCGGCGCCAGCGCCTGCAGATGCCGGCGGGATCCCTTATGAGAACCGCCTCCGGCTTCATCCCCCCTGGCCGAGCATTCGGGAGCAGGGAACGCGCCCAGCGTAGATCCCCCGCCCTGGGGGGGGCTGTCGCCCTGGGCTGCTCCCTGAGCCCCCCTCCAAGAGAGCCCAGGCCCCAGGTCCTGGGAGGGGGGTGCTCGTAGCTCGGCCCAGCTGGGCCCCCAGCGTGCACCCAGCGGGAGGCTGGAGTGCAGCAGCCCCTCTCCAAGCCCCGGCTTCGATTCACCCTGCGCTGCCCGGGAGGGGAGCCAAGGCCCCATTCAGCCCCCCCGGGGGCTTGTTGTGCGGGGGCTCTTTGTGCCCGGACACCTGCTGCTAAGGAAGTGAACTGGGCCCTGCCGATACAAAGGAGCCCAGCCAGGCAGCTGCAGCGTGCGGACGGGCCCCGCGGCCCCTGCACCAGCCGGCCCTTTGTCTGCCGAGCCGGGGTTTTGGTGGAGGGGGTCGTCCGTGTCTGTCCCCCCGCTGCGAGGTTTTAAGCCCTGGCTGGTTGGTTCCCATGGCAGCCCCCGGAGGGAACGTGGCCTAGCAGTCAGGTCGTGGGCCTGGTGGAGGAGTTGGGGGGTGGGCTGGTATCAGCCGGGCTGCGCCATGCGGTACCGAGTGGGGCATTGTTCTGTGCAGCTGGCTCCTGGTCCCCTCCCCGCCGGCTTCGGGGGCCGGGCCCCTTTGATCTGACAAAAGACCCGTGCTGACTTTGTCTCCTTTGCCCTGGTTTGTCCTCGCAGCTGCCTGGCGCGATCCCGAGCGCTGGCTGGGGGATGGGGCTAGAGCCATCACGCTGGGTGGGACACGGGCACGGTGGGCAGCAGGGATCCCGGGACGACTTGAGGAGCCCCCCACGTGCCAGGTGCTTTACAGGCTGGTTGGCGACCACGTCCCAGCCCCACAGAGCCAGTGTTCTGGATACGTTGCCTGCGTGGTGGTTGTGGGCCCCCGGGGGAAATCGAGGCCGGGTTCCACGCTGCCTGGGCGCTCGGGTGCTGCGGGACGAGCACAGTATGGAAACGTGGCTGGAGGAGAAGGCAGAGCCCAGCTCCCAGCCCCTCGGGGCCAGAACGGAGCAGCCAGAGCCTGCTTGTCTCCACCCCGCCCTGTGTGGAGCAGCCCTGGGGCAGGCCCGGCCACCGAAGCGGCTGCCCGGGGGAGCGGATCGGCGCCTGGCCCTGGGCTCTCGGATGTGGCTGTGGCCTCCTTTCCCCTCAGACCTGCCTCGTGGGGGTGACAGCGAGTCCATGTGCCGGCTGTGGACAGAGGGGCTGAGAGTCTCAGGCGTTTGGGGCCGGATCCAGAGCTCACTGGAGTCGAACAGCCTTTGCACCAGGCCTTGTGACACCAGGCACAAGCCCTGGGCTGCCCCGGGCAGGAGCTCTGGGGGCTGCAGGGGGCGGCTTAGGTCCGATTCTGCCCTCACGGAGCCGGGGTAAGTCGGGAGCTGCCCCGTATCAGAGCTGGGCGCTGCAGGCTCAGCATGCAGACGCCATGTTATCTGCCCTGGGGGCGTGGGGCTTGCAGCTCCTGGCCCGTAGGTCAGCGTGGCACGGGGGGGCTCACTGGCCATGGCCCGGGCTGCCTGTCTCTGGAAGCCAGGGGGTCAGAGCTGGGCGCCTCGGAGGCCGTTTGCTCCCTGGCTGAACAAGACCATCAGGCTGGCGGTTGCAAGGTGGGAGGGACTCGCAGCCCAACGGGGCAGGGGGAGAGCGAGACGTGCTGCCTAAGAGACCAGCTCCACCGCCTCCGTCTCCCACCTTCGGGGCGCCCTGCCCTGAGTGCTGGTGCCTAGGCCTCAGACACAGGCTGCAGGGCCGAGGGCTGCGCTTGCTGGGGCAGTGACCAAGTTCCCCGCCAGGCCCGTTCCTACGCAGTCAGGCCCCTGGCCTGAGCTCTCGCACGGCGTCGGGACGGGGTTTCTGTTTCTGAGCGCCCAGACCCAGCCCGGCCTGTGGCTCTCCGCGCTCCTGTTCTCCCCGGGAGAAGCCAGCGCCCGCCCCGCAGCCCGTTCTCCTCGCTGGTTGTGCCTGAGGCCCAAGGAGAATCTGGGCCCCTCCTGGCTTAGCCTGGCCGCTTGTAACCCCGGGGACAGTCTCTGCTCGGCAGGCGATGGTGCGTTCGGCTGATGCCCAGGCCCTGGGGGCTCCCTGGCTCTTTGAGCCGCTGTCCGCCTCGCCCCACTGCCCAGCTGCTCGCTACGGGCACAGGACAGGGCCTGCGGGAATTGGCTCGGAGGCCGTGCTGGGGTGGGGGTTTGTGACCCTCACAGCCGCGCACGGGGAGACGCCGGGGAGAACGCTGGCAGAAGCTAGGACGCGCCGGAATGAATAGCCGCAGCAGCGTGAAGTCAGCCCCTGGCCCGAGGGCCCTGCCTGGCTCAGGGCACAAACGGACAGTGCTCACGTACAGCCCCGCCTGCGATAACCAGACAGCACTGACTGGATCCCAGCTGCTCCGGATCGGGCTCCCTTGTGCAGCGAGGGGTGGGCCCTGCCCGCAGAGCTTATAATCTCCGGTGCTGAGCACTCCGGCCTCGGCCGAGTCTCCCCTGAGCGAGGCTCTTAAACTACCTGGCTGGGCACCGGCGCAGAAGTGGCAAACCCTGAGCAGGACCTAGGGCCAGATTTTCAAGTGCTCAGCATCCAAACCTGGAGGCAGATTTCCCCAAGAGCCAAGCGTGCGGCATGGCGCGGTGCCGGGAGCCCCAGCCCGCGCTGCCTCTGTGCGGTGCCCGGAGCGGAACAGGGAACTGGCCAGACGAGAGACGCCCCAGAAGGGTTGAGCTGTGTCTGGACCAGTGGGGAGGCCCTGCGGGGGGCCTGGCGGCTCAGGCACACTGGAAGGAACGAGTCGATCGCCCCCCACTGGGCTCTCCGTTGGCCCGGGTGTCGTGGTGGGGAGCTCGGGGAAAGGTCAGCAGCAGCCCAGCACGCCGGCCCGGCACGGGGGCAGCATGCCAGGCAGACAGCTCAGTAAGTGGACAGTAAGGAGGAAGCGGATCCTCCCTGCCTTGAATCCCGCTAGTTTCCCAGTGAGCAGGGACAGTGAACTCGCCCCATTTCTCTCCGTCAGCCCGTTCCCAAATCCCTCTCGCACTGGGACCCAGCGCAGGAAGGGGCAGCCCCTTTTCCTACAAATCCCCTCCCCCAACTCTCTTGCCTGCCAGGGTTCACCAGCCCTACCAATGCTAGTGGGTATCAGCACCTAGGAAGAGCTTTGTGCCCCTGGTGCCAGCTCTTTGGGCAGCGAGTGTGTGATGGGGCATCTGCCACACACTGGCCTATAAAGGGGTTAAGGGACCCTAAGGAGGCGGCGCAGAAAGCAGCCAATAGGAGAGGGGCTGGGAGGAGCAGCCAATCAGGGCCAGGCAGACCTACATAAGAAGGGCTGCTGGGTGGAGCAGCTTTAGTTGCTCCCTGGAGCTCCAGGAGGGAGGACTGGCTGCCTTGGACAGAGCAGCGCTGGGTGGGATCAGGGGAGAGCGAGCGAGCTCCTGGCTGGCTGCTAAGCCTGGCATGCTGAGGCCCTGAGATAAGGGCGGAGAAGGTGCTGGGAGCGGCCCGGGGAAGTAGACTGAGCGGTTGGCAGGGCTACAGTGTGTGGCTGCTATCTACAGGGTCCCTGGGCTGGGACCCGGATGAGTAGACAGGCTTGGGTTCCCCCCCCCCACTCACCACTGAGGAAGGGGCTGGAGTGTCAGATGGTGGCACCTCCCCGCGGAAGGGGAGAGCACAGGGTGGGGCACAACTGGGGGGCTTTGTCCTGAGAGGACGCCGCATGGGTCCAGGAGGAGAATTGATGGTGGCGAGACATCACCAGGAAGAGGGTGCTCTGGCTAGCAGGGCTAATCTCCGGGACAGCCAGCAGGAGGCGCTAGCGTGACGAGTCGCACCCCGTCACAGGGTGGTTTCCTTGAAGCCCCAGCTCCTGGAGTCCCGTGATCACAGCAGAGGCACAGTTTTCATTTAAAAAGAAACAAGTTTCTAGCCCCCGTGACTGCAGAAAACCAGGTGCAAGTGACCCCGAAAGGCTCCGAAAGCAGAAGGCGAAGAGCCCCGAACACGCGCGTTCTCATGGTTTGGGGGCGCTGCCTCCCTGGGGTTGGGCGACCACATTGGTCAAGAGACTGGGAGCCAGGCACTTCCCTGGGATTGTGACCCCATTGCGGCGAGAGGGACGGAGTTCTTAGCCGGTGATCGTCCGCCGCGGCCGCACCCCTCTTGGAGAGCTCTGCTGGGCACAGCTGGGTTGTGGGATGCCCTTCAGCTGCCCCCGCTTGGCATATCAGGGCACCTCCTGACCCTCACTGCCCCAAGCGGCCTTCCACAGAGCCGGTCCCTGCCAACGCGCCCGTCACCGCAGCGTCTGGGCGCCCCGAACAAGCAGGCTGTTGGGCTCCCTCCTGGGAATTCTGGGAGCTCCCTACAGGCCTTGGTGTGGGGCAGACGCATGTAAACAGCCGCGTGTGCCCCACTCAGCGAGCCGGGGAGCTAATAATAGCGCAGTGAGGTCAGCGCCGTTCCCCAGCACTTCCTGTTTTGCTGCAAAGGGCCCCGTCTGTGGGCGGGGGTGGGGATGAGGTGAGTGCGCCCGGGTGGCGCGGTAACCTTTGCTGGGGGAGTTTACATTCACACCTGGTGCACTGGTGACGCGCTTGGGACGCTCCCCGCGTTCCTTCCCCAGGCTGACATTAAAGCAGTGTGCGCTTCCCTCCCCCAGCCCCTGCCAGGCTGGCGTAACCATCTAGGCAAGCAGCTCCCCTGGGCATAGGGGCATCCCCCGTGCTGCCCGCTCAGCTGGGCTCCTAACCCTGTGGCGGCCTGGGAGCCGGCCTGGGGGTGGGGGAAAGGGATGGTGGAGTCAGGAGTGGAGCTGGGCACGGGGAATGGGGCAGGGCAGATCCGCGGGCACCTGGCCCGCTCCGGGTGAGGCAGGGCATTGCTGGCAGTTCCTCCAGGTTCCTGGCTGACGGCTGGGTCTGTGCTGGTGCAGCCCCCCGGCCCCGGCAGAAGGAGTTTGTCTGTCCGCCCCCCCTCTGCTAGCGGCAGAGCTGCGCCCACATGTCCGTGGTGCCTAGGCTGGAGGCGGGGACGGGCTCTGCACCGTGCCACAGCTCCGGCTTGGGGATCCCTTGGGGCGATGGTGAGGATGCTGAGAGGGCAGAACGTGCCGCCGGAAGGCTGAGCCGGGCGCGTCTGGGGCAGCAAGAGCCCGGGAGGACCTGGTCGCGGGTCTGCCGGGCAGCGCAGCCAGAGCCGCATCGAGGCAGCGCAACACCAAACCCACCGTCACTTCCCCTCTGGTGGCGCCTGGGCCAAAGGGCCTGCTCAGGGAAACGCCCGCCGGCTGCTCAACAGGGCCTGGCTCGAACTGCCACGTCCAGGCCGAGGCATCCGTGGCCGGGAAGGTGCCGGCTTGGCAGCCGTAGACTGACGGGCGGCGGGCGTGGCCCAGCCTGGGGCTGGCCTGGCTAGCGGCAGGGTGAGCTCCCGCTCCGCTGCCAGTTGATGTCAGCGGGGATGGCGGCTTTCATTTCCACTGAGCCGTCCACCGGGACCCGAGGCGAGCCTGTGTCTCCGCCGGCCCCCCGGAGACGGGCCTCTCCCCACAGGCAGCCAGGATCCCCCCGTCACCCAGCCCAGGGCACCGTGCGGGGCAGGTGTCCCCAGGGCTTCACTTGCCCCCGAAGGGAAAAGTCGAGCTGATCGTTCTGGAGTTGGCCTGCGGCTGAGACGGCGCCGGCTCGACCGGCTGGAGCGTTAGACGCCGATCGCAGGGAACAATCCTGCCTTGGCTGGCTGGGCCCCGCTGGGCCTGCCCTGGGAGGCGAGCGCCACTCATGCTCAGCGTCAGATGGGGCACGAGAGGTGGCGCCAAGGGCCAGGGGAGGGCCAGGGGACAGAGCCAGCCGCTGGCAGCACAAACGAGAGGAGCAGGCTGGCAGGTGTGGGAGGAGAGGCAAGGGGGTACGGGAGGAGCTGGGTGCCATCTGTATTGCGCTGGGACTCAGCGCCGGGGATCCCATCTTTTGGGGGGTCATTGCCCCCCGGGGGAGGGAGCTGAGCCTCTCATCCCTGGGCCCCAAGCGCAGGGGGGTTGTGGGTCCCAGGCAGGTCATGTGGAAAGTTCCCAAGGTGCAAAATGGGGCACGTCAGCCCCCCATGTTTGACACTGAGGGGCTGGCAGGCCACGCGGCAGGTTGGTCATGTCCAGGCCGAGTCGGGAGCAACCCACCGGGGTCACCCTTTGGCCTAAGAAACCTCAACATATCTGGCCAGGCCAGCCGCTCTCCGGGCCCGACCCTGTGAGGCACTGAGCACCAAGTGGGAGCCGGTCAGGATCAGGCCCTGCATAAAGCTCTCTGGTGGCAGTGGGGTGTTCCCCACCCTGCTCGGCGGGGCAGTCCCTGCTCTGTCTGGCCACAGGAGCCAACCGAGCGTGGAGAGTGGAGGGGAAACCGAGGCACAAGACTGCTCCTTGCAGCCGGTCTCCAGAGCAGGCTGGCGATGCCCTGGCCTCTTGGGAGATGCACCCCTCCGCCCGGGCTGCTCCCGGCTCCAAGCAGAGCTGAGGTTGCCTCTGCAGTGTGGGGGAGGGCTGAGAGCAGGCGCTGACAGAGAGGCAGTGATGCACAATGGGCAGAGCGCTGGGCTGGCCCTCCGGAGATCTGGCTCCTATTCTTGGCTCTGCCACTGGCCTGCTGGGGGAACTTGGGCACGTTGTTCCCCCTCCCCGTGTCTCAGTTTCCCCTCCTACTCTGAGGAGCTCTTTGGGGCAGGGGCTGCCTGTCCCTCTGCACAGCACCCAGGGCGGGGGGGCTTGCTCTCAGCAGGAGCCGGCGGGCAGCCCTGGCTCTGCCGGAACAGAGTCAGCGAGGGCACGGGTCTGCGAGGGCAGGGCCAGGGAGGGGAGAGGAGGGGGGCGGCTTTCCGAGGCGCAGGGAGATTTTCCCCCTCGGACTGCGAGCTGCTCTCGCTTGCTGATTGATTCAGAGAGTGGCTCAGAGCAGGCTGGCGGTGAGGAGGAGGCCCCGGAGAACATGCTGACGCCGGAGTTTCTGTTCCACCGAAACGCTGCTCCCAACAGCCATGGGGCCTGCGCCGGTGCAGTCAGGAGTCGCTCAAAGGGCCTGATTCTCCCCTCACTGACGCTGGCAGGCTGGGGGGGCCCTGAAGATGTAGCCATGGGTTCCCCGCTGGAAGGGGCTCTGTCGCCCGGGGGTGCCTGCGTGAGAACTACCCCACGGGGATGTCATTCGGCCCCCCTCCCACTGACTGAGGAGGGCTGGACGTGACCAGCATGACCACAAGACATGGCCAGGCAGGACTCTGTGCCCCAGCACGCCAGGCTGGGCAGAGCTGCCTGGCAGTACCATAGGCCGGGGCCCGGCTCTGGGCCTGGAGATCAGACCAAATGACCCTGCCGGCTCACAGAGCAGCCAGGCTGACAGGCCCCCGCTGGCCTGGGCACCGGGCCCCAGGGGCAGGCCAGAGGCCAGTGGCTGAGGAGCCCCCCATGAAGAAGGCTCCTTAGGGACACGCTGGCCCCTGGAAACCAGCTTTACCCGGCTCCTTTATCCCTTTCCTCGAGTCCTGCCCCGACCCTGCTGGAGCAGAGCCCTTCTGCTCCCCCCCCCCCCAGCCCGGGGCGGCCCCGTTGGGGGTCTGCGTCAGCCTGCTGCCTGCCCCCTGCCCATGCGTCCTGCTGGGAGCCGGAGCATGGCATTAGGCTGCCAGCGCAGCCCCCCGCCTGCCTCGAGGGCCACCCCTTAGCCCCCATTGTTTGCTGGCCACAGAGCCTGGCTTGCCATTTGTCCGACATTCGGAGGTGAATTCATCCATTGCTCGGGGCTGCGGCAGAGCCATGCACAGAGCCGCACAACACCCAGCTCGTGGGTCTCCACAGCTCTGCTGGTGCCCCTCACTCCCGACCCGCAGCCCCCTGCTAGCCCAGCCTGGCTCCCCTCACCCCAGCTCTGCCGGTGCCCCTCACTCCCGACCCGCAGCCCCCTGCTAGCCCAGCCCTGGGCTCCCTCACCCCAGCTCTGCCGGTGCCCCTCACTCCCGACCCGCAGCCCCCTGCTAGCCCAGCCTGGCTCCCCTCACCCCAGCTCTGCCGGTGCCCCTCACTCCCGACCCGCAGCCCCCGGCTATTCCAGCCTGGCTCCCCCTGCATGAAACGAGCCAAGAGAAATGCTCCCCCTGCTAGAGCGTTGCCTAGGGACGAGGCGCATTTGTGGGTGGGGAACTGCCCCCTCGGCTGGCTGGACCAATGATCGATCTCTTCAACTACAGCCGCCCCATGTCCTTAGGACATTGCCTTGTGACGTTTCTGAAGCCAGCACGTTCCACGTGGGCTCTCGTGTGTATGGTCATGGCAGGCGTTGCCGGGGGGGTGGGCGCTGTTACGCAGTCTGCCAAATGCGTGAGCAAGTGCTCAGTCTTGGGCAGACAAGCTGCGGGGTGAGGCCCTAGTTCTGTGCAGAGGCAGCTGTGCAAGCCGCGGCAGCGTTACTCTCTGCCTTGGGCTCTGATTAGTCGCAGCTCAATGAAGCTGCCCCCTGGGAGCTGGGATTTCCCCACATGCTGATTGTGACCCGCTCTGGTCCAGGCCGGGTGCATGTGGGTAAATAAGCCAATTGCACTTTGAATACACCCTGGCTCCGCGTCACAGATTTCTCCTGCGCTGGGAAGCCACGAGGCCCCGGGCGCCTGCTACCACTCAGTGGAGGAGCAGGCATTTCTGTGCTCCTGGACTGGCTGCATGCCTCAGTGGGTCTGAGCAGGGCTGGGTGCATCGTGGCTAATGGAGTCCCGGTGCCATCAGACCCGGATGGGAGCCCTCCCCGAGCAGGCCCTCGCGGGAGCCTTTGCACTCATCATTCTCTCCGCTGGCAGCTTTCCCCCGGCGCCCGGCTCTGTGGTTGCTGTGATGCGGCCGGGGCAGGTCTGTCTCAGCAGGATTTCCCTGGCGCGGGCGGCTGGCACCACGTGAAGCGTTGCTCAGCGGAAAGAAGCAGGAGGGGAAATGGGTGTCAGGTGCCCTGGAAAGTGCCGGTGCGCGAGGTGACGGTTGGGCCCCGGCGCGTGGAACAATCCGTCTGGCGGGGGAAGGAACCCATGCCCCCTTCCAGGGCAGCTTTGGCTGTGATGTGTGCACGGACCCGTCCCACGAGGCCCTGCCCCCAGTGCTGGGGAGATCTGCATTCGCCCTCTGCAGCTGGCTGGGGTGGGGGATGGACCCTGTGCAGCACCCATTCCCGTCCATGAGGGCCCCTGGTGCCCCTCCCCCCGCTGTCTGGTCCCATGTCAGGGACCCCAGCGAGGGCCCTGACCTAGACCCTGTCACTCGGTTGTGGGGCATTTCCCTGTGGGGCACTCAGGACGGCCCCCCTCTCTGAGCCTGCAGCAAATGCAGCTGCTGGGCCGAGCCCCCAGCCAGGCCCGGCTCCCGGGGCATCGCTGGCTCCGAGGACGGACGTTGCAGCTGGAAGGGATTTCACGCAGCGAAGCTGGATCCGTCTGGATGGTGCCCCTGCCCAGAGCGCGGAGGGCCTGGTCTCCAGGGCCGTGTGGGCCCAGGTACCTTTACCTGCTGTCGTGACTGTCCTGCTCGGCCCCCAAATGCTGTGGTGATGGGCACCCGGGGAGAGCCATGCCCTCGCCAGCCGTGGGTGGCAGGCAGGGTTTGGCGGTACTAGCCTGGACTCCAGTGCCTCCCCCACAGATGTCACGGGTGCCCAGTTCCCCCTGTTTGGCTGCGACCTGTGATGGCATGGCACACAAATAACCCTGGGTCCCCTCCCTGCCCTGGGCAGGGCTGGCAGTGTAGGAGCATCGCTGGGAGGCCAGTGGGGGCAGCCCGTCCCTGGGAGCGGGGGGAGGGTTTGGCAGCTGGGGGTGGGGTGAGGTTAGGGCTGCACCGGGGGTCAGGGAGTGCCAAGGTGGGAGGGGCAGGGGGTGCTGGGCCCCATGGGAGAGGGCTAGGGGCCATGCCATTGTTGGGGGGCTGTAGCGGGGGGAGGGGTGTCTCTCCACCACCAGTCACCCGGCTGGTTGCTCGGCTCCAGCGCGGTCCCATCCAGCCCTGGGGGAGTGGGGCGCCAATGGCTGCAGAGGGGAGCCAGGGGGTGGCTGGACTGAGGACTCTGCACCCGTGGGGGAAGCCAGCTTGGGATTGAGGGGGCTGGAGGCCCACGCAGGGTCCCTGAGCGCGCCGAGCCACCCCAGCACCAGGGCCTTGCGTCAGTGGCAGGGCCCATCTGTGCTGACCCGCCCCCGGGGGTGTTGGCAGCCGTGCTGGGCCCCTGGCGCTCTGCTCCCCCCGGCGCGTTCATGGCCTTGCCGGTCCCCTGGCGCCCTGCTCCCCCCGGCGCGTTCGCGGCTGTGCCGGGCCCCTGGCGCCCTGCTCCCCCCAGCGCGTTCGCGGCTGTGCCGGTCCCCTGGCGCCCTGCTCCCCCCGGCGCGTTCGCGGCTGTGCCGGGCCCCTGGCGCCCTGCTCCCCCGGGCGTGTTCGCGGCTGTGCCGGTCCCCTGGCGCTCTGCTCCCCCCGGCACGTTCATGGCCTTGCTGGGCCCCTGGCGCCCTGCTCCCCCCAGCGCGTTCGCGGCCGTGCCGGTCCCCTGGCGCTCTGCTCCCCCCGGCGCATTCATGGCCTTGCTGGGCCCCTGGCGCCCTGCTCCCCCCAGCGCGTTCGCGGCCGTGCCGGTCCCCTGGCGCCCTGCTCCCCCCAGCGCGTTCGCGGCCGTGCCGGTCCCCTGGCGCTCTGCTCCCCCCGGCGCATTCATGGCCTTGCTGGGCCCCTGGCGCCCTGCTCCCCCCAGCGCGTTCGCGGCCTTGTTGACATCGCTGCTGTGGCAAGTCAGGCACTTCCTGTTTACTCTGCGGCGGGGAGGCCGTTGCCTGGAGGCGTTACAACCGAAATACTCGCCCGGGCTGTGGTCACCCAGCCCCGGAGCAGGGACAGGAAAAGTGGGCCCGGGGGTGGGACTGTTTGTCCTCAAAACAACTGGGCGTAACAGTGTGTCACAACACACGCACACAGTCAGGTACACATGTGGTTGGTGCCCACACACGTGTGGTGAGGTACAGACGTACATACAGACTCAGGTACACACACAAACATACAGGCACATGATCACTCACACACTGACGTGCAGGCACACGTGGCTGGGTACACACACACACACATGGTCAGTTACACACATGTACGTACACACCTGGCTGGGTGTGCGCACACAGAGAGACACAGTGTCAGGATGCGCCCGGCCCCAGCCTGTTTGTTGCTCCCTTCCAGCCCATGCGGGAGCAAATCGCAACCTCAGCATGAGTCAGCAACACGAGGCCGTTGCAAAAAAAGCAAATGCAATTGTAGGTTGCATTAGCCGAGGCAGCGCCTGCAAGTCACGGGAGGTGACAGTACCGCTGTGCCGGCGCTGGTTAGGCCTCAGCTGGAGAACTGGGTCCAATTTTGGTCACTGTCACGGAGTATTGGGGGACTCAGGGCCCTGCACCCCCGGCTTCCTGCGATTCACCATGACTCTCAGCCAGCCAGTAAAGCAGAAGGTTTATTTGGATGACAGGAATACAGTCCAAGACAGGTCTTGCAGGCACAGACAACAGGGCCCCCCTCAGTTAGGTCCAGCTTTGGGTCCCAGGGCATCCCAGCCCACCCCCCTTTGGGGGGTCAGAGCCATCTCTGCCTTCAGCCATCTCTCCAGCTCGCTTCCAGCACTCTGCCTTCAGCGACCCCTCCCACCGCCTTTGTTCAGTTTCCCGGGCCAAGGTGTCACCTGGCCTCCAACCCCTTGCTGGGTTCTCATGTTACACGCTCAGGTATTCGCCTTCGGGCAGACTCCCATCCCCCAATGCAGACTATCCTAGCCACACTCCCCTGTCAGCATTCACACACCCCAGTAAGAACAGGCCCAGTTCGTCACAGTCACTGCTGTAGAGAAAGGATCCGGAGGCGGGGGGGGGACATGAGAGTGGCCGGTCTTCAAATACTTGACAGGCTGCCCTAGAAAAGCTGGCGGAAACTCGTTCTCTCTGGCCCCAGAGGGCAGGACGAGAGGCGACGGGCTCAGACTACGTAGGGTTACCATACTTCCGGATTTTCCCGGACATGTCCGGCTTTTGGGGCCTCAAATCCCTGTCTGGGAGGAAATCCCCAAAAGCCGGACATGTCCGGGAAAATAGGGAGGGAGGGACCGGCGGTGCTCGGCCGGGGGCCAGAGCTGCTGGGGCCGGCAGTGCTCGGCCGGAGCCGCCGGGGCCCGCGGTGCGGGGCCAGAGCCCAGGCCCGGGGCCGGCGGTGCTCGGCCGGGGGCGGGCGGTGCGGGGCCGGGGCCCAGGGTGCTCGGCTGCAGCCGGCGGTGTGGGGCCCGACGGTGTTTGGCCAGGGGCCGGGCTGGGGCCGGCGGTGCGGAGCCGGGGGCCGGGGCCGGCAGTGCTCAGCCGGGGGCCGGAGCCAGGCCGGGGGTGCTCGGCCAGGGGTGCTCGGCCGGGAGTGCTCGGCCGAGGGCGGTGGTGGCCGGGGTCGGGGGCCGGCGGTGCGGGGCCGGGCGGTGCTCGGCCAGGGGCGGTGGTGCTCAGGGCCGGGGTCGGCGGCCAGTGCCCCAGGGCCTGAGCCAAGCTGGGCGGGAGATGCCGGGTCCAGAGCCGCTCGGCCGGGGGGGGCGGACTGGGCCGCGCCTCCTCACGCCCCCCCGCCCCAGCTTGCCTGCTGCTTCAGGCTTCCCGCAAATCAAATGTTCGCGGGAAGCAGAGGAGGGGGAGGGGCAGGGGACGAAGCGTCCAGGGGAGGGGGCGGGGCGGAGTTGGGGCGGGGCCGGGGCCCGTGGAGTGTCCTCCTTTTGGACACTTAAAATATGGTAACCCTAGACTACGGCACAGCAGACTTCGGTTAAATCTCAGGACAAACGTCCTAACCACGTCGGCCCGTCGGCCCCTGGAGCAGGGGCCTCGGGAGGTCCTGGAAGCTTCTTCACTGGTGGTTTTTGAGAGGAGAGAGGATGATCCTGGCAGTCCCGTCTAACCCTCTGGGTCTATGGTTCTGCACCCCACCCTCAGCATGGGGTCAACGTCCTGCCCCCTGTCTGCCCACCCTGCCTCGGGCTGTAGGCAGCGAGCTCCCTGCTGGCAGGGCGGCTCTATCGTGCCTGGGGGTGGGCACCAGCCCAGCCCAACGTACGTGCTTGGCACGAGATGGGAAAGGCAGGGGCCCCCTGGGTGCAGGGGTGTGCCCGGGGGTGGGTACCAGGCCAGCGTAGGTGTCTGGTGTCCCGGAGTCCCCGGGCGATGCTCTGGAACTGCTCCCCACAAAGCCAGTCAGGACTCTGGGGAGCCTCCTCTCCCTCGGAGCAGACCGTCTTCAGGGCAAGAAGCTCACACGGCTTCACCTCCTGGGACTCTCCTGGGAGCATTCAGCATATGCCCCTCCGTGCGCTTCCCCCAGCGAGTCCGCCCCGGCGGGGTCCTTGGGAAGCCAAAGGGTTCTGCACCCCCCACTTCGCAGTCAGACGTGACTCTCAGCCAGCGGGTAAAACAGAGGTTTATTAGATGACAGGAACACGGTCTAAAACAGAGCTTGTAGGTACAGAGAACGGGACCCCGCGGCCGGGTCCATGATGGGGTGCAGAGAGCCAGACACCCACGTCTGCCCTCACTCCTAGTTCCCAGGTAGCTCCAACTCTCAAACCCCCTCCAGCCCCTCCTTCTCCCGGCTTTGTCTCTTTCCTGGGCCAGGAGGTCACCTGATCCCTTTGTTCACCTTTAGCTATTTCCTTGCAGGGGGGGAAGGGGCCCTGGCCATTTGTTGCCAGGGAGACAGAGTATCAGTGATTTATGCGCACTGGCCTTTCCCCACCGCCTAGACAGAGACTAGAAATGCATAGGGGAAACTGAGGCACACACAGTATTCAGAGAAAACATTAAGAACAGAGTCCCACTTTGTCACACCTGGCACTAGATGGGAAAGGCAGGAGATCCCTGGGTGCAGGGGTGTGCCCGGGGGTGGGTACCAGGCCAGCGTAGGTGCTTGGCGCTAGATGGGAAAGGCAGGGGGCCCCTGGGTGCAGGGGTATGCCCAGGGGAGGGTACCAGGCCAGCGTAGGTGCTTGGCGCTAGATGGGAAAGGCAGGGGGCCCCTGGGTGCAGGGGTGTGCCCGGGGGTGGGTACCAGGCCAGCGTAGGTGCTTGGCGCTAGATGGGAAAGGCAGGGGGCCCCTGGGTGCAGGGGTGTGTGCCCCAGGGTGGGCACCAGGCCAGCGAGCTGGTTCCAGGCATTGGACAGGTCATGCTGGGGCAGCTGGAGGCCTCTTGGCTCACCCTCCCCTCCCCCACCCAGAGACTGTGTCACGGGGGGTGAGGACAAGGGTCGGGGCGCTGGGGTGACGCTGGGGCCTAGACCCTCGCAGCCTCTTAGCCTTCACGGCCAGACAGGCCCAGCGCGATCTGCCGTGGCACGGGGGGCACAGAACCTCGGGCTGAGTTGCTGCCCCTCTAAGCAGGGGTTCGAGACTTCCTGAGAATCCCCCATTGACACCAGCTCAAACCAGCAAGTGACCGGGCCCCACGCTGCAGCCAAGGGACAACGAAACCCCCCAGGGTCTGTGCCAATCTGAGCCGGGGGGTGTCACGGACTCACAGATCGTGCCCACCCCCACTTCGTCACAGGGGGAAATTCCTTCCCCCCCCAGACTGGGCGATCAGTTAGACCCAGTGCAGGCAGAGCCCTGTCAGAGCCCAATGCCCCATCCCCACCCAGTGCCCCATCCCCGCCCGGTGCCCCATCCCCGACCGCGGGGAGATTTGCCGCTAGCAGGCACAGCTCGGCCACAGCCATCTCCTCACCCCGGCCCCTCCACACGCGGCCCAGGGGCGCAGGGGCTGGGCAGGGAGCCGCTCCGAGGAGCCCAGGCCACTGAGCCGAGCTGCTGGGGACGGGGATTCCCCGAGACGCCGTGGCTGGGGGGCAGAGCTGGCCTGTGCCAGGGGCCAGTGGGGCTGAGGGAGCCGATCGCAGCGGTGGCCAAGCCCTGGGCTGGCTGGGCGAGCAGCTCCATGCTCCAGCCTGGCCCTGGGGCGCCCCCTGCTGGCGCCCCTACAAACCGTGTCAATCCCTTGGCACCGACCCTCACAGGAACCCAGGATCTGGCCCCACTGAGAGGCGGCATGGCCCAAAACCCTGCTGAGGCTGGGGACCAGGACAGGCTGAGATCCCGTCCGAGGCAGGGCATGTGTGTGTGTTTCTGTGTGTGTGTGTGTCTGTGCTCTGTATGTGTGTCCGTGTGTGCACTGTACTGCGTGTGTCTGTGCCGTGTGTGTGTGTGCGTGTGTGCATTGTAATGCTGTGTGTCTGTGCCGTGTGTGTGTGTGCGTGTGTGCATTGTAATGCTGTGTGTCTGTGCTTTGTGTGTGCGTCCATGTGTGCACTGTACTGCGTGTGTCTGTGCCGTGTGTGTGTGTCCGTGTGTGCATTGAGGTGCTGTGTGTGTCTCTGTGTGCCGTGTGTGTTTTAGCTGCGTGTGCCGGGTGTACGTTGTATCTGTGCGTGTGGCCAGTGCCTCACAGGTGACAGCTCCAGCCCCAGTCACGGACACACTGTGACGAACTGGGACTGTTCTTGCTGTGGTGTGTGAATGCTGACAGGGGAGTGTGGCTAGGATGGTCTGCATTGGGGGAGAGGAGACTGACCTACGGAGAATACCTGAGCATGTAACAGGAGAACCCAGGAAGGGGTTAGAGGCCAGGTGACACCTTTCCCGGGAGACTGAACAAAGGCTGTGGGAGGGAGTTGAGAGCTGGCTGGTGACATGGCTGGGAGGCAGACGGGGCTCTGACCTCCCAAGGAGGCTGTGGGGCCCTGGGACCCCAAGATGCACCTAATTGGGGGGGTCCTGTTGTCTGTGCCTGCAAGACCTGTCTTGGACTGTGTTCCTGTCGTCTAAATAAACCTTCTGCTTTACTGGCTGGCTGAGAGTCATGGTGAATTGCAGGAAGCCGGGGGTGCAGGGCCTTGTGTCCCCCCACACTCCATGACACACACACACACCCTGGCAACACTCCCCTCTGCCCCCCCCACAGAGCAGCGGTCTCGCTGGGGCCCCCCAACCCTGGCCCAGGGCCTAGGGGCTGCAGTGACCCTGGGAGCTCTCTGGGGTGGGGATCCCTGCAAAGCCGCCCGGCCTAGTGCGGCCCTGACCCACAGGCTCCCTGGGGCAGGTCAGCCCCCCAACAGGGAAGTGCTAGGGGGTGCCGGCCCCCCCCAGAGCCCAGGTCCCTGCAGCCCCCCAGCAGAGCCGAGCTGAGCGTGGGGCTCTCAGGGTGACAGTCCCGGCAAGTGGCTCGTGGCCCCGTTTCCCTCCCAGCAAAGGGTAACAATGCCCCAGCGGGCACCGAGCACTGGCTCCACCGGCTGCGTGGGGCGACGTGGCAAACCCTAGAGCTTGTGAGACTGAGAGAGGTTGTAGGTAGGTGCTAGTCAGACACCCCCCACCCCCAGCTCTTCCAGTGCCCCTCATTCCCGACCTGCAGCCCCTGCTAGCCCAGCCCTGGGCTCCCCCCCCACAGCTCTGCCGGTGCCCCTCACTCCCGACCCGCAGCCCCTGCTAGCCCAGCCCTGCCCCCCCCAGCTCTGCCAGTGCCCCTCACTCCCGACCCGCAGCCCCTGCTAGCCCAGCCCTGGGCTCCCCCAGCTCTGCCGGTGCCCCTCACCCCGACCCGCAGCCCCCTGCTGTGCCAGTGCCCCGGTCTCCAGACGACTCCAGCTGTCTGTCTGTGTTTTCCCCACAGGCGGCTGTGACCTACAGACAGACAGACCTGCAGGAGCACTGCCTGGTGTTCGTGGAGGACCGCACGCGGGTATGGCCACTCAGAGAGCGAGGGGGGGCACAGGGTGGCAGGGTTTGGCCAGAGGTGCATGGCCCTGGGGTCTAAGAGCACAAGGTGGGGGGGGGCCTGTGCATCAGCCTGATCCCCCATGAGCTCTGACAATACCCCCACCCCCTGCCACCCGCTAGCAGACTCAGGCATGCGGCCAATGCCCCACGTGGTACCAGCCTGACAGCATCCTGGGCCCTGAGCAGCCAAGAGAAGGGGGCAGGACAGGGGTGTGGCAGAGGGGGGATGGGATGGGGCAAGGCAGGGGGGGGTGGGATGAGGGCTGGGCAGAGGGGGGACGGGATGGGGGCAGGGCAGGGGGGTCGTGGGATGGGGGCAGGGCAGAGGGGGGACGGGATGGGGCACGGCGGGGTGGTGGGATGGGGGCAGGGCGGGGGGGGATGGGATGGGATGGGGCAAGGCAGGGGTGGTGGGATGGGGGCAGGGCAGAGGGGGGACGGATGGGGCAAGGCAGGGGTGGTGGGATGGGGCAGGGCAGAGGGGGGACGGATGGGGCAAGGCAGGGGTGGTGGGATGGGGGCAGGGCAGAGGGGGGACGGATGGGGCAAGGCAGGGGTGGTGGGATGGGGGCAGGGCAGAGGGGGGACGGATGGGGCAAGGCAGGGGTGGTGGGATGGGGCAGGGCAGAGGGGGGACGGATGGGGCAAGGCAGGGGTGGTGGGATGGGGGCAGGGCAGAGGGGGGACGGATGGGGCAAGGCAGGGGTGGTGGGATGGGGGCGGGGCAGAGGGCTAGTAGGACAGGGACAGGGGGTGATGGGGATGGGGTGGGCGGCAGGGTACATGCCCGGGTGGTGTGGGGAGAGGTTCTGTGCCCACCCCGTGCCAGGTGGGGTCAGGCCCGCTGCCAGGGGTGACCCGGCCCGTTTGCGGTGCCGCAGGAGGTGGTGCAGACACGGAGTTTCCATGAGCTGTCGGCCGCGGCGCTGGTGGCCGTGCTGCGCAGCGACCGGCTGGCCATCGACGAACCGGACCTGATCCAGGCCGTGCGGGAATGGGCCCACGTCAGCTCGGTGAGTGCCGGCGGTCCCCAGGGCCAGGAGCTGGGGCTCACCAAGCCAGGGGCTTGCTGCAGGCATCTCAGCCCCCACCATGGGGAGGCTGGCAGGGGGGAGGGATGTGCCCCTGGCCACCCAGTGAGTGCATGGCAGAGCTGGAATGGACCCCCCTCCCGACTCTAACCCGTAGACCCCACTCTTTGCCCAGAGCCAGGAGAGAACCCAGGTGTCCTGGCTGCCAGATCCCTCTGCCCCCCACTCGCCTCCCAGAGCTGGGGATAGAACCCAGGTGTCCTGGCTGCCAGCCACCTCCCCCCCAGCCCACCCTGGAGAAGCAGAGCGCAGGGCCCCTGGGTGTCCCAGGTGAGGGCACCTGTCCCCAGCTGCCAGGCTCCAGCTGCCACCCAGGCCCCAATCTCTGGGCACAAGCACAGGTGATGCCAGTCCCTGCCCACCCCCAGTGCTCCCGTCTGCCCTGAGGGTGAGATGCCAGAGGTCTGTCCTTTGGGATGCCTAGGGGGGGACTGGAGGGCACACAGGAGGGCAGATGGTGCTGGCTGGTGATGTTGGCCCCCATCACCTGGGAACCTGGCCGAGACACCCGGCCCATCTCCCACTGGCTACCAAAGCACTGGGGGGGTCCTGCCACCCTGGGGTCAAAGGCCCCAGATTGCATCCCCTCTCCTCGCTGGCTCCCCAGATCATCCCCCTCCCCCCCACTGGCTCCCCAGGTCATGGATTCGGCCCCTGACCCTGCACTCCTGTTCCAGGCTGTCCTGGAGCGGCCGGTGGCCGAGGTGGCAGCGGGGCCGGTGCGTGAGCTCCGCCTGCCCCTGCTCTCGCCCCGCGAGCTGGCAGCCCTGGAGAGCCACAACCAGAGGGATCCTCTCATCCCGGTGAGGGGCCGGCTGGCTGTGTCCGTCTGTGTCTGTCTGTCTGTGTCCATCTGGCTGCGGCCGTCTGCCTGTGTCTGTCTGTGCCCATCTGCCTGTCCGTGCGCCCCAGCTGTGACTGTGTCCATCTGTCTGTCCTTGTGGCCCTGGCTGTCTACGTCCATCTGTCTATGTCCATCTGTCTGTCTGTGTCCGTCTGGCCATGCACCCCGTCTGTGTCTGTGTCCATCTGTCCACGCGCCCCAGGCTGAGATCGGGCCCTTGGGAAGGCCTGGCCAGCCTAAGGCATTGGGGGCGGGGGACATGGGACCCGCTGCAGGCCCTCGGGCCGCCCCTTGGGGTGGGTCTGGACAGTGCCTCCAGGGCAGGGAGAGGCTGGCGAGAGATGCCAAGGGACTGCGGTCAGGGACATCTGCGGCACTGACCCAGACGCCTGCCCCATGGCCCCCTATGCCAGGCCCCAGCCCCCTCGCCCTCTCCATCCCTGTCACTTCTTGGCCCTGTCCTGCCCCCAAAGCCCAGGTGCCTGGCCCTGTGTCCAGCTCGGACCGGCTGGCACCGCAGCAACCTGGTATCACCCCCCACAGGTCGAGTGCATCGCTGAGGCCTGGAAGTGCCACGCGCTGAGGAAGGGGAGCGGGGCGCCATCCCGTCTGTGCCAGCGCCGCAGGGGCACCCAGCCCCGGGAGCACCACGGCTACCTCGAGTGAGGGGGGTAGCAGCCAGCGGCGGGCGCCAGGGGGCAGGGAGAGTCTGTTCCTTCATCTCCGGGAGGAGTGACGGGGCAAAGCGCATTTCCCAGGATGCCGCTGGCCTTGTGCACCCGTCGTGCCAGAGCCGGGGGCAGGCCTGGCCCATCCCAGCCAGAGCCGGGCCAGGCTCAGGGCGGCCATGGTCCTGCGTGGGGGGGCCGGGCTGAGACGGGGGCTGCCCACAACACTCCCCCTTGCCCGAGTTTGCTGCATGGGCCGGGCAGGCTGCCCAGCTGCGATGGCTGGGGGTGGCAGGGCAGGGCCGGGGAGAGGCTCCCACCCATCGTCTCCTCAGCTGAGAGCTCCCTGAGCCGACAGCCCCGCCCCTGGCAGTGGATTGGGACGGGCCTGGATTTTCCTGTGGCCCAGACGGGAGGCTGAGGGGGGTGACACGACAGCTCCTGTCTGAGCCCGATCTCGTGTGGAGCTGGGGAAGGTCAGGTTAGCCCAGGGACTAAGGTGCCACCCGCTGCGGTGCTTTTATTCACCTGACGGCGCTCCGGCTCTTCAGCGGCACTGAAGCTTCATTGCCGCAATGCCGCCGAAGACCCGGAGCGAGTGACGGTCCCGCCGCCGAGGCGCCGCCGAAGACCCGGAGCTAGTGACGGTCCCGCCGCCGAGGCGCCGCCGAAGACCCGGAGCGAGTGACGGTCCCGCCGCCGAGGCGCCGCCGAAGACCCGGAGCGAGTGAGGGTCCCGCCGCCGAGGCGCCGCCGAAGACCCGGAGCGAGTGAGGGTCCCGCCGCCGAGGCGCCGCCGAAGACCCGGAGCGAGCGACGGTCCCGCCGCCGAGGCGCCGCCGAAGACCCGGAGCGAGTGAAGGTCCCGCCGCCGAGGCGCCGCCGAAGACCCGGAGCGAGTGAGGGTCCCGCCGCCGAGGCGCCGCCGAAGACCCGGAGCGAGTGACGGTCCCGCCGCCGAGGCGCCGCCGAAGACCCGGAGCGAGTGAGGGTCCCGCCGCCGAGGCGCCGCCGAAGACCCGGAGCGAGTGAGGGTCCCGCCTCCGAGGCACCGCCGAAGACCCGGAGCGAGTGAGGGTCCCGCCGCCGAGGCGCCGCCGAAGACCCGGAGCGCCGTCCCGTCAGTAAAAGCGCCGCAGTAGGTGGTGCCTTTTTTTTTTCCGCTCCCCCTGTTCCCTCCACCTGGCTACGCCACTGGCCCAGCGTGGTGGGTGAGACCCTCCTGCCTCCCCCGGGGTGCAGTGCTGCCCAGGGACCCCCCTGAGCCGGAGGGAGCCCCAGCTTGGGATGCCAGCTGCTTTGCAGCCCCTTTGTGCTTGTGCACAGGCCCTGCCTCAGGGCCGACCTCTCCAGCGTGTGTCTGATCCCGGATGGGGGCTGGATGCCCGCAAACCCCAGGGCCACACCATGCCCCTCCCCAAGTCACAGGGCCACCAAAGGAGGAGCCCAGCCCTGGCACATGGTGGGCCAGGCCTCAGGGGGGTCACTCGGGGCCCTGGGGCTGCCCTGCAGTGCACGCAGGATCAATAAAACTCCACAGAGCTCACTGCTGAGTCAGCGTCTTGATTTCAGCAGCGCCTCAGAGCTGCGGGGGAGCCCAGGGCTGGGCTAGCAGGGGCTGCGTGTCGGGAGTGAGGGGCACCGGCAGAGCTGTGGGTGGGGGAGCCCAGGGCTGGGGTAGCAGGGGGCTGCGGGTCGGGAGTGAGGGGCACCGGCAGAGCTGGGGGGAGCCCAGGGCTGGGCTAGCAGGGGCTGTGTGTCGGGAGTGAGGGGCACCGGCAGAGCTGGGGGGAGCCCAGGGCTGGGCTAGCAGGGGCTGCGGGTCGGGAGTGAGGGGCACCGGCAGAGCTGGGGGGAGCCCAGGGCTGGGCTAGCAGGGGCTGCGGGTCGGGAGTGAGGGGCACCGGCAGAGCTGGGGGAGCCCAGGGCTGGGCTAGCAGGGGCTATGGGTCGGGAGTGAGGGGCACCGGCAGAGCTGGGGGTGGGTAGAGCCCAGGGCAGGGCTAGCAGGGGGCTGCAGGGGGGATTTGATAGCTGCTTTCAACTACCTGAAGGGGGGTTCCAAAGAGGATGGATCTAGACTGTTCGCAGTGGTGGCAGATGACAGAACAAGGAGTAATGGTCTCAAGTTGCAGTGGGGGAGGTTTAGGTTGGATATTAGGAAACACTATTTCACTAGGAGGGTGGTGAAGCACTGGAATGGGTTACCTAGGAAGGTGGTGGAATCTCCATCCTTAGAGGTTTTTAAGGCCCAGCTTGACAAAGCCCTGGCTGGGATGATTTAGTTGGGGTTGGTCCTGCTTTGAGCAGGGGGTTGGACTAGATACCTCCTGAGGTCCCTTCCAACCCTGATAGTCTATGATAGATTAAGGGGGTCTGGGGAGGAGTTGCCCATTGATGGCCTATAGCCAGCACCCCACGTCCCTGCACCCCACATCCCTGGGTGAGTCGGGGTGGGGGCAGGGGGCTGCTGGTCATTACTGCCCCCTTGCTGGAGCTGCGTCTGGGAAGGGCCTTGGGACAGCCGGCTCCCCTTTGTGACTGTAGCCCCAGCTGGGGGTCTGGACTCCTGGCTTCATTGCCCAGCTCTGCCACAGGCCCCCTGGGGGACCTCAGGGAAGTTGTGTGCTCACTTTGTGCCCCATCTATGGCAGGGCTGCCAGGCTGAGACCATCCGCGGCCCACAGAGGGGTGACACCAGAGATGGGGTCCCCCAAGGCTGGTAGTGAGGGCACCTGACAGCTGGGTGGGTCACAGCAGCAGGCACAGTGCGGCACGTCCAGATCTGCGCCCCCATCTGTCTGTCTAGCCTGCCCAGCTCCCTGCCCGTCACACGTAGCAGCAGCTACCCAGGGGCAATGCAAGGCGCTGGATCCTGAGGCCGGCGCTGCTCTGAGCCGTCCCTGTGGCACTGATGGGTCTCTACCTCCAGGGACCCCAGCCAGCCCGTGGCCCAGCCCAACCGGGGCCTGGTGCAGCCCGACGAGCCTTGGCATCTCCTCTGCCCTTCCCCTCCTTACGCCCCCTGCCTCCCTGGCTCCGGGTCTGCGCTCAGTGCAGTCACCTCCGCCTGGCCTGCAGCTAGCCCCTGGGGGTGGGCAGAGCCGGGGCCGCAGGCTGCCTCCATGCCCAGCAGTGCTCTGCCCTGCTGCCCAGGGAGCCCAGAGGCAGAGGTGAGGGGCCCGCCAGTACAGGGTGGGGACACTGAGGCTGGAATGCCCAGGACAGTCAGTTCCTCCGGGGCCAATGGCGGGATGTGCTGCCCTGCATGCCCACCCTGTGCAGGGGTCTGGCTTCTCTCCCGCAGGCAGGGCGGGGGGCAGGGCAGGGGCCTTACTCCAGCTCCTCTTTCCCGGGCCCCGCACCAGGGACGGGACGGAATCGATTCTCGGCGCCCTGGGAACTGGCAGCTGAGCCCCTGGGTTGGCCGAGGGGAGTTTTAGCTCGGCCCGGGGCAGCTGCTGGATTTCTTCACTGGCTTCTTTGCCAGGGTGGTCCGGAGCGTCCGGCCAGGGTGGGCCCCGCTCAGGGACTTTGGTCCTGCTCACACCCAGGGGCTTGTCAGCCGAGAAGCATCCGGCAAAGACCATGGGTGAGACGGGGGGGGGGGGGGTGTCTCAGCCCAGGTTGCAGCTTCGGGGCTGGGCCTGCCCCGAGTGCCCAGGCTCAGCAGGGTGGGGCTGGGGCAGGACCTGGCTGGGGCACTGTGACAAAGTGGGGGGGTTCTTGTTTTCTGTGGAGTTTCAATGGTTTGCATGCAGAGGGGGTGGGACTCAGTTTCCCTGGGTGTTACTGGTTTAACGAGGTGAGGGGAGAGGGAGTTTGTTTTGCAGAGAACCAGAGAGAGGACTTGGGGGACCCAGCCGATGGCCGGGAGGATGGATACCCCAGCGACCGGTGACCTGGCGACCTGGTGACCCAGAGGCCCAGCTGAGGAGATGCAGCCGGTTCTGGCCAGTGGGAGGACAATGGGCTGCAGAGTGAGGACCCAGTGACCTGACCAGCCGGTTCCAGCCAGAGGACAGAAGCAGGAGAGGAGGCCCCGGTTTACAACCCTGTTTGCCTGGAGAGAAGACAATGGACAGAGGCGGGGCCTGGGGCCGGGGATCTCAGATGCCCAGCTGGGAGCAGGGGGGTTCTGGGCTGGAGAGGGGGAGCAGGAAGAGCCCACCTGGATGCAGAGAGACTGGGATGTGCTGGGCTGAGGGAGGCCAGGCCTGAGGCCCTGAGAGTTTCCTGTGCTGGGTTCAACTCTCAATAAACCCTCCTGTTTCATGCTGGCTGAGAGTCACTCCGGTCTAGAGAACAAGATTGCATCAACCCCTTCGGGGGTGGAGGCCCCGGGGGTCCAGAGCGAGGGGACTCCCTGAGGGGGCCCACGGCAGAGACAGACGTGCTAAGGCTCAGAGAGGTGCGGCTCCAGGAGGTGGAGGGGCCTGACCCCGAGAGAGAGTGGACCCCCGAGAAGGGCTGTTGCACTAAAAGGGGCTCCCCCCACGGACTGCACGGGGACAAGAGTGGGCACGATCTGTGAGTCCGTGACAAGCACACCAGGATGACGTGGTGATGGCGATTCAGTGGGGGGTGATGCCCTGCAGGACCCATTCAGAGCTAGGGGCGCTGTGCTAGAGAGGAGCCTTCCCTGACCTAGTGCCCCAGTGTGGGGGTTGGCTAGGGGGGCTACAGGGGATCAGCTGTGGGAGCACCATGCCCTGCTGTGGCCATGGCACCGGGGGGCACCACAGCAGCTGAGTCCAGGCCATGCAGCGAGGAGGGGCTGGCTGCAGCCCATGTTTGTTTGGGGTGTGGGTTGCTAAGTGACCGTGGAGCTGAGCCCAGGCTGGGTGCCCGCAGGGAAGCCCTGCCTGAGCCCTCTGGCATGCACTGACTCATCGGTTGACGCGGGGAGAGGTAGGAGCAACCCTGGGCCTTGGCAGCCTCGCCATCCACCCCCCTGCTGTTCTGCTGCCTGACTTTGGCTGGCATTACCGGTGCCCCTCACTCCCGACCCGCAGCCCCTGCTAGCCCAGCCCTGGGCACCCCTCAGCTCTGCCGGTGCCCTCACTCCCGACCCGCAGCCCCCTGCTAGCCCAGCCCTGTCCCCCCCAGCTTTGCCGGTGCCCCTCACTCCCGACCCGCAGCCCCTGCTAGCCCAGCCCTGGGCACCCCTCAGCTCTGCCGGTGCCCCTCACTCCCGACCCGCAGCCCCCTGCTAGCCCAGCCCTGGGCACCCCTCAGCTCTGCCGGTGCCCTCACTCCCGACCCGCAGCCCCCTGCTAGCCCAGCCCTGGGCACCCCTCAGCTCTGCCGGTGCCCCTCACTCCCGACCCGCAGCCCCTGCTAGCCCAGCCCTGGGCACCCCTCAGTTCTGCCGGTGCCCCTCACTCCCGACCCGCAGCCCCCTGCTAGCCCAGCCCTGGGCACCCCCTCAGCTCTGCCGGTGCCCCTCACTCC
Organism: Chrysemys picta bellii; assembly: GCF_011386835.1. Lineage (NCBI taxonomy): Eukaryota > Metazoa > Chordata > Testudines > Emydidae > Chrysemys > Chrysemys picta. The sequence continues at coordinate 2,935,173 of NC_088798.1, forward strand.
CGACCCGCAGCCCCCTGCTAGCCCAGTCCTAACTCCTGACCTGCAGCCCCTCCCGTTCTCATTACTGCCCTGTTTCTCTCATGTGCCCGAGTGGGGCTCAGGATGGGTTCCCCCCCCCGCCTTCAAGCCTGGGGTTGGCATTGGGTGTTGCCCATCCTCAGCGCCCCTCCCCCACCCCCCGCTGAGCCCTTTGCTCCCAGTGACTCTGGAGTCCAAAGGCCACGAGGAGTGGGGGGCAGGGCCCCTGTTCATGCCCACTGACCAGCCTGGCTGGGGGGAGAGGGCAGAGGTAATTCCAGCAGCTGCCTCCTTATCCCTCTGGCAGGGGCGGGGGGGGGTGAAATGCGCGTCAGTCCCTTTATGGCACCATAGAAACCGGGCTGGGGCTGGGGCTAGCCTGAGGCAGAGCTGGGTGGGGTGGGGGAAACCTGCTGCCTCCGGCACCTGCCCCAAACCCCCTGCCCGGTTCTGGCTCCCAGTGGGATGATGCCTGGGACAAAAGGGGAGCTCGCCCCACCCCGCCCCAACCCCCCACCAGCCGGGATTCCTTGGGTGCAGGGAGGGGCCAGCCGCTGCTCTGCCAGGATTAGCCAAGCCTGGCACGGCGGAGGGGCCGGCTGCTGCTCGGAGCCCCTGCCCTCGCTCGTGCCCCTGGAGCCAGCTCAGGCCTGGGGGGGCTGTCCCCACACACAGGCTGGGGGTGCAGGGAGCTGGGGGAGCCGAGTTGGAGAGTGACCCTCTCCCTAGTGCGGTGGCTCAGACACAGCCTGTCCTCTGACTTGGCCAACCTCATGGGGGGGAGGAGTGAGTGATGGGTGCTGCCCCCGGACCTCTGTGGGGGGTTCAAAACCTGTGCCCCCCGCCCCCAGCAGCTGTAACCCCTTGGGTGCCAGGCCCGCCCAGGCTGCAGGGCACGTTCCTGTAGGGCGGGGTCCGGGTCACGCCCCCAGCTGACCCCCCAAATGCTGTTGGGGGGTGAGGAGCTGCCCCACCCCATGACTGTGCCAGAGTGGGGCAGGGGTCCCCGGCCGCGCTGAGATCTCCCCGCCGCCCTGGCTCGATGGGCCCCACCCAAACCCCCCCCGTAGGGTGACCAGACAGCAAATGTGAAAAATCGGGACGGGGGTGGGGGGTAATAGGAACTTATGTAAGAAAAAGACCCAAAAATCAGGACTGTCCCTATAAAATCAGGACATCTGGTCACCCTACCCCCCCGCGGGTTAGCCCCCGTAGCGCTGACGAGCCAGGGCTGGCCTGGGGAGAGAGCCGGGCCTGGACAGGCAGGGGGAGGGGCCGACCGGAGTGGCGGAGCCGCAGGAGCACGTATGCAGATATGGATGGGAGCATAGCATTGTGGGAGCGGAGGCAGACTGCCCAGCAGGGCCCGAATTTGGCACACGGGGCTCGGCGTGGAGAAGGAAGGACCCTCGGGACAGGTCGAGGCAGGTTACGATACTGGGGGCCGGTGTGGGCGAGACCGGCGGTCGGGGCGCGGCGGTCCGCACCGCGAGTTAAAAGTAGGAGGCGAGCGAGGGCGGGCGGCGGCTGGGCGTTAGGAACTCATACTTACCTGGCAGGGGAGATACCATGATCACGAAGGTGGTTTTCCCAGGGTGAGGCTCATCCATTGCACTGCGGGTGTGCTGACCCCTGCGATTTCCCCAAATGCGGGAAACTCGACTGCATAATTTGTGGTAGTGGGGGACTGCGTTCGCGCTCTCCCCTGGCGATTGGTTAAAGGCAGACAGAAAATTGTATTATAAACACACCATATTCATTGGTTCTTTATTTCGTACTTCACAGTTTGTTTGGTTTTTTCTAACTACGGGTGTGTTTTCTGAGCTTCTGTGTCATTTTTTATCTGTGGTCTTTTATCCATTTATTCCTTTCGGGTTTCTTTCCACTTCCCCCCCCCCCAAGGTCTGTCCAAAAACTGTGTTTTCTCTGGTGTCTAGGAAACGTTTTTGTTACTGTGACAGAGATTAGGCTGGCAGTACCCTGTGCTGGAGAAGGTTTTTCCATTGCTTTAGGCCCACCGTCTCCCCAAATGCCCGTGGGGGGTTAGGGCAATGTGGGAACGTGTTTCCCTTTACACACTCCTGACTTATGTGTCATCACACACCAACCTCCCGCCTTTCGTGGAGATGGGTGGTCTACACCAACAGGAGAAGCCTGACTACGCTCTTGACTAGAGCACCTGGTGGTGACAGCCACAGGGGTTTGAAGGGAGCCAGACTCTCCAAGAGGCCCTCAGCCTGTCTTGTCCTAGTGCTTCCCCCCCTCGCCCCCACAGGGTGGCAGCCAAAAAAAAGCCTGTAGGGCAAAGGCAGAGTTCCGAAATGGAGAGCTGGGGCAGGCATCCAGCCAGTGGCACCACTGGGTTTCCCCATCGTCTGCCCTCTGCAGGGGCCACCTCCGCTGTAGACCGCTCGGAGGCCTCCACAGGGTCAGCCTAGGAGCCGTGCATACAAACCGGGGCAAGCTGCAGAGGGCAGGAAGGTCAGACGAGGCCCCATTCAACACTGGGGGGGAGGGGGGAAGAATGGGTCCATGGACAGCTGAGGGTGCAATCAAGGCACTGGCTGTGGGGGAATCCCTAAGGCCGATGTGTCCAGAGCTCTCTGGCATGTGGAGTGGCTGGAAACCCCCTGGGCTTCCCCTGGCCCTCAAACCCAGTGTGTAAGCACCTGCTGCCCCCTTGTGGGGAGAAGGTGCAAGTGCAAGGACCTCTTGGGGAGCCCCTGCCCAGGGGAAGGCTTGTGGCCCTCAGGCCCTGGGGGGAGGGGAGATGGGGTGTACTGGTCAGGGTAGCGTCCCTGTGCTGGAGGGGGGCTTGTCCAGTGCTTGCCCTGCCTGGTGCTGGCACCTGCATGTGTCCAGGGCAGCCCAGGGTGTCTCAGCCCAGCTCCTCTGAGAACTGGGCCTGGCGCACAGGGGTTGCAGCATTTGCTGCACTGGATCCACTAACTGCTTGAGGGGGGGGTAGGGGCCCCTTCCCCCCCCACACACACACACAACTGAGGGGCTGCCCCAACCCACTCAAGTGCTCAGCTCCACCAGGTAGGCGCGCTCAGTGATGGCACATGCAGCCTGGGCCTCTTGCCTCCCTTCCCGGGCCTGGTGGGACATTCATTCTCCCCAGCCTTGGGGCCGGGCTGGGTGTGCCGTGAACACCTCACCCCAGCTCTCGGGGCTGAGCGCCCCAAACTCATTGCATGGCCAGGCCCAGCACCAGTCCCAGGCTGAGCCAGCCGGTGCCCTTAGCCAGCAGGAAATGACCCTGCGTGTGCCCCCTGCCACCAAAGAGTGGTGGGAAAGGAGCCCTGGCATCTCCCCCACCCCACAGATCTCCCAGCTCTGCACAGGGGCCTGGCACCCCCAGCCCCTCACTGAACACACCACAGGCCTGACCCATGTTTCTGGGGTTTCCAGCTCTGCCCTGTGGGCAATCGCCGAGCGGGGGCCCAGTGTGTGATGAATTTGTGGGGCCTCAGCCGGTCATCACTGATATTTTCATACACCTGCACAGCTGCTTCCTCGCACAGTTCGTGTCCAATGCCCCCCCGCCCTGGTCCTGTTCACAACGTGGCCTGCGTCTGATGCCAGCCTCCCCATCCTCCCACCTGGTGAGCTGCTCGCTTTTGCTCCATGCAGGATTCTGGAACTAGGCAGAGGGCTAGAACCCAGCCCAGCTGCTCTGCTCTAACCACAGGGCCCCACACCCCTGCCAAAGCCGGGGCTAGCACTCCCTGCTCTAACCACAGGGCCCCCACATGCTCCCAGAGCTTGTTAGAACCCAGGTGTGTCCTCATGCCTCGTCTGCTAGGCCCCCCCCATCTAAAAGAGACCAGCCCCTCACTATTTGGTCCGGCCCCGCGGGCGACACCAGGCACCAGCCTTGTTATGTGTTTTTAAACAAGCCCCTTTGCATTTGCTGCCCCACAATGAGCTCCCCATAAACATCCCAGAGCGCTACCATGATGGCCCCTTTGGGCGCCACTCCAGGCACGACACTCCGCCGACCCCATGTTCCCGGGGGCTGTGCATGTGCTGTTAGTGTAAGCTGCCCGGGTGCAGGGCAACGGTGGGACCGAATGGGCCCATGCCCCTGCCCCCCCAAGTTCATTTGGCTGGGCCCCGGCTCCCCCAGCACTTTGCAAAGCTGCCGGCGGCTTTGGCGCTAGCGAATGGGCGCTGTTGTCAGTAGCTACCGGTGTGGTGCTCTGCTCTTGTTCCATGATGAGAACAGTCGGCTGCGTGCGTGTTCCCTCTATGTGCAGCCCCGGCTCTGCACAGATCGCTGACACAGCAAACCCCGAGAGAACCCCCGAAGACACAGACTCTAGTAAGGTACGAAGGAACCCGAGCCAGGTTTGTTATCAAACAAAGCGCAGTAATAGTTTCCTATAGACTCTACAGGACATGCTACGTATATGTGCCCCCTTGACCGGCTCAGTCACTGGCGGGACTTTCCACTGCCCCCTAGGCCAGACAAAGATGCGCACTCCGGGACCTACTTTGATACAGTTACAGGACAGATTACTCATCCCTACTGACGTATTAGGTTCAGCCCCTTGGCTCATTAGGGTGCTGTCTCCCCTTTGATCATGTTGTTCAAGACAGACAGATCTATCCATCATGCTGTCCTGTTTTTAAGATGCACCTGCCTGTTCCTTGTTATGTCTGTGGAGTGTCCAGACGTCATCTTGGCACAAGTTCCTCTTCTCGCCACTTCTGTGAGTGAGGCCTGTCTCTGGCTCACAGCCCAGCTTTTGCGTAGCAATGCCTGGAAGTACTTTGGTTCAGGCTTCAGGCCTCTGACACAAGAGTTTATATTTCAGGGCCTCATCTTACTACAGGTGCCATGTCAATGCAAAGCCGGCCAAGTCCTTTGGACCGAGCGCTGGGTGGGGGCGGGCCCGGCTCGGCAGCACGTGGCAGGTGCCAGACCGAGCTGCGTGCCAGACGGCGGGTCCATGGGGCTCCTTTCTGTACCGTACAGCTTGGCTTAGAATCATAGAATATCAGGGTTGGAAGGGACCTCAGGAGGTCATCTAGTCCAACCCCCTGCTCAAAGTAGGACCACCTCCCTAGGTAACCCATTCCAGTGCTTCACCACCCTCCTAGTGAAAAAGGTTTTCCTAATATCCAACCTAAACCTCCCCCACCGCAACGTGAGACCATTACTCCTTGTTCTGTCATCTGCCACCACTGAGAACAGTCTAGATCCATCCTCTTTGGAACCCCCTTTCAGGTAGTTGAAAGCAGCTATCAAATCCCCCCTCAGTCTTCTTGTCTGCAGACTAAACAATCATGTGCTCCAGCCCCCTAATCATTTTTGTGGCCCTCTGCTGGACTCTTTCCAATTTTTCCACATCCTTCTTGTAGTGTGAGGCCCAAAACTGGACACAGTACTCCAGATAAGGCCTCACCAATGTCGAATAAGTGCTTCAGAATTGATTCTTTGAGAACCTGCTCCATGATTTTTCCAGGGCCTGAGGTGAGGTTGACTGGCCTGTAGTTCCCCAGATCCTCCTTCTTCCCATTTTTAAAGATAGGCACTACATTAGCCTTTTTTCCAGACATCCGGGACCTCCCCTGATCGTCATGAGTTTTCAAAGATAATGAGGCACTGCATTGGTTAGTTGGGCGCTGACCGTTCTTTGGACCCACAGCATCTGGCTGGCATCTCCTCCTGTGCCACTCACAGCAGCTCATGCAGTGAGGGGAGCCCCTGTGGCACGGCAGGGCCTAAGCCACGCTCAGGGGCTAGACAGGCCAGCACTCACACCAGGTGTCTGCCCAGCTTGGCGGCACGTTCAGCACCAGCTGGCTCGTTAATGGGCACATGCCAACCTAGAGCCAAGCACAGTGCTTTGGGCCTGGCCCAGCTGGGTGGGCTGCGATTCCTCGCCTGCTGAGGGGGGCTGGTGCCATAAACCCTGCCCGTGCGGGTCACATCACATGCCTTAAAACAGTCCCTGTAGCCCCCAAACACAAACCAGGCAGTGCCGAGAGCACCGGGCCCACATCCAGGTGTGCACAGGGGTAACTGGTCAGCAGGGCTGGGGCAGGATTAGGCCCAACGGGCAGGGCCAGGGCAGGATTGGGCCCTTGATTTTCCCCTGAACAGGCCCCCTGGAGCTGAGCGATCAGCACCTGAATGATGCAGACCTGCACCCCACCCCACCATTGGCCACGGGGTTCCCCGGCCCTGCCCCTGTGGGACCTGCCCCCTGACCCAGCCAGGTTAGACCCAGACCTGAGAAGCTGTGACTAGACCTGACACAAGCTCATGGCTCTGTGCCCCACGCACAGGAGCCTACTTGCTGCAACACACCTGGAGCCAGGTGTGGGGCTGGGCGGGGGACTCCTCGGCTTTGTGAGCAAGTTATTCCAGCTGCTGAGTGAAAGCTGGGGCCCTGTGTGCACCCCCCAGCTCTGCCCACGCCCCCCACTCCCAGCCCCAGCCTACAGCACCCCGTGCTGTTCTGCTGCCTGACTTTGGCTGGCATTACCAGTGCCCCTCACCCCGACCCGCAGCCCCCTGCTAGCCCAGCCCTGCCCCCCCCCCAGCTCTGCCGGTGCCCCTCACTCCTGACCCGAAGCCCCCTGCTAGCCCAGCCCTGGGCTCCCCCAGCTCTGCCGGTGCCCCTCACTCCTGACCCGCAGCCCCTGCTAGCCCAGCCCTAGGCTCCCCCAGCTCTGCCAGTGCCCCTCACCCCGACCCGCAGTCCCCTGCTAGCCCAGCCCTAACTCCTGACCTGCAGCCCCTCCCGTTCTCATTACTGCCCTGTTTTTCTCATGTGCCTGAGTGGGGCTCTGGATGGGTCCCCCCCCCCGCCTCCAAGCCTGGGGTTGGCACTGGGTGTTGCCCATCCTCAGTGCCCCTCCCCCACCCCCCGCTGAGTCCTTTGTTCCCAGTGACTCTGGAGTCCAAAGGCCGCGAGGAGTGTGGGGCAGGGCCCCTGTTCATGCCCACTGACCAGCCTGGCTGGGGGGAGAGGGGCAGAGGTAATTCCAGCAGCTGCCTCCTTATCCCTCTGGCAGGGGCGGGGGGGGGGTGGGGGGTGAAATGCGCGTCAGTCCGTTTATGGCACCATAGAAACCGGGCTGGGGCTGGGGCTAGCGTGAGGCAGAGCTGGGCGGGGTGGGGGAAACCTGCTGCCTCCGGCACCTGCCCCGAACCCCATGCCCGGTTCTGGCTCCCAGTGGGATGATGCCTGGGACAAAAGGGGAGCTCGCCCCACCCCGCCCCAACCCCCCACCAGCCGGGATTCCTTGGGTGCAGGGAGGAGCCAGCCGCTGCTCTGCCAGGATTAGCCAGGCCTGGCACGGCGGAGGAGCCGGCTGCTGCTCGGAGCCCCTGCCCTCGCTCGTGCCCCTGGAGCCAGCTCAGGCCTGGGGGGCCTGTCCCCACACACAGGCTGGGGGTGCAGGGAGCTGGGGGAGCCGAGTTGGAGAGTGACCCTCTCCCTAGTGCGGTGGCTCAGACACAGCCTGTCTTCTGCCTTGGCCAACCTCATGGGGGGGGAGGAGTGAGTGATGGGTGCTGCCCCTGGACCCCTGTGGGGGATTCAAACCTGTGCCCCCCGCCCGCAGCAGCTGTAACCCCTTGGGTGCCAGGCCCGCCCAGGCTGCAGGGCACGTTCCTGTGGGGCGGGGTCCGGGTCACGCCCCCAGCTGACCCCCAAATGCTGTTGGCTGGTGAGGAGCTGCCCCCACCCCATGACTGTGCCAGAGTGGGGCAGGGGTCCCCGGCCGCGCTGAGCTGTCCCCGCCGCCCTGGCTCGATGGGCACCACCCCGACCCCCCCTCGGGTTAGCCCCCGTAGCGCTGACGAGCCGCTGCCCGCCAGGGAAGAGAGCCGAGCCTGGGCAGGCAGGGGGAGGGGCCGATCGGAGGGGCGGAGCCGCGTGAGCACGTATGCAGATATGTATGGGAGCATAGCATTGTGGGAGCGGAGGCAGACTGCCCAGCAGGGCCCGAATTTGGCACACGGGGCTCGGCGTGGAGAAGGAAGGGCCCTCGGGACAGGTCGAGGCAAGTTATGGCAGTATGGGCCGGTGTGGGCGAGACCGGCGGTCGGGGCGCGGCGGTCCGCCCAGTGGGTTAAAAGTAGGAGGCGAGCGAGGGCGGACGGCGGCTGGGCGTACGGAACTCATACTTACCTGGCAGGGGAGATACCATGATCACGAAGGTGGTTTTCCCAGAGTGAGGCTCATCCATTGCACTGCGGGTGTGCTGACCCCTGCGATTTCCCCAAATGCGGGAAACTCGACTGCATAATTTGTGGTAGTGGGGGACTGCGTTCGCGCTCTCCCCTGGCGATTGGTGAAAAATAGACAAATGAACCTTTTCTTGGCTTGTTTGCACTATACTGTGTGTTGAGTATTTCCTTGTTTGTTCACATGCTTTCTCGTTACATTTCGTGGGCTTATTTGCTGTTATTGCTGTGGGGGATATTACTGCTTCAGTTTCCAGAGTATAGAAAAGATATGTGGTTCGTGTCCTGAAGGGGAAACTACGGGGGGGAGTACAAACCGAGACCCTGGGCCGGGGGTGTCAAACTAGCTCCTGGGAGTTTCCGCGGCCATCCCGTTCACACACATCTTGCATAGATACCTCGACGCACTGCTTCACCAAAAAGGCCCGTTACCTGGGGCAGCAGCCCCTGCCAACCCAGCCCAGCCTAGCCCTGCCTGGTCCTCTTCTGCTGCGGGGTCAGGGCAGATCTCTGTCCCAACACAGAGCAATAAGAATAAAATAATAATTATTCATTGGGAAATAGCAGCACAATGCAGGGGTGGCAGCAGTTCCTGCCCCCGCCCGTGGGCACTGCCCCTGCTGGCAGCACCTGGCGCAGGTCACCAGTCCAACAGCTAGCTCCAGCTCAGTGTTCAGCTGGCGTCCACGCAAGGGTGCCAGCGCTCACAGCTGAGAAATGCTATGGAGCCCCACGAAGGTATGTGTGTGAGGGGGGTGGGAGACCTCCTGCCATTCTGTGTCTCCCCTCCTTTCTCCCTCTAGTTCTGGGGGTTGAGCCCTACAACCCCCAGGATCATGCCTTCCACCATACAACTCTGGTGAAACTGGCATATTTTATCTCCTTTTCCTTCTAGCGCTCACAGCGTCTCTTCTCCGCTCTGCCCGCTTCCTGGGCACGGGAGCTGGATCCGGACGCACGGCAGGCGTCAGCTAGGAACCACGGTGCTTCCCGGGGCAACCTGTGCGGAGACACAAGGCAGCTAGGTTAGCCGGATCCCCCGTGCCCACCAGCTGGGCTACCAGCTCTGCTGGCTTCTCCAAGGCATCTGTCCACAGGGGCCTCCCACACGCCATGAGCACCTGTGGAGTCAACACGCTCCATGACCCAGATGTGCGTGGGCAGGCTTGCACCCTGCACGTGTCCCAGTCTGACACCCCCCCCCCCCCCCCGCCGCCGGGTTAGCCCCCGTAGCGCTGACGAGCCGGCGGTGGCCAGGGGAGAGAGCCGGGCCTGGGCACGCAGGGGGAGGGGCCGATCGGAGGGGCGGAGCCGCGTGAGCACGTATGCAGATATGTGTTTGAGCAGAGCATTGTGGGAGCGGAGGTAGGCTGCCCAGCAGGGACAGAATTTGGCACACGGGGCTCGGCGTGGAGAAGGAAGGGCCCTCGGGACCAGGTCGAGGCTGGTCACGACACTGGGGGCCGGTGTGGGCGAGGCCGGCGGTCGGGGCGCGGCGGTCCGCCCCGCGGGTTAAAAGTAGGAGGCGAGCGAGGGCGGGCGGCGGCTGGGCGTTAGGAACTCATACTTACCTGGCAGGGGAGATACCATGATCACGAAGGTGGTTTTCCCAGGGTGAGGCTCATCCATTGCACTGCGGGTGTGCTGACCCCTGCGATTTCCCCAAATGCAGGAAACTCGACTGCGTAATTTGTGGTAGTGGGGGACTGCGTTCGCGCTCTCCCCTGGCGATTGGTGAAAAATAGACAAATAAACCTTTTCTTGGGTTGTTTGCACTAATGTGTTGAGTATTTCCTTATTTGTTCACATGTATTCTTGTTACGTTTTGTGGGCTTATGTGCTGTTATTGCTGTGCAGCTAATGCTCAAGTGACAGGGGGCGGATATTACTGCTTCAGTTTCTAGAGCATAGAAAAGATACGTGGTTCGTGTCCGGAAGGGGAAGCTACGGGGGGAGTTCAAACCGAGATCCTGGGCCGGGGGTGTCAAACTAGCCCATGGGAGTTTCCCCGGCCATCCCGTTTACCCACATCTTGCATAAAGAAGAACAGGAGGACTTGTGGCACCTTAGAGACTAACAAATTTATTAGAGCATAAGCTTTCGTGGACTACAGCCCACTTCTTCGGAAGTGGGTGCCAGTGCTCGCAGCGTTTCTTCTCCGCTCTGTCCACTCCCTGGGCACGGGAGCTGGATGTGGACGCACGGCAGGCGTCAGCTAGGAACCATGGCGCTTCCCGGGGCAACCGAAGAAGTGGGCTGTAGTCCACGAAAGTTTATGCTCTAATAAATTTGTTAGTCTCTAAGGTGCCACAAGTCCTCCTGTTCTTCTTTTTGCGGATACAGACTAACACGGCTGCTACTCTGAAACCTGACATCTTGCATAGATACCTCCACGCAGCGCTTCACCAAAAAGGCCCGTTCCCTGGGGCAGCAGCCCCTGCCAGCCCAGCCCAGCCCTGCCCGGTCGTCTTCTGCTGCGGGGTCAGGGCAGATCTCTGTCCCAACACAGAGCAATAAGAATAAAATAATAATAATTATTCATTGGGAAATAGCAGCACAATGCAGGGGTGGCAGCAGTTCCTGCCCCCGCCCGTGGGCACTGCCCCTGCTGGCAGCACCTGGCGCAGGTCACCAGTCCAACAGCTAGCTCCAGCTCAGTGTTCAGCTGGCGTCCACGCAAGGGTGCCAGTGCTCGCAGCGTTTCTTCTCCGCTCTGCCCGCTCCCTGGGCACGGGAGCTGGATGTGGACGCACGGCAGGCGTCAGCTAGGAACCATGACTCTTCCCGGGGCAACCTGTGCGGAGACACAAGGCAGCCAGGTTAGCCGAATCCCCCGTGCCCACCGGCTGGGCTACCAGCTCTGCTGGCTTCTCCAAGGCATCTGTCCACAGGGGCCTCCCACACGCCATGAGCACCCGTGGAGTCAACACGCTCCATGACCCAGATGTGCGTGGGCAGGCGTGCACCCTGCCCGTGTCCCTGTCTGTGGGCACGAGCGTGCAAGCCCACTAGGTATGTACAGATGTGCACTGTGTTTGTGTGTGTGTGCACCCTGTGTGTGTGGTGGCATGCATGCACCCTGCACATCTCCCTGTCTGCGGGCAGGAGTGTGCGGACGCGCACCATCTGTGTGTGCGTGTTCGGGGTGCATACACAGCCGCTGCTTTGGCATCAGCGCCAGGGCTGCCAACGCACAGGGAGTGTACCCCCAGGGGCAGTGCTGGCCCCAAGATCACCCCCAGGGGCGGACGGGTGCTGGCACTGCCTGGCAGGGGTGGGGCGAGGGAGCCCCTGGCACAGGGCTCAGTCCCCAGGCTCACCTAGGGCCTCGCGGAGCCATCTGCCCGTCCCGGGTCGTGGAGCACGAGGGTCTTGGACGTGGCCGAGCCGGGGCCCTGCAGGCAGGCGGGCCGGGCTCCTCTGGGCAGTCGGACTCGCTGTTCTCGTAGCTGTCATGGGTGTAACCCTGCAAGGGGCCCGGCAGGGGAGGGTGCAGGGCTAGCGTCACGGAGGCCGTGGCCGTCACCGTGGTGTAGCGGCCGCTGTAGGTGGGGAGGGCAGTCTGCAGGGGCTAGGGAGCTCGGTGTGGGGCAGTCCTGGCGCCGGGGGGGCCGGGCTGGGGCAATCTGTGCTGGGGCAAGTCCCGGAGATCCGGGCCGACTGATGGGAGGGAGTCACCGGCAGCCAGGGACTGGGTCTGGTTGGTGCTCGGTGGCTCCTTCTTCCCTGGCGGCTCCTGGTTCTCCTGGTAGGTTTTCACCACCTGTGCAGGGCAGAGACTCCCGTGAGTACAGCAGGAGGAATGAGCAAGGTGCCTTCTTGCCCCCACCTGGGAAGTGAACTCATGAAAGCACCTCTGAATTCTGAGTCTCTGCTGACCAAGGACAATACCGGTGAGTGTTCATGAGGCTATTAAGAATGCTAGAGACGCAACACAGTTCATGCGAACAAACATGGCTGTGGCATCGTACTTTCTATTTAAGCAAGAGATACCACACACTACAAACTGGAGGCCAATGTTAAGTGCATTGGTCATCCTGAAGTTGAACAGTGGTTCCGAACAAGACCAGCAAATGCTCGCTACCTTTCTGCAAGAAACTTAACTGACTGGCTAGACGCATGTGGCGCAACACTGAAAAACTCAACTGTTGAAAAAGTGAAGAACTCTCTCACCACATTCAAAACATTTGCATACATGGCTGATGAATGCACCGATGCAAATGAGCATCAAGTATTAAGTCATTGTGTCTGGTCAAGTGTAGGTAGTCTCTTGGTCTAGCCAAGGCCGTGATCAAGTGTCTGGATGTTTTTGGTCTTTTGGCCTCGAGATGAAAACCTTGTCTTTATTTCTGGGACCTTGAAGTGAAAACATTCTCTAAATTATATCTTGATGTCAGTGGTAGGCCAGTAGATGCATTTCTAGATGTTCAAGTTATAGAAGACACATTGGCTGCATCTGTGACAACCCACATCTTAGAAGAGTTAAATGCTTGTCAACTGGACCCCAAACAGGTGGCTGCTTGTGCATTTGATGGAGCTGCAAACTTCTCTGGAAGTGGAGTACAAGCTTTGCTCAGAGAAAAGTGTAACCCTAATATATCTCCTACACACACTTCAGAGGCCATCTAGTCCAACTAGTGCTAGTACAAGCTGCAGAATCTTCAAAAGACATTAAAAATCTATACATGTAATGTCTTCTTTATATTATTTTTTCAGCAAGAGTCCCAAAAGACCGAATATTTTGGAAAATATAGAAGATACACTGGGACTGAAGTTCAAATTAGTCCAACCTGGGAAAACCCGCTGGCTTTCTCATGAGCGATTCTTGGCTTTTGTCTTAAAGTTACTCCAGTTGTTATTACTGGCTTTGGAAAGTATCTACCAAGATGGGATGGATCTAAGTAGTGAGGCTGGTGGATTACTTTTGCTACAACATTCAGAGAAGACTATTGCCATTCTCTCTCTTGTAAGTCTACTGTTGAAACCACTTGGGTCATTAAACAAGGCCATCCAGGCATCTGCTACAACAGTAGTAGATCTTTGACCAGCAAAAGAAGCTACATTTGGATCAATCAGAGAGCTGTCCATTGAAAAAGTACTGGAGGAAGCAAAGACTTCAGTCCAGAAGTTGAGTAATGAAGGCATTTATACTGAATCCTTAAATGAACAGGACAAGAAGTGTTTCTTAAGACAACTGAAAAAGTACACAGACTTCCTTCTTAAAAATCGACCACAGCGACTTCTAGATAATGTTTTCACCCCTCAGCTCACAGAGAGCCGAGAAGCTCAACCTCTATGTAGCTGCTTTTACAGCTGCCTGTCCTATAAAACACTGACAGTTGAGTGGAGTGAGGCACTACCAGCAATGGGGCTGCCATGTGATCAGGATAGAATGGAGAATTTGAACACAGAGTGTTCTCGGCTCTCCGAGCTCTGGTCAAGTGAAAAATTTCTCTAAGTCCTATGACAAATGACTGGAGATTTGACTTCAACTTCTTTGTTATCATCACTAGTGGCTCAACCCGATCTTTGTGTTTTGTTTCCTGGGGTGAAAGAAGTAGGAATTCATCTCTTGCTACGCCCAGTCACTACAGCTACAGTTGAGCGTCCTTTTTCACCACTGAATAGAAATTTGTGTCCTGAAATTCACGAGCACATGGCTCTGCGCCCCACCCCCAGGAGCCTGCTTGCTGCCCCTGGTGCAGGCCCTCTGGAGCCCCGGGGCGTGGGAACTCCTTGGCTTTAGTGAGCAAGTTATTCCAGCTCTGAATGAGAGCTGGGGCCCTGTGTGCACCCCCCAGCTCTGCCCGCGCCCCCCACTCCCAGCCCCAGCCTACAGCACCCCCTGCTGTTCTGCTGTCTGACTTTGGCTGGCATTACCAGTGCCCCTCACCCCGACCCGCAGCCCCCTGCTAGCCCAGGTGTGAAATGCGCGTCAGTCCCTTTATGGCACCATAGAAACAAGGCTGGCGCTGGGGCTAACCTGAGGCAGAGCTGGGCGGGGTGGGGGAAACCTGCTGCCTCCGGCACCTGCCCCGAACCCCCTGCCCGGTTCTGGCTCCCAGTGGGATGATGCCTGGGACAAAAGGGGAGCTCGCCCCACCCCGCCCCAACCCCCCACCAGCCGGGATTCCTTGGGTGCAGGGAGGAGCCAGCCGCTGCTCTGCCGGGATTAGCCAAGCCTGGCACGGTGGAGGGGCCGGCTGCTGCTCGGAGCCCCTGCCCTCGCTCGTGCCCCTGGAGCCAGCTCAGGCCTGGGGGGGCTGTCCCCACACACAGGCTGGGGGTGCAGGGAGCTGGGGGAGCCGAGTTGGAGAGTGACCCTCTCCCTAGTGCGGGGGCTCAGACACAGCCTGTCCTCTGCCTTGGCCAACCTCATGGGGGGGGAGGAGTGAGTGATGGGTGCTGCCCCCGGACCCCTGTGGGGGATTCAAACCTGTGCCCCCCGCCCCCAGCAGCTGTAACCCCTTGGGTGCCAGGCCCGCCCAGGCTGCAGGGCACCTTCCTGTGGGGCGGGGTCCAGGTCACGCCCCCAGCTGACCCCCAAATGCTGTTGGGGGGTGAGGAGCTGCCCCCACCCCATGACTGTGCCAGAGTGGGGCAGGGGTCCCCGGCCGCGCTGAGATCTCCCCGCCGCCCTGGCTCGATGGGCACCACCCCGACACCCCCCGCCGGGTTAGTAGCCCCCGTAGCGCTGACGAGCCGGGGGTGGCCAGGGGAGAGAGCCGGGCCTGGGCACGCAGGGGGAGGGGCCGACCGGAGGGGCGGAGCCGCGTGAGCACGTATGCAGATATGGATGGGAGCATAGCATTGTGGGAGCGGAGGCAGGCTGCCCAGCAGGGACAGAATTTGGCACACGGGGCTCGGCGTGGAGAAGGAAGGGCCCTCGGGACAGGTCGAGGCAGGTCACGGCAGTGGGGGCCGGTGTGGGCGAGACCGGCGGTCGGGGCGCGGCGGTCCCCACCGCGGGTTAAAAGTAGGAGGCGAGCGAGGGCGAGCGGCGGCTGGGCGTTGAGAACTCATACTTACCTGGCAGGGGAGATACCATGATCACGAAGGTGGTTTTCCCAGGGTGAGGCTCATCCATTGCACTGCGGGTGTGCTGACCCCTGCGATTTCCCCAAATGCGGGAAACTCGACTGCATAATTTGTGGTAGTGGGGGACTGCGTTCGCGCTCTCCCCTGGCGATTGGTGAAAGATAGACAAATAAGCCTTTTCGTGGGTTGTTTGCAGTGTACTCCTGAGTTGTTTACATGCATTTTTGTTACCTTTTGTGGGATTGTGTCTTTGTTGCTATGCAGCTGATCCCAAAGTGTCAAGGGGTGGATATTAGTGCTTCTAGATCGTAGAAATATATGTGGCTGCTGTCCGGAAGGGGAAGCTGTGGGGAAGAATTCAAATCGAGACCCTGGGTCAGGGGTGTCAAAGTAGCCCCTAGGAGTTTCCCCGGGCATCCCGTTCACACACACGTTGCATAGATACCTCGCGCAGCGCTTCACCAAAAGGCCTATCTGGGCCCTCCCCTGGGGCAGCAGCCCCTGCCTGCCCTGCCCGGTTGTCTTCTGCTGCGGCATCAGGGCAGATCTCTGTCCCAACACAAAGCAATAAAAATGAAATAATAAATCATTGTGGAATAGCAGCACAATGCAGGGATGGCAGCAGTCCCTGCCCCCGCCCGTGGGCACTGCCCCTGCTGGCAGCGCCTGGCGCAGGTCACCAGTCATCCAGGCATCTGCTACAACAATAGTGGATCTTTGACCAGCAATAGATTTAAAAATTGTATTAAGATGATGTTAAAAAAAATAGTGAACAGAGTTTGAGCATAGAAGTTTCTGGTCATCAGGGAATAACATACAGATCATCGAGGGTGCAGAGCTTGGTTTAAGATACGGTGGCATGAGGAATACATAATCTGCAATATCCCTGATTGGGGGTAAATATCCCTGATTGGAGCCTGCCTCTGCTCCCACCAAATCTCATGTGGTGAGATTTAATGTTCAGGGAGTTTATGGTTCCAGTTCATATGATTTGGATCAATCAGAGAGCTGTCCATTGAAAAAGTACTGGAGGAAGCAAAGACTTCAGTCCAGAAGTTGAGTAATGAAGGCATTTATACTGAATCCTTAAATGAACAGGACAAGAAGTGTTTCTTAAGACAACTGAAAAAGTACACAGACTTGCTTCTTAAAAATCGACCACAGCGACTTCTAGATAATGTTTTCACCCCTCAGCTCACAGAGAGCCGAGAAGCTCAACCTCTATGTAGCTGCTTTTACAGCTGCCTGTCCTATAAAACACTGGCAGTTGGGTGGAGTGAGGCACTACCAGCAATGGGGCTGCCATGTGATCAGGATAGAATAGAGTGGAATAAATGAAGATTTGACTTCAACTTCTTTGTTATCCTCGCTAGTGGCTCGACCCAATCTTTGTGTTCTGTTTTCTGGGGTGAAAGAAGTAGGAATTCATCTCTTGCTACGCCCAGGCACAACAGCTACAGAAATTTGTGTCCTGAAATTCACTTGCACATGGCTCTCTGCCCCACCTCGAGGAGCCTGCTTGCTGCCCCTGGTGCACGCCCTCTGGATCCCGGGGTTCGGGGACTCCTTGGCTTTAGTGAGCAAGTTATTCCAGCTCTGAATGAGAGCTGGGGCCCTGTGTGCACCCCCCAGCTCTGCCCGCGCCCCCAACTCCCAGCCCCAGCCTACAGCACCCCCTGCTGTTCTGCTGCCTGACTTCGGCTGGCATTACCAGTGCCCCTCACCCCGCCCTGCAGCCCCCTGCTAGCCCAGCCCTGGGCACCCCCTCAGCCCTGCCGGTGCCCCTCAATCCTGACCTGCAGCCCCCTGCTAGCCCAGCCCTAACTCCTGACCTGCAGCCCCTCCCGTTCTCATTACTGCCCTGTTTTTCTGATGTGCCTGAATGGGGCTCAGGATGGGTCCCCCCTCCATCCCCCCGTTCCCGTCTCCAAGCCTGGGTGTTGCCCATCCTCAGTGCCCCCCCCGCCGCTGAGTCCTTTGTTCCCAGTGACTCTGGAGTCCAAAGGCTGCGATGAGTGGGGTGCAGGGCCCCTGTTCATGCCCACTGACCAGCCTGGCTGGGGGGGAGGGGGGCAGAGGTTATTCCAGCACCTGCCTCCTTATCCCTCTGGCAGGGGCAGGGCGGGGTGTGTGTGTGTGAAATGCGCGTCAGTCCCTTTATGGCACCATAGAAACAAGGCTGGGGCTGGGGCTAGCCTGAGGCAGAGCTGGGCGGGGTGGGGGAAACCTGCTGCCTCCGGCACCTGCCCCGAACCCCCTGCCCGGTTCTGGCTCCCAGTGGGATGATGCCTGGGACAAAAGGGGAGCTCGCCCCACCCCGCCCCAACCCCCCACCGGCCGGGATTCCTTGGGTGCAGGGAGGAGCCAGCCGCTGCTCTGCCGGGATTAGCCAGGCCTGGCACGGCGGAGGGGCCGGCTGCTGCTCGGAGCCCCTGCCCTCGCTCGTGCCCCTGGAGCCAGCTCAGGCCTGGGGGGCCTGTCCCCACACACAGGCTGGGGGTGCAGGGAGCTGGGGGAGCCGCGTTGGAGAGTGACCCTCTCCCTAGTGCGGGGGCTCAGACACAGCCTGTCCTCTGCCTTGGCCAATCTCATGGGGGGGAGGAGTGAGTGATGGGTGCTGCCCCCGGACCCCTGTGGGGGATTCAAACCTGTGCCCCCCGCCCGCAGCAGCTGTAACCCCTTGGGTGCCAGGCCCGCCCAGGCTGCAGGGCACGTTCCTGTAGGGCGGGGTCCGGGTCACGCCCCCAGCTGACACCCAAATGCTGTTGGGGGGTGAGGAGCTGCCCCCACCCCATGACTGTGCCAGAGTGGGGCAGGGGTCCCCGGCCGCGCTGAGATCTCCCCGCCGCCCTGGCTCGATGGGCACCACCCTGACCCTCCCCGCGGGTTAGCCCCCGTAGCGCTGACGAGCCGGGGCTGGCCAGGGGAGAGAGCGGGGCCTGGGCAGGCAGGGGGAGGGGCCGACCGGAGGGGCGGAGCCGCGTGAGCACGTATGCAGATATGGATGGGAGCATAGCATTGTGGGAGCGGAGGCAGACTGCCCAGCAGGGCCCGAATTTGGCACACGGGGCTCGGCGTGGAGAAGGGAGGGGCCTCGGGACCAGGTCAAGCAGGTCACGGCAGTGGGGGCCGGTGTGGGCGAGACCGGCGGTCGGGGCGCGGCGGTCCGCCCCGCGGGTTAAAAGTAGGAGGCGAGCGAGGGCGGGCGGCGGCTGGGCGTTAGGAACTCATACTTACCTGGCAGGGGAGATACCATGATCACGAAGGTGGTTTTCCCAGGGTGAGGCTCATCCATTGCACTGCGGGTGTGCTGACCCCTGCGATTTCCCCAAATGCGGGAAACTCGACTGCATAATTTGTGGTAGTGGGGGACTGCGTTCGCGCTCTCCCCTGGTGATTGGTTAAAGACAGACAAATAAATGTTTTTCATAGGCTGTTGGCGGTGTTAACTGTTCTCTTGTTTGTTCTTTCATCCATTTTTTTTCTTGTTTTGTGTTAGTACTTTGTTTTGTAGAGCTTCGTGACTTTTTTTCCATCCTTTTCTATCTCCATCCCTTTTGTTTGTCTGTTTTTTGGGTTCATCTGTCCGAAAATTATGTTTCATACAGCAAGCTCCTGCCTTTCATGGAGGTGGGTGGCCTACAGCGATGGAAGAAGCCTGACTAGCCTCTTGACTGGAGCGCCTTGGTGGTGACACAGCCACGGGGGTTTGAGGGGAGCCAGATCCTCCAAGAGGCCCTCAGGCTGTCTCGTCCTAGTGCTGACCCACACGGCCCCACAGGGTGGCAACCAAAAAAGCCTCTAGGGCAAAGGCAGAGGAGCCAGAGTTCTGAAATGGAGAGCCGGGGCAGACATTCGCCCAACTTGAGTGGGTTGGGGCAGCCCCTCAGTTGGGTGTGTTGGGGGGAAGGGGCTGCCCCAACCCACTCAAGTGCTCAGCTCTACCAGGTACACACGCTCAGTGATGACACATGCAGCCCAGGCCTCCTAGCTCCCTTCCCGGGCCTGGTGGGACATTCATTCTCCCCAGCCTTGGGGCCGGGCTGGGTGTGCCGTGAACACCTCGCCCCAGCTCTCGGGGCTGAGCGCCCCAAACTCATTGCATGGCCAGGCCCAGAACCAGGCCCAGGCTGAGCCAGCCGGTGCCCTTAGCCAGCAGGAAATGACCCTGCGTGTGCCCCCTGCCACCAAAGTGGTGGGAAAGGAGCCCGAGCATCTTTCCCCCACACCGCAGTCTTCCCAGCTCTGCACAGGGGCCTGGCACCCCCAGCCCCTCACTGAACACCATGGGCCTGACCTGCATTTCTGGGGCTCCCGGCTCTGCCCTGTGGGCAATCACTGGGCGGGGCCCAGTGTGTGATGAATTTGTGGGGCCTCAGCCGGTCATCACTGAGATTTTCATACAGCTGCGTCCTCGCACAGTTGGTGTTCAGCACCCCCCCCCCCCCCGTCCTGTTCACAACGTGGCCTGCCTCTGATGCCAGCCTCCCCATCTCCGCACCTGGTGAGCTGCTCCCCCCCGCCCTCGTTTTTTGGGTGGTCTGCGATTCCTCGCCTGCTGGGGGGGCTGGTGCCGTAAACCCTGCCCATGTGGGGTCACATCAAGGGCATATCACATGCCTTAAAACAGTCCCTGTAACCCTGCCCCCCCCCCCCCCCCACACACACACACACCAGGCAGTGCAGAGATCCCCTGGGCCCACATGGAGGTGTGCACAGGGCCTGCAGGGGGCAGTGTTTGCACGTGGAATCGCTCAGCTGGCAGGGGCCAGCCCAGGTCCCCTCAGCACAGTTCGTGCCTGGCTGGGGAGCCCAACCCCAGCGCTCCCCCCGCTGTTTGACCTACAATCCCATCTAGGGTGACTAGATGTCCCGATTCTATAGGGACTGTCCTGATTGTTGGGTCTTTTTCTTATATAGGCTCCTATTACCCCCCACCCCCTGTCCCGACTTTTCACCCTTGCTGTCTGGTCATCCTAATCCCATCAGCTCCCTGGCAAAGAGCAATTACATGGCTGGTGTGAGTGGGCTGCGGGTCGGGAGTGAGGGACATTGGCAGAGCTGGCGGGGGGGCAAGGACTGTTTTAAGGCATGTGATATGCCCTTGATGTGACCTGCACGGGCAGGGTTTACGGCACCAGCCCCCCTCAGCAGGCGAGGAATCGCAGCCCACCCAGCTGGGCCAGGCCCAAAGGGCTGCGCTTGGCTCTAGGTTGGCATGTGCCCATTAATGAGCCAGCTGGTGCTGAACGTGCCGGCAAGCTGGGCAGACACCTGGTGTGAGTGCTGGCCTGTCTAGCTCCTGAGCGTGGCTTAGGCCCTGCCGTGCCACAGGGGCTCCCCGCACCGCGTGAGCTGCTGTGAGTGGCACAGGAGGAGATGCCAGCCGGATGCTGCGGGTCCAAAGAACGGTCAGCGCCCAGCTAATCAATGCAGCGCCTCATTATCTTTGAAAACTCATGGCGATCGGGGGAGGTCCCGGATGACTGGAAAAAGGCTGATATAGTGCCCATCTGGGGTAGCAGGGGCTGTGGGTCGGGCGTGAGGGGCACCGGCGGAGCTGGGCGGGGTGGGAGGATGAATCCAGGGCTGGTAGCAGGGGGCTGCAGGTGGGGAGTGAGAGGCACCGGCAGAGTTTGGAGGGGGAGGATGAATCCAGGGCTGGGGTAGTAGGAGGCTGCAGGTCAGGAGTGAGGGGCATTGGCAGCGCTGGTGGTGGGGGGAACCTCATGCGTGCACAGGTCCCAAGGCGCCAGAACCCCCAGTGAACAGCCCTGGGCCAGCTGAGGCTGTGCCAGCCGTCACTGGGGGGAGAGCCAACCCCCATGCCCCAGCCAGCCGTGAACTAAATGGACAGCTCACCCTGCCCCCACCCCACGGGCCGCAGGCCTCTGCCCTGGGAGCCCCAGGTGAGGGCCTGTTTGCTGGTGGAGATGCTGCGGCCACGAGACGGCGACGGTCACCCGTGTGCTGCCCATGTGGGTGAATCCGCAAGCGCGAGGCTGGGGGGTCTCTACCCTGTGTGTGTGTGTGTGTGGGGGGGAACAGGACCCTGCATTGTGGCCTTCCAAGGAGCTGCCTGGCCCCCAGTGTCCCCCCCAACCTCCCTGTCACTGCTCCCACTGTCCTCTATAAGCCCCCACCTCACAGTAGGCCCCCCCCAGCTTTGTGCACGCTCCCCTGCCTTCACGCAGCCATGGACACACTGCCCCACACATGCATGGGGCGCACACACTGCCCTGTCACCAATGTGCCCACACACGTGTGCATTCGCTAACACTGCCCCAGCCTTCAGAGATCCCCCCACTCCGGGCACGCGCGTGTGAACACACGCTCCCTCCCTCCCGGGCCAGACGAAGCACGAGGCCAGGACACCAGCCCATCCGGGATAGACAATATATATTTTACTCTTTAAAAATAAACCTTCCAGCCCCCGGCTAAGGGCCTGTACAAACTACAAAAATAAACCTTTCTTCTTTGTAATATAAATAATTTATATGGCATGGCCGGGCTGGGGCCCTGCTTGTCTCGGGGGCGCCGGGGGCAGGCTGCCGCTTGGCGGCTCGGGGCAGTGGGCACCCCGGCCCCACGCGGTACTGACCAGCCCACCCGCTGGCCCAGGAGGGACCAATCGCTGAGAACGGGGTCCCCCATCACCGCCCTGGGCCAGGAACCCAAAAGAAAGCCCCAGGCGGGGGCTGATGGGGACCCTGGGCTGGGGGTGGGTGGGTTAAAGTGCCAGGGAACGGAGAGGCAAGCGCCAGTGACTCCACAGCAGACCCCCAGGAGCCCAACTGATCCCTGCCTGCCTCCGGTGAGCGGCCCCGGCTGCAGGATCGGGTCCCGGCCGGCTGGGGGGGAAGCCCAGCCTAGGGGGCAGGGCAGGGTCCTGTTTCTCAAAGGCTCCCTGATCTGGCTGCAGCGGCACAGGTGGGTGTGGGTGTGGGTGTGGGGTCATGCAGGGGAGTTGTGTGACCACACGAGGGCAGGGGGGCTATTTGGCATACACCCCTCCCCCGCCAGTCAATGTCTGTCAGGCAGCATCCAGACCAAGGCACCCCATAAAGGGCGTAAGAGAGACATAGAGGGTACCTAGGCCTTGGACGGGCCTGTATGGGGGGGCACATCCCCCTCCAATTTGCCCCAGATCCCCTCCTTTCCCTGACCCCCTTCCTGGCAGGACACACCCTCCCCCCCCCCGCCCATCAAACGCACTGGAGGAGCCTCACAGTTCGGTCTCACAGCCGTTTACAAAGGAGGATGGGTAGCATTGTCCCCATGGGGAAACTGAGGCAGGGAGGGCTTTTTCCCAAGGAGCGGGGAGGAGAAGCCAGGGGTCCTGAGGCCCGGGCCTGCGCTCTAGCCGCTAGGCCTCGCTGGATCTGGGCCCTGCTGGTATCAGGCTTTAGGTGTTAAAGTGAGAAAACGTCCTTCCCCTCAAGCGTGAGTTTCCCTTCTCAGTGACTAGGGTCGGGACCGTGCCAGTCTCCCAGGGTGGGGGCACATGGCCCCCCCTTCCAGCCCCTCGCGTGAGTCCAGGGTGCCCCCTGGGCCAGAGCTCAGCCCCCCGACCCTCCCATCTTCACTGGGGCTGGCATCTCATCCCCCTGCGGGGGGGTTGCTGGGCCCCTCCCCAGACACAGCTGGTCTCCCGGGAGCCCCACGACTCGGTGCTGGGGGCGGGGTGGCAGGGTATGGCCCTGGCTCCTGCCCAAGGGATCCGCTGAGCCCCCCACCCGCCATACGCCAGTGGAGGGTGCAGAGCTCCAGGATACCCGCTTGGGCAGAGACCTGACCTGGGCACACGGAGTAGGGGACAGCTGGGGTCCATGGGGAGAGGGACTGGCTGAGGGGCACACCGGGGGGGGGGGTGTTTCTAGGTCCTTTGCCAAGGCTCCCCAGGCCGTTCCTCCAGCCCGCAGCTGCCCCCGAAGTGCCAAGGGGCCGGCGTTCGTGCTGCAGTTCCTAGGGCGCAGAAAAGACACCTGCTCTGGGAGGGGGAGGGAAAACTGGGGGGGGGGGGATACAAACCAAGACCCCAGGCCAGGCTGGGGGGCAGAGGGTGTCTCGGCAGCCCCTGGGGGTTTCCCCCGGCCAGCCTGTTCACACACACCTTGCATAGAAACCTCGACGCAGTGCTTCACCAAAAGGCCCAGCTGTTCGCCCCCGGGGGCAGCAGCCCCCGCCAGCCCAGCCCAGCCCAGCCGTCTTCTGCTGCGGGGTCAGGGGGCGCTGCCAGGCGGGGTCAGGGCAGATCTCTGTCCCAGCACAGAGCAATAAAAATAAAATAATTAATCATTGGGAAATAGCAGCACAATGCAGGGATGGCGGCAGTTCCTGCCCCCGCCCGTGGGCACTGCCCCTGCTGGCAGCACCTGGCGCAGGTCACCAGTCCAACAGCTCGCTGCAGCTCAGTGTTCAGCTGGCGTCCACGCAAGGGTGCCAGTGCTCGCAGCGTTTCTTCTCCGCTCTGCCCGCTCCCTGGGCATGGGAGCTGGTTCCGGGGACACGGCAGGCATCAGCTAGGAACCACGGCGCTTCCCGGGGCAACCTGTGCGGAGACACAAGGCAGCCAGGTTAGCCGAATCCCCCGTGCCCACCGGCTGGGCTACCAGCTCTGCTGGCTTCTCCAAGGCATCTGTCCACAGGGGCCTCCCACACACCATGAGCACCCGTGGAGTCAGCACGCTCCATGGCACACGTGCGCGGGCAGGCGTGCACCCTGCACGTGTCCCTGTCTGTGGGCACGAGCGTGCAAGCCCACTAGGTATGTGTGAACGTGCACTGTGTGTGTGTATGCACCCTGCATATATATGTGTGCACCATCCGTGTGTGTGGGCATGCGTGCACCCTGTGTGTCCCCCTGTCTACGGGCACGAGCGTGCAAGCCCACTCGTTCCACCTCTACCCCGATAGAACACGAATTCGGCTAGAACGCGGGAAAGTAGTGCTCCGGGGGGGCGGGGCTGCGCACTCCGGCGGATCAAAGCAAGTTCGGTTTCACCTATAACGCGGTAAGATTTTGGCTCCGAGGCCCGCGTCGAGGTGTATGTGCGGACGTGCACTGTCTGTGTGTGTGTATGTGTGTGCACCGTTTGTGTGTGGTGGCGTGCGTTCACCCTGCATGTGTCCCTGTCTGCGGGCACGAGTGTGTGAGCCCCGTGGGAACATGTGGATGTGCAGCATCTGTGCGTGTGCAAGTGTGCACCATCTGTGTGGGCAGGTGTGCACCCTGTGTGTGTCACTGTTTGCGGGCACGAGGGATGCATACAAAGCCGCTGCTCTGTCATCGAACTGCCCCATGGCGCCAGGGCCCGCCAAGCACAGGGAGTGTACCCCCAGGGGCAGTGCTGGCCCCAAGGTAACCCCCAGAGGTGCTGGCACTGCCTGGCAGGGGTGGGGCGAAGGAGCCCCTGGCACAGGGCTCAGTCCCCAGGCTCACCTAGGGCCTTGCAGAGCCATCTGCCCGTCCCGGGTGGTGGAGCGCAAGGGTCTTGGGCGCGGCCGAGCCGGGGGCACTGCAGGCGGGCGGGCCGGGCTCCTCCGGGCAGTCGGACTCGCTGTCCTCGTAGCTGTCATGTGTGTAACCCTGCAAGGAGCCCGGCAGGGGCGGGTGCAGGGCCAGCGTCACGGAGGCCGTGGCCGTCACCGTGGTGTAGCTGCCGCTGTAGGCGGGGAGGGCAGTCCGCAGGGGCCGGGGGGCTCGGTGGGGGGCAGTCCTGGCGCCGGGGGGGCCAGGCCGGGGCAGTCTGTGCTGAGGCAAGTCCCTGAGATCCGGGCCGGCCGATGGGAGGGAGTCACCGGCAGACAGGGACTGGGTCTGGTTGGTGCTCGGTGGCTCCTTCTTCCCTGGCGGCTCCTGGTTCTCCTGGTAGGTTTTCACCACCTGTGCAGGGCAGAGACTCCCGTGAGTACAGCAGGCAAAGAGGGAGGCAGGGGGCTGCTAACAGGGGGCAGCCGGAGGCCGCACCCGGGGGGGGCTGGGGCTGGCGCTGTCTGGCAGGGGCACCGCACCCGCACTCACCGTGATGGTGGGGAAGCTGGGATTCTTGCTGGCCTCCACCAGGACCCGGGCCGGGGCGGGCGGCAGGATGTAGGCGCCGGGGTCGTAGGGCTGGGGGTGGGTCAGCCCCGAGCCCGCGGTGCTCTCCGAGTAGTACTCCGAGTCCAGGGAGTCCGCAAAGGCGCCGGGCCAGGCCGGGGGCGGCCGCATGTAGAAGCCGTGATGGCTGATGGGTGGGGGGATGGGCTCTGGTGACGGCAGGCGGCTGCCATTATCCGCCGGGATGACCTGGGGGGAGGAGGGCGCAGGGTGAGATGGGAAGGCAACGGGATGTCCAGAGGGTACAGGGAACCGGGCTGGGGGCACTATCAGAGCCAGGGCTGGCCCTTTTCAATGGGCTCCAGGCCTGCAGAGGCAGCTTTAGGACAGGTGCCCCCGGTCCAGCTCAATCAAGTGTTAACTCTGAAACCTAATGGTGGTCATTTTAACCTCAGCACTGATCATTCTCCAAGAAACATCTAGCTCCCATGGGCTTGTGGGTAGAGCCTGTGGGTGCGGGCGGAGCCAGTGTGAGGCACAGACCACTGTTTCCCCCTCCCCCCATCTGACCCTGGCACCCAGCAAGGGAGAGGCAGACTTGGGAATGAACCCAGGCATCCTGGTGGCCATGCCCCTCTTCAAGCACTAGTCTCCACTCCCTGCCAGGCCCCATTGCAGGGGGGTCCGGGGGCTCTCACCTCGGCCGGGGGCCCGATTACCGACAGCAGGACGGGCAGCAGCACCAGGCCGTTCAGGAGGCCCAAGACAGTCAGGACGGTGAGCACGGCAAAGAAATACCTGGCAGAGGAGACGGAGTGAGAGGAGCCCGGCCACGCGATGGGGACGGGGCATCCCAGCATGCTTTGTAAACAGGGCCCACCCCCTCAGCCCTGACAGGTAGAGTAGGAACATCGCAGAGGCAAATGGGCCAGGGGGGTGCACAGCACCCACGCAGTGGGGTCTTGCGCCCCCCACCCCATGACCCCATCCGGCTCTGCTGCCCTAGGGCGGCCTCTCTGCCCAGCCTCCCAACACCGCTGCCCTCATGCACCCCTGCACGCTTATGCACACCCACACACCCCTGCATGCTCACACCCACCCCTGCACGCTTATGCACATCCATACATCATCCACACCCCTGGGGAATCCCTGCACGTTCTCACACACACACACACACACCCCTGCACGCTTACGCACACCCATACATCATCCACACCCCTTGGGAATCCCTAAATGTTCTCACACACCCCTGCACGCTTACGCACACCCATACATCCCCCGGGCACACCCGCATGCACCCACACCCCCAGGAACCCCTGCATGCTCACACCCATCCACACCCATCCATCCACCCGGGCACACCCGCATGCGCCTACACCCCCGGCAACCCCTGCACGCTCACACCCATCCACACACCCCTGCACGCTCACCCACATGCACAGACACACCCCTGGATACCCCTGTACGCTCACACACGCCCACACCCACACCCGGGCATCCCTGCGTGCTTGCACACAACCCCCCCACATGCCTGCACACTCGCCCATGCCCCCCCCCACCTGTGGACCGCTGCACGCTCGCACACACCCCACACATACCCCCCCCCAGGCACGTCTGCACCCCTGGCCACAGCCGCATGCCCCCCTGGCCCCCCAGGGCTGAGCTAAAGAGGCGTTCTCCCCTCCCCCACGCTGGTACCTCAGGATGAAGTCGAACTCGGAGCCGGCCAGCATGAGAAGGCCCAGCAGCGTGGAGAGCGCCCCGTCCAGCACGGGTGCCAACGTGTGCTCCAGGGCCAGGGCCGAGCGCAGCGTCCGGCTGCCCATGGCCGTCAGGAACCCCTGGGGGCAGGACACGGCTCAGCTCTGGGCCGGCGTGGGCAGAGAGACGGACTGACCCTAACCCCCTCCCCCCGATGGACTGACCCTTCCCCTCCCCCCGGGGCCGGCTGGACAGACTGCCCCTGCCCTCCCCCTGCTGCCCCCCCCTTTCCTGCCGGGGAGGGTCTCCAGCCGGCTGGGCTCCAGAGGTGGCTGACGCTGGCCTGGGGGCCGGGTTCACAGAGGGCTGGGGGGGAGCTGGGGGGTTTGTGCCCCTTTCACTAGTGGGCCCCGAGTGCGTCTCATGGCTGAGCTCTGGTGAGCGGGGCCTGCCAGCGCCCCAGGGCTTGCCCAGCTAGGCTGGGGGGGGCTGGGGGGGCTGGACACCCCCAGTCTGGGAGCCGCAGGGAGATGGTGCCAGAACAGGTGCTGCCCTGGCCCAAATGGGCTTCTCCTGACCTTTGTGGGGCTGCACTGGGGTCGGACCCGCAGGGGGCCCAGGCGACCACCCCCCCCCGACTCACCAGGGCCACGTGGACGGTGAACTCGACGCCGATGCCCACCGAGGCGATGAGGATCACGGCCGGGATGGCGCTCAGCTTGATGCCCATCAACCCCATCATCCCGAAGAGCTCCACCGTCATCATGGCCAGCACGGCCACCTGCCGGGCACGGGGGAGAGTCGGCCAGAGAGCAGGGACCACCCCACGGCATCCGCCCCATGGCCCTGCCCCACGGCATCCACCCCACGGCCCTGGCCCACAGCCCTGCCCCACGGCATCCGTCCCACTGCCCTGCCCCAATGCATCCGCCCCATGGCCCTGCCCCAATGCATCTGCCCCACTGTGCCTGCTGCATCACTCTGCACCCTCCTGTCTGCCCCACTGCACTGTCCCATGACCCTCTGTCCCACTGCTCTGCCCCATGGCAGCCATCCACTCTGCCCCAGACAAGAGCCCAGATGCCAGGGTGATGGGTGCCCTATTGCTGTGAACGATACCAATTACAGACGCTTTGCCCAGCCGCCCAGGGAAGCGGCACCATGGGTGTGTGAAGGGACATGATGATGGCGGAGGGGGAGGGGGGTAGGACGCCAGGTCAGGTGGGGGGTATTTGGAATGAACACCCCCCCAAATCACCAATCGGATCTGCTTGCCTGGAGCCCAGGGGTCAGCGCTCCGGTGAAAGCACCCGCCCAGGCGGAGGGAGGGGAGCTATGCCAGGGACCCCCAGGCTGGGAGAGTGCCGGTGCCAGCGGGTGGAAGCCCGGCCAGGCCAGGGAAAGGCACCGGCTCCCAGTACCCAGCTCCGGGATGCGTCCCAAGCCAGCCCCTCCTGGTCCGTTCCCCACCCTGGAGCCGCTCGGGAGGCGCTGGACTGTGTTCCAGCCTGGGGGCGATCGGGGGCTCCAGGGGCCCGTCCGTGAACAAGGCGCCCCAGGCGAGGTCTCGAGCGACAGCTGCAGGGCCAGAGGGCCCAGGTCCCAGCTCTCCCAGGGATCCCGGGGGGCTGGGCAGCGTCTGAACCCCACCCCGTGGTGCCCCCCGCCCCGGGCGCACTCACGATGATGCCGGCGGTCCAGGGGTTGAGCAGCAGCACGGCGCACACCAGGAAGGTGCAGGCCAGCACGATGCTGACGGCCAGCAGGAACCAGTGGCGCAGGCCGATGTACTGCTCCCAGAAGAGGAAGGGGTAGCCGCTGGGGTAGCTGGCCACGCCGCGCTCCCGGGCCGCCTCCTCGCACACGGCCCGCACGCTCTCGATGGCCTCCACGAAGTCCGCGGTCTGGCGCAGGCCACTCAGGTAGAAGGGGAACTGGGCGAACTCCAGGGGCTGGGCTGCGGGGACTGGGGGGAGGGGGCAGCGAGGGTCAGGCGGGGGGACGCCACGGCCCCTGCCCTCCCGACACTGCCCCCTTCCTCCTCCCACGCCGGCGCCCGGGCCAGCCCAGATGGGTGGGCAACACTGGAACGGGGAGCTCAGTACAACTAGGGTGCCAGTTGGCGGGTGTGGCTGGACCCTGTGTGGTGCACTGGCGCATGGGGGTGGCAGGACCCTGTGTGGCATCTGGGGGGTGCCCTGCTGGACACTGCATGGCAAGCTGGCGCATGGGGGTGTGCCCAGCAGGACCCTGTGTGGCGTGTGTGGGGTGTCTGGCAGGACGCATGCTGGCATGTGCCCAGCCTGCATCTGCCCATGCGTGCCCAGGCGTGCCCGCGACTGCACTCACTTCGCAGGTTCTCGCCGGTGGCATCGTACTTGTCGTGGATCCACTCGGGCGGCGGGGGGTAGAAGTTGGCGTGGGAGGCGGCGACGCCCAGCGGGTCGTTGCTCACCCACACGGTCAGGCAGATGTAGAAGGTCTCTGGGGGGATGATGCCGTTCTCGTCCACCAGGCGGCGCGTGGTGAGCTGTGGGGAGCAGACGGGCATGGGGTGAGCTGCGGGGGCCGGAGGGTCTGGCCAGCTCAGAGGCGAGTTCAAGGCCAGGCCAGGCTCTCGGGCAGGGCCGGGCACAGGGCCGGCTCACACCTGGTTGTAGTTGAATGGCTCCTTCTTGTCGCCCGTCTGAATGAGCAGCTTGTAGGCCAGCGCGCCGTCCTCGGAGCCGTTCCGGTAGCTGTCGCGGGTGATGCGCCCGGCCTGCCACTCCTTGTCGAAGGCAGCCTGCAGGCCTGGGGACAGAGCGCGGGGGTTACGGGGACGGACAGAGACCTCCCAGGGGCACGCAGGGCAGAGGGGGGCAGATGGAGGCCGGCAGGGACACACGGGGCAGGCGAGGGCCGGCAGGTGCACGCAGGACAGGCGGGGGCAGGTGGGGACCAGCGGGGCCAGCGAGGGCCGGCAGAGGCACACAGGGCAGGTGGGGGCAGATGGAGGCTGGCAGGGGCACGCAGGGCAGGCGGGGGCACGCAGGGACACGCAGGGCAGGTGAGGGCAGATGGAGGCCGGCAGGCACGCAGGGTAGGCGGGGGCTGGCGGAGGCTGGCAGGGACACACAGGGCAGGCGGGGGCCGGCAGGGGCACACAGGGCAGGCAGGGGCTGGCAGGGGCACGCAGAGCAGGCGGGGGCACGCAGGGCAGGTGAGGGCAGATGGAGGCTGGCAAGGGCACACAGGGCAGGCGGGGGCCGGCAGGGGCACGCAGGGCAGGTGAGGGCAGATGGAGGCTGGCAGGGGCACTCAGGGCAGGTGGGGGCTGGCAGGGGCACGCAGGGCAGATGGAGGCTGGCAGGGGCACACAGGGCAGGCGGGAGCCGGCAGGGGCACGCAGGGCAGATGGAGGCTGGCAGGAGCACGCAGGGCAGGCGGGGGCCGGCAGGGGCACGCAGGGCAGGCGGGGGCCGGCAGGGGCACGCAGGGCAGGCGGGGGCTGGCAGGGGCACGCAGGGCAGATGGAGGCTGGCAGGGGCACGCAGGGCAGGCGGGGGCCGGCAGGGGCACGCAGGGCAGGCGGGGGCCGGCAGGGGCACGCAGGGCAGGCGGGAGCCGGCAGGGGCACGCAGGGCAGGCGGGGGCCGGCAGGGGCACGCAGGGCAGGCAGGGGCTGGCAGGGGCACGCAGGGCAGGCGGAGACTGGCAGGGGCACGCAGGGCAGATGGAGGCTGGCAGGAGCACGCAGGGCAGGCGGGGGCCGGCAGGGGCACGCAGGGCAGGCAGGGGCCGGCAGGGGCACGCAGGGCAGGCGGGGGCTGGCAGGGGCACGCAGGGCAGATGGAGGCTGGCAGGGGCACACAGGGCAGGCGGGGGCCGGCAGGGGCACGCAGGGCAGGCAGGGGCCGGCAGGGGCACGCAGGGCAGGCGGGGGCTGGCAGGGGCACGCAGGGCAGGCGGAGACTGGCAGGGGCACGCAGGGCAGATGGAGGCTGGCAGGAGCACGCAGGGCAGGCGGGGGCAGGCGGAGACTGGCAGGGGCACGCAGGACAGGTGGGGGCCGGCAGGGCAGGCGGGACCCTCACCTCGCAGCCAATCCTGGAAGTAGTGCAGCCACATCTTGGGCGGCTGGCGGGTGTGGTCGCGCACCACGTGCTGCAGGGCACCCAGGGCCCGGTGCAGGGCGTACAGCGCCTCCTGCGAGCTGGGGTAGTGGAAGCCGCCCTTGGTGGCGATGAAGACGTGGTAGAAGGAGAAGTACTTGGACTGGGTGGCGATGAAGGCGTGCTCCTTGGTGCCCCGCGGCACGATGTCCGTCAGGTACAGCCCGTCGTGCACCAGCGTGCTGCCATACAGGCTGAGGCCTAGCAACGCCAGGAACAGCAGCACCACGATGCCCTGGGGACGGGAAGCCCGTCAGGCTGGGCCGGGCGCCCCCTTGGGCAGGGCACAGCCCCCCGCCCCCTGCCCTGCAGCACAGCCCCACAGCTCCCCCCCGGAGTGCCAGGGAGCCCCCCAGCATTCCCCTGCACAGCCTGGGAGTTACCCCAGTCCCCAGTCTCCCCAGCACTGCCAGGGTCCACCCCCGGCCCCCCACCTTGCACCCCTCCCCAGGGGGATGAGGGGCCCACGGGAGCCGGGGGCGGCAGGCCCAGCCCCCCTACCTTGGTCTGGGTTTGCAGCAGGAGGGGGGCGTACTTCTCCCTGGCGAAGTCGGCCAGATTCCAGCGGCACAGGGGCAGCGGCACGCACTCCCGGCCCCCCTTGGTCCCGTCCAGCTGGGCCAGCAGGTCGCGGGTGGAGCTGGCCGGGGCAAAGAGCTGGGAGCCCAGCGGGTCGGCAGGGGCCA
Source organism: Chrysemys picta bellii (assembly GCF_011386835.1). Classification (NCBI taxonomy): domain Eukaryota; kingdom Metazoa; phylum Chordata; order Testudines; family Emydidae; genus Chrysemys; species Chrysemys picta. Next base: position 2,967,021 of record NC_088798.1, read on the forward strand.
GCGGCGCGGTGCAGACCTGGGCGGTGGGCGGCAGGATGGTGACAACGTGCCGGCCCGAGGGGTCACAGCGGGTGAAGGCCTGCACCGTGGTGGTGATCTGGGTGCTGGTGGCCACAGCCGGGTGCCCGTAGGGCGAGGGGTGGGAGGCGTGGTTCTCGTTGGCGTCGGCGTACTCCTGCGGCTGGATCTGGATGACACGGGTGGAGCACGGGCTGGGGGAGGAGGAGCCGGGGGACATTCAAAGAGCTGCGATGGGTGCCGGTGCCCCTCTGCCCACGCACGGCTGCCCTGGTGGTCACCGCACCCACTGCTGGGAGTGGGATTTCTCCCTGGAGCGACCCCCCCCCCCAGCCACCCCAGGAAAGGCGCCCAGCTGTGCTCAAGCCAGGGGGCGAGGCCCCAAGCACCCCCCAGAGCCATTGCTTAGCCCTGCCAGCTGCACAGCGCGGGCCTGGCTCTGCCCCGGGCGCCCCCCACCCCTCCCGGAGCACGGCGCGGGTCAGGCTCTGCCCCGGGCGCCCCCCACCCTTCCCGGAGCACGGCGCGGGCCCGGCTCTGCCCCGGGCGCCCCCCACCCCTCCCGGAGCACGGCGCGGGCCCGGCTCTGCCCCGGGCGACCCCCACCCCTCCTGGCGGCGGGAGACGGCACCTGTAGAAGCAGCACAGGACATCGAGCCGCTGGTCCTGGCGTCGGTGCAAGTCCAGGCTCAGGATGGCTGGGAAGATGAGCAGCACCATGGCGAAGTTAAACACCACCACCACGGCAGCCTGCAGGGACACGGGGTGCAGAGCTCAGGCCACGGGGCTCCAAGGGTTAAACCCTGCTCACCACCCTGCCGGGGAGCCAGGGTCTGCATGTCCGACATGCGTGTGAGGCCATGTCACAGCTTGGCCAGTAACGGGGCCTGGGTCTCCATGTGTGTCTGACACGCGTGTGGGGCCATGTCACACCTCGGCCAGTAACGGGGCCTGGGTCTCTGTGTGTGTCTGACACACGTGTGGGCCCATGTCACATCTCGGTCAGTAACGGGGCCTGGGTCTCTGTGTGTGTCTGACACACGTGTGGGCCCATGTCACACCTCGGTCAGTAACGGGGCCTGGGTCTGTGTGTGTGTCTGATACGCGTGTGGGCCCATGTCACACCTCGGCCAGTAACGGGGCCTGGGTCTCTGTGGGTGTCTGACACGCGTGTGGGCCCATGTCACACCTTGGCCAGTAATGGGGCCTGGGTCTCTGTGTGTATCCGACATGTGTGTGGGGCCACCTCGGTCAGTTGCGGTGCCCAGGGCTCTCTGCCAGGACTGGGAGTGGAAGTCTGTTGGCAGAGGGGCCTTCTCCCCACCCGTGCTGATGAATCCCAGTGACCCCCAGGAGCCATGGGCAGGGTGACCCCCAAGCTCCCCAGACAACTGTCTGCTAGACACGCCAGAGCCTCGCAGCCCCCCCGAGCACTGGGAGCCCCGGGTTCTAGCTCGGCTCCCCGCAAGGTACCCGAAGGCGGGGCAGTGTGTAGGGGATGAGGGCCTGGACTGGGGCAGGGCAAGGCAGATGGGCATGGGGGGTATGAGCAGGACCCGCCCAGCTGGCATCGCCTCGTCTCCTCAATACTGCCGGCTTGGCTGGGATGGGCAGACGGACTCACGCCCAGGGAGAGCTGCAGGGCGAGGGTGGACACGGCCCCCCGTGACCCTGGGGTACAATGGGCAGAGGAAGAGGCACGAAAGGCAGAAGGACTCCGGGGGGAGAGGGTTGCACCTGCAGGGAGAAGGGGCACAGGGCGAGGGCAGGGTGGGTGTTGAGGGGCCTGTACCCGCAGGGATAAGGGGCGCAGGGCGAGGGCGGGGTGGGTGTTGAGGGGCCCATACCCGCAGGGAAGAGGGGTGCAGGGCGAGAGTGGGATGAGGTGGGTGTTGGGGGGCCCGTACCCGCAGGGAGAAGGCGCACAGGGCGAGGGCGGGGTGGGTGTTGGGGGGCCCGTACCTGCAGGGAGAAGGCGCACAGGGCAAGGGCGGGGTGGGTGTTGGGGGGCCTGTACCTGCAGGGAGAAGGCGCGCAGGGCAGGGATGGGCACCAGGGCTGCCATGAAGAAGGCGATCATGTTGCTGATCGAGGTGAGGGCCACACTGGTGCCCGTGCGTCTCAGGCACTCTCCCGTCCGCTCCTGTGGGGGAAACAAACAGGACAGGTCACCCAGCGCCCCACGCCCGTCCCCACCCCCCGAGGCAGGTCACCCAGTGCCCCGCGCCCGCCCCCCGAGGCAGGTCACCCAGTGCCCCCCGCCCGCCCCCGCCCCCCAAGGCAGGTCGCCCAGGCCAGGGTGGCCTCACCTTGAAGGGGACGTGCTGGCTGGTCTCGGTGAAGGCGTGAGCCAGGAGGAACATATCGTCCACCCCAATGCCCAGGGCCAGGAATGGCAGCACCTGTAGGGACAGAAACCAGCCTCCATACTGAGCTTCTGCAGCCGGTCCAGCTGCCAGCACCCCAGCGCTGCCTCTCCCTGCGCCGGAGTGTGCCCACCTCGGGGGGAGAAACACCCGCCACAGCTCCACCCGGAGAACCCAGGATCCCATGGGAACAGGGCTCGGGATCCCACAGGCTGGGGCACAGCCCCCCTGGTCTGCCTCCCCGCAAGGGCAGTTAGCGCCCCGCACCAGGCTCAGACGCTGGGGAGAGCGCCCCCTACTGACCCCCTGTGACCAACTGGGACTGTTCTTACTGTGGTCTGTGAATGCTGACAGGGGAGTGTGGCTGGGATAGTCTGCAATGGGGGATGGGAGACTGGCCGACGGAGAATACCTGAGCATGTAACAGGAGAACCCAGGAAGGGGTTGGAGGCCAGGTGACACCTTTGCCTGGGAAACTGAACAAAGGCTGTGTGAGGGGTCGCTGAAGGAGAGTTTCGGGAGCTGGCTGGTGGAGCGGCGGGGAGGCAGACGGGGCTCTGACCTCCCAAGGGGGCTGTGGGGCCCTGGGATCCCAAGATGGACCTAACCGGGGGGAATCCTGTTGTCTGTGCCTGCAAGACCTGTCTTGGACTGTATTCCTGTCGTCTAAATAAACCTTCTGCTTTACTGGCTGGCTGAGAGTCATGGTGAATTGCAGGAAGCCGGGGGTGCAGGGCCTTGTGTCCCCGCACACTCCGTGACTCCCCCCCCCCCACGCCCTGCTCCACAGCACAGCGCCCCCTAGTGCTGCACTAGGGCATCAGGGCCTGCCCTGATGGCGAGGGCAGAGTGCCCGTGTTATTCCCGCAGGTCTCCCATACGGCTGCGGAGCAGGTGAGAAGGCGGGTTCCGGCCCCGGAGGTGCCAGCTCCAGCCCCCGCGCAGGAGGGTGAGCAAGGCACGACGGGCAGGCATTTCTCCCCATGGCCCTGCCCGGCCTTGGCATGCGGTACCTGGGTGGTGGCTGCGTTGAAGGAGATCCCCAGCAGCGAGCAGAGCCCGAGTCCTGACGCCACGGACAGGGCCACCAGCAGGACGCCGGCCAGGCCCACGGCCCCCTGGGATTTGGAGCAGTCCCAGCGCAGCATTGTCACGCAGGCGTACGCGAGCTGGAAGCAGAGCAGGGGCGGGGTTAGCGCGGGCGGGGTTAGTGCGGGCGGGCAGGGGGCGGGGGAAGGTACCTACCATCAGGAGGTAGCCCCCGGCCACGCGGATGGCGCTCACGTCCGAGAAGGACTTCAGGATGTCGCTGAGCGTGGTGGTGGAGAAGGCGTGGACACGCTGGGAGCTGTTCTGCGGGAGGCAGTCCTGTGCCAGCTGGGGAGAGACAGGGCCTCAGAGACACAGCTGGAGGGCATCACGCCCAGGGCAGCCCCTGGCCATGCCACACCCCTCCCAGGGGGCAGCCCTCCCACCATCCTCCACCCCTTGCGGTGGGCACCCCACCCCTGCTACGCCACACACCTCCCAGCAGACAGTCTGCCCCCACCACGCACCTCCAACAGGCACCCGACCCCCTGCTACGCCCCTCCCAATGGGCAGCCCTCCCTCCCCCCACCACACTCTTCCCAGCGGGCAGCCTGTGCCCTCCCCATGAGGCAAAGCGGGAGGAGGCTGCAGCCAAACCCCAGGCCAGGGGCTCTGCCGTGGTCTGGCAGCGGGCCAGGGCCGTATCTGCCTGAGCCCCTGTCGGGCCCTGCAGCCAAGGGCCCCTGCGGGAACCTGGCACTAACAGCTGGGGGAAGAGGGAGCCCTGAACCCATCCCAAGCCGGCCAGAGCTGCCTCCGGCACTGCCCCAGCCAGGCCTCAATGCCAGACGTGCTGAGCCCTCTGTGGGACTCCGACTCCCACTGCGGGGCTGAGCGCAGACACTGAGAGATCACTGGGGTCCACCCCCCCGCTCCCATTTCACCAGAGCCCCCAGAACACGGCCATGTAGCACCATGCTGCCCTTCACCAAGCACGCTCACCCCCCCCGGCATGCTCACACACTCCCGGCACGCTCAGCCCCCCCGGCACGCTCACCTCCCCCTGGCACGCTCACACACTCCCGGCACGCTCAGCCGTGCACACCCACGGTGAGACATGCACACAGACGTGTGCACAGAGACCCCGCAAGTCCCACCGTGTTGCTCTGTTGATGAGTGGCCACCGCCGTCCCCCTACAGGGTGGGGATCGGCCCCCCGCTCCCAGCCCCTCCTACCTCCACAAACTCCCTCTGCCAGGCCTCCAGGATGGCAGCCGCCTTCTCCTCACTCCAGCCGATGTCCTGGATCTCGTAGTCGTCCCTGAAGTGCTCGTAGAGCTGCCGCGGGCTCATCAGCAGAAACATGCTCTGCAGGGCCTCAGCGCTGCCGGGACAGGACACACCTAAGAGCCCAGCCATGGGACCCCTAGTGCCCAACGGAGCGCCCCAGCCCGGCCCGTGTCCCCCCCGAGCACCCCAGCCCCCAGTGTCCCCCCCTGAGCACCCAGCCCGCCCTGCGTCCCCCCCAGAGCGCCCCAGCCCACCCGCGTCCCCCCCCGAGCGCCCCAGCCCGGCCCGTGTCCCCCCTCCAAGCGCCCCAGCCCACCCCGCGTCCCCCCCGAGCGCCCCAGCCCCGCCCCCACTGTCGTCGTCCCCCCCAGAGCGCCCCATCTGGACGGGCGGCCCTGCCTCCAGTGTCCCCTCCAGAGCACTGCAGCCCGGAAGCCCCCAAACCCCTGGGCTGGCCTAGGTGGAAACCCTGTCCCAGCGACCCCGGCCTGCTTGCTCGAAAGGAAATCCGAGAATCCCAAGCAGCTCGAGGGCAGTGGGTCGGGCGCCCAGGCGGGAGAGAACTCAAAGCGCCTTCGCTCTCCCCGCCACGTCCATTCCCCACCCCGCCGCGTGGGCTCGTCCATGGGAAAGTGACCAGCCCCACACGGGGGGAGCCTGAGGCCCAGGCCTCACCCCCCCGTGCCCACGCTTACCTCAGCAGCCTGCCCTGCGGGTCCTTCGTGGTGCCCCCCAGGATCAGCTCCTCTTGCCAGTGCATGAATTTGCGGGAGAAGCCGTGGCAGCCCCCCGTCAGCTCGGCAGGGATGTCGGGGTCCTGGGGGAAGCAGGGGGTTGGGGTGGGTGAGCCAGGCCGTGCACCTCCCAGGCTCAAAACGTTGTGAGGGGAGCTGGGCCCTCAGCCGCACGGGCGTCACCTTGGCAGGACACGGCCCGAGGCCTCCCAGCTGCTGGCTCCAGCCGCCGGGAGCTGCACCGGGCAGGCGGGAGCTGGGGCAGGGTCCAGGGCACACACACAAGACCCGAGACCGCCCGGCTGGCCCGGCTCTCCAGCTGCCGCGAGCCATCGGGCACGGCTAAAAGTAGGAACTGACTTTGCAGATTCTGCACTTTACTGTGCTGGGGGAGCCAAGCCGCTGGCTCCGGATCGGGGCTGTGGACCCGCAGGGCCCAGTGCTGTCTGCCGGGCGGCAGAGCTAAACCCTGCCAAAGCACTACCTGCCGGCGGAGGGCCCCGCCCTGCAGTGTGTGTGTGTGGGGGGGTCTCTTCGCTCTCCGGTTCCTGCGTCCTGCCAGTCTCAGGAGTCACTGGGCGCGTTGCAAAGGGGTCAACGCAGCCTCAGCAAGGGCTGGGGGACACGGCGCCCAGACAGGGATGGAGACGGAGCAAGGAGAAGCTTCGAGACTTCCCCAATTCCCTGGCAGGGTCAGAGCCGGGGCCACAGGGATGGCCTGTCTGAAATACCCGGCCGGCTCCTCCACGGCTGGCCACGGAGGACACCAGGGAGCAGCTGGTCCCGAATTTCACCATGGCAGTGTCGCCCCCACAGAGCCTGCGAGCTGAACTCACACACACACACACACACACACACACACACACACACACACACACACACACACACACAAGCAGGGACACATACATACACACAGGCAGAGATACACACACAGAAGAGGCAGGCACACACACAGACAGGCAGGGACACACACACAGAAGAGGTAGGGACACACACACACACACACAGGCAGAGATACACACACAGAAGAGGCAGGGACACACACAAGGACACACACACAGGCAGGGACCCCCCGCCCCCGCGTCTGGCGGCACCCACCTGCTGGCTCAGTCTGTTGGGGGCGCTGGCGGGGCACGCGGGCTCGCGGGGGTTGAGGCAGGGCCGCTCCACGTAGGCCTGCCCCACCTGCGCCTTGTCCAGCAGCTCCCGGAAGCCCTCCAGCGAGGTGAACTGGCCTAGCTCCTCCAGCAGCTGCACGGGGTCCAGGTTTGTCCACTGGATGTCCGGCCGCCCCCTGGCGAAACAGGAGCAAGCGCCCAGAGGGTCAGGGCCCTGGACGAACGTCTGGTGATGTGGCCGGGCGGGATCGGGGCCCCCTGCACTGGGCACCTGCCCTCTGGCCATGCCCAGGCTAGTAACGCAGGAGGGTGCCCTCTCGCGGGCCAGGCGGCAGATGGCTGCACACAGGGCTGGTCCCCAGCCACCCAGAAACCTCTGTCCCCAATCCCTGGGTCCCTGACAAACGCCCCTCTCCCTGCGCCCAGGACTCCCCCCTACCCGCTGCAGGAGGGACTAGGGAAAGGGTGGGGTGGGAGCTGTAGCAATGGGGCTGTGAGGATTTGCCAACCCCCTCCCCCCCGTGGGGCTGTGACAGGCCCCTTGCCCCCACCCCCACCCCTTTGCAAGGCGTCTGCCCCCAAAGCCGGCACCAGATGCCAAGTCAAATAGCATGGCTGATCCTGTTACACGCCCCCGGCCCAGCGCTGCACCCGGCCCCTCCTTTGTGCCGCCAGTCAGGGCGATTAGCGCCCGCGCCCTGACGTCTTGATAGAGGGGAGCAGGCCGCTGGGCCGGGGCAGGCGGGGGAAAGCGAGAACCGACTGCAAACTGCCCCCCGGGACCTCCCGCCCCGTTCTGTCCCCCCCTGCAGTCCCCACTTCTCCTGGGCCTCCCCCCATTCCTTGCCCCCCAGCTGCTGATGGCGCAGAGAGGATGTAGCGGGCACAAGGGGACAGCGACTGGCACCTGCCGCTGACATTTGCTTTACAAGCGGGGCAGTGGGGTCCAGTGGGGAAGGAGCTTCTTGGCTCTGCTGCTGACCTGCTGGGTGAGTCCCTTCCCCCATGCCTCAGTTTCCCTCCCACCCTGCGCCAGCCTCTTCTACACAGCGTGTAGGCTGCTTGGAGCAGGGGCTGCTTGCTGCCATGCGTGTGACCTCCCCCCAGCCCCGCCTTGCTGAGGGCAGCCCAGAGCGCATGCCAATGCCCCCCTCTCCCCCTGCACACGGGGAGAGGGCTCCAACCCATGGGCACGAGCGCGGTGGCACAGCCAGGCCCCAGAGATCCCTGGGAAATCACAAAGGGCGGGGGAAGAGCTGGTCCCCTGAAATGCATGGGAGCACCGCGCTGCCTCCCACCCCTGGCCACGCCCTGGGGGGACGGCGTGGGCCCGGGGATGGCCTGGCTCCTCAGCCATCTCCTCACTGTCCCCAGACACAGGGACCCAGCAAAATGCCATTCACTGAAGCCGCCTGGACCCCCAGTGCAGACCATGGGCATGGTCCCAGCCTGCTCCCGGCAGCCCCCCCAGACCGGCTGAGAGCCCCGTCCATCTGGGCTGGGCACGGGGTGAAGGGGGAGCAGCGGGGACCCGCTAGCGCAGGGGCTGCAGGTAGGCAGACCAACAGGAATCCAGCACCCCCTGGTGTGCAGGCAGGAAGTGGGGCACGTCTGAGTGGAGGAGGGGAAGCAATGCCCGGGGTGGAAGGGCTGTTATCAACCCCTCCCTCTCCCAACAGCCTGGCCGCTCACCCCATCCTCTGCCCCGGATCAGGCCCGGGCCAGCTGCCATCCATGCTGTAAAGTAACACCGCGCCAGCCCTGGGATCTGCTGGTCGCCTGGCCCCCACGGGATGGGCCGAGGGAACCCGGCCCGACACCCCCCCCAGCACCGCACGGGGGGCTGCGAACCAAACCTTCGACCCACAGGGCCTGAGAGAGACAGGCCAGGCTAAGGGCACGGCCCAGCGGGACAGGGGCACTCCGCAGAGGGGGCGCCAGCCACACGTCAGCGCCCAACGGACTTGGCCAGCCCGGAGGGACTTCGGCGGCCATGGGGCTGAGGCACAGGGCAGATGGCAAGCGAGAGCTCTGCATAGCTTGGGTAAGTGACACGCCTGTGGGGGGGTTAGGCGGGAAACGTCTCGGAGGCGAGACGCAGGGAAGGGCGACCCGGGCGTCTCCACAAGCTCGGGGAAGAGCGAGCCGGCGAACACACCCCAGAAGGATCTAGCCGGGAGCGACTCTGACTGCGGGGCCGGCTTCCGAGGGCAGGGTGGAGCCCCCTCACCAGAGACGCTGGCCCGGCCCCAGAGGTTGGCCCGTAGGGAACAACCCTGCACTGGCAGTTGGGGATGGGCGTGGTGGGGCCAGACCCCGGCTTCCTCTTCTATGGCCCTGTGGCTAGAGGTGGGCCCAGCCACCGGACGATCGAACTAGCACTAGCCCTGGCCAATGGGCACCAGCCACCCTATGGCCCTGATCTCGGGCTGGCAGAAGCTGGGGTCTCCTGTGCCAAGGACTCGCCTCCTGCTTTGGTCGTGCAGCTCGGTCCAGCCGTGCCGGCTGGCGGGAGGAGGGCACCATGGGCCCCAGCCTCTACATCTGCTTGCTCCAGCTTCCAGCCGGCCGGGCCCAAGGGATTCCAGCGCGTCAGGGAGGATCCAGAGCCGGCCTTTCCTTGGACACGCCAACGCCCTGCCAGGCTCTTCCCAGTGCCCACGGGACCGGCAGCAAAGCAGAGGACGCTGTCCGCAGCCCCGGCCCCACCTCTTGCTCCAGGAGCTGTGCTGAGCCCGAAGCCGCAGCTCCATCCCCGGGCTTGCCGGGAGAGGGGGGAAGGAGACAGCTTTCCACAGCGCGTTCAAACGCTGGGCAGGGGCCTCAGAACCGCCGTGGCTAGGCCAGGCGAGGACGTGGCAGAGATCCCGGTGGGGGAGCCGTTCCCAGTTCCTGCAGACGGCCACACACCCGCACGGGGTCCGAGCCCGCAAGCATCGAGCGCCCTCTCCACTTGCAGCGTCGGCCCCTGAGTAGATCCTGCCTGACGGGCGAAGGGCGTCTCTGGGCCTCGGCTCTGGCCTGCCCTCCGCTGTATTTCCTCTGGAGCCCACGCAGGAGCAGGAAGCCGGGATGGCAGGGTCCGTGCCGGCTGGCAGGGGCCCACGTCGTGTCGGGCGAGTTCTCCTTTCTCATAAAGGAACGAAGGAAAGAAAAACGAGCTCCGGGAGGAGAAAGGAAGAGCGAGATGAGGCGGAGAAGAGCTGGGCATGGGGCAGAAACTCACTGCAATAATTCATGGCGGCTGGCTCGGAACTGGGCTAGCGCTTTGAGCTTCCCACATACCAAACCGCGCTGCTGCCGCTGCCAGAGAGCTCCTTTATCTGCTGCTTCTTGCTTCACTGAGCCAAGCCGGCCCCTTTTGTTTTCCCAGCGATGGCTGCGCTTTGTTCCCCCTCTCGCGGTGGAAGGGGGAAGAGAGACCCCCTCAGCTGGACTGAAGTGGAAGCCGGGGCAGGGGGAAAAGATGGGAGATTTCAGCCCCTCCGCACTGAGACCCGTTCACGTTCAGGATTGGGAGAGAGATCCCCTTTCCCTCCGGCCCAGGGGCTGGGCACAGGGGCAGAAAGGAAGGAAGGAGTGAGGAGCCGGGCCTGGAAGAGGGGTGATCTCACCCCGGCTGTGCCTGCTCCCCGCTCCACTGACAGCTTCGGAGTGCAACCACAAGATCCCCTTTTACCGGCCGGGGTGCTGTGGCTTCCCGGCAGACTCTGACCCCCGGCATGGCAGATCACAGCTCCCCGGCCACGTTTTCCCCTGCCTCCAGCACCCCCTCCTTTTGCCACCCATCCCAAAGTCAAGGGGGCGGGTGGAGTGGCCCAGGCTTTGGGGGGGTTGTTTTACAATCCTTCCCTCCCTTTATCTTCTAGCCCCCAGCCCCCCTTCTCTCCCGCTCTCGTGGGGCAGCAGGCTGAATACCACCACTATTTCATTTGTTGGGCAACTGGCGGCTTTCAGGCGGCATTAGCATGAGAATGCGGGCGCTGCCGTTTGCTGACAAAGGGCCTCGCAGACAAACAGCCGTGTAAACAGAAAGAATGCCAAGTATTGTTCCCCACCCCCCTCCAGACTCCCCCACGCACCCTCGGAGAAACCTGAGGACCAGCCGGGAGAGAGGCGTCAGGGCCCACGACCTGCCAGTGGAGCCCAACGGGGGCTGCTCCGGCAGCTAATGCACCCAGCTGGGAGCTGGGGTCTCCTGCCGGCTCTGGCACTGAGCCGCCAGCCGACCTTGGCCAACTCTCCCCCCCTCAGTTTCTATGTCTGTATAACAGGGACAGCGACACTGACTGCTGACATTCGTCCCCCTCTCCGAGGTGGGTGACTATCGGTGTCCCCACGTACAGGTGGGGAAACCGAGGCACGGGGCAGCACCGCAACTTGCCCAGGGTCACTCAGGGAGGGAGTTGTGGAGCCAGGAACCCAGGAGTCCTGCATTCTGCTGCTCACTCGCAGGGAGGCTTAATTCAAATTCGTGAATAGTGCCTGCAAAACACTCAGGGGTCTCGCAGCCTCTGCACCACCCATCCCTCCAGGGGCAGCGCCAACAGGGCTGGCACACGGGCTGGGCACCGAGGAGCATCAACTCAGCTACACAGCACGGTGCCCCCGGCCCAGGGCCACAGCCTGCACCGTAACCAGGAGGCACTTGGCCCTGCATCACCCGCCAGCCCGACCCATACACAGGGTCACGACCATGCCCTGCCCTGGGGGGAGATCACACGTCTGAGCAGTGAGGGTGCGACCCCCTGCTGGGCCTGCTGCCCTCTGAGCAGCCACGGGCCAGTCCAGGAGCAGATGGAGACATCGCACAGCCTGGTGGGCAGTAACCCTGCCCACGGGGTTGGGCCTACGTGCCCGGGGACTATCGCCATGGGGTGCCCAGCTACTGGAGGGCACTACGGCTTCCCACAGCCTGGATCTGGGGAGGCCCCTGAGAGGGGAGAGGCTGGCTAGGACGCCCAGTGCCCAGGAACCACCTCACAAGCTGGGGGGCACTCAGAAAAGGGCCGGGGGGAGGAGGAGGGCTGTAAAGGGGGCAGCATGCACAGCTGGCTGAGTGGCGGTCAGGGCCCGTGCGAACAGTCTCGAAGAGCCGAGCGGGCACCGACCCCGGTGGGCAGAGAGAAGAGTCCTGCACGGACTAGCTCCTGCAGGGTGGCCGAAGTGGGGTACCGGCACGCCAGGGACCCTGGGCGCTGGTGCAGTAGCTAATTGGCAAGCAGTAACTGGGCAGAGCTGGGCACGTGCGCCGCCCCACCGATACCCCGCCAGCCCAGCCGGGAGCCCGCAGGCAGACCCCACTGGGAAAGGGGGACCCAGCCCCTCCCGCAGAGCAGCAGGGGGAGGGCACTCACGGGAGGTAGGCGGAGCCTCCTTGCAGCTTGGCGCCATCCCAGAAGCAGTCCAGCGGGGTCAGGATCACGCAGGGGAAAAGCTTCTCGATCATCTGGGGGAGGGGGCGACACAAGGGGAGGGATCAGAACCACAGCAGATGCACCATCCCCTGCCGGATCCCCTGCGGCACTATCACCACCTCCTGCACGCTTCTTCCACTGCCGGCTCCGGCCCCCACCTCTCCAGCCCCGGCTTCTCTGCAACTCCACCAGCCTCCCTGGGACCGTCCCGCTACGCAGAGCCAGACCCTGCCCCCTCGCCTCTCTGCGCTGCACACAGCCAGAGCAGGGCCAGGCCTGGACCTCGCACTGGGGCCAGACAAGCTCTGGATCCAACCCAGCCTTTTCCCATTGCCACCGGCCCTGGCAGCCACCGGGCCATGGAGAGCGAGCGCCCCTCGTGCCCCATGCTCTCTGACCAGAGCGTGGGGCCAGCCGCCCTGCAGCGTGGGGCCCAGGCAGCAGGACGTCAGTGATTTCCCGGGCACTTCAGGGCAATTCCCGCCGCGCCGGGCCGGTCCCAGGGCCTCACCCGCTCGATCATGCCGTTCTCAATGATGGGGACGCCGGACTTGTAGCAGATTTTGTTCAAATCCCAGGATCTGGGAAATAAGCAGAGAAATGAAAGGAAGGTGAGAATGGCGGAGGGAGCTGTACGGTGCTGGGCATTGGGGGGGCATCAAGAGAGACAGGGTCATTAGGAAGAGTTAGGAGGGGCAGGGTGTCAGGAGGGGCGGGGGCTGGGGCATCAAGAGGGGCAGGCAGGGTGGAATCCAGACCCTGGGACCCCCATGACCCGCGGCCTTTTTGCGTCACACTCACTTTCCATACAACGAGACCTGCACCTTGCTGGCCGCCAGCGCCACCTCGAGGTGCAGCTCCAGCGCCTCCTGGGTGAGGACGTTCTCCCCTTCCTGTTTCGGGGTCTGGATCAGCATTTGGGACGTGTAGACGGATTCTTCCCCAGCTTCTCTTTCGTGTACCTGAGCTCCTGGCTGACACGGCTGCCGGCTGGGGAGAGAACGAGAGAACGCCAATTAACGCACCGCCCCCGAGGTGGCTGGGGACTCTCCCGGAGCCAGCTCCCCCCAGTGGACGCCCCCTGGAGATGAGACTGGCTGGAGCTCAGCTCTGCACAGAGCACTTGAACGAGGGGACACCCAACGAAATGAGGAGGCAAGAAATTAGAGAACATGTTTTTACACAATGTAAAATTAACCCGTGGAACTCCCTGCCACAGGATATCCCAGAGCTCAGCAGGGGATCAGAAGTTTCTATGGCTCCTGAGACCTGCTGGGCCTACAAATTTACCCCAATTGTGAGCTCAGCTGTAAAAAGTTCATCAGATGTTACAATAACCTAAAATAACCAACATGGGTGAGCAAAGATCCGAAAGGGCGACAGAAAAACAGACTTAGTCTAATCCAAAAGGCCAAGCTGACATCACTCAAGGACTATGCTGAAATGAACAGGCGATGTGCAGCCAGAAGTTAATGTGCCAAAGTTGATATGTCCGATATTAGGCCTAACTGGTGGACAAAATCATGAGGGGCTGGGCTGGCCCTTGGTGGGGTCTTAAAGAAAGTGATTTTGTCTGGAAAGACACAAAGAACAGACAGAGGCTCCTGGCGTGAGCTCCACCATCGTAGCTGCCACCCACACTGCCTCCTGGGGCCCCAGGCCTTTGTCACACTGATCCCGAGACGTGTCCTGACCAGAACAGAGAGAGACAGACTCCGCCAACGTTGCCACCCCATCGGCTCCAGCCGTATCCCAGACGCCAGCTGAGGGGACCGTTCCGACCATCTGTGAGACCATCTAAAGCGACGGTCAGACAAGGGGGCCTTTCCTTCTACGGACGGGCTCCCGTTGATAGGAGCGGCTGCAAGCCGTAGTTTATCTTTGGCGTTTCAAAGGCTTTCGTGGTTTTCCCTTTAACAAAAGGTTAGAAGGGTTTTAAGGGTGCGTTTGCCGTGGCACGAAGAGGGCTGAGTCTCTGTCTACCAAGGCCCGGGGTTTGTTTAACCCTGGACAATGACTGCATTACGTTATGGGGCACCTCCCGCATACACCAAAATAGAAACAGACGAGGAAGCAACCCCCCCACCACCCCTCCCCGGCATGTCCTGCCCAAGCCGCCCCGTGAGCAGGGTTATGCTGCATGCACCCTGTGAACAAGGCACCCCACCGGTAAATACGGACACACGTGTTTGTTTTCTCAGCACCTAGCCCATGACTGCGGTTTGGCCAAACCCACTCGACACCTGAAAACCCCCTGGAGATGCCGCCCTGGCTGGGCAGGACGTCTGGGAACGGACTCGATTCTCAATTCAGCTGTGCTGTCACGTTCCTCCCGCTCATCGGGTGCCCCAAGCCGAGACCCACCCACCCTTCCTGCACTAACACAGAAGTGGGGGAGCCGTGGGACCCTCCATTCAAAGCGAGAGGGATGGGCTCGGAGCGATGGGCTCTTCTTCCCGCCTAGTTGGGACCAGCCGTGGGGTTTCTGTAACGCACTGCACGCTCTCTGGGGCAGGGAACTCTCCTCTCCAGGGTGGGGCCCGGAGCTGGCTGGCCGCTGCACACTGAAACAAACAAACTTTAATTCCTTCTTCTTTGCTGCTCATTAGAGAAGTCAGACTGGCCCGGAGGTCACGGCGTCAGGAATCTGCCAGCCACTGTGACTCGGCTGGGCCAGTCCCTCTGTGCGGGGAAGGGGCACGCTGCGGGTTTGACCCGAATCTCCCTCACGCTCGTTACAAATTTCAATCCACTGACGGCAGCTGGATGCAAAACGCAGACAGCCCACTCCAGCGGGTGGCTGGCACCCCGGGCACACTAACTTCCTTTGCCAGCTTTGAGCCTGAGGGCACGTGGGGAAGAATTTCTGAGCTACCAGCCGGCATTTCAGGATGGCATCAGGCAGCCCTTGCTCCGCAGCGAGGCGGACAGAGGCTGGGATGGCGGCACCGGAGCTGCTCAGACATCCTCTTCGTTTTCCATTCGCTGCCCCTCAGTTCTTCTCAGCTGGGCGGCTGCCAGTTGCCTATTACGCCCTGCACAGGGGCTCAGGGCTGCAGCAGGGAGAGATGCCTCTCCCCAGCACCGACCTGCCGTGCCGGGGCGAGGCACCTAACCCTGCCGGCCCCAGCACCGACCTGCCGCACCGGGTAAAGGCGCCTATCCCTGCCGGCCCTACGCCGACCTGCCGTGCCGGGGCGAGGCGCCTAACCCTGCCGGTCCCAGCACCGACCTGCCGCGCCAGGGCGAGGCGCCTAACCCTGCCGGCCCTACGCCGACCTGCCGCGCCGGGGCGAGGCGCCTAACCCTGCCGGTCCCAGCACCGACCTGCCGCGCCAGGGCGAGGCGCCTAACCCTGCCGGCCCTACGCCGACCTGCCACGCCGGGGCGAGGCGCCTAACCCTGCCGGCCCCAGCACCGACCTGCCGTGCCTGGGAGAGGCGCCTAACCCTGCCGGCCCCAGCACCGACCTGCCGTGCCTGGGAGAGGCGCCTAACCCTGCCGGCCCCAGCACCGACCTGCCACGCCGGGGAGAGGCGCCTCTTCTCCGTCCCAGAACTGCTGCGGCAAGAGAGGGCTGGGGGAGTCCTCTCTCCCCACTGCAGCCCCGGGGCATCCTGCACCTCAACCCCCTCATCCCTGGTCCCACCCCAGAGCCCACCCCCTGCACCCCAACCCTCTGTCCCAGCCCTGAGCCCCCTCCCTCACCATGAACCCCTCATCCCCGGCCCCACCCCAGAGCCTGCACCCCCAGCCGGAGCCCTCACCCCCTGCACCCGAATCCTCTGTCCCAGCCCTGAGCCCCCTCCCGCACCCTGAACCCATCAGCCCCACTCCCACCACACATCACCTCCATATTGGTGCACATAGCAAAATTCATTCCGCACATGGATGTAAAAAATTAGAGGAACCACTGGTCCAGGCCCATGTCAACATCAGCCCTGCGGCTGCAGCCGGGGACGGACACGTCTTCAGCCCCTCTCACACAGCCCACGCTCACCGTCTCCAGCCGCTCACTGTGTCCCACCTGCACCCCTGTAGCCAGCCCAGAGCGTTCCTCGCGTCGCCCCGTCTGACGCACACTGGAGAGGGTTTGGTCCCTTTGGTTTGTCTCTGCTCCTGCCCCACCCAGCCGCGGGGCCAGAGTTTCTCATTTCTGCAGATCACTCCTTTGATCCCCCACACAAGGCGACTGCAACTTTTTTATCGAGTTCGTCTTTGCCTCCGTCTGACCACGACGGAGCCATTTCCTGCCCTTTCCCACGTGAGCACCTGGCCAGTTCACCGCGCTGCTGAGCGGCCAGTCTCCATAACGTTCCCATCTCCCGTTGGAGGAACAATCCGCTTTCCCTCCACTCCCTGCAGCCCCAGGCCGAAGACACACACCGCCGAGCGGCCCTGCTCCCCACTAGCCCATCTGCCGAACTGACTAGCACCTTTCACCAGTCCCGCGCTTAGAACAACCTTGTGAATTCAACCCAGTGGAAACCGGAAAAGCAGATTTATCCAGAACTACCTCAGCAGGTGCCGGCTGGGCCCACTGTCCAGCAACTCCTAGATTCAGGCAGACCCAGCCCCTCCTCTGACGGGCCCCCCACTCCCTTCCTGGCTCCCCGGCCCGAACAGCGCTATTCCCTGCGTCTCCCCCTCCAGCACAGAGAACCTGGGGGGGGGGGAACGCTGCAGGTGCGTTCCCAGCTCTGCCACGGGACATTGGGCAAGGCTCCCCCTCTGTCCAGCACCAAATTTCCTCCTCCCTGGGGTGGCGGCAGGCTGCGGGGGTGCTGTGATGAAAGGGGAAAGGTGTGGGTGCTATCGCTCTTCCCCCAACCAGCCAGGGGCCCTCACATTTCTGTCCACCTGAGACAGACCATAGCAATGGCAGGCCCAGGATAGGAGGGGACGCCCCTTAGAACAGGACGGGACGGGACACCCTGCAGAACACCCCAGGAACAGGCCCAGGAAGGGATGGGGTACACCACAGAACAGGCCAGGGACACCCCACGGAACAGGCGGGGGATGCCCCATGGAATGGGACTGGGACGGGACGCCATGCGGAATGGAGCACCTCAAGGAATGGGACTGGGACAGGACGCCTTGCAGAACAGAGCACCCCACGGAACAGGCAAGGGACGGGACGCCATGCAGAAAGGAGCACCCCACGGAACAGGCGGGGGACGGGATGCCATCCAGTCCTGTTCCGTGGGGTGCGTCCCGTCCCCCGGCCGTTCCGTGGGGTGCTCCGTTCTGCATGGCGTCCCGTCCCCTGCCCGTTCCGTGGGGTGCTCCATTCTGCATGGCGTCCCGTCCCCTGCCTGTTCCGTGGGGTGCTCCGTTCTGCATGGCGTCCCGTCCCCTGCCCGTTCCGTGGGGTGCTCCGTTCTGCATGGCGTCCTGTCCCAGTCCCGTTCCGGGAGCACCCCACGGAACAGGACTGGGACGGGACGCCATGCAGAATGCAGCACCCCAAGGAACGGGACTGGGACAGGACGCCATGCAGAACGGGGCACCCCACGGAACGGCCGGGGGACGGGACGCCATGCAGAACGGGGCACCCCACGGAACAGGTGGGGGACGGGATGCCATGCAGAACGGAGCACCCCACGGAACAGGACTGGGACGGGACGCCATGCAGAATGCAGCACCCCAAGGAACGGGACTGGGACAGGACGCCATGCAGAACGGAGCACCCCACGGAACGGGCAGGGGACGGGACACCATGCAGAACGGAGCACCCCACGGAACGGCCGGGGGACGGGACGCCATGCAGAACGGAGCACCCCACGGAACAGGCAAGGGACGGGACGCCATGCAGAACGGGGCACCCCACGGAACAGGCGGGGGACGGGACGCCTTGCAGAACAGAGCACCCCACGGAACAGGCAAGGGACGGGACGCCATGCAGAAAGGAGCACCCCACGGAACAGGCAAGGGACGGGACGCCATGCAGAAAGGAGCACCCCGTGGAACGGGCGGGGGACGGGACGCCATGCAGAACGGGGCACCCCACGGAACAGGCAAGGGACGGGACGCCATGCAGAAAGGAGCACCCCACGGAACAGGCAAGGGACGGGACGCCATGCAGAAAGGAGCACCCCGTGGAACGGGCGGGGGACGGGACGCCATGCAGAACGGGGCACCCCACGGAACAGGCGGGGGACGGGATGCCATGCAGAACGGAGCACCCCATGGAACGGGCAAGGGACAGGACGCCATGCAGAACGGGGCACCCCACGGAATGGCCGGGGGACAGGACGCCATGCAGAACGGGGCACCCCACGGAACAGGTGGGGGACAAGATGCCATGCAGAACGGGGCACCCCACGGAACAGGCGGGGGACGGGACGCCTTGCAGAACAGAGCACCCCACGGAACAGGCAAGGGACGGGACGCCATGCAGAAAGGAGCACCCCACGGAACAGGCAAGGGACGGGACGCCATGCAGAAAGGAGCACCCCGTGGAACGGGCGGGGGACGGGACGCCATGCAGAACGGGGCACCCCACGGAACAGGCAAGGGACGGGACGCCATGCAGAAAGGAGCACCCCACGGAACAGGCAAGGGACGGGACGCCATGCAGAAAGGAGCACCCCGTGGAACGGGCGGGGGACGGGACGCCATGCAGAACGGGGCACCCCACGGAACAGGCGGGGGACGGGATGCCATGCAGAACGGAGCACCCCATGGAACGGGCAAGGGACGGGACGCCATGCAGAACGGGGCACCCCACGGAACGGCCGGGGGACAGGACGCCATGCAGAACGGGGCACCCCACGGAACAGGTGGGGGACAAGATGCCATGCAGAACGGAGCACCCCAAGGAACGGGACTGGGACAGGACGCCATGCAGAACGGAGCACCCCACGGAACGGGCAGGGGACGGGACGCCATGCAGAACGGAGCACCCCACGGAACGGCCGGGGGACGGGACGCCATGCAGAACGGGGCACCCCACGGAACAGGCGGGGGACGGGATGCCATGCAGAACGGAGCACCCCACGGAACAGGCAAGAGACGGGACGCCATGCAGAACGGGGCACCCCACGGAACAGGCGGGGGACGGGACGCCATGCAGAACGGGGCACCCCACGGAACGGCCGGGGGACAGGACGCCATGCAGAACGGGGCACCCCACGGAACAGGTGGGGGACAAGATGCCATGCAGAACGGAGCACCCCAAGGAACGGGACTGGGACAGGACGCCATGCAGAACGGAGCACCCCACGGAACGGGCAGGGGACGGGACGCCATGCAGAACGGAGCACCCCACGGAACGGGCAAGGGACGGGACGCCATGCAGAACGGGGCACCCCACGGAACGGCCGGGGGACGGGACGCCATGCAGAACGGGGCACCCCACGGAACAGGCGGGGGACGGGATGCCATGCAGAACGGAGCACCCCACGGAACAGGCAAGAGACGGGACGCCATGCAGAACGGGGCACCCCACGGAACAGGCGGGGGACGGGACGCCATGCAGAACGGGGCACCCCACGGAACGGGCGGGGGATGGGACGCCATGCAGAACGGGGCTGTTGCGGATTGTGGGGGAGTTAGGGCCCTGCACCCCCGGCTTCCTGCGATTCACCATGACTCTCAGCCAGCCAGTAAAGCAGAAGGTTTATTTGGATGACAGGAATACAGTCCAAGACAGGTCTTGCAGGCACAGACAACAGGGCCCCCCTCAGTTAGGTCCAGCTTGGGGTCCCAGGGCATCCCAGCCCACCCCCCTCGGGGGGTCAGAGCCATCTCTGCCTCCCAGCCATCTCTCCAGCCTGCTTCCCGCACTCTGCCTTCAGCGACCCCTCCCACAGCCTTTGTTCAGTTTCCGGGCCCCGGAGTCATCTGACCTCCAACCCCCTCCTGGGTTCTCATGTTACAAGCTCAGGTATGTTCCCTTGGGCCGGCTCCCATCCCCCGATGCAGACCATCCTAGTCACACTCCCCTGTCAGCATTCACACACCACAGTAAGAACAGTCCCAGTTCGTCACATCTCTCCCCCCTTCGAGACCGAACTGAGCAGGGTCACTTTAGCCAGTGACCCGGGGAAGTTCGAACCTACCCCCGTTCCCATGGATGCCCCCGCATCCCTCCAGTTCCTTGGTGGGAGTTACACCAGGCCCCTTCCGTTCCACGCCCCCCCTTAGGTCGGGGGTGCTTGATGGCACTCGCAGTTCGCATGTGGGAAGGTTTATGCGGCCTGTGCCCTTTTCCCACCCCCATACCTCTGGGGTTCCAACTGGGCTGTGGTCTTCTCCCAGCGCTCCAGTCTGGAGGTCTGTGCTTTGGGCTCTCTTGGTTTAGAGCCGCCCTTTTAACCTTGGCCACCCTCTGGAAAGGATCCTTTATGCTGGGCAAGGGTCCTAAAGCTGTTTTCCCCTTGTCCCAGGCCTTCCTCCCCCTCTGACAGGGGTCACAGGATCCGCAGTACTGTCGGACAGTAACAAAGACCCCAGGCCAGTAAAAGCTCCGTAGCAGCCTCTGCTGGGTACGCCAGGTTCCCTGGTGCCCTGAGAGGGGAATGTCATGGGCCCGGCACAGCAGCTGGCGGCGATACTTCTGGGGTACCACCAGCTGCCTCCTGATCCCCCCTGACTCCATTTTCCCTGGGGGAGCCCATTCTCGGTACAGGAACCCCTTCTCCCACAGGAACCTTTTCCGGCCACCTCGTTCCATGGTCTGTACCGCATTGAGGTCGGCCAGGTCCCTTATTTTCCGCAAGGAGGGGTCTCTCTGTAGCTCGGCCTGGAACTCAGCAGCTGGGACAGGGATGGCCACCTGCTCTTTCTCGCCCGCTGGGTCCGAAGCTGCAGCCTCCCTGAGCCGCGTCCCTGGGCGTTCCCTCCCCACCAGGTTAGGGTCCTGCGCCTCAGGCAAGGCACCCCCCCCAAGGCCAGGGCGCAGGGCCCCTCGCCGGCTCTGACTGCGGGTCACAACCAGTGCCTTTTGGGGGTTGCTTGGCCAGTTCTCCAGGTCCCCCCCCATCAATACCTCAGTGGGCAAATACGGGTGTACCCCCACATCCTTGGGGCCCTCCTTGGCCCCCCACTTCAGGTGTACCCTTGCCACGGGCACTTTGACTGGTGTTCCGCCCACCCCCGTCAGGGTCAGGTAGGAATTGGGCACCACCTGATCTGGGGCCACCACCTCGGGCCGGGCCAGCGTCACCTCTGCGCCCGTATCCCAGTATCCATTGACCTTCCTCCCATCCACCTCCAGGGGAACAAGGTACTCTCTCCGGAGGGACAGCCCCGCGCCCACCGTATAAACCAAAAACCCTGAGTCTGGAGCATCCAGCCCCCTAGAGGAGCTGGCCTGGGGCCCTTCTCTCTCTTGAGCAGTTGATAAGCTGCCAGCCCCTCTTGCGTGAGAAGCCTGCCCCTCGTCCGTCTGGGCCTCTGTGACGAACTGGGACTGTTCTTGCTGGGGTGTGTGAATGCTGACAGGGGAGTGTGACTAGGATGGTCTGCATCGGGGGATGGGAGCCGGCCCAAGGGAACATACCTGAGCTTGTAACATGAGAACCCAGGAGGGGGTTGGAGGTCAGATGACTCCGGGGCCCGGGAAACTGAACAAAGGCGGTGGGAGGGGTCGCTAAAGGCAGAGTGCGGGAAGAGGGCTGGAAGCGAGCTGGAGAGATGGCTGGGAGACAGAGATGGCTCTGACCCCCCAAGGGGGGTGGGCTGGCATGCCCTGGGACCCCAAGCTGGACCTAACTGAGGGGGGCCCTGTTGTCTGTGCCTGCAAGACCTGTCTTGGACTGTATTCCTGTCATCCAAATAAACCTTCTGCTTTACTGGCTGGCTGAGAGTCATGGTGAATCGCAGGAAGCCGGGGGTGCAGGGCCCTGAGTCCCCCAATACTCCGTGACAACTGGTGGCAGCGGCGGGATCTACTGCACCCCGTAGACGGCGCTTCCTGCAGTAAGTGACTGGGGAGCAGTAAAACGAAGGGGGATTGACGGGGACCAGGCACGCTGAAGAGTGGGAGAGAGACGGTTATTACCCCTGGGAGTGTGTGACCAGCGAGAAGGACTTTTGCAGTAACAGGGTCCCCCGGGGGGATCGCAGCGAGTGGTCCCAGGGGCGGAGGAGTCTGCAGCTCGACCCTGGCAGAGAGGTGGTGACCTCGAGAAGGGCTGGCACACTAGGGGTCCCCCTGGGAACTGTGGGGAGCTGTGAGCACACAGGCCGGTGAGTGGCCAGCAGGAAGATGTATGCCCAGCGGCTTAAGAGCGACCTGGTGGAGCTGTGCAAGCAGAGGCGGCTGCGCATTGGGAGGCTCACCAAAGAACAGCTCATTGCCCAGCTGGAGGCGGAAGATCGCGCGAATGAACCGATCCCTGTGTCTCAGGGAAGCAGCCTGGCAAATGCAGCGCAGGCACCAGTGTCTGTCCCAGCTGGGAGTGGTCAGCCGGCTGCTGAGGGCTTCCCGAGACCCCTCCTTCCTATGCCTAGGGGAAGGGTGGGGAGGAGCCCAGCAAATACCGAAGGCGCCGTGACCCCCCCGGCCAGCAGGGGGTCCCCCCGGCGAAGCTCGCCGGCCAGCAGAGGATCCTCCCGGCGACGTTCAGCATCCGGGGAGCGGAATTGGCTGGAATGGGAGAAAGAGCTAAAACTGAGGGAGCTGGAGGATCGTGAACAACAGAGACAGCATGAAGAGAGACAGCGTCAGCATGAACGGGAGGAGAAAGAGAGACAGCATCAGCGTGAACGGGAGGAGAATGAGAGACAGAGACAGGAGAATGAGAGACAGAGACAGGAGAATGAGAGACAGCATCAGCGTGAACTGGAACTGGCGAGATTGAAGGGCAGCGAACCCCCGGCTGCGGTGAGTGAGGGGGGACCCAGGACTGCACGGAGCTTTGATAAGTGCATCATGGCCCCATACAAGGAGGGGGAGGACATGGATGACTTCCTGGAGGCCTTTGAGACGGCCTGCGAGCTGCACCGGGTGGATCCCGCGGACAGACTCCGGGTCCTTACCCCCTTACTGGACCCCAAATCCGTGGCATTGTACCGCCAACTGGGAGAGGCAGAGAAAGGGGACTACGAACTATTCAAAAAGGCCCTGCTACGTGAGTTTGGGCTGACTCCTGAGATGTACCGGGAAAGGTTCCGGAGTCAAGATAAAACCCCTGAGATCTCATATCTGCAACTAGCCGTCCGCATGGAAAGATACGCCAGCAAGTGGGCTGGCGGGGCCCAGACGAAGGAGGACCTGATTAAACTGCTGGTACTGGAGCAACTGTATGAGCGGTGCCCATCCGACCTGAGGCTGTGGTTGGTGGACAGAAAGCCAGAGAACCCGCGACACGCCGGGCAGCTGGCTGATGAGTTTGTAAAGAGCCGGTCAGGGGGTGGCAGGGAGGAGCCCCAAAGGAACAGGCCCGCCGTGATGCAGAGAGAGAGTCACCCTGGGACCTCCCAAAGAGGGAATATGGGGAATCCCCTCCCACGGGGAATGCCCAGCGTCAGGGACAACCGACCGGCTCGAGGGGACCCACAGGACATGAGCTGCTATTACTGCGGCCGAAGAGGCCACGTTCGGGCCCAGTGCCCCAAGCTCAAGGACAGACTGAGCAGACCGAACCCGCATAGGGTTAACTTGGTAGAGGCCCAGACGGACGAGGGGCAGGCTTCTCACGCAAGAGGGGCTGGCAGCTTATCAACTGCTCAAGAGAGAGAAGGGCCCCAGGCCAGCTCCTCTAGGGGGCTGGATGCCCCAGACTCAGGGTTTTTGGTTTATACGGTGGGCGCGGGGCTGTCCCTCCGGAGAGAGTACCTTGTTCCCCTGGAGGTGGATGGGAGGAAGGTCAATGGATACTGGGATACGGGCGCAGAGGTGACGCTGGCCCGGCCCGAGGTGGTGGCCCCAGATCAGGTGGTGCCCAACTCCTACCTGACCCTGACGGGGGTGGGCGGAACACCAGTCAAAGTGCCCGTGGCAAGGGTACACCTGAAGTGGGGGGCCAAGGAGGGCCCCAAGGATGTGGGGGTACACCCGTATTTGCCCACTGAGGTATTGATGGGGGGGGACCTGGAGAACTGGCCAAGCAACCCCCAAAAGGCACTGGTTGTGACCCGCAGTCAGAGCCGGCGAGGGGCCCTGCGCCCTGGCCTTGGGGGGGGTGCCTTGCCTGAGGCGCAGGACCCTAACCTGGTGGGGAGGGAACGCCCAGGGACACGGCTCAAGGAGGCTGCAGCTTCAGACCCAGCGGGCGAGAAAGAGCAGGTGGCCATCCCTGTCCCAGCTGCTGAGTTCCAGGCCGAGTTACAGAGAGACCCCTCCTTGCGGAAGATAAGGGACCTGGCCGACCTCAATGCGGTACAGACCATGGGACGAGGTGGCCGGAAAAGATTCCTGTGGGAGAAGGGGTTCCTGTACCGAGAATGGGCTCCCCCAGGGAAAATGGAGTCAGGGGGGATCAGGAGGCAGCTGGTGGTACCCCAGAAGTATCGCCGCCAGCTGCTGTGCCGGGCCCATGACATTCCCCTCTCAGGGCACCAGGGAACCTGGCGTACCCAGCAGAGGCTGCTACGGAGCTTTTACTGGCCTGGGGTCTTTGTTACTGTCCGACAGTACTGCGGATCCTGTAACCCCTGTCAGAGGGGGAGGAAGGCCTGGGACAAGGGGAAAACAGCTTTAGGACCCTTGCCCAGCATAAAGGATCCTTTCCGGAGGGTGGCCAAGGTTAAAAGGGCGGCTCTAAACCAAGAGAGCCCAAAGCACAGACCTCCAGACTGGAGCGCTGGGAGAAGACCACAGCCCAGTTGGAACCCCAGAGGTATGGGGGTGGGGAAAGGGCACAGGCCGCATAAACCTTCCCACATGCGAACTGCGAGTGCCATCAAGCACCCCCGACCTAAGGGGGGGCGTGGAACGGAAGGGGCCTGGTGTAACTCCCACCAAGGAACTGGAGGGATGCGGGGGCATCCATGGGAACGGGGGTAGGTTCGAACTTCCCCAGGTCACTGGCTAAAGTGACCCCGCTCAGTTCGGTCTCGAAGGGGGGAGAGATGTGACGAACTGGGACTGTTCTTGCTGGGGTGTGTGAATGCTGACAGGGGAGTGTGACTAGGATGGTCTGCATCGGGGGATGGGAGCCGGCCCAAGGGAACATACCTGAGCTTGTAACATGAGAACCCAGGAGGGGGTTGGAGGTCAGATGACTCCGGGGCCCGGGAAACTGAACAAAGGCGGTGGGAGGGGTCGCTAAAGGCAGAGTGCGGGAAGAGGGCTGGAAGCGAGCTGGAGAGATGGCTGGGAGACAGAGATGGCTCTGACCCCCCAAGGGGGGTGGGCTGGCATGCCCTGGGACCCCAAGCTGGACCTAACTGAGGGGGGCCCTGTTGTCTGTGCCTGCAAGACCTGTCTTGGACTGTATTCCTGTCATCCAAATAAACCTTCTGCTTTACTGGCTGGCTGAGAGTCATGGTGAATCGCAGGAAGCCGGGGGTGCAGGGCCCTGAGTCCCCCAATACTCCGTGACAGCCTCTACCAAGTTAACCCTATGCGGGTTCGGTCTGCTCAGTCTGTCCTTGAGCTTGGGGCACTGGGCCCGAACGTGGCCTCTTCGGCCGCAGTAATAGCAGCTCATGTCCTGTGGGTCCCCTCGAGCCGGTCGGTTGTCCCTGACGCTGGGCATTCCCCGTGGGAGGGGATTCCCCATATTCCCTCTTTGGGAGGTCCCAGGGTGACTCTCTCTCTGCATCGCGGCGGGCCTGTTCCTTTGGGGCTCCTCCCTGCCACCCCCTGACCGGCTCTTTACAAACTCATCAGCCAGCTGCCCGGCGTGTCGCGGGTTCTCTGGCTTTCTGTCCACCAACCACAGCCTCAGGTCGGATGGGCACCGCTCATACAGTTGCTCCAGTACCAGCAGTTTAATCAGGTCCTCCTTCGTCTGGGCCCCACCAGCCCACTTGCTGGCGTATCTTTCCATGCGGACGGCTAGTTGCAAATATGAGATCTCAGGGGTTTTATCTTGACCCCGGAACCTTTCCCGGTACATCTCAGGAGTCAGCCCAAACTCACGTAGCAGGGCCTTTTTGAATAGTTCGTAGTCCCCTTTCTCTGCCTCTCCCAGTTGGCGGTACAATGCCACGGATTTGGGGTCCAGTAAGGGGGTAAGGACCCGGAGTCTGTCCGCGGGATCCACCCGGTGCAGCTCGCAGGCCGTCTCAAAGGCCTCCAGGAAGTCATCCATGTCCTCCCCCTCCTTGTATGGGGCCATGATGCACTTATCAAAGCTCCGTGCAGTCCTGGGTCCCCCCTCACTCACCGCAGCCGGGGGTTCGCTGCCCCTCAGTCTCGCCAGTTCCAGTTCATGCTGACGCTGTCTCTCATTCTCCTGTCTCTGTCTCTCTTCATGCTGTCTTTGTCTCTCATTCTCCTCCCGTTCACGCTGATGCTGTCTCTCTTTCTCCTCCCGTTCATGCTGACGCTGTCTCTCTTCACGCTGATGCTGTCTCTCATTCTCCTCCCGTTCATGCTGACGCTGTCTCTCTTCATGCTGTCTCTGTTGTTCACGATCCTCCAGCTCCCTCAGTTTTAGCTCTTTCTCCCATTCCAGCCAATTCCGCTCCCCGGATGCCGAACGTCGCCGGGAGGCTCCTCTGCTGGCCGGCGGGCTTCGCCGGGGGGACCCCCTGCTGGCCGGGGGGATCACGGCGCCTTCGGTATTTGCTGGGCTCCTCCCCACCCTTCCCCTAGGCATAGGAAGGAGGGGTCTCGGGAAGCCCTCAGCAGCCGGCTGACCACTCCCAGCTGGGACAGACACTGGTGCCTGCGCTGCATTTGCCAGGCTGCTTCCCTGAGACACAGGGATCAGTTCATTCGCGCGATCTTCCGCCTCCAGCTGGGCAATGAGCTGTTCTTTGGTGAGCCTCCCAATGCGCAGCCGCCTCTGCTTGCACAGCTCCACCAGGTCGCTCTTAAGCCGCTTGGCATACATCTTCCTGCTGGCCACTCACCGGCCTGTGTGCTCACAGCTCCCCACAGTTCCCAGGGAGACCCCTAGTGTGCCAGCCCTTCTCGAGGTCACCACCTCTCTGCCAGGGTCGAGCTGCAGACTCCTCCGCCCCTGGGACCACTCGCTGCGATCCCCCCGGGGGACCCTGTTACTGCAAAAGTCCTTCTCGCTGGTCACACACTCCCAGGGGTAATAACCGTCTCTCTCCCACTCTTCAGCAGGCCTGGTCCCCGTCAATCCCCCTTCGTTTTACTGCTCCCCAGTCACTTACTGCAGGAAGCGCCGTCCACGGGGTGCAGTAGATCCCACCGCTGCCACCAGTTGTTGCGGATTGTGGGGGAGTTAGGGCCCTGCACCCCCGGCTTCCTGCGATTCACCATGACTCTCAGCCAGCCAGTAAAGCAGAAGGTTTATTTGGATGACAGGAATACAGTCCAAGACAGGTCTTGCAGGCACAGACAACAGGG
Organism: Chrysemys picta bellii; assembly: GCF_011386835.1. Lineage (NCBI taxonomy): Eukaryota > Metazoa > Chordata > Testudines > Emydidae > Chrysemys > Chrysemys picta. The sequence goes on from NC_088798.1 coordinate 2,994,432, forward strand.
CCCCCCTCAGTTAGGTCCAGCTTGGGGTCCCAGGGCATCCCAGCCCACCCCCCTCGGGGGGTCAGAGCCATCTCTGCCTCCCAGCCATCTCTCCAGCCTGCTTCCCGCACTCTGCCTTCAGCGACCCCTCCCACAGCCTTTGTTCAGTTTCCGGGCCCCGGAGTCATCTGACCTCCAACCCCCTCCTGGGTTCTCATGTTACAAGCTCAGGTATGTTCCCTTGGGCCGGCTCCCATCCCCCGATGCAGACCATCCTAGTCACACTCCCCTGTCAGCATTCACACACCACAGTAAGAACAGTCCCAGTTCGTCACAGGGGCACCCCACGGAACGGGCGGGGGATGGGACGCCATGCAGAACGGGGCACCCCACGGAACGGCCCAGGACAGGGGACCACACAGAGGGCTGTGCCTGCCCAGGTTTCCTTCTCTCATTCTGTTTATTATGGTAGCACCTACAGCCCCCCCTGCAGCCTGGTGCCCCACTGTGCCAGGCACTGCCCATGCCCCTGCCCGGAAGGGCACACTGAGGGGTACCTGCACCCAGAGAGGGGGTGACTTGCCACCGTCACCCAGCCAGCCAGTGACCCAGCTGGCACCCAGCCCCCAGGTTTACAGTCCTAAAGCCCAGATCCCAGCAGGGCGTGGCCTGGGGCTGGGAGGGAAGGAATGGCAGCAGGGCCCAGCCTCCGTCCAGCGCCCGACTAAGGGAGCAGGATTGGGACCACGCTCCGTCCCTCCAGCTCACGGCTCAGTGCAGCACTCTGCCAGCTCTGGCTGCCGGCCAGCGCACGGGAGGCCAAGCGCAGCGAGAGCCAGACCACAAATAAGCAACAGAATCTTCGCCTTTAATGACTTATTATTTCTTTCATGCTTTTATTTTTCCATCGCCCCCTCCCTGAAGGGCCCCGGGAACAGCTGGGGACAGTCGGATGCCAGTTGTGAAGGAGGCCGTGCCAGGGAAGGCGGGGGGAGCCATTGTGCCTGTGAAAGGGGACAGTGAGACGCAGGGGGTGCTGCGTGGGTGTCGGAAGAGGCATCCAATCCATTGCCGGCTGTTTGGGAGGTCAGGCGGGAGGTGCACTGAGCTGCTGCGGGCTCAGCCCAGCCACCCAGGAGAAACCCAGCATGGAGAGAGAGAAAAAGAGGGGCGTGGGAGAGAGAGATGGGGTCCTCGGGGGGGCTATGAGGATGGACAGACAGCACCCGCTAGCGAGCTCGCAGGCCTATTGTCTAGCCCCTCCTGCCGCGCATTCCCCAGGGACCCCCCAGCGATCCTGCCCCCCAGCCCCGAGCCCCAGCCATCCAGCTGCTGGGGATTTCCACGGTGCGTCTGTTGTTACCACCGATTGCCGCTGCAGGAACTGCACATCTGCAAGTGTTGGGGGGGGCGTCCCTTGTAATTAGTGTTAATTTGGAACAGGGCGCTCCGAGCCACGGGAGAGCTTCAAAGGCGACTGAGGAAGCCTCAAATTCCAACCCCCTAATTAACCAGGGAGCGAGATGAAAAAGACAAGGCCGAAGCCCAGGCCTGCCAAGCGCACTTCAAACGGGAGGCTTGCTGGCTGGCCGGGCCAGGCCTCAGCGCTGGCACACGGGGTGCGCGCCCACCCCGGCCCCCCGGATCTGAGCGGAGGGAGAGCCACCATGCCAGGGGCGAGGGGGCTGCGCGGGGGGGAGGGGAGCATGCGGTGGGGGGAGGGGGCTCTGCCAGCCAGCAAGATAGCAACAATGAGCATGTTAATGAGGAGCGCTATGCAAATTCTCCTTTCCTCCAATTAACAAAAGGAGCACTTGGCTTTCTCATGCACCGGGTCCCTCCGGTTCCAGCCAGCCCTCCCTCCCCCCCACTTGGGCTTATTAATGTCCTTTGCCAAATTGCCTCTGAGTGGGGTTTTGGAGGCCCCCCCACAGCCCTGCGGTCGGAGCAGCTGGGTCCCAATCTCCTCTGAGCCCTGCGGGCTTGGGGTGCCAGACCCTCCCACTCCCCCTTCCCCTTGTGCTTCAGCGTCCAGGCACTGAGGGACCCTGCCCCCCCGGGAAACCCGGGGGGCTGAGGATGGGGCACAGGAGCCTCGGGGCAGAGCCTGAGCCCGCCCCCCGACATGCCCCCGAAGAAGCCCGGCTCCCCCCTGTAAGCTGGACCTTGCCCCGCACCAGGGACCCCTCATGTCACTGGTCGAGCACGGCCTGGCCTGGCCCAGTCGGCAGGGGATGGACCCACCGGGACCAACAGGGCTGTGCCCATTCTGATGCCAATCGGCCTCCACACACAGCTCCCGGATGGGCCCCTATTCCCTCCCAGGGCAATTCACACCCCAGGGCTGCTCTGTGCAGTATGGCCATGTCCTTCCTGGGCTGGGGCAGCCACAGCGGGAGGAGACCTGGGAGCCCACGCGGCCACGCACTCCACGGGAGCTGCCCTGCGTGTGCCAGGCGAGGGCGGAATGTACCCAGCCCGGGGGCAGGAGCAGACAGGCTGCACCCTGGTCTGGTGCCCTGAACGTAGCTCCCCTCAGAGCCACATGGGCCGGGGAAAGCAGCCAGGAGGGGATGCTTTCAGAGACATTCAAGCTAAGTGTGCCCTGCACCCCAGGGTGGCACCAGCTCTTCCCCTGGTTCCCAGCAGCACCGCCGACCCCTCTGGCCAGGGCAGCCCCACTGAACGCGCCAGGCGTGGGGAATTACTGCCCCTCTGCCCATGGCTTGGTCTGGCACTACCCCCTCCCCGAGCAAAATCTCTCCGGGGCATTTCCTCGGCAGCAAAACCAATCGGATGGTCATCCCAACTCGCACGCCAGCAGCCGAGCTCAGGGGCCCATTGTGCCAGGGGCTGCACCCCCGCACCCGACAGACAGGCCCTGCCCCATCACCGCCTCCAGTCTCAATGCCAGGCCTGGGGGGGGGGAGAGGAAGATGCTGGGCCAAGCTCCTCTAGCAGGCAGAGACAGGGACACAAGCGACCATGCTGCCCCCCAGCTTCCCCCTTCAGGGAGCAGGGCAGATGGCAACAGAGGGCCCAGGCCAGCTGCTGGACTAGGACCAGGTGCCCACGGATGGGCAGAGAGGTGGGGCTGATGCCACGCCAGCCCAGTCCACGCTACTCTTTAAGGGCACTCTCCTTTGGTTGCTATAGCAACAGCATGGCACCCACCGGCCATCACCCAGGCCTGCTCTGAGCTGGGGTGCGCAGTGCTATCCCCGGAAATGCCCGTCTGATGCTGAATGCGCCCAAAGGAGCATCTCCTGCCCCGCCTCGCACCGAGGATGGACCCGGCCCCCTGCAGCAGGCCCTGCCGTGGGCGCTGCCCGTCTCTGAAGCAGCACGGCCCCGTGATTCCCTTGGGGCCCTGCTGGCTGAGGTGTCGCCCCCCCTTGGCACGCAGCCCAGCAATGGGGCCCAGCGGGCGGGTATTTCCTGGGGGTTGGGGCGTCACCACAGGGTCCCCCTGCACCGCTCAGCATTGGGCTCCCAAGTTCCAGGGGACGCAGCAGCTAAACAGATGGGTAACAGGCACCAAGGAGAGGATCTATGGACCACATCCCATCCCTCAGGCCACTGCCCCATCGTCCCCCCCCACCCACACACCAAGGAGCCAGGGGGCCCCCCCTTTTCCCTAGGCAGGCTGGGCTGCAACCTGCCCTCAGAGATCTCCCCAGCCCCCCACAACCAGGAGGGGCAGGGATGTCCCCATGGCTGCCAGAGCCCTACACGCAGCTCCACTGTCTGCACCTGCCATCCATGGGTTCAGACCCAGGCCGCTGCTGCCTGGGATGGGCCGTGAAAGGGGACCCGAGGCCACCCCAGCTTCTGCAGGGCAGCACACCCAGCGCCGCAGCCACTGCGGCAGGAGAGTTTGGGGCTCCCCTCTTCAGGGCAGGGCGGGGTCACCGTGACCAGCCAGTGCCCCTAAACTCAGCCTCCAGGAGCTGAATTCACACCCCAACGCACTGCCCCTCGCGGCCTCCAGCAGAGTGAGCGAGAGGATCCGGTCCTGCCCACGCTGCTGCCAGCTGCAAAGCCTGGCAGACTCCGCCCCAACCTGCCGCTGAGCCGCCCAGGATGCCCTGAGCCATGCCCCAAAGCTGCGGAGCAGAGCGCGGGCCGTGTGGGACCCAGCAGCCAGCCAGCCCTACAGGGCGCTCACGCCCCAGCTGGGAGAGGGCAAGTGGTCGGTTGGAGGACAGGGTGGAATTGCATACGGCGTCCAGGTGCATCAGGAACACGGCATAGCCAGATGCAACCTAACTGGGCAGGGAGAGATGCTCTCGCCAATGGGCCTGTCACCACCAATACCCCTCAGCTCCTTGCCCGCCCCTTCGTGCTGCCTGCCCCCCTCCCCGGCCCTCACACCTACAGCCCAGCAGCGCCCCGCTCTGGGGGTCCTGAGGTCACATACACACACATCACGGCCAGCAGCACCCCCTCCCACGCGCCCTGCAGGAACCAGCACTGGGGGAGAGCCGGGAGCTCAGCCTGGGGCCCACCGAGCCCTGGGCCTCCCTGCTGAGGCTGCCGACAAGGGGGCAGCAAGAACCACGGGCGATGGCAGCTTCTGGGCCTACGGGGAGCCCGGCTGAGCCCCCCCAACTCATCACACGAGCCACCCAAGAGCCTTGTCTGGGAGGCAGGGCTGGCAAAGGCTGGACCCCGGCACCTGCCCCTCTCCCCCAGACGCTCCCGCTCTAACAGCGGCCATACGAGCAGAGCTCCCAGGAAACCCGCCCATCCATCCCAAACCCCCATCACCCTCAACCGCAGCGTCAACCCGCCTGGCCAATCCAGGGGCATCGTGAGCTGATGGGCCTGTGAACCCCGGTCTCCCAGCGGGCTGCCCCCCACTGCACCTCCCAGAGGCTCAGAGCACCCAGCGGGGCTTCTACGGCAGGGGCGCCCAAACTGCCCCCTAGACAAAAAGCCCCGAATATCAAGACTGTCCCTATAAAATCTGGTCACCCTGCTTAGAAATCTATAGGCTGAGTCGCCCAGGAATGATGACTGCAATTCCATCCCCAGCCCTGGCAGGGCAGTGAGGATGAGCATCTGGAGTGGGGGGACAGAGTGTCAGGGTTCTAGTCCCTGTGCCTCGGTTTCCCCACTGGCAGCAATGGGACTAATGATCCTGCGGGGTGGGAGGCTGTGTGCCATACTGTCTGCAAAGTGCTTTGAGATCCTGGGACAAAGGGCAAAAATCCCAGGTCGTTCTAGACACACACGGGGAAATGGCTTGCTCTCCCAGACGAGAGGCCCCGTGTGAAGCCAGCTCTCTCCTCCCAGCCAGGGGCTGCCAGGCAGACGAAGAAAGCCAGGGCCAGGAACACAGACAGACGGCAGCCTGGGGGCTCTGGATACTGGCTGCAGGCTGGGGAAGCTCCCTGAGGCTGGCCCGCTGGGCTGGACACCACTATGAAGCGTGGGGGCCACTCTGGCACCTGGGCGCCTCCAGCTATGGCCCCCCCCCATACCACCCTACAACCTGCCATGGGCTCGGAGCCCTGATCAGTCCTGCTTGGGCTCCTCCCTACTGCTCAACCTCGCGATCGCAGGGGATCATAGCCTGAGCCCATCGCCCTGGTATCTGGGCTCCTGGAATCTCCTCTCCCCTCCCTGTGACGAGCCCTGTGGTAGCAGTTACTGGCACCCACTGATTTCACGGCTCCCCCCACGGGGTCCTCAAACATTAGGGTCAGGCCTGTTCCAATGGGGCTGCCCTGCTTTTGTACCCGCGGGGAGCCGAGCGGGTATGGGGCCATGGCGTGGGTACAAAGTGCTGCAGGGCTCCTGGGCCGGGACAGAGGGGACACCCAAAGCCCCCCACATAACACACAATGGCATCACACACAGCCTGGACCCCCGCGTAACACACAATGGCGTCACACACAGGCTGCCCCTCCCCCCACCCCCGTGTAACACACAACAGCATCGCACACAGCCCGGGCCCCCTGCGTAACACACAATGGTGTCACACACAGGCCGCCCCCGTGTAACACACAACAGCATCGCACACAGCCTGGACCCCCGCGTAACACACAATGGTATCACGCACAGCCTGACCTTCCCCCAGCATAATACACAACAGTGTCACACAACAGCGTCGCACACAGCCCGGGCCCCCTGCGTAACACAAAAAGGCCAGGCCCCCCGACATCACACACACTCACACAACATCACACCAAGTGGCACCGGAGCCGACTCACCTGCTGAATGATTCAGATAATAACGTGGCATGGAGAGGACACTTATAAAGTTTGCGGACAATACCAAGCTGGGAGGAGTTGCAAGTGCTTTGGAGGAGAGGATTAAAATTCAAAATGATCTGGACAAACTGGAGAAACGGTGTGAAGTAAATAGGATGAAATGCAATAAGGACAAACACAAAGTACTCCACTTAGGAAGGAACAATCAGTTGCACACATACAAAATGGGAAATGACTGCCTAGGAAGGAGTACTGCGGAAAGGGAGCTGGGGGCCATAGCTGACCACAAGCTAAGTCTGAGTTAACAGTGTGACACTGCTGCAAAAAAAGCGAACCTCATTCTGGACTGTATTAGCTGGAGTGTTGTAAGCCAGACACAAGCTTCCCGGCTCTCCGAGCTCTGGTCAAGTGAAAAAATTCTTCTGCTCTACTCCGCACTGATTAGGCCTCAGCTGGAGTATTGTGTCCAGTTCTGGGCGCCACATTTCAGGAAAGATGGGGACAAATTGGAGAAAGTCCAGAGAAGAGCAACAAAAACGATGAAAGGTCTAGAAACCATGACCTATGAGGGAAGATTGGAAAAACTGGGTTTGTTTAATGTGGAGAAGAGAAGACTGAGAGGGGACATGATACCAGTTTTCAAAGACATAAAAGGTTGTTACAAGGAGGAGGAAGGTAAATTGTTCTCCGAGGCGAGGAAAAGAGGCAATAGGCTTAAATCGCAGCAAGGGCGGTTTAGGATGGACATCAGGAAAAACTTCCTAACTGTCAGGGTGGTTAACACTGGAATAAATTGCCCAGGGAGGTGGTGGAATCTCCATCATTGGAGATTTGTAAGAGCAGGTTAGACAAGGGATGGTCAGGGACAGTCTAGATCAGGGGTAGTCAACAGGCGGATCATGGACCAAGTCTTGACTGCCAGACGCTTTTGAACAGACCACACACTCTTTTTATTTACTATCATCATGATTGTTGTCATTTTTGTATTATTTTCTCTAGAGTCTGGACCTTGACTGTACCTGGCCCCAGAAACGTGGACTTTGACAATAAATAATTGATCACTGCTGGCCTAGATAATCCTTAGTTCTGCCATGAGTGCAGGGGATGATCTCTCGAGCTACCTTCCAGTCCTTCTATTCGATAAGGACCGTGACATCACACTGCGTCACACGTGACATCACGCCTTTCCGCCAGCTGGGGGAGGCTAGCCCCCAGCCCCGCCCCTTCCATGCCCTCCCCCCCCCCACTGGTCCCTGCCCCAGGCTAGCGCCCCCAGGCCCGGAGCACCGGGAGAGCGGGTGGCACGGCCCGAGCTGGGGCCACCACACAGAGTGGGAAGCGGGAGGGGGGCTCTGGGGGCGGAGCATGGGTGGGGACACATCTGGCTGTTTGGAGCGGCACAGCCTCCCCAGCCTACAATACCCGCCGCCCATGTCTGGTGCCTCACAATGACACACCGTGACATCATGATCCCCCAAGAAAAGGGGGGGGGAACACACTGGGCTGGGGGTCCAGCAACCTGAGTTCAAATCCCCACTCTGCAACTTTGGGTAAATCCCAGGATGTGTGAGCACACGCACCGTTCCTCAGTTTACCATCCATGCAATAAGGCTAATGATTTGTCTGCGTAGCCTGGGAGCTTCTTGCTGGCAGGGGCTGTCTCATTGTGTGTCCGGGCAGCACCTAACACAACAGGGCCCTGATCTCAGCTGGGGCCGGCAGGTGCTACCATAATACACCTGGTAAGGGCCCCATTGAGAAGTGGCCCTCGTCTGTGCATGCCCCCGGTCTCTGGGGTATTTCCCACACCCATCGGTGTGCAGGAGGCCACGCAGTGCCGTGCACGAGGTTTAACAGCCCAGCCAAGTTAATTACGACAATCTCCTCCTGCGTGCACGCAACCCTGCCCCCGCCGGGGCCTCTGGGATGGCACTGCCAACCCCAGGGAGTGCCCAGTATAACAGGCCCCACTCCTGCAGCCAGGAGCAGCCCCATGGCAGCGATGGAGCCGCAGCAGCCAAGCGCTGGCCCAACACAAGCAGGGAGGGCAATCCGGGGCTGGGGTGGCCACCTGACTGCACCAGGCCCTTGCTGTCCTGTGGCCGCTGGCCCACGAGGCTGCCGGGTTCGCCGCAGAACAAGGCTGCTGCTATGAGACGAGCCAGGCTTGACTTAAGGGCCCATAAAGACGGGTCCTTCGCTGCCTAGGCCGTCGCCAGGCTCCCTGCTCCTCTCCTGCCATCCGTCCAGCCCCAGCAGGGGCCAGCCAAGGGCCTGCCCAAGCCCAGTTAGTCCATAGGGCTATGATAGGGGCCTTTCCAACAACATGCTCGGCTCAGGCCCCAGAGGGGAGATGCCCCATTGTGCTCCGCTGGGACCTGGCAGCCCAGCCCTTCCCTGCCCCGGGACGGGCCCTGATTCCCTTTGGGGTGGGGGCAAACGAGAGACGTGCCCCCCCCCAGCGCTCACTCACACACACACACACACACACACACATGCCCGCGTGCTCTGACTCCGCTCACTAGCCGCGGCCCTGAGGGCTGCGGTGCACGCAGGCCGGGGGCCACCTTCAAAGTGTTGTGGGGCGGATTAGCGGGATTAGGGAGCGGGTGAAAGGAGCCGTGCTGCTTCGGAGGAAGTCGCGCCGAGGGCAGGCTAAAAGAGCCATTTTCACCTGGCCCGCCCGCAGCCGCCAGCCTCGCCTGTCACAACACGGCCGCGGGGGCCCCCGCTCTGCTCCGCAGCCCCTGTGCCCTGGGGGGGGAGGGAATACAGCCAGTTGGATGCCTGGGGTGGGCACTGGAGGGTCTGAGGGGAGGGGTGCCTCCCCTCAAACAGCCCCAACAGGGAGCCCCCCCACCCTGCTGGCGGGGGCAGCAGCTGGGGGTCCTCCTTGCACGCAGAGAAGACCCCGGGCTGGGGGATGAATGCCGCAGACTAGGCCCCCCACAGACCCTTCTCTCACAACCCTGGCCCCCCAAAAGCAGGTTCTCCAGCCGCCTTTCCAACCAGACAAGGCAAAGGGCGACTAGCTTCCCCGGCCCAGCCTGCATCTATCGGTGCCAAACAAACGTCTTTATCACTAGAAATCCCAAGGGCTGGCTTCTGGGGGTGGCGGGGGGGGGGGAGGGGAAAGGCCTCTCCTGAAGGAGCTCCCAGAGCCGCAGCCGGGGATGAGGGGCAGCGCGACCCCCCAAAATATGGGGGGGGGAGAGAGTCGGTTGGGAACCATTCACAGCTAAGACTCCTGTCAGCACTGACATAAATTTCCACTGGTGTTGGCATTTAGGCCCTGGCTATTTCCATATGTATAGGGCTGCCTGGACTAATTATGCTAATCATCTCCTCTGTCGGGCGCTGTGAAAAATGGCTGCATTAGGCACTCCACTGCCTGCTAATGTGCCTTAATGCGGGGCTGAAACATACATTCATCCCCCTCTGAATGGGGGAATTTTTCCACTTTGCTGCCTTCATTCAGGCCCGAAATGAAGGTTTTGAACTCAGACCACTTTTCCAGGCCCGAGGAGGAAGCAGAGAATAAAACTCTTCTCGGCCCCTCTCCCTGCTCCCTCCCCCTGCCACCTAATAGAAAACACCAAACACTAAAATGCTGCCGTCCACAAAACTCTCGCCGGGTCTTTAAAAAAAAAAAAAAAAATCAGCAATTTTTCCATCCATCACAAGCGATCAATCGGTCACTTGGGGGGGGGGGGGGCAGGGGGGCTCTGAGAAGAGAGCCAGGAAGATACTTCCCCCCCCCACCATAGAAAACCAAAGATTTCTGCCCTCACGCAGCTTTGGCAGATTGAGCCGGGCTCCGACGCTGAGCTGGCTTCAGACAAGAAAGCGCCTTTCACAGCCAGCCCCGGCTGCAGGGAGAAGATGCTTCAGAGCAAATGTCACAGCGGAGGGAGCAAACAAAGCAGATTGTGACGCTAACGGAGCAGGCTGCGGTGTGTTGGGGGGGCCAGGCGAGGATCTTCCGCTTGCGGCCTGAATACAAGCCTGGCTCCCTCTTTCGCTGGTGCGGAGAGCGAGGTCTGTCCCCGAGGGTCTGGGCTAGCATCTGGGTTGCCCCCTCCCCCCAAAAAAGTCCGGAGTAAATGATCTTGGGATGCCAGCCAGAGGTGGGCGCACCTGCCAGTCCCCTCTCTGGGGGGCAGTACACAGCAGGGGGAAGAGACACGCCCAGGCAGCTGAACTATACCAAGCGCAGGCTCCAGTCAGTCAGATGTCCCATCACCAGCTCTAAAGAGCCGTGGGATTTTGGGGGGCACCCAACTTGAGCCATCTCCCGCGGGCTAGTGGTTCACAGGGTGGTTGCTCAGCACTTCCCGACAGAGCGACTCCCACGGCATCACAGCACCCCAGGTCAGGCTCCCCACTTCCCTCTGGAAAACGGGGCCTGTGCACGGTCTCCCCGCTCGCTCTGCCACCCTCACCCAGAGCTCCCAACTCCTCCGGCCGCAGCCAGGAAGCGGCTACCAGGGGATCCGATGCGACTGCCCTGGCTTGGTTTCCCGTGACCTCTGCTGCCCACACCATCCAGTGACGGCCCTGATGGACTATATCCCCCCACCCGCAACGCTACTCCCCCTCCCCAGGCTAGTGTGCCGCAGACACCCCCCTACCCCCCATGCACATACTGCTCGCCAGCTGGCCTGGATTCCAGCCCAGCACCTACACCCCTCCTCCCGCAGGCCGGCTCCTCGCTCGGCTGTTAGCACCCCCAGTGCCTCTCTGGAGCCTGCCATTAGCCAGGAGACCACCCAGCACTGCCAGTGCCCACCCCCAGCCTCTGCTCTGCAGACGCCGCCACTCCCCTCCCACTGGATTTCCTCGCCCCCGGGCCCAGCTGGGAGCAGAGGCCAGGGCGCAGCTCCTGGAATGTGCGCAGGCCCCCAGAACACCTCCCCAGCCCCCCCATGCTGGCCCTTTGACACATGGCTTCGTCCCTCTTTCAAGGGGCACTGCGTGGAGATGGCAGGTCAGCTCCAGACAGATCCCCCGGACTAGGGGCCCGTCGCCCAGCTCCCCCCCAGCGAGCTGCACGTGCCCAGGGGTTCGGCCCCCTCCTGCCAGCCCACTGCGTGCCACCACAGTGACGACACCTCCCCGAGCAGACAGCCCCATAAGCCACGCTGGCTCTGTCTGAAATGAAGCCAGGTGGCTACAGAGAAGCCTGCCACACCGGGCGGGTCAACAGGCCACCAGTGCCTCCTGGTCCAACCCCAGCCAGGGCCGGGCCTGGCACTCAGGGTCCAACAGCCCAGCCGCTGAGCGGGGCACATGCTACCAGTCTCAGGTGCGAGGGGTCCAGCATGCACATTGGCCTCCAGGGGGCGCTGCTGCCCAGGAGCTCGGGAGCCGTGGGGGGACCTGCGGGTGGGATCTCGGTGAGGGCTGCTGACCAGCACCTGCCAGACAGCTTCCCTCCAGCATCTGCTACCCACCCACGGCTACTACCCAACTTCCCTCTGCCCTCCCCCCATGGCTGCCTCCCTCCCCCCATCCCTAAGTCCCGCCCCGCCCTCCCCAGGCTGATTCACAGAGGCCAGGCTCCGAATCTCCCCTCTCTGCCCCCCTGGTCCCACATACCGGAGCGTGGGGGCAGTGAGCCCCCCGCTTTCCACAGTCCTTCCGCCGGGGACAGGGAGCGGGGGAGATTCCCGCACGCCAGGTGGCTGGGAAGCTGCTGCACAGGGCACTGGGGCTAACGCAGCCTTCCCCTGACCCAGCTCTCGGCCCCATAAATCATCCTCAGCCCAGCCCCCTGGCCCTGCAAACACACTCAGACGGCCAGGAACAGCTGCCAGGTGGCCAGAGGTAACTCAACACTCAGCCGGGGGGTTCAAAGCCTCCAAGAAGCTAATGGCTTTAGAGGCACCTAATTGAACATTTCCACAGGCAATCCCAGTTTACGGGCGCTGCCGCCTCTTTCCCCATCCCCCCCGGTGGATCAGGGCAGTCAATAACCCCTTCTCCATCATGGGCATGGCCTGTATGGCCTGGGCCGGTTTCCATTTTCCACGTGCCACCCCTCCTGCTTCCAGCGGCAGCTGTAACCCTGTCACGTTCCCTCCCTCCGCAACGGTCCCGATCCCGCCGGCCTGGTGCAGGAGGCGAGCTCTCATGACAGGCTCCACCATGGGAATGGAGCGGGCCCCTCACAGGCCGGCCCGATGCCGGCCTGCCCCGGGGAGGAGAGAGTCCGGCGGTAGAAAGATACCCAGATAACCCTTGCAAGTGACCCGCACCCACACGCTGCAGAGGAAGGCCAAAAAAAAAAAAAAAAAAAAATCACGTCCCTGCTAATCTGACCAGGGGGAAATTTCTTCCTGACCTCATATATGGCATGAACCTGTAGAAGAGAGTGCTCATTGCCACCTTAGAGCACTGGCCCCACCCAGCGCCATGTCCCATCTCCAGCCGGGGCCATCTCTGAAGAAGGAGACAAAAAAATCCCAGAATGCATTGGGGGAGGGAAAATCCCTTCCTGACCCCTGCCAGTGGGGGTCTGAAACCCTGAAGCATGAGTGTTTGGAACATAAGCCATAAACTGGAAGTGAGCCCCAGAGGTGCTGAGCCTGGCCCCCACCATCACAAGCGGTCCCACCAGAGAGTCATGTTCATACGTATCCTGCCCTCTCTTCAAACTCATTACGTTGTTTGCCCCCCACTGTTCCAGAACCTGAGCTCTCCGACGAGGAGAAACTTTCTGCTAATTCCCAGCCTGAATTGGCCCCTGGCCGGTTCGTACCCATTTGTTCCTGTGCCAGCACCACCCTTCAGCTTAACGAGCTCGTCGCCCTCCCTAGGTGGCGTTTACCCCGGGTGTATGGCAAGAGAGCAAAGATCAAATCCCCCCTTGGCTCCTCTCAGCAGCCAGGCCCTCAGGTCCCTTATCATCCTCACAGCTCTTCCCTGCACCAGTCCCAGCCTGTGGCAGGCTCCACACAGCAGCTGGGTGTGCGGCAGGGTCTGTGCTGCACGCTGGGGTCTGCTTGCTTCCTTCCCCCCACATAACAGCAGGGGCAGACCCATCCCTGCTTTCACCTTCTGGAGAAGCCCGAGGCCACGGCAGCCGGCAACATGTCCTGGAGCGTGGAGCCCCTTCCCAGGCTGGGAGCTTGATCAGTTGCTGCTGTCGCCCGGGGGCACCCTCTCCCCCCATAGGCGTGCTCTGGGCAATGCTCTTCTGCATGCAGGGCAGCAGGTACCTAGCTGCATTGCCAGGGAGCCAAGCGCTGGTGCAAGGTACCCGCCCGACAGGACCCGCGAGGCCTTGGCTTCTCCACAGGCCAGTGTACGCTTCCCATATAGTGCCCCCAGCCCATGGGACTCGGCCCTGCCGTGGGGAGAGACGGGACTTGAGCCTCCCTGGCCCATTCTGTCCTCAGTCTCGCTACCGAAACTGCTCTAGGTCTGCTTAGTGCCCGCCGCGCTGGGGCTGGTTTGGAGCGGGACCCTGGGCACCCCCACACCCTGGCTGACAACGGATCCCATCCCCTCTGTCACCAGTGACCCCGATCCGCGGGGAACCTGCGGCTCTACTCGTCGGCCGAGCGCAAAGGCACCAGTGACAGAAAGGATCAGGGACTTCAGCTGACCCGGCTCCAGCCCCGTCCCAGACCGGGGCTGACTGCTCCGGCCAGTCCTTTCCAGCCGATTTCTCCTTTGCCCCACAGAGATACAAGCAGCAGCTACCCTGAGCCGTCTTGTACCGGAAAATCAACCCCAGGGCAGAGAGACCCCTCGCTGCCACCCACCCCGGCCCCACTCCTCGGTGGGACCCTCTCCCCCTGCTCAACATCACACGTATCCCGGGGCCGAGCCACTGCCACAGGACCTAGCCCCCATGCCCACTTGATGAAGGGGTCAGCCCCGGCTCCGCAGACTGATGGGAATCCCCAGGGCCGGCTGACGGAAGAGCTGGACGTGGCCCGAGGCCCTGTGGTAAGGGCTGTGCCATTGCCCTGCTGGGAACCAGGAGCGAAAGCCATCGGCACATGCCGGCCTTAGGGAACGGCAGGCGGCAATGCCCATGGGCAGAGTGAGCTGCCTGGGGTCCCGACATGCAGCCCAGCACTGTGCCAGGGGACACGGCAGCCGCTCGACCTGCTCCAGACCCTCCAACAGCACTTACGCCCTGCACAGCCCAGGGGCAGGGCACTACACTGGGCCCTTCTTTGCATGGAGCCCCCCCCCCCAAATCTACCCATCACTGAGCACCAGCGCGCTCAGCACAGACCGGAATATCACGCCGAGCCACGGCCCAGAGGAGTTCAGTCTCGGAAGCACAGATCTGACCGCACAAGCTAGCCTCAGCCGTGTGATCGTCTCACAGCCAGAAGGTTCGCACGGCGTCGGCAGATATCACTCGGTTATCGGCAGCGCTTGGCACTACCCTCTGCCCATTCAAAGCACTGGGCAGATGTCACCTGACGCCACCTTGCAGCGCGCTACCAAGCAGGTAAAGGTTATCATCTGCATTTCACAGATGGGGAAACCGAGGCACAGAACGGCCGCTGGAAGTGCCCAAAGACCAGTGGGTAAGTCAGAATTGGACCCTGCCTCCTGAACCCACGACCGTTCCTCTAACCCACACAGCCCATCGCACGCCCGAAACACTCGCAAAGCCACCACCATTGCTCAGCCCGCCAAACACCACCCAGGCAGCACAAAGCGGCCTCTCGGGCGAACACGAGTCAGCACAGAGCAGCCCTGAGCCAGACAGCACGGCACCCAGGCCAGCCCCTGACACATCCTCTGGCATACAGAGAATCTCAGAACCACCACAATCCTGGGCTTCTATGTCACCTGAAACTCCCGCCACGCTTTGAGATCTCACATGGAGCAGATAGCCAGCCGTCCCAGCACACCTTGATTCAAAGCACTCCTCCCCACACATCTCTCCCCCCCCATGCCACACTGTTCCCATCCCCCCCTTTGAGACTCACAGCCCAGCTCTCATCTCCCTCAGGAACACATCTGAGATCCTGGTTCCTTGCCCCGTTCAACCGACACCAGTCTTGAAAGCTACCGAACCCAAGCAACCAAAATCCCCCATGGTACAGCCTTGCTTTGCATGCGGATAAAAGCGGGGGGGGGGGGGGGGAGGAGATAAGACCTCGCCTCCTTTTCTTAACAGCCACTCAGACACCCCTCTTCTCTGTGTGAAACAGGTGTGTAAACTTTACTGGCATTCACGCTGGGGGGGGAGAGAGGGAGGGGGGCTCTTTTAAAGGGCTGGGCGAGTAAAGTTGCTTCTATTGTTGAACAAAGTCCAAGAGTAGCGGAGGACCACACATGGAGCTGGGGGGCGGGGAGGGAGGAGCGCTGTAGCTCAAAGATGGCTGACACAACCGGAGGGTGTGAAAGTCCAACCTGATGTGGCCTCGGAGAAGGGCTGCGAGAAGAGGCTACGCGGGTGTCCCAGGGGCAGAGAGGCCAGAAAGGAAAGTCCTCCCGGAGCACGAGAAGGAAACCTCGGCGCGCCCGGCAGCCGCGGGGAGAGCGTAGAATTCCAGGCTGAACTTATTAATAACAAAGGAATCATTTTTATCAAACGTTTCCACTAGGAAATGAGACTTTGCTCTCGTCTGCCCCTTGCTTTCGGCTGTTTGTGTTCTCACTCGATTCCCTTCTCCCTCTCCCCCCGGGGGGCAGGCGCACGTGCCCCGAGCCAGCCCGTAACCGACAGCGCCGTCAAAGGTTTCATTATCTCCTCCGTCAGCACCTTCCGGATTTTCATATCAATAATGCAATATCGGAGCAGGGGCCTGGTGCGTCTCATTTGCGGAGGGAAAGAATTTAATTACACGCGCCTCCGCGGAGACACGGATGTGCATCGACAGCCATCAGGCTCCCGCACAGAACCCCGTGCACCCGCCATGGCGTGCACGCCCAGGCACACCCCCCGGGAAAGCACTCCCACGGGTGCCCCAGAGCTACCGAAATCTTGGGGAATGCACTACCTCATCAGTCTCCATTCACCGAGCGCCAGGAGCTGCTCTGGGAATGCCAGAGGATTCAAGGCAGCAAATACTTCCATAAGGGGCCGTGCATTGTTCTACGAATTTTTACACAGTGGGAGGGGGCGTGTGTACGGTCATATCCGGACATACATGTTTGCATGGGTTCACATGTTCATGCATGTGCAGCGTGGGGCTCTCCCTGTATGCATTTCTCCTATAGCACAGCCAAGGTGTCAAAGATGAGACGGAAGCGGAGCAGAGCGTGGATCACAGGCAGGTTCACACCTTGGGAGGGCTCCTGGAGGATCCCGTCAGAGCCGAACCCAGCTGGATTCCGGTTCAGCCGCCCAGACTCATTCGTTTCCTGCCTACAACAGCCACCATTTCCTCCTACCCCACAGGGGCACGGAGATCCTGCCCCACAGCGCCCAGACAGCCCCACAGTGCCCTCTTGCCCCACCGCGCCCAGACAGCGCCCTCCCGCCCGACAGCACCCAGACAGCCCCACAGCACCCTCCCGCCCCACAGCGCCCAGACAGCCCCACAGCGCCCTCCCGCCCCACAGTGCCCAGACAACCCCACAGCGCCCTCCCGCCCCACAGCGCCCAGACAGCCCCACAGTGCCCTCTTGCCCCACAGCGCCCAGACAGCCCCACAGCGCCCAGACAGCCCCACAGCGCCCTCCCGCCCCACAGCGCCCAGACAGCCCCACAGCACCCTCCCGCCCCACAGCGCCCTCCCGCCCCACAGCGCCCAGACAGCCCCACAGTGCCCTCTTGCCCCACCGCGCCCAGACAGCCCCACAGTGCCCTCTTGCCCCACCGCGCCCAGACAGCGCCCTCCCGCCCGACAGCACCCAGACAGCCCCACAGCGCCCTCCCGCCCCACAGTGCCCAGACAGCCCCACAGCACCCTCCCGCCCCACAGCGCCCAGACAGCCCCACAGCGCCCTCCCGCCCCACAGCGCCCAGACAGCCCCACAGTGCCCTCTTGCCCCACCGCGCCCAGACAGCGCCCTCCCGCCTGACAGCACCCAGACAGCCCCACAGCGCCCTCCCGCCCCACAGTGCCCAGACAGCCCCACAGCACCCTCCCGCCCCACAGCGCCCAGACAGCCCCACAGCGCCCTCCCGCCCCACAGTGCCCAGACAACCCCACAGCGCCCTCCCGCCCCACAGCGCCCAGACAGCCCCAAAGCGCCCAGACAGCCCCACAGTGCCCTCTTGCCCCACAGCACCGACAGCCCAGCCCCCAGAGCACCCTCCTGCCCCACAGCGCCCAGACAGCCCAGCCCCCACAGTGCCCAGACAGCCCCACAGCGCCCAGACAGCCCAGCCCCCACAGTGCCCAGACAGCCCCACAGCGCCCAGACAGCCCAGCCCCCACAGCGCCCTCCCGCCCCACAGCGCCCAGACAGCCCCCCAGCCCCCTCCCGCCCCCCAGCCCGGCTCTTACCTTCCACCCAGAGCTGCTCCAGGTCGGTCTCGATGGCGGCGGCGCGGAGCCCCAGGGCCAGCGCCCCGAAGAGCAGCAGCCCGGCGAGCAGCACCTTGCCGCAGTGCCGCTGGATACGGCAGCCCAGCGCGAAGAGCAGCGCCTGGAACCGGGCCCGCAGCCACAGCGGGGCCTTGGGGCCCCCGGCCTCGCCCTGGGGGGAGAGGGGCAGCGTTACCCCGGCCCGGCCCGGCGGGACCCCGCCCCATGGGGCCGGCTGCGGGGGGAGGTGACAGGTGCTCGCATCACCCCCCTCCGCCTGGGCCAAGGGACCCCGGCGCCTGGCTCCCCCCCGGGGGTGTCCTGGGGAGCAGGGCGCCCCCTGCGCGCAGCGTCCCCCACCGCTGCCTCTGCCCAGCGAGACAAGCTGCCCCCCGCCTCGCAGACCCCCGCCGGCTCGCTGCGCCCCCCCCACTCCCCCGAGGGTCCCCGCGTCCGTCCCCCCCCCGCCCGGCCGGCTCCCTGCACCCCTCGGGGCCCCGCGTCGTCCCCCCGCCCGGCTCCCTGCACCCCCCAGGGTCCCCAGGCCCCCCCTGCCCGGCCGGCTCCCTGCGCCCCCCTGCACCCCCCAGGATCCCCGCGTCCCCCCCCGCCCGGCCGGCTCCCGGCGCCCCCCCCCCCACTGTCCCCCAGGGTCCCCACCCTGCCCGGCCGGCTCCCCCCCCCCAGTTCCCCAGAGTCCCCGCGTCCCCACCCTGCCGGCTCCCCCCCCCAGTCCCCCAGGGTCCCCCACCCTGCCGGCTCCCTGCGCCCCCCTTCTGCACCCCCCAGGGTCCCCGCGTCCCCACGCATTTGCTGGGTTATCTCCCTCCCTTCTTTATGCCCCTGTCAGCTCCATCCAGCCTGACCCTTCCCCCCGGGCCATTGGCTCGGGTCAGTGATGGGGGTGCAAGGTCCCCCGGGCTCCCCCCTCTGGCTCCGCGCAGCAAGGGCTGGGGGGGACCTACTGGCCGCAGAGTGTCACACGTTCCGGGGGGGGCGGCCCCAGGGGGATGCGACCGAGGGGCGAACTTCTCCCCAGAGAGGCCCGGCGCAACTCCCCAGTTTGCCTGGCATCCCTCCCCGCTCCCCCTCCAGCAAAGCCGCATCCGGGGGCACCGGCCGCGCTCCGCGCCAACCCGGCAAGGAAAGGGGGGAGGGCGCAGCCCTGTGTCCCCCCAAACGGCCGGGAAACCGAGCTCCCGGAGCCGGCCCCCCGGCCGGGGCAACGCCAGGGCGCACGCACCTCTCCAAGCGGCTCCCTCCCCGAGCTGCCCGGGACCAGGGCGGGGCAGATTTTAGGTGCCCCCCCCCGACTTGGCCGCGGCCTCCCCGTTGCAGTGTCCCCGGGGGCTCCGTGGGACGGGCTCTGCCGCCCCCTCACCTTGGAGATCCGCTTCAGCGCCGAGACGGCGTGGGCGCAGCCGGCTCCCCGGCCGGGCGGAGCTGAGCTCGGAGCGCGCTCTCCAAAGCGGGGCTCCGAGGCCATGGTCCGGCTCCAGCGGGGGTCGAGCGAGGGCGGGCGGGGACGGCGGAACGGCGAGGGCGGTAATCCAGGGGGCAGCGGGCAGCATCCGAGGGCTCCGCTCTGCTCCGGGGAATCCCTTCCAACATTATGTGGCCAGCCCCGGGGCCATGCGAGCGGGCCCCGTGCGCCCTCCGGCTGGGCTGTGCACTAACGCGGCGTCTTGGAGAGCACCGGGGTGCGGCGGGGGGCACCCACAGTGGAGCCACACGCGCGGGGAAAACCCCCTCCGAGCCGGCGGCAGCAGCCGATCGTCAACTCTCCCCCGTGCGCCTCGGATCCTGTCCCACCAACATTGGGAGCGAGCCGCAGCCTCCCTTCCAGATCATGAAGGGGGGGGGGGGTGATGGGAAAGCGCTCCGGTTCCCATTGGCTAAGGAAGAGGCAAATTACTTTGCAAACATCTCCTATTATTAGCTGCTAAGCAACAGCTCACCAAAGTGGAGACGAGGGAAGACCACCCAAGCAGCCCCCCTCGCTCCCTCCCTCCCGCAAATCAATGAGGGAGAGACTGGAGGGAGCGGAGAAGAAAAAAACTTCACTAAACACAGGAATTCTGCTCCAGAGCCTTTCAAATGCTCCAGCCTTCCCCAGCTCCTGGCCTGCCTCTTTTATTTATTATTGCAAGCGGACATGGCCCCATTGAGACAGCTGCAAACTGTCCCTTGCAAGGAGGGGAAGGGGAAAAAACAAACACCCCCCCCTTAAACTGGAACAGGGAGAATTTCAAAGGGGGGGGGGTTGAAAGAGCCCCTGGGCTTGGCATTGGAGTATAATTGATTTCAAAAAGAAACACTAGAAAAGTTGCAACAAACCAGGGCAAACAGAAACCCAAGCGACTCTCCCGCTCCCAACGGCCTGGGCGAGGGGGTGGCTCAGCCAAGCCACGGGCCCAGGCCCGGGGGCAAAGCTGGCTGGGTTTTTTGGGAGTTTTGCAGGCAATTGAGGGGCACAGACCCTCTGGCTCAAGGAAACTCAGCACCCCACTTGCAAGTGGTTCTGGTGGGAAAATGGACTATAGGACTCCCGGGTCCCCCTCCCCCTCACTCCCTGCTCAGGGAAAGTGGGGGGCTGCCCCCTCTACGGACGGATCCTTTGCAAAGCCTCCAGCACCCACTAGGAGAGTGAGTCCTTGTCCTCAGCCCACTGGAGTAACAGCAGTCCCTGCCCCCCCAGCCTCCCCAGCCATTAGGGTGGGAAAGCCAGAGGCTGCCCCATGCAAAGCAGAGCCCCCCCCAGTGCCAGATGTTGTGGTCAGCGCCCTCCGCAAGGCTTCAGGCAGGGAGACAGAAAGGAAGGAAGAAAAGGATGTGGGGAGGGGGGAGCCCCAAAGCGGCTTAATTACTGCGAACAAATGACTGCTTAGAGCCCTGCCTGCCCAGCTGCCGGGCTGCGTAACGAGATGGAAGCAGCGCCCGCTGAGGACCCCCCTTGGAAATGCCCCTTTCCCCCTCGCTCAGGGGGAGGCCGCGGCCTGGGCCCTGCCGGCCCCCGGGAAGGAGCAGTTTTGAGGCCAACCTGCCATCTACTGCTAGATCAATTGGTTGCACTTCTTAAGGCGGCGCACAGAGGGCTCCCATCCATCTGACACGGCCCAGGGACTTTCAGTGTGACCCCCGCTGCCCAGCCCTCGGAGCCGAGGGGCAGGCCCCAGGCTGCAGGCGAGTCCTGCGCCGTTGTCTGGGCCCAGGACTCAGATGGGGTCAGGCCCCAGGCCCACTGAATCAGCATCGCCTGTCTGACAGCGGCCAGCGCACACGCCGGGGCGGGGGGTTGTTAGAACCCACCCATGGGGCTCAGCTGTTCCCAGAGTGTGAACCGGTTAAACCCAAGCCCTCCCCCTCCCCTGGGGGCAGCTCCCCGCCCTGCGCCACCCCACCCCACCCTGCAGTGACTGGAGCATTTCATCACCGCCCCCCCAGTTCTGCTAGGGGAGGTTGCCAGATAGACACAATCCCCCCCCCACAGTGGTGGGGGTAGCTGCTCTGTCCCCTCGCTCCCCATTCCATACCTGGGCCCTGAGCGCTGGTGTCAGATCCCTCGTGGCCAGCAGCCCCCTCCGCCCGGCTTGCCCCAGGCCGCTTGGCCTCCACTGTCCATTAGCCAGCCAGGAAGCAGCCGGGGCATGGGGGGGTTTAGCTGGTCTGCAGCCCCTAGTTGTCCCCTTGACCTTGGCTCCACCCTGGACTGATGTGGCCGCTGCGCAAACGCTCTCCCTCGGCCATCTTGTGCGGGGCGTCTGCATGGCAGCGCGTAGATCACCCCGTGCTCCCTGACACATTCCCGGGGGCTGCTCCTGCTCTCCACGGCACCCCGTGGCCGAAAGCCCAGCTCCCCTGGTGGGCTGCATGGGATTGGGGCTGGTTTGCTCCTCTTACTGGGAATGTCAATGACCCAACTCAAACCTCGCAAAATGCAACCCGATGCCACAATGATGGGCGCCAGTAACTAAGGCCTGAAATTCCTTCCTTCCATGTGAGAGTTCTGGGCTGGGCCACGCAGCCTCAGAGCCACGGTCCACCTCCGCCAGACGTGGCAAACACCAGCTGCAAGAAACCCCCTTGTGGACAAATGTGGCATAACCTGCCCCCAAGAAGTTGCTTCCTAGCCCCCAGTACCTAGCAACTGGCTAATGCCCGAAGCCCGATGGGAAGCGCGGCTGCACCCCAGCCACAGAAGCGGCTCTGCCGGGCACCCTCCGGGGTCCCCGGAACAGATGGTTTCAGGCCCTGACATCACTGCGACGGGACGTGGCCAAAGGCTCGCTTGGCAAACGGGGGGCGCAAGCAACCAACATGGCTTTGAATACGGCTAAATGCAGCTGTATCCATCCAGGAACAAAGACTGACGGCCATACGTCAAGGATGGGAGTCTTTACCCTGGGAAAGAGCGACCTTGAAAAAGATTGGGGGGGGGCTGGTGGCTAATCAGCTGAGCCCCCAGGGGGACCCTGTGGCCAAGAAGGCTACTGGCATCATGGGGTGTATGACCGGGAATCCCATGTAGGCGCAGAGAGGTTGCGTTACCTCTGCACTGGGCATTGCTGGAGCTGTGTGTATAGTTCAGGTGCCCACGAGTCCAGAAGAAGGCGGATGAATTGGAGCGGGGTCAGAGAAGAGCCGGGAGAAGGATTAAAGGTTTAGCGACCACGTCCGACAGTGACAGGCTGAGAGCTCAGGCTCTTCAGCGTCACAAAGAGACGGTTAAGGAGTGAGCCGATTACAGTCGATAGCCCGGCATGAGGAACAAATAGCTAATCATGGGCTCTTCGGTCTAGCAGACGGAGGTATAACATGGGCCAATGGCTGGAAGTGAGAGTAATTAACCACAGGAACCATTTCCCCCGGGGCGGGTGGCGGATTCTCCATCACTGGCCATTTTTCAATCCAGACGGGCTGTTTTTTTAACAGATCTGTGCTAGAGATCATGCTGGGGGAACGGTCTCGGGCTTGTGGTATCCAGGGGGTCAGACTGGCTCAGCCCAGTGGTCCTTTCTGGCCTTGGGATCCATGAAGTCCCACTGCCAGTGGAAATGACTGATCTGGACGGACGAGGAGCATCCCCAGATTCTACACGGCAGCTGGTGGCCTCACAAACTTCCAGAGACGCCGGGACTTGGAACGGGATCTCATCAGCAGCGCCTGGCTGGAAGGGGCCAGCGGAGGGGCGCATTAGAGACCTGGACTCTTTGGTGCCGGACGTCAGTTACAGTGTGGCGGCTGAGGGGAAAGGCCTCTGTGTCTCCATCTGCAGCCCCAGGACTGTGGAGAAGACACAGGAAGTGAGGCAGGGTCGGGACTTCGATGCACACAGACATTAAGAGTTAAGAGGATGTAGAGCCCTGGCACATGGGGTCTGGGCCAGAGCTCCCCTTCTCAGCAATCTGGTAAGGAGCTTTATTAAGAAACCATCTTGGAAAGAAAAAATAATCTCAGCCCAACCTTTGTCAGGGGCCTGCTTTGCAGAGAGACAATCCCACTCCAGGATTGTCTCATCCAGAGAAAGAAGAGAGACATCCTTCCTCCTTCCTCCTTGGTTTCTGCCCCAGGAAAAAGAAGAACAGGAGTACTTGTGGCACCTTAGAGACTAACAAATTTATTAGAGCATAAGCTTTCGGATGTGGGCTGTAGTCCACGAAAGCTTATGCTCTAATAAATTTGTTAGTCTCTAAGGTGCCACAAGTACTCCTGTTCTTCTTTTTGCGGATACAGACTAACACGGCTGTTACTCTGAAACCTGCCCCAGGAAAGCAGCCGCGCTCTGATGTAGAGCCCTCTGGGGCTGTCGATTCAAACAGAGCTCCTCTCTCTCTGTCTCCATGCTTCGCGGGGTCCACCGTCCGCGGGCCCTCCTAGCTTTTTGCTGAGTGCCATGCTGCCTTGATGGTTCACCCTGAGCATGATAACGTGGCGGAGCAGAATCTGGAGGCCCAGGCGAGCTGTGTTTCCCGAAGGAGAACTCCAGAAGATCTGGGGATGTGCAGAGGAGCTGCAGGACGTCTCGAGAGAGGTTCAACCAGCAAATTCCTCCCCCTTTGTCCTCGCTCCCGGAAAGAGATCACCCAAAAGGGCAAGGGAGAGACAAAGCTGGTAACCCCGACTCAGGATGGCCAGTGCAGACTCAGGGAGGCCAGCGAGTGCTGGAGAGCGGCTTGCACAGCGGGGTGGTGAAGGTCTAGGGCACGTTAGAAGTGGGAGTTCTGAGCATCCGTAGGGTCACCAGCAGCTGCATTCGCGAGTCTTGCCAGCACGTCCACCAGGACACAGGTGCCCCAGGACGCGGAGGGGATCTACGCAAGCCGCTGGAAGCAGCAGTGGGTTAACGCCGGTCCTCTCCCAGGCAGGTTCTCTCACCCCGACACGGCAAAGGGGACACTAGACACTACGTACTGGCTAACAAGACAGGACTCGTGGACCCCACCACAGGCTGTTTAACAGCACGCTGCAACGTGGCACAACAGTTTAGGACAGGAGGTGAATCAGCGTCCAACCCAAACGGCAGCGGTAGGCGCCTTGTGCACCAAGAAACCCAGCGACGCCAGGCAGCACCAAAGCTGAGCTGCGTTTGCCAGACGTGCCTTCCTGGCAACTCAGCTCGCTCAGGGCACCCGCCGTCACCTCCCCGGCACACCTGCTCCGTGCTCTGAACTCCTGGGCCGAGATCTCCCGGATTCACAGTGCCGTGAGGGCAGCAATCCGCACACACGGGGCCTGGGGACCGGGCCGCCCGACCCGCTGGGTCTGGCTCGGCGCTGCGGGACGGGATCTCTCCATTCGCATATTACTGCCTCCACAGCCATGGGCTGGAGACCTCGAGGGGCAGGACGGTGCATCCAGCAGGGGGCAGCGTTCCTCCCCCGCCCCTGTCATACGTAACATTCTCCCATCACGGCCCACCGCGGCTCCGCTGGGCCTGAACCCGGCCCCTGCCGCCTGTCGGGGTTCTCGGAGACGAACTTCTCCTGGCTGACTCTGACACCCCCGCCCTGTACATTTGTCTCAGGTGGGAGCACTGGGGTTCCCAGGCCCCAGTGGGTCTCTGAAGCTGCTCCCAGGGCAGCCCCCCAAGGCTCCCGGGGCCCAGCGCGTGGCTGCCCCGGGCGAGGATCAGCCCGGAGGTGCTGGGAAAAAGCTGGCTGTGCTGGGCCCAGCTGGAGAGCAGGGAGGAACCGCGGTACGCAACTCAGGGAGCAGCCAGTCCCGAGCGCCAGCCCCTCTCGGACTCCCATGGGGCCGGGTCTGGCGGGGAGCGCATGAGAGGGGGCCCAGACGGTTAGCCCGTGGCCTTAGGGAGGAGACGCTGGCTAGGAGAGCCAGCAGGGACCAGATTCCTGCCGGGGGAGCCCTGCTGCCGGCGTGGCACGGTGCCTGGCACAGATTGGGCACCGAGTGGCTGAGAAAGCAAGAGGAGGGCGGGCAGCATGGTGGC